>NC_137669.1:2001592-2601592 GCF_963422515.1 Blennius ocellaris
TATTGCTATAATAACCTTTAAAATTATACTATATTTTTGAAAGATCAAATAGTTAGTACTGAAAATAATTACAATTTCAACAAAGTCAATTTTGATTAAATTCTGGTGCAAAATACAATGAAATGTAAAAAAAAAACAACTTGTGTGAATCCTTTAAAACCTCCCTGCTTGGTGGGACCAGATTGAAGACTCTTGTGGTTGATTTTGGCCCAGGGGCCTTATGGTCTCAGCTTTAAAGTGAAAGTGAAACTGAAGTATTTGATGTTAAAAGCCAACCCTCTGTGGGGATTTACGGGATTGTGAAGTTACTAATGAGCGCAGAAGTAAACCCGAATTGTGGTATGGATGCAATCATGCCCACATCACCTGCGGCCTGATGTTCTAATAATCGGGTCCAGTCCAAGTATTTGGGCCGTTTTAGTGTCTGTGCAGAAGAACTATTTGCTACCACGGTGGTGTGTGTGCACAGTTGCAGTGTTTTCTACCGTTTCCATGGAAACTGGTGTTTGAACATTTCTAGAGCCGTTTTCACCAATATCAGGCCTCTCTTGTTTCCCTCTGGTGCCCCTGAGGGGTCCTGGATCCAGGTTGGGGACCACTCCTTTATTCTACATGACACCACTTTATAATAGTTTCCTGCTTTTGATATCTGTAGAATACTTGCGAAGGGATCTATTTTTGGCCCTTTTTACTCTTTTCTTTATATATTCTACCCTGGGGTCCATTTTTAAAAAGCATAATGTCTTTTCACTGTTTCACTGACAATGTGCAGATCTACCTAATTCTGCAGATTCATCTCAGTCTCTACTCAATTGTTTAGAGGATCTAAAATCTTGTCTGGAAATTAATTTTCCCTGCCTCAATGAACCAAAAACCAAGATTATTGTTTTTAGCCAGATCCACTAGTGGACTGCATCAAATCAAACATTTATATAGCACTTTGTCATACCCTCCGAAAAATTGCAGCGCAAAGTGCTTCACATACAATAAACAAAAAGTGCACATCACTCTGGTTTTAGCCTCACTCCAGTGGCTTCCTGTCATTTTTAGAATTACATTTTAAGATTTTAGTATCGGTCTTAAAGGTACTAAATGTGTTGGCACCTTCTTATTTATCCGATCTAATACATGCTCATACTTCTGTTTTATCATTGAGGTTCGCAAATCAGACGTTTCCTTGATGTTCCACGATCCAGACTAAAAAAATAGAGGTGACTGTGCCTTTTCTGTGGCTGCAGCCCGTCTGTGGAATCATTTGCCTCTTTCCATTAGAACCACTCGGTCTCTTGAGTCCTTCAAGTGTCAACTCAAGATGCATACAGTATGTACTCGCTGGCTTTCAACACCAGTACGGTGATATTGTGGAATTTATTTTACCCTGTTTTTTACTCACCGAGTAAACTGTTGTAGCTGTTGTGTGAAATGTGCTATATAAATAAAAGTTGGATTGGATTGGATCAGTATGATAGTTTATAATAGTACCATATTTTTACTGATTAAACACAAAGTTTTTACACTAAATAGATATAGAGAATGGCCGCCTCACGTCAATGAAATGTATTTTGCATGCTGTCCCATTTCTGTGTCACTTTACTTTTGTTGTGATACTTTTACTCTATTCATTTCAACTGCAGTTTTACTGTATACAGTAAGCAGTTGGATGAATAAACATTAATAAAGTAATCAATTAATAATTGAAGCGGCCCTAAAAGTGTAAGTGGTGTTTGTGAACGGGCCGAGAAGTGGGTGTATAAACCAGCTATCAGGGAAGCTCCTCTGAGCTCCATGTAGGTTGAATTGTTATCGTTTTCCATCATTTAGTAACGACAAGCAGTAAAAATGAAAACGTATGCGTTGCCACAAAGGCTGTCAACAGCTGCTGTAAATGCATTTTGTTATCTCGAATGTCTTCCTGGTCTCCTGAAGACTTGTGTGAAGTGTAAACAAGAGCGTCATTGTCAGCATTAAGCGGTAACTGCTGTTAGTTTATGATGGATCCCTGTAGGCTGGAAGAGCTCTCTACGAAGCTTGACGTTGGAGCATAATGGCCTCACTGTGGCACCGGAACTGCTTGCGTGTGGTTCTTGACACTTGGATGGCAGCAGCGGGGGCCTCAAAAGGAGACCAGTTTTGAGCGTGACCCCAGACACGTTCGGTGGTGGTTCAGTAAACATCCTCCAAGTGCGACCCGAAGTCCGCCAGCGTGCCCGAGCATTATGAAATGGCAACACACATCAGGTATTTTTTTTTGCCCACTCAAGGGTCTCTCTGTTCAGCCAAGGGTAGCGAAGCTGAACAGGACAACATTGATATTCATGCTGCTTGTTTCTACAAAGTCAAGGGAGGGCAGGTCATCCCTCAAGTGTCAGGCATTAAGGTGTCCTTGGGAGCAGGTGAAATGTTAGAGTACTTGTGTCTCCGGAGCCTTCCTGGTGGAGTCCACATCACTCCTCTCAGCAGGAAGCCAAGGGAAGACAGGCTAAGTGTGGACATAGAGCTTCTTTGAAGCACGAAGCCAAGGGTCTTCTGGGTGAAGGAAGGCTTGCTTCTAAATCAGCTAAATCTCTTGGCGCTGACATATTCTGTCATATCTTCTGTCAGATTTTATACGAAAAGACAACAAGTTTTAAGTTAAGTATATGTCAGTGTTTTAGGTTAAAAGGCATCATTGTTGCATTTTCAAGAAGGTTTCGCATTTACATGAACATTACGCATTTAATTTTAGGTCACCAATAAACCTCACATGCATGTCTTTGGACTGGAGGAGGAAACCCATGCATACACATGGGAAGAACATGCAAACTCCACACAGAAAGGCCCTGCCTGGATTTGAACCCACAACCTTCCTGCTGTGACCCAAGAGCCCTAACCACTGCCCCACTATGCGGCCTAAAAATGAACAAACCCTATGTTATGTTTATTCAAAAGCACATACCTGAACCAGTACAAAGATGTATATGATATTAAGTAACTAAAAAGTAACTTGTAATCTAACTTAGTTACTTTTAAAAACAAGTAATCTGTGAAGTAACTCAGTTACCTTTTAAAGGAGTAATGTAATCAGTAATCTGATTAGTTTTTTTAAGTAACTGGCAACACTGGCCTTGACAGCACCACCAAACACCAGTGCAGATCCTCAAACCAGCTCACCTGGTGAGGAACCAGCACATCAGCTCTGTGGCGCACCAAGGTCTCCAAAGCAGCAGGACCTGAAGGGTAGTGATGGCCAAATGACGCTTCAATGAAGATTCATGAACCACTATCTACTGTATATTTTCTGACTCCACCAGGTGGAACTCTTGGTTTGAACATAGAGGCTGAAAGACTGTCAATGAAGTGTGTTTTCAAACATTTATTGAACAGACAGTGCCATCTAGTGGCTTCAAAACATATAGAAAGTGATTCATGAAGCTTCATTGAAGTTTCATTTGGCCTTCACTACTGAAGGGGTGTCGGGCCACACACTGCAGTTATGTGCTGACCAGCTAATGGGAGTTTTCACCAACATCTTTGACCCTCGCTGCAACAAGCTGCTGTCCCCACCTGCTGTCCCCACCTGCCATAAATCCACCATTGCCATCCCTGTACCAAAGAAAACATCTGTGACCTGCCTTAATGACTACTGCCCTGACCCCGGGAGTCATGAAGTGCTTGGAGAGGATCATCCTGTCCAAAATTAAAGACAACATTGCTGCCGATGTGGACAGACATCAGTTTGCCTACCAGAGGAACAGATCTACAGAGGATGCAGTCACTGCTCTGCACTCTCCACCTCACTCTGCTCATGAATTATGGACTTCCTTATCTGCAGGCCACAGAAGGTCAGGTTAGGAAGTCATACATCCTCCACCATCATCTCAAACACTGGTGTGCCACAGGGCTGTGTGCTCAGTCCAGCCTGGTTCTCCCTCTTCACCCAGGACTGTTCCACTATCCACCCCTCAAACACTATAGTGAAGTTTGCTGATGACACCACTATTGTGACAATGAGGAGGCTCACTACAGAGAGGAGGTACAACACCTGACTGGGTGGTGTTCAGAAGGAGGTCATTGTGGACTTCAGGAGGACCAGGAAGACACCCCCATCCACTGCACATAAAAGGTGAGAGGGTGGAGGTTGTGGATTACATCAAACTCCAGGGACTCCACATCACCAAGGACCTCTCTTGGACCGTCAACACCTCCCACCTGCTGAAGAAAGCACAGCAAAGGCTCTTCTTCCTCAGGAAGCTGAAGCGAACTGGTCTCTCCCCTTAGCTCCTGGTGAACTTTTACAGGGGCTCTGTGGAGAGCATCTTCTCTCATAGCATCACTGTGTGGTACGCCAGCTGCACCACAAAGAACAGGAAGGTCTTGGCTCCAGTTGTGAAGACAGCCCAGAAGATCATCGGAGCGGAGCGTCCTGACCTGGATGCTTTTCCTGCTGGACGCCTGCAGAGGAGAGCAACCAGAATCTCTACTGACAGAACTCTCCCCTGAGACCACCTGTTTGTCCCACTCCCACCAGGGAAGCAATTCCACAGCATTACAATACTAGCATACTGAAGAACAGCGTTTTCCTTAGATCTGTTGCCTCCATCAACCCTCCCCTCCCCTCCCCTCCCCCACCCTCCACTCTCGCACTTTGCAGCCTCAGCCAACATTCCACACTTTAATCCAAAACTGCCTCATTTTACCTAGAACTACCTTCACTTTACATTGCATCTTGCTTTCTGATTTTTATTCAATTTTTAGGGTCAGAACAATTGTACCCTACATCTTTGAAGGCTTAATCTAAACCTTCTGACCCGGGGTCAGAGTGGGCAGAGTCTGAGCATGGTGTTGGCGGTTGAAGGCTTGCTGCTGCTTCATTTTCATGGCTGCATCCCTCTCCCTAAATGACTTCAAATCTGGCCAATGTGTCTGAAGCTGTCCAGACGAGATGGGAACTGGAATCCTGATTCTTCTCCCCATCATGAGCTGTTCTGGGGAGCTCCCTTGTGTGAGGGGCGTAGCTCTGTAAGCCATCAAATCCTTGTGAAAGTCCCCCTCTTTGGCGAGAAGTAACTTAATAATCTTAACAGCCCTCTCAGCTTCCACATTGCTGTGCGGATATTTGGGGCTGCTTATCACATGTTCAAAGTCAGTATCAGTTGCAGCCTGAGTAAACTCATGGCTGGAGAACTGTGGGCCGTTATCTGAGATTAGAACCCCTGGGCACCCAAACCTTGCAAAGACAGCTTTGCACCTGTCAGTCACTTGTTTGGCTGATGTGCTGCGAGCCAAGTTGCATACCTCTATATATCTGGAAAAGTAGTCCACTAAGACCAGATAATCTCAATTTCTCCACTGGAATAGGTCCACCCATATTCTCTTCCATGGTCTGCTTGGTAAGTCTGTTGTCAACAGTGGTTGAACTGGTGTTGGGGTTTCCATAGCCGAGGTCTCACACCGTTCCACCATTTTCTTTATTTGTGATGTCATACCTGGCCACCAGACTGATTCTCTTGCTCTGGTGAGACATTTGTTAATTCCTTGATGGCCTTGGTGAATTGTTCCCAGCACCTCCTGTCTCATGTGGTCTGGCATAAGCAGTTTCTCACCCTTCATAATCAGTCCTTCTGCCTCATGAAGAGCTGAACCCTTTGGCCAATAGGGAAGTAACAGTTCATGGACTTGTGTCCTGTGGTCCGGCCACCCCCTTTTAATTAGTCCACTAAGGCGTCTGCATGTGTCATCTTTGGTTGGAGCCTCTTTCATTTGTTCCATTTTTGTAGTGGTTGCTGGCAGTCGGGCCATCACAGTCAACATACGCCTCACGTTCTCTTTCCAGGTCCTGTTCGGCCTTGGTGAGCATCGCTGGCAGTGGTGCTCTGGACAACGTGTCAGCGGTTATCAGGTTCTTACCTGGCACGTGTATTATGTCATATGTGAACCTGACTAGCCGCAGTCGGAAACTGTAAATCCTGGGTGGGAGGTCATCCAACGCCCTTCACTTGAGAAGCGAGATAAGAGGCTTGTGGTCTGCGCGTATTCTGAAATCCAGCCCATATAGATATCCACACAGCTGCTCACATGACTATGTCACTGCGAGGGCCTCCTTCTCTATCTGAGCATATCTGGATTCAGCGTCACTCAGGCTCCGTGAGATGAAGACAACTGGCCTCCAAGAGCCATCCTGTTGTTTTTGTGTGAGTACTCCCCCCAGCCCATGGGAGGAAGCATTTGCAGACACCATTGTCTTATGTGCCGGGCTATACTGAGCCAACGCAGTGTCCGAGCTGAGTTCTTTCTTCACGTCCCCAAAAGCTTTTCTTTGAGGCTCCTCACATATCCAATGAGTGTCACTCTTTTCCAGATCCCGGAGTGGTTTTGTCAGATCTGGCAGGCGTGGGTTAAAAAGGGGTGTTTTCCCACATAGTTGACCATGCCCGTAAAGTGTCAAATATCTGCCACATTCTTTGGTTCTGACATGTCCTGGATTGATTTAATTTGATCAGGATCTGCCCTGATCTGCATTCACAATGTATCCGAGGAACTTGATTTCTGTCATGGCAAACTTGCACTTGTCATTCAGAGTCAGTCCCGCCTCTCGCCTTTTGTCAGCACCTTGTGCAGCCTGTTGTTGTGTTCAATACGGTCCTTTCCTGTCACTAGGATGTCATCAGCGTGGCAGAGGACTCCATCAATGCCATCCACGAGCTGGGAGATTCTCTTTTGAAAATGTTCAGAGGCTGATGGGATCCCTAAAGGCAGCCTTTATAAATAATACCTGCCCTCTGGAGTGATAAAGGTTGTGAGCCATTGTTTGTCTTTGTGTAGAGGCACCTGCCAAAACCCTGACGCAGTATCAAGTTTTGTGAAGACTGTGGCTCCTTCCAGTCTTGCCAGTGTCTCCTCCACTGCAAGCAGGATGAGCCGTTACCTTTCCACACTGTTATTGAGATGCATCATATCCACACAGAAAAGTCGTTTTCCTGTTGGCTTCACAAGGGGGACCATCCCTGCACACCCCTCGGTAGGTTCCTCTACACGGGCTATGACCCCCATTTCCTCCATTCGATCAAGCTCCTCCTTGACTTTGCTCCTGAGAGGCAGCACCACACGTCGAGGGACAGAGAGCGCAAAGGGCCGTGTTGACTCCTTCAGTTTTATTTTGTATTCCCCTTTTAGTTGTTCCAATCCAGAGAACACCTCCTAGTAGGCTGAGCAGACCTGTGCCTCTGCATCTTCAATGCTGTTCTGCTGAGGAATCATATTTAGTCTCATGATTGCTGGGTAGCTGAGTAGGGGTGTGGTCTCTAACGACAAAAACTGTCTCTTCAATTTTCCTGCCCCCCCTCTCTGTAACAGAATCCCCATATCCTATGGTGTTCAGTGGTGTATTATTAGGGACATATCATGGTTTGCTGGGAGACGACAGCGATATCTATCCCGTTTTGCATATAAATGCAGGTACGGCAGTGAGGTCTGCTCCTGTATCTATTTTGAAAGACACTGGCACCCCATATATGATCAAATTTTCTATCCATCTGGGCCTTTTCTGTGGTCTCAGTGCAGCCACTATGCCCAAATATGCTGCATCCACTGCCTCTGACCCTGCTTCTACAGGATGGAGGGTCTGAGCTGACCTGCACACAACTGCAAAGTGTCCCTTCTTGTGGCATTTTCTGCATTCCACATCCTTTGCTGGGCACTCACTCCATAAATGCTTTGTGGTTTTACCACATTTCCCACAGGGTTTGACTTGGGTAGAGGTAAACTGGTTTGAGGCTTGGGCATGATGTTGTTTTGCTTTGTGCTTGTTGTTATTTTTCTTGTATTTACTATGTACTACTGTATCCACGTGAGCAGGGGAACCAGCTGAGCGTAAAACTGTTTGCTGTCTCACTTGTGCGATTGGTGTGGCTAGAACGAATTTGGCATTTAATTATAGTCTCTCTGACAAGCCAGCATCACGTATCCCCACAACAATCCTATCACGGATCACTTCTTCACGCAAGTCCCAAAAGTTACAGTGTTCTGCCATCTTATGGACATCTGTATTAACGTGCACTGCACTCTCCATGACTTCCTCGCTTCTTTTGTTGCATTTTGCCCGCTCATATATGACATTGTGTACTGCAACAAAGTCGCTAACAAAAGCCCTCTTAACCCTGCTGGGCCGAAAGTATTTTGTGCCGTTTTTCACTACAATTGATTTTTCCTTTATATCTCAAATATAAAATCCATATACCTTGCCTTGTTTGGTGTCATTTCATTCAGGACAACCTCGTAAATGCAGCTCTGAAGTATTGTTTTCAGTTTGGCATATTTTATTAACACATTTGTTGGGATTTATGGTTGGTAATTAGCATAAAAAATTACTGTAAGTAATAGATTATTGAAAGTAATAGATTGCTGGAAGTAATTTAGGAAAAAGTGGAATTACTAATGGAAGTAAACGGTCATTTACTCATTAGCAACTCCTAGAGTAATTGAATAATTACTCAAAAGTTAATAAATTCTCAAAAATATTTTATTAATGAAAAATTATTATTTATCAAATAATAATGAATTGGGGCACCACCAGCTAAACTGGAAATAGCTAATACCAAATATCAGTCTCGTTTGTCAAAAGGTTGTTTAAGTTAGTTAATGTTCCTGGGCAAAATATAACAATCTTAAATAACAAGGAAGGTGTGAGATTCGAGCACAGGCTGTTACAAACCAGTGAATTGTCAACAATAATTACCAGGAATCCATCAATTCAGCTAAAAGGTGTTTATAAACAAAAATGCATTAATTCAAAAATTATTCAGAAATTATTTATTAAACCAACACAATCAAGCAACAAATGTCATCTTACACAGAGATCTAATCTACTAACAGCAAACACTATGTACAAAGAAAGAGAGGGAGGGTGTGAGTGTGCGTTTGTGTCTGTGTGTGTGTGTGTGTGTGTGTGTGTGTGTGTGTGTGTGTGTGTGTGTGTGTGTGTGTGTGTGTGTGTGTGTGTGTGTGTGTGTGTGTGTGTGTGTGTGTGTGTGTGTGTGTGTGTGTGAGTCTGAGTGGGGATGTAATGTCCACGAACGTCCACCAGGTAGCAGCGGACCTTGGAGGGTCAGTGTGGGTGGGTGTAATGACCTCGAACGGACGCCAGAGGGAGGCAGGCGTCTGGTTCGGGGCAGTGACAATAACGACCACTAGGGGCTGTTGCTTGCTGTTGCTGCGTTGCGCAACGGTTAGTGAGGAGAGGAGAAAAGAGAGAAGAGGGGGAGAGCGAGAGCTCTAAAGCCCATACCGTGTGTCCAGTTTGTTCATAGAATCCAGATCTGCGAGTTAGGCAGGATTAGACTTTGGGAGCAGAGGAGGAAGCTGAGAGAGAGGGGGGGGGGGGGGGGGCTGCACGGTGCGGATGTTCGCGTGGATGTAAATCCAACGTGCAAACACAGACTGCTTGAAAACACGGAATTGGCGTCCCCGAATTCAAACACAATAATAAAAAGACACGGCAATATTAAAATCACGTTATTCTAATTGCCTGCCCAGACTCTAAGCCTTACTTGGTTGGATGAGGGTGAACGTGCTTCAGTGGCTGGTTAAAATCCGTCGATTTATGGCCACGGGCGGGTTTCTCTGGCGTCCCAGAGAAATAAACCTGAACTGATCTGTGAACACGGGAAAAGTCCACAGGATGATCATCAGGCGCTTCTTGTGGGGGGGGGGGTGGGGGGGAGAGAAGAAGCGGGGTTCAGGTTAGCATGCGGGGGAGTGCACGGTCGTAGCGCACACTCATGCACCAGGTGAAGAAAGGAAAAAAAGAAAAAAAAAGAGTAATTCCACAGTTTGTTCTCTGCTCGTCCAGCGAGGTGAAGGAAACTCCGGGCCCGATCGGCGTGTGTTAACACCAGGTCCTTTGTCTCCGTGCGAAGAGGTGCGTCGTGTCCAGACGCACGTTCGGCTTGGAAAGACGTGTTTTTGCTTTCGCGGCTGGATTTTATACCTCTTTGTTGTGTTCCGGGTTCCGCAGTGCTCAGGGCGACGTGGACCAATCCTGACGGGGCTCGCCCCGGAGCTTCCGGCCGGTGAGGGAGGTCTTGGGTTCCCCTGCCGTTGACCTGCAGTGTTGCACCTTGAAGGGGGGAAGACCCGGGGGGAGGGCCACAAGGCCTGAGCATGTGGTCTCTTTGTTCTTAAAACGTGGTCCCCCCCCCCATCCCCCCTTCCATGAGGTTGAGTGACCACTGGACTTTGGCTCCAACACATTGCATCTAAAAAAAACATAAAACTACAAATTCATTTGAGAAAAACATAGATTTATTGAGGATAAAATTCATAGACATGCTCAACGAATCATTTAGTTTACTTGTGAAGTAAATCTAAACTAGATTTTTCAAAAAATTATCAAAACAGGACTGAAAAAACAGTTCTATACAGATATTCACAGTGAAATGAGAAGCAATGTCTCAGGCGTTTTTGTAAAACTATTTACAAAAGGTCACACATATAATGTCAGTTGAAGAAAAAATATTTGTGCCACTCAAAAAAACAGATTGTGTCCAACACAACACAGAGGGACACGTCACAGGCAGGACATTTCCATGGAGTGTCCTTCCTTTTGTTACGTTCCTGCAGGCAATGTTTACATTTTAGCCTTTGGCTGTTGTGGTGGAGCTGGAATGATGGGGACAGGATGTGGTCAGCTCTCCTGGTCTGGGGGACACCTGTCCTGGTCTGGGGGGACACCTCTCTCCCCTCTTCCAAAACGAAGCTGGGGTCTTCAATATAGTCGTCAGAATCACTCTCAAACTCAGTGTCAGACTCGATGTTCTTCTCCTTCTTCAGAAGAAGAAGTCAAAGCGCCTGATCGACGTTCATAAGGCACCTCATTGTTTTGATAGAAAAAAAAGAGTTCACTCAAAACTAAAAAACACTCCACTCTAATCTCACTCACTACACACTAACTACACACTAAGTACACACTTACTACATGGTCAAATCACGATAATAGTCGCTTTTTCTCTGATATAAATCTCACCTCACTCTCGCTGTTTCCGTCTCTCTGTTTACATTTTCACGGGTGAACGAAACAAAATGACACCTCCAACTATGGAAACTTTTGATTGGACATGGGCTCTTCTTCTCAACCAATGAGTGAAAGGTATACTGTCACATTACGAGCGTTGTTTTTTTTGGTACTCCCGTCCTTTCACTTCATTTTAGAAGCACTCCTGACCGGTCTTCTGCACCTGATGCACTAAAATGTGGCGGAAAAACACGGACACAGTTTTCCTCATATCTCCAACACAATTTAAAAACGATCTTGTGGTTTTATATCTGCACTTTTGACAATGATTGAAACACTGGACCAGATGACGCTGTGCTGTGACACTTCTTTTAAAACGGTCACGTGATTAGGACACACCGGTGCGTCCGCCGGCCACAGAGGTTTAACAGCAACATAGTCTTTTAGCTGCTCCTGGGTCAGTGTTAGGGACCCCAAAATATCATCAGCCTTGTCTCCCATTATGTAGATCAAGGGATTTACATAATCCACCTCTTCGCTTGGCAGTCTTGACGCTGTCCTGAAGCGTTCAAACCTTCTGATCCATGTTTGCCACGACCTGGGTTCAAAGTCAAAGGCTTCAGGGAAAAGTCACTAGTTGCTCCATATTGGCAGGGCAGCATTGACAGTGGGTTAGCTTAGCTCGTCCGCTAACACCTTCCGGCAGAGGATTAGCCTCTTGTTTCTAGCCTTGTTGTGACGCACATCACCAACCGTCATCAACGTGGTCGAACTGGTCGTCACAGGCGTTAAACTGAATCCATCATGGGTATGTAGCAATTCTGACACCATGTATTGTTGATCTCTATCCATAGAACTCAAGAACAACAACTTTTTTAATCTCTCCTTTCACTTACATGTCACTCAACCCCCAATCCCACAGCGCCACTCCCTGGCGTACTCCAGCCATTACAATGATGTCCTCATGTAACGGGAAAGTGAAACGTTCGTGTGTTCAGAGTCCGCGTGACGCCACCCTCTGCACAAGGGTCAGCTCCGACCCTCTGCTGTCGACCGCTCGGCCCAAATTTTTGGACCAGGTGACCTGTGCACACCGACTGCGCATGCACCAGAGCCTACTGGTATGAGGAGATCCTCCATCTTTGAACAACCAACATTTAAAAGCAAATAAAGATCCAGAGGCTCAGAACTCCTGAAGTGAAACATAAATTCCTTGTGGAAAGGTGGAGAAGGCTGGGCAACAGAAGTGGAGATCATTTTGGGATCATTACGTTACATTATGGAACATTAAGGAAGTGAACCAGGAGTGTAGTATGGATGCAATCATGTAACACCCGCGGCCCGGCACAATCTGCAGACGCGTAATGCGGAAAGCATGGAGGGGCTGATGGAGAGGAGCTTCACAGAGCAGCACTGCAGGGAAGCGGCGATTATTCAGATCTCAAAGGTAATCTCCTGACACCACAACATATTCCAATAATCCCATCCAGCCCAAGTATTTTGGCCATTTCAATGTCGCTAAGCTTGAAATTTGCCAGGAAAACCTGTGAGTTGTCTGCATCAGGCATGTTGTTAGTCGTTAAGGTGTGTTAAAGGTGTACAGGAGGATGTTCTTCTTCCGGGTGGATCATCAAGACTATTGGTCCTCCCAACTGTCAATCATTCTGGTGATATATTACGTCAGGCCGTCGTACGTGTTTGTCCCCGGGTAGCGTGGATCTATTAGTTTTCACTTTCTGCGCATGCGCGCTTTCAGGTGTATATGGTGAGCTACACCTTCAGCTAGCTCGCAGTTCTCACCGGGTACTTTGGAAATGGCAGAGGGTCGCAAGAGAAAACGTGTCTTGGAAGTGTATGAGAAGAAGAGAAAGGCTTCGGAAGAGAGAAACAAGACCAGAGTGTTTTTGGGAGATTGTTTCACACGATGGCGCTGAAAGCCCAGGTTGGGCTTCCCACTGACGCTTCAGTCGCCAAGTTTCTACTCCACAGGTAAAGTTTGGCTTCTATTTGGAGAAATCCATTTCAAATCACTTCCAGTAAAAGTTCTCTACGTCTAGATTGTAACTTTCCAGGGTTGATTAGTTTGTTTTGTAATTTGCATCGTCAGTAGTTATTACGGCTTGTGTGAGCGATGCCGACTTGTGACTTGTAAACAGAGCGTGCACGAGGAGAACTGGGCTCGTGCACGTCTCTCGCACACGTTTTAGTAGGCGTTCCGTCTCGGGAGCAGGTACAGCGTTGCGCATGTGCATTTTTTCAAAAGGTGGAGAGGGCGGGTCTTTCCTAAAATTCGGGAAAATCCTCCTGTATACCTTTAACAGTTAAATATGTGTCGCCTTGTTCGCTCTTACCAGGTCTGCTGGTCAGAGGTTCTACTGTATTCATGAAGTGGAGATGATATAATACAAGGACTGTCATCAATTCATGCTGTAGATTTTGAACTTTGACTCCAAATGAGACAATTGACAAAAAAGCACTGATAAAAGATATCTTTATGTATATGGTTGTATTCATAAATCAAAAGTTATAGTGGCAAGTTTAACTGTGTAGGCTTCAAAAGTTCAATGCCTTGAAACTGAATCTGGTCGGTCCGTGGAAGTTGGGTTGTTATTGGGCTGTGCAATGTAGTCCAAATGTAGCCCAGACATAGTAGTTGAAATGTTTGTGTTATTGGTCATCTGAAAACAATGTCCGCCTACATGTAACTGGAAAAATTATTTAGTTTTTATGCAGGACCACTAGTGAGAACTGTTGTTTGGTTCTGTAATTAAACTACACAGATGCGTGCAGAGAACAACACGCTATAAACATGAATAATGGGAGAACTCGGACATCTGTATAGATAGATGAAGTTGTATTGCTATTGCGGTGACTCAACATTAAAGTAACAAGTGCCATGAGAATATTTAATCTAATCTAATCTGAAATTATAGAATACATGATCATTTTTCCACAGGAGAATATGGACCCGTAGTCATGACACTCTGGAGGCAAACGTTGTTGTAATTGTCCATCTACTCATGTATGTGCAGAACTATTTACTCCGGCTGTGGTGTGCATGCACAGTAGCAGCCTTTCACAAATGCATTGTCTGTTTTCCGCAGACAGTGTTTTGTGAACGTTCCATCTTGGGAGCTGTTTTCAAAAAGTTCTAGTTTCTAGTGACCGTTGTGTAAACAGATGATCAAAGCCCAACAAAAGTTTTCAAGGTTTTCGTACGGATTGGGGGAAACCCCAGAGTAAGCACCAGGTGAACTCGACCTGGACTTTCCAAGTGAACACTGCCTCAGTGGCACCAAAGAAGTATGGAGTCACCCAGGTCTTTCCACTCCAGTTCATCTGATTTCATTAAAATGGGTAATTCGCCGGCTCCTGTAGAATTCGTTGCTGGCTGTTTAATGTCAGTCAGGTGTATTGCAGCGGGGAGGCTTCTAAAACATGCAGGGCAACGAGCCCCCAAAGACTCGCTATTGAGGAACGCTGCGCTCCTGCTTTGAAATGTGCAAATTATATGCATCCCTCTGGGTTTAAGGAAGTAGTTCCGAATATACAACCAATTCATTGTGACTATCCACTTCAGTGTAAGTAGGAAGAAGGAAATAACCATTCACTATTCCCCACAGTGTAAAAGTGCTGAGTTTGCATTACTGTTATTGGAACAGATCTCATCCCAATGCAATATATCATCAAACTCCACATTCTTGAAAAATCCAGTTTCGTATTTCTTTTTTTCCTGTAAGTGGAAGTGACTGCAGTGGCAATAAGTCCCAGTTTCCACGGCACATGATTTAAGCTGTGTCATATCACCAGCACTCACACGTCTGCGAGGATGTGCAGCGCATACACTCCTAATCTATGCAGATACACGGTAACATTCCAGCAAGTAGTCATGCAGCGGGGGACCCTCGGGTAGCCGTCACCACATCCCTCCCATCATTAATCAGGGGGACTTCCCTCCGCTGCAGAAACACAAGCTTAAATCTCAGAAGTGCCACAAGCGACCCGAACAGATTTCCTCACCGCCGGCAGCCGGCCTAAGAAGATGGGAGCGGAAATGGACTCTCATCCTGGTTAATGAAAGGATAGACTCTCCTCAGTGTGTGTGTGTGTGTGTGTGTGTGTGTGTGTGTGTGTGTGTGTGTGTGTACATCTCTGCCTACACGTTGGCCTGCGCCCATGTGCTCGTGCATGGGAAAATAAACATGTTGGCAGAAAAGTTTGCACATGAACCCCCGTATGCTTGGGTGTCAAGTGTTGCACGTCGTCATCGTTGTGCTCTCGCCGTGGAGCAACCAGCCCCTTTGGCCGTGCTGCGGACCTCCGGCCGAGGGGGCGGGATGCCGCCAGTGACCCCGGAGGCTAGCATATGGACACAGTGTGGGTCGCTCGGTGAGGTGGAGAGGCCTCTGCTTTCTCTGACCCCTGTGGAGAGAGCAGCCTGTCGAGCAGAAGGCCTGTCAGCAGCAGTTCTCATTCACAAATCACCACACACACACACACACACACACACACACACACACACACACACACACACACACACACACACACACACACACACACACACACACACACACACACTTAATGTCGTCACGTTCAACCCTGAAGCTCTCAGTTCAAAGTTCAAATTTAACATCTATGAGAGCATTTAAACTGACACATTGGGTTATTTCTCCAAAAAATAACAAAAAACACAGTAAATAACATAAGTACCTTCTCTGAGGTGTTGCTATTGTGTGGACTCACCTGGGGCCTCATTTATAAAGCTTGCATAAGCACAAAGCGGGTCCTGAAAGATGCATACTCCACTTCCCACGCAAAGTTTGTGATTTAAAAAAAACGACTTTGCGGGTTAATGTGCGTATCGGTACGCAAACCTTGAGCAGCACGTTTTGGAGACGGGGAACCTGCAGCGCTGATTGTGAGGTGGAGAATTGAAGCCAGATTTATCTCACACATTTAATTATCTTCAAATATCAAACTTCTTAATCCACGTGATCATAAACAGCCAAGCTGCAGTGGTAAAGATGTTTCTTTAGTGGAACATTACTACTGAATCAGCAGCTCCATGTTCATATGTCAAACGTTCATCTTCAAATGATACAGAGCGATGGATCGAACTGATTGTTACACACTTTGTCACAATCAATCAGTCTAATTTCAGAGTAAACACATAAATAGCGTGGTGACAGCCGTACGTAATGTGCAGCATCAGGAGCGACACTGACTGTCTGTCGATGAGACGTCTGTTCTGTTCCAGCTGCTTTTATTAGGATTTACAGCCATAATGTACAAATATACTAAACTGTATGTACACGGTAACAAAGTGAGTCTCTGGGAAAGTCTCAGGCAAAAAGAACTGATAAAGGAATTATAGATTTTATATTGCTTATTTTATATTTATACATACGTGATGCATTTTAGTATATTTTGTTGTTATGGCTGTAAATCCTGATAAAAGCCGCTCACTTTTTGGCATAATACCGGTACGTTCATGCACTCGGAAACGACCTCCTCCACCCTCTACCTCCAACTCTCAAGTGACAGGATAAAACCCAAAGTCCACTGAGCCTTTTTCACCGTCCCTGTTCAAATATCTAATTCATACATTTAATAAACCGATAAAACTAAACTTTATCAGTCTGCTGTGGTCTCCACTCACGCTTACCGTCACAACCACGAGGGCTGTTTTTGCGCCCAGCGGTGTGCTCGGGTGCTGGACCCCATGATGTTACTCCCGTCTGACCTCCACCATCAGATCAGATTCTTCTTCTCCACCTCTGTCACACACAGCAGTGTGGCGCCTGCCACACGTATTTCCAGTGGTAACAACGTGCTGCCGATTGCTTGTTGTTTTTATTTTATTTTATTATTATTATTATTATTAGTGATTCCACCTCTGTGACACCAAATAATATCATTCTCTTGACCTCCACCTCCTCCATGACTGTTTCTCTCTCCGTAAAATTCCTTGTCTGTGTCTTTTCTGTCAGGATCTAGCATCAAATGATGGCGATCAACAGGCTGATTGAGATGTAAAAATATGGACGAGGCACTTTGCATTGACCATTTATGGTAGAAAGCAGGTGTGTTGAGGGCGGGACATGAACTACGCAACCGTCCAGGTGGATTGTAATCCATAAAAGGAAAGTGCTTGCAGATGTGCGTATGCACGATTTTATTGATCCAAATTTTTGGGGGCGCACACCATTTTCAGCTTTTGGGCGCACGTACATTTCTAGTAGAGATCCTACGCAAGGTTTTATAAATGAGGCCCCAGGACACCTGCTGAGTACAGAGCTGTGTAATGCTGTTAGTGCCACTCGCTGTTTTTCTCTTCTGACAGGCCAAAATACAGTTTGTAAAAGCTGGTGATGAAAAAAAGTAAAGACAAAAGGTCTTTTCGTGTATATTTGATTCATTCTTTGCATACATTTGGTTCGCAGGTAACTGACTGTGCAAGTAGCTTTTTTTGTTGGAAGCAGAAACTAAAAAAGCAAAATAATTTATTTCCTAGTGGAACCCCCCCCCCCCCCCAAAAAAAAAAAAACAAAGACAAAAAACAAAACATTAATTTGAATCATTGTTTCTCAAAGATGAAACAATAATTTTAACCCTCTTAAACGCTCATGATTGAAATAACTCATCACGCTAAATATGAGCTAGTAAAAAGTACAAAATTCCAACTGTGATATTTGGTGAACATATGATAAAGTTACTCCATATTGTGATTTGCAATAACACTGAAGCATGTGAATTAATCGTGATTGATTTTCTTTCATTTTTAAAACGTTGCCATTTTGAATTTGCAGCGCATGAATGGACAGTGTGTGGAAACATAAATGATCACAGTCGTATGAATATTTCCCGTGTTGACATCACGATAACGAGACATTTTTTTGTGTGTTGTGTAATCTCGGGAGTGTAAATTAATGAAAACGAATAGTGAGTACACCTCACCCATGCTAATGGAACACAAAAGAACGTATACCATGTCCAGACGAAGGTCACCAGGACTGCCCTGTGGAGCCAGGCCCAGGGGTGGTGTTCGCCAGCAAGCACCTAGTGAACGGGTAGCCCAAGTCCCGGTCGGGCTAAGCCCAAACAAGAGACGTGGGGACAGTACGTGGGTCCACCACCCGCAGTGTTTTTTAGTGCATTATTTAGGCAGTGAAAGAGAGCATGGAGCCACATGTCGTTGTAGGCCCCCGCAACAGAAACTGGCTCTTGGAACGTGGAATGTCACCTCACTTAGGGGGAAGGAGCTGAAGCTGGTGCTGGTTGAGAGGTACTGACTAGATACAGTCGAGCTCACCTCCACGCACAGCATTGGCTCTGGAACCAGACTCCTCGATAAAGGATGGTCTCTTTCCAACTCAGGCATTGCACAGGGAGAGAGGTGCCGGGCGGGCATGGGAATTCACAAGCACCTGGCTGGCAGCCACACAGTTAGAGTTTGTCCCGATGGACGAGACTGCCGCCTTGTGGCTTAAGATTGTGGGGAGGAAAACTCTAACTGCTGTTTGTGTTTATGCACCAAACAGGAGTTCAGACTATTTGGCCTTCTTGGCGCAAGAGGATGAGGTCCTGGAAACTCCATAGTATTACTGGGTGACTTCAATCACGTTCAATCACGTTAGCAATCACTGGGAAACCTGGAGGGAGTGGCTGTTAGGGCTTTTCCACCGGAAAGAACCAGGTGCTAGTTCAGAGCCGGTGCTAGAGCCAGTTCTTAAATGAGCAACGCCAAAGAACCAGTTATTTTTCCATTGTCCACGGAGCCAAGTGAGAGCCACGTCATTGCGTCGCTCCAAAATGTCGTACGTCACTGCATACGTAGCCCCAACCACTTCTGTGGAAAACCTCAGAGAGACAGCAATGTGCCAAGAGTCATCTAAACTGCTGGAAAAGGAAGCAGAATATGAATTAGAAGAATATGTTGCCCGCGGAACAGCAGTCAACAGAATACCAACAATGGCAGTGCTGGTGGTGTTTCTGGGAGCGATTCTGCTGGCTTTGTACAGCCACATGAACCTACGGCAGAGAAAATTCAATCTGCTCGTCACCTTCAGCATTGGTGCATAACATGCCGCATTCGAGTGATGAGACGGGTAATTACTCAATATGTTTTATCCTTATTATTTGAATGTGGTAGCATTAGTATCGGGTCTGCTACTTGGCATTTACTCGGTTTGCATTGCATCTGATGGTAATATATTATGTTTGTATTTACAGATGCTTGCAAGGTAGAAGTTGCCTGTTGTGTAGTCACACCCACGATGCTGGTGGGACACAACTGTATCGGATTCCAGCCCACAACAGTTTATTCAAAACTTCCGTGTCTCCCGTGAGTCATTCCACTACATATGCGATCAGACCACACACGTCCCACTGAAAAACAACACATATTTCCATGTGTGTCCCAGTCCAGAAACAGGTGGCTATTGCTCTCTGGAAACTGGCTACTGGTGGTGAATACAGAACCATCAGCCATCTTTTTGCAGTAGGACTGACCTCCGTGTACAACTGTGTCCAAGAGTTCTGCAGTGCAGTCATCCAGGTGCTGCTTTCAGTACACATCACGACTCCAGATGCCACAAAATTAATAGAAGTGGCCACATACTTTAATAACCGATGGAAAGTCTCACAGTGTATGGGTGCAATAGGTGGTAGCCACTTGCCAATAATTGCACCGGAAGAATATCCAAGGGACTACGATAACTGCAAAGGATGGCATTCTATTGTTTTAAGAGCAGTTGTGGATCGCAAAGGACTTGTCTGGGATGTGTGTGTCAGTTTCCCAGGGAGTGTGCATGATGCATGGGTTCTTCGTCAGTCACATTTATGGAATATTGTAGGCGATGGACACTTACTGTGGCAAAACGTTTTGACCATCTCTGGCAGTGAGACATTACATTACTGGCAACCCAGCCGACCCAATGCAGAAGTGGCTCATGAAGCCATTTTCTGACACTGACAGACTGAACCCAGAACAACACACATACAACTACAGGCTGAGCTGTGCATGATCTGTTGTTGAAATTGCTTTTGGGAGATTGAAAGGACGATGGAGGTGCCTCCTAAAATGAAAGGACTGCAAGTTGGAGCTGAGCAAGAAAATGGCAGTGACTTGCTGTGTTCTCCATAATATTTGTGAAGAACATGGGGACAATGAAGAGCTCCGGGGCAGACATATCCACAGTCAGCCTGCTCTCCGACCGTTGCCTGATCATGGCAACCTGGAAGGGGCAGAAGTCAGGTCAGCATTGATGGAACATTTCAATCATGAGGATGAGTGACATTTGCAACCAAAACCTTGCTGTTATATTGCCAATACATTTCCATCCAATGCCAAGTGTCTCTCATTTTTCTTTAACTACACTGAAGCAGTCAGTCTGTTCTTTAGTGCTACTGCTTTTAATATTGCGTGTTATTTTCTCTGTGTTCTACATACGTTTTGGTATATATAATAGCTGCATTTTTATTCTACAATTACTTGGAGTAACCTATTGAGGATTTGCATCCTTTAACAAAAGCAACAACTTAAGAAGGAAAGAAAGAAAGAAGTTAAGAAAGATAACTTTACATGACAGAAATTAAAGAATAAGTCGAATGTAAAAACAAGTGAACTTACTTTGTTTTGGAGTAGTCCGAACGTGTTGAAATATCACAATCGAAAAAAGGTATATATAAGAAGTTGTGGCTTTTTTCTGCAGTTAAACTTGCCTAAAATACCCAAAGTAGGTAAACTGAGGTGCACATAGGATATAAACTGTGACATAGAATAGATGATGCATACTTTGCACTCAGGGAAGGCTTGTGGATCTGCCTTCAGGAATATATTAGACATTTACATACACATTTTGCTGTCTCTATGTCATGAGCCTGCTCTCACTCACCCCTCCCTTCCTGAGAGTTTTCACTCCTCCCCTCCTGTGTTCCCCTTAGCTCTGCCCCTGTGCTCTCCTGTTTCCTCCTCTTGGTCACAGCTGTGTGTATTTGTCATCAGTGTGTGTATTGAGTTCCCCTCTCTTGTAGCTCTGGTTGCCAGTTCGTCTGCGTTCTCACACCATTCATACCCGCCATTTTTTCCTCATGTTGTCTTTGTGTTTTTTGACCTTCTGCCTGCCCAACTTTTCCTCCTGGATTTCCTCCTCTATCACCTGTACTGGTTTTGACCTTGTACTGCCTGACTTCGCTTCTGCTGTGGTTTTTATAATAAACACTTTTGAACTGAGCTTCTTGTCTGTCATGCAATTGAGTTCCACGAACCCTGACACTCTATAATTTTAAGAGGAATGGAAGTGGTTTGCATCAGGCTGTTACAGAATACGTCATTGTATAGTCCTTAATGGTTGATTTTGTTTGTTTTTTTCTTTTATGTTCACTTGTGATTTTGACCTATGGAAGAATACTAATTGATTACACTGTTTTAGCTACCATGGTATGAGGTTACTGAAAATGTGACGTCAGTGAATGAATTGTCTGATCGCTACAGACTGTTCATTACTTTTGGTCTTAATGAAAGCATGACCATATTGACATTTATTGACAAGAAATATCCATTTATCTTTTTCTTAAAACGTTCTCCTGTTCCTGTTGCATGGACATTACCAATCACACGAGACTCTCCCACGTATTATTCACTCACACTTGAATACATGTGGAGTTGTTCCTAGTATCAGGTTTTGCTTTGAATATTATTTGTGCTGTCTGTAAATGTAGTCCATCTTTCAGTTTGAATGTATAGAAGTATACATTGAACACTGGAAGTTGCGGTAGAGCAAAGACAAAACAAGTTGTGACAAACAACTGTTTGTGAAAAAAAAAATATACACAGCACAAACCAAACCACACAGCATGCAAAAAAAATATTTTCTTATTGTGGGACTATCTGCTCAATTGCAGACGCCATGTGCCCCAGCACATCCGATAGGCCATCCGTCTGCGTCCACGCAAAGCTGATTGCTAGCCAATTTTTCTGCCAGTTGGCAGTCTGCTGATAGTCAGTCTTCATCAACAGAACCTTCCTTCCTTTTGTCTGCATAAAAACATAAAGAAGGATGAGTAACTATACTTCATCTTTACAAACACAGTCTACTTGCAGGAAATGCTTATTGCTATTAGGATGGGACAAATGTCACTTGATCTGCTGGAGGCTGAACACTAGCAGCAGGAAGTTTTTGTGGAGGTACATGGCGGTACATGGCTGGAAGGGTGGGTGGGCGAATTGGACAGGTGTGTGGGCGTGCTGGACGGGGTGGTGGACACCGTACAGTGGCGAAGGTGTGCTGCAGGCCAGTGGCCTCCGCAGCAGTCCCTCATTATACATGTCTTGGTCCTTCCAGGCACATGCCATGGTTACAATAGTGCTGTACCACATACGTGTTGAATTCTGGTCTTGTAATGAATGGAAACGTTGCTGCTCTTTTTACTACGATGTTTCCTTGTTTGTTAGCTTAGTTTGTTAGCTTAGAATACTTACTGGGATCAGTGGTGGTTGAGTCCTGCAGCCAGCACCAGGTGGGCTGTGGTGGAGTGCAGTTGTTCACTGGCTAGTCACCGAGCACAGAGTCCAGTACTGAAAAGTGGAGAGTCATGCCCTCTCCAGGTAAGGGGAGTGGATCCTCTCTCTGAAGAGGAGTTTATGTATCTTGGGGTCTTATTCACGAGTGACGGGAGGAGGGATCATGATATCGGCCAGAGGTTCGGACAGGTAGCTGCAATAACAGTCACTGTACAGGATCGTTGTGGTGAGGAGGAGCTGAGCTATAAAGCAAAGCTCTGTGTTTACCAGTCGGTCTACATCCCCACCCCCATGACGGTCTTGAACTTTGGGTCATGACCGAAAGAATCAGATTGCAGGTACAAGTGGCCAAAATGTGTTTCTTTCCACAGGGAGGAGGCGTCACTCTTGGTGATAGAGTGAGGAGCTCAGCCATTCGGGAGAGACTCAAAGTCGTGCCGCGACTCCTCCACATTCAGAAGAACCAGTTGAGGTGGTTCATCTGATTAGGATGCCCCTGGTGGCCTCCCTTTAGAGATCTGCCAGGCACGTCGAACTGGGAGGAGGCCCCAAGGTCGGCTCACGACTCGATGGAGAGACGATGTCTCTGGCTTGGCCTGGAAGCGGCTCGGAGTCCCCCCAAAAGAGCTGGAGGAAGTTGCAGGGGAGGGGAAGGCCTCAACTTCTGTGCTCTCTATAATGCCACCGTGACCTCAAACAGACAAGTGGGGGAAAAAATGGATGGATGGATGGGTGCATGTATGTATGTATGTATGTATGTATGTATGTATGTATGGATGAAGCAGACCTGGGAATGTTGCGACACAGCGATCCCTTGCTTGTTTGAAAACATTGATTACTGCAGCTGTTAAGTCGTATGGAGAACGCGCATGCACACAAACACTCCTGTTGACATTGTCATCCTCGATAAAGGTCGTGTTTTCCTGAGTGGAGAAAAATGACTGTATGGAAGTCGATTGCAGGCAATGTGTTGTGTAACAGGAGTGTTGTCAGTCGGTCTTGATCTGTCCCTCGTAGATTTCAGTATCATCAGCAGCCGCGTCACAATAATTGCTTTGCCTCACGAGTGCGTGTCAAAATGTTGCCCCTGCGTGTCAAAATGTTGCCCCTAAAGTGACATCAGCCTGTGTGTGTGTGTGTGTGTGTGTGTGAGAGTGAGAGAGACAGATTCCTGAAGAGGCGGGCTGTTTGCCAGGCCCCCTCGTCCCCTTGTCTGTTGGTGAAACAGGGGAGCATATGCCTGCTCTGTCCCTGCATTACATCACCTGGACATCCAAGCACATTGGTTTGCATTTACAGCCCAGGAAAAAAAAAGAAAAGCTTTTTGTAAATGGTTTTGATCTGATCTGTGCACTTCTCTACCAGAGTTGGTGTGCTGGCTGCACAAAAGGTCAGGAACTTTAAGTTTGTTTATGTTTTTTTCCCTCACCTCCAACTCCAATTCATTCATTCATTCATTTATTTATTTCCCACTTGAACTAAAATCAGACTGGGGTGTACTTTAGTAGGCTGCACCAGATCTAACCAGATGCATCAGGCTCAACTGTGTTAGTATTGATCCATCCCAGTTATATCACATCATGGGGAGTCAGTGCCCACCGCACGCGTTCCAGCTCCCACCAAGTCTTTGGACATGGGCTTGTTATAAGCTATTCACTGGTTCCCATTGACTTCCTGATTTCAAGAGTGTCTGGCTGCAGGATCCTCCATTCTCAGGCTCCCTCCACTGTCAGACAGGAAGTGCCCATTCAGAATAAAATGCAACAATTCAAAATAAAATGGGACGGAATGAAATGCTCATGGAACATTCAGAATGTGTTAATTAGTCAACAACGCAACATTAAAAGCTACTTTCCTGAACATAGTACAGTATATATCGTTTTTGCCTTTTTATCTATATAGCAACATGTATTCTGAGTATTTATGCCAATAAATGATTGTATATTATACTATTTCTGAATGTATAATATAGGATCATTTATGCCCACAAATGATCGTATAATATACAATTGTTACGACTGTGGTCATATTTGTGTGTGTGTTGCAATATTATGTTGCGCTCCAGTAGCTCCTAGGCTGGTGTGTCACAACAATCAGTAATAGTATCTTCCATGCAGTATTTTTGATATGAGAAACATGCAGCAGAGCTCATGACTTGAACAGTTTATTATTAGGGTGTGAAAAATCTTTTGGTCTCTACTCCAGCATTTTAGAGTTTAATATTTTATACATTTCTCAAAATCAAACAGTTCATAATTCACAGTTCACCAAACAAAGAAGAAAGAAGTATAGCTTATCAAATCCCACCCCCTCTCCTTAAATACTAGAATGTTTGTTTTTATTGTATAAAGGTGGGTGATATGTACAACTAGCTCACAAAAGTGAGTAAACCCCTCACATGTCTGTAAATATTTAATTATGTCTTTTGATGGGACCCTGAAGGTATGATACATTTACTCAGTGTTATCCCATTGAAAGATATAAATGTTCACAGAAATGTGAGGCGTGTACTCACTTTTCTAAGATACCTTATGATATATACGCCTCAAGTATGTTTATATTATGACTCCGCTTGAGGCCAGTCAGTTAAAAATGCTCTTTTTCTTAAAATGACTTATTTTAAAAGCCAACAGGTCATAGCTATTATTGTAAAGTGTTCTGCCATGTGTTACATATGATGTACATTCACTGTTATCATTTAAACTGTATGCACTATTACTTTACTGCATATTACTCGATTTTTCACTCTATCTTTTCTTTTGTCTTGTTCTGTGTTAGTGTCCATTATTCATTCATTATTGTGCTGTTTTAGTGCTCGTTCTGCTGGATCACATAGTTGATGCTCGGACCCACTGAAAATGCAGCTTTTTGAAAATGCTCCGACTCAGTCTTCCATGTAGACATGGAAACAAAAGTCAGTGTAATCACCTTTCTTGATGTTTTGAGCGTATCCTTCTCTATGCACGTGTGTGGTTTTATAATCAACAGCACCCACTAGTGGACCAACATGGTATTTACACCATTTTCAGTCTTTCTGCCATTTCTATCCAATTGGACGTCATTGTCAAAGTGTTGCTGTGAAAATGTGAAACCTTTTGGAAACAGGAACAGAAGCAGTATGTTTTCATCATGGTAGTCATGTCAAAGGGCTCTTGACAGTATTTTTGTTAAAAACTGGAAAAAAAGAGTTGATCATTGTATATTTTACACTAGATTAACATGCAAATGATATTATTGATGCAGTGAATGAATCAGGCGTAGAAGCAAACCCATTAAAAATAGACTTCTCATGTTGAAAAGAGCTCATAGGGATTTGTAGCTCACCTTCTTCACACACACTCATTGAGATGTCGGCCATTCATTTGACTGCAGGTGTGTCAGTGGGACACATTTGTTATCACACCGTTTGAGTCACAGGCTGGACGATACCCAGACTCGCACTGAAAACCACAGACTCTCACCAAAGCGGCCTTCACTTAAATGAGGGCATAAATATAGAACATGTCCGGTCATCTTCGTTATAATTAGTGACTCCTGTCACCATTTTTGACTTTGCATGATGTATCACATTCATGTTTCAATGAATGTT
Source organism: Blennius ocellaris (assembly GCF_963422515.1). Taxonomy (NCBI): domain Eukaryota; kingdom Metazoa; phylum Chordata; class Actinopteri; order Blenniiformes; family Blenniidae; genus Blennius; species Blennius ocellaris. Next base: position 2,027,693 of record NC_137669.1, read on the forward strand.
AACTTTTATGTAAATCTGTGTATAACATAGTTCCATAAGTGGATTATCATTTACCTTTCTTATCTCTAATTGGACGGTGAAACTTCATAATATGGAAGTGAGAAATCTTTCATCATTGTGCTCTGTGGATCAACATCCCACAGCAGCATCAGCTCTTGAATCGGCGGGTTTTTCCCCACCTATAAATAGGACAGAGATGGTGGACCACCCGTGTTGAGCATCATTGACTGGCACAGTTCAGGAGGCCGGTTGCCGTTTGTTAGAATTTCCTGCTTTTTAAAGAGGGTTAATGGAGCTTTTAAGATCCAGTGCACACAATAATAGGTAACATCACTTTGAAAATAAAAATTGATCACACAAGCTAGTGATTTACATTTAAGAGGAACACACTTCTACCACCAGCTACACCAAACAATGACAGAGCGGCATTTAACAGAAAAATGGAATTGCTAATTTTTAAGACTGAGACATTTGTCACATCTGACAGTTATGACTGAATTTATCATCATTGTTAAAAGCTTAACTGCACTAAGCATTAATTAATCATTTAGAGCTCAGTGTTAACTGTAATTTCTCTGCTGCCGTTTGACATCTGGTGTTTTAAACACTTAAAATGCATATATACTACTCCCTTTTTTTTTTTTTTTTACAGTTGACAATTTGTTTTCATGAAAATCTGCAATTCCTGTATAACACAAACATGTGGACCTGTTTACACCTACTTGCTCAGGTCATCATAGTTTTCCTGCAGTGGATTTGATGTTTCATCAGAATTCAATTTATTGTTATTGTTTGAGAAGCAACTTTAAAATATTTAATGCTTCTCTGTAAAAGTCTCTATGGAGGCGAAGTGTTTTTTTTTTTGGTGTAATGTGCCACCCTTGCCACCTGCTGCAGGTCCCTCTGGTTTTTTGTTGCACAGTTGGAGATCCACACTGTGGGATCAGGAAAACTGCTCCTAAGGTGGAACCTTCTGAAAATGCTCTGACTCTTGTCTCCACGAATACGACAGATAATGCAACTTTTCTGAAATGCTGAAACTTGATGGACAATAACAGTAATGGCGGCCTCCAGAACGTCCATATTCTCCAAGTATTTGGACGTTTTATAGTTGAGCGTCTCCGGTAATAGAAATCCAACTTGGTTGTCTGTCCATGCGAATGTCTGTGCTTTGCTACTGTTTATAGCGTGTTGTTCTCTGCATACATCTGTGTTTTTCAGGACCTTCTAGGACCAACATTCTAAGTACATCACTTTCAGTGCCGTGTGAATGGACATTGTTCTGCAAATGTTCCGGTGAAAACGCAAACCTTTCCTGAATTGAAAACACAAACATTATGCGTTTTCACTGTCTATTACAGTGGTTCCCAACCTTTTTTGACCAGTGTACCCCTTGAGCTGGTTTCCATGTGAAAAGTACCCCCTCTCTCGTGTGTGATTATTCGCCTTAATGTGTACTTATATTTAACCCTTTGTCTTTCTATCTATCCAACTGCTCATTTAAATAAAACAATTATTGTGAGTGTAAAAACATACCTTTTAATGAGACACTTGCGCTTGCTTGTCTTTCATAAGTCTTTCATAATTCCTTTTTTCACTGGGCTCCCCTGTGCCTGCGTCCGAGGCGACGGTAGCAGTAGCGGTAGCTGGACGTTTACTCCTGCCTAGCCATGCATCCATGTTTACAGTCGGTATGCAGCTAGAGTTAGCTAGCTTTGCGAATCGTGCGCGCCCGCAGCAAGAACGTGAACCTTTTTTTTTTTTTTTTTTTTAAAGCGCGCCACTTTATAGTCTTTTCATATTATGTGCATTGTAGTGTTACAATCACTGTGGACGAACTGCTACTCATGGAAAATAAACGTATGGCCTTACTAAAATTCATGATATAATACAATATAATATAGTATAATTTTTTTTTTTGTGTGTGTGGATACTGTAGGCTAATTTATAATCTTTCTGCGTACCCCCTGCAATACCCTCGCGTACCCCTAGGGGTCCGTGTACCCCCGGTTGGGAATCACTGGTCTATTACATGTTATCTGGGACCACTAGATGTCACTGTATAACAACAGAATGCCACTGCGCCTGGCAATGGAAAAATAAAGGCATTTTATGCACTAGTGAGACTTTACAGAAAGCACTCACTAATGAAATTATGAGTCTGTACAGGCATTGTCAAAGGCAGCTTCACTGTTTGGTTGACAGTAAAAAAAAAAATTGATTTCCTGCCTGGGATATAGATATAGATACTGAAGTAGACCAATTCATAGAGGATGTCTTTCATTCATATGTACAGACAAATTTCAAATCTCAAAATGTAATATGACGTGTGTGTGTGTGTGTGTGTGTGTGTGTGTGTGTGTGTGTGTGTGTGTGTGTGTGTGTGTGTGTGTGTGTGTGTGTAAATAGAATGTAATATTTTGAGTTTTGTGAAAGTAAGAGTTATTGTCATAGATACAGGCCAATCCTTTCAGTTTCAGTGTCACTTGTGGTGTGCACCTGGAAGGAGGTTCTCACAACCAGAATGCAGTGGGTGTGTTGGTGAGGTGTGGGGGTGTGTTGGTGACGGGGAGGTGTTCAACGAGGAAGTGTGGTGACACACAGGCAAAATGTTTGACAGGTGAACTGTCATGCTGCTGGAGGAAATAAAGAAAAGTAGAGTCGACTCCTTCGTCTGTCTTGTCCTTCTCTGCCTCCAAACTCTGTACAAATTGTAAATCTATATTAGGAATTATTTTTTTGTTTGATTTCTCTTCAGTTTCATTTCTAAATTGAGCTGATATGTAGAGAGTTTTGCATGGCAGAGTCAAACCTGTCTAATGTAACTATGAAACCAGGCTATGACAATAAATAACAGTCCCAGCTTAGTACAGCAAACTCACTGAAAGAGCTAAAAATTCAACACAACTGACCAACAGTGACATAAAAAAAAAGCACCTGGAAAGCAAACTGTACCAGTTCTCGTGGTCTATAGAGTTCACAGTATATCTTCATTGTGGTCCTGGTGCTCTAGTGCACAGTAAAACTGTAACTATTACGCCCTGGGCATACAGACGGGATCCCTGGGGTCCATAAAGGTACATTTGTACACATGTGGAATTAGTATGTTATTGGAACATTTGGTAACGGAGTCCATGGCAGCGCCGCCCACCACAGCTGTGCTCTGCACAACATCTGTCAACGTGGTCTACTGTTGGGACAGCAGCCTGAGAGGCGAGCCGCTCCCTGCTGGAGTTCAGATGGCTGTTGTCGCGCTGCTGTTTTCTGTAGCCATCAGGGTCATCTGTCTGGTTTTGGTTGGTAGTTGTAGGGTGGAGGGGAGGAGGCCTCTGGTCCGTTTGTGGCTGGGCGTCTGGAGAGAGTCAAAGCTGTGGCTCTGGGTATACTCTGGGATTTATTGGCTTAGTTTACACATGTATGCACAAACAACAAGTGCAAAAAAAAGAAATGAGCCTTAGAGACATAAGCTATATTTATGTCCACGTACCTAAAAAAGGGGGGTTCTTCAGTTTTGTTTACATACAGTCTGCCCTCCCATAGATGTGTATAGCATCAAATGCACAATACCACAAAAGTGATTGCTGCCGACGGTGCGTCCTGGTTTGTTGTCATATTGCTGGATACCACAATAAACATCAAAAGATAGTTATTAATTATGTTATTGAAATTTTAATCTGATACCTCGGAGCACGACCTATTTTTGTCAGGAACTTGGACTGAGGTCCCCTTTAAGAGTGGGCGGGCCATAGGTCTGGGCGCTCCAGCACCGCACCTGTGGCCACTTTCCAATCATCACCCTGCCCTATATACATGTCCTGTCTGTGTTTAGTCATTGTTGGTTTGTTAGTCTTCCTTGTCTCGTCTGTCCTGTCCAGTGATCAAGTTAAGTACTGTCAAACATGAAATAAAAGACTTGTTTGAATCCAGCCTGCCTCCAGAGTCCTGCACTTGGGTCCTGTCCGTGATCCGTGACAGAACAAACCAACCATCATGGACCCAGCGGACTCTGGTCACCAGCTGCTAGGAGCAGTTGGCCAGCAGGAAGACCGGCTCACTCAACACGACGAGCAGTTGTCTGGTTTAACGGCGGGTCTCCACGACCTGTCACATCGACACACGTCAGTGGAGATTCACCTGAACCAACTCACCGGTCACCTCCAGCAGCTCATCACCCGCCTCTCGGTCCCAGAGGCTCGGGCTGCCGCTGCCGCCGCAGTGACACCAGCTGCCGCTTCCGCCACGGTGCCGCCAGCTACTGCTGCCCCCGCCGTGATGCTGCCGTCACCGCTCTCAGGCCCAGCGCGCTTCTCGGGGGACTCCGGGGATTCGCGACCCTTCCTGGTCCAGTGTGGTCTCCACTTCGAGATGCAGCCGGGCGCGTTTCCAACAGAGAGGTCCAGGGTCGCGTACATCATCTCCCACCTGTCCGGCAGAGCGGAGGCTTGGGCCACCGCTGAATGGAACCGCCAATCCCGGCTGTGTGACTCGGTGGACGAGTTCACAGATGCGCTGTCAAAGATCTTCGATCGGCGTCCCGGCGGGCGGGAGGCGGCTCGAGCGCTGGTAGCGCTGCGTCAAGGCAGAGGGTCGGTGATCGACTACGCGATTGAGTTCCGCACTCTCTCCGCGGACTGCACCTGGAACGATGCGTCACTGCGGGACACCTTCCTCTACGGGCTGGCCAGCCCGGTTCGCGACCAGCTCTTCCTGAGGGATCTCCCCGACGACTTGGACTCCCTCATTGCCCTGGCGGTCAAGATGGAGAATCGTCTGACGGTCCGTGATCGCCTGAGGCAGACTGACCAGCAGGGAGAAGAACCCAGGAGCGCGCGGGAGGAGCACGCCCCTCTTCGCCCCGCCTCCCAGCAGGAGCAGGTCCCGAGTGCTGCACAACCTCCGGAGGAGCCGATGCAGCTTGGCCGCACCAGCATGTCCACACAGGAGCGGCATCGGCGCCTGACCGGCGGCCTGTGTCTGTACTGTGGTCAGCGCGGGCACAGAGCTGCAGCGTGTCCTCTTAAAGGGACAGGCGCACCTGGGTTAAGGAGGGCCCCGGTGAGTCTTAAGAACTCCTCCACTGCGCCTTTAAGAAGACTCACACCGGCTCAACTGAGGTATGCCGACACCACCTTGGACATTGATGTTTTCATTGACCCTGGTGCCCTCCTCAAGAGCCCCTCCTCCCCCCCGTATTGTAGAGGGTGAGGAGGTCTTTTCAGTCAGGCGGCTCCTGGCAGCTCGCCGGCGTGGACGGGGTTTTCAATACCTGGTGGATTGGGAGGGTTATGGCCCTGAGGAACGTGCCTGGGTACCTGCTAGGGACATCTTGGACCCAGACATGATCCGGGACTTCCACAGGCAGCATCCTGAGATGCCTGGGCCGTCTGGAGCCGGTCGTGGAGGGGGGGGGTACTGTCAGGAACTTGGACTGAGGTCCCCTTTAAGAGTGGGCGGGCCATAGGTCTGGGCGCTCCAGCACCGCACCTGTGGCCACTTTCCAATCATCACCCTGCCCTATATACATGTCCTGTCTGTGTTTAGTCATTGTTGGTTTGTTAGTCTTCCTTGTCTCGTCTGTCCTGTCCAGTGATCAAGTTAAGTACTGTCAAACATGAAATAAAAGACTTGTTTGAATCCAGCCTGCCTCCAGAGTCCTGCACTTGGGTCCTGTCCGTGATCCGTGACAATTTTAATAGGAAATGATATCCAAATCAGTTCTATCAGTCTCATAAGATATACTAAACAGTTCATTAGGAATTTAAACGAACAGCTAATTTAATTACAATTACCAGAATTAACAGTAAAGCTTGAAGGATTTTGGAGTTCTTGACACAGAAGAGTCGACATTTCATTCACCTTTGTGCTCATTAATAACACAAGTATGATTCCAAACATTATATTCATTTACAATGAAAACAAATACAACACAGATTCTAACTACCTATATACAGCTTGGTGTGTGTGTGTGTGTGTGTGTGTGTGTGTGTGTGTGTGTGCGTCTATTGTGTGTGTGTGTTAAACCCGGTTCAACGGCAGGATAATTCAGTTGATTTTGGCCCCGATTCTCTCCTCCCGACAATCTTCAGGACGCTCAGATCATCATAAAACAATCTTATCAGATTTTCCTGCAGTGTGTGGTGTGTTCAGGTGCTCTCATCTGCTCGGAAGGGTGTCAGGACCGCTCCCATCTGAGATCGGGGATATTCAACATGTGGGATTGTTTTGGCCCGAGGTCTCACCGTGTGTGGTGTCCTCCGAGGGGAAGACGCAAAGAGACTGTTGACTGTGACGCGTAGCCAATCAAAAAGCGAGGTGATGAAGTGGCGAGGAAACGCCAAGCCGCTAGCACTCAGGGAATCCAAAAATGACGAACCAATGCCTCTTCCTTTTAAAATGTGTCTGTTCGGGGAAAAAACACCCCACAAACGATCGCCATTGAATCCTCTTCGTCCGCCAGGTTTGTTTACTCTAGAATCACGTTTGATCTCGCAAGGTTTTGCAAAATTTCCTGTCTCCTCCGGAGATGTTCATGAGTGAAATCAGGATCAGGATGATCCCCGTATTAAGGTGGCTCAGGATAAAACACAGCCTGAAATAGCAAGGGGAGACCAATAACCAGGAGGAAGTTTTATTCACAGACAAGAAAAATATTGTGGAGAATCTTAAAGAATTAATTGCATTTTGCATGCAGTCCTTTCTGATGACACCAGGTGGCGCTCAGCCTTTCCTGCCCCAAATGACCAGTCGCCTCTGTGCCTACGTTTACTCGCCTCCTGAAAGGTGGCACGGTGCCCAGAAGCCCCCCCCTGTGGCCCCTGCAGGATGGGACCACGACTGACCTTGGCTTGTGTGCCGCCACTTACAGTCCAGCCCGAAAAGTGACAAGGGTCGTGCTGTTTGCCAATATCAGACTTCTAGGTAAAGACAAACATTCTCTCTTCATGTTAAAGGTGATATTCAGATTGAGCTCAGCCTTTGTTAAAGAGTTGAAACATCCTTGTGTTAAAATTTGAAGTTACCAAAATTGTAATAGCAATTTTGCTACACAGGTTCTAGAAAGTAGACTAGACCATTGAAACTCTCCATTGCTCTTCTTAGTGCATCTTTTGGTTGCACTGTATTGTTTTGGCAAATCAAACAGCAGAGTGGGGATCTGCAGCCTCTTTTTTTTTTTTTTTTTTTAAAGATACTGCCCATCTGTGAAGGCATGTCTTTTGGTTTCTCGCTGCTGATGCCAAGTGCTTCTCAGGCTCTCTTTATACGGCAGCATTTCAAGTGAAAACATATTGTCTTTGCATTTTCATTTCAGAAACGTTTCACGTTTACACAACAACGTTTTGAAAATGATGCCAAAAAAGGCAGGAACAATGGAACAATTGTAGTTTTCATGTTGTTTTTGTGAAAACCATACACACGTGCATGACAAACAATAATAGTGGATAGTACACAGACATTCATATTGTCCAGACAATGAATGATTACGGTGACTCTCAACTATAAAACTACCAAGTACCAGGAGAGTATGGACTGGGAGTGATGACACTCACACCATTGATGTTATTGTCCTTCTGTGTGTGCAGAAGAAGTATTTACTTTGGTTGTAGTATGCAGTAGCAGCATTTTCCAAAAGATGTGTTTTCCCCAGTTTACATGGAGACAGAGTCGGAAACTTTTAGAAAAGTTACAAATTGGGAGCTGTTTTGAAAAAGCTGCATGGCTCCGAGCATCGTTGTCATGTAAACAGGGCCTTGGGTGTTCTGACCTTTCCATGCATGAACTTGTCTGCGGTGCTTGTGTTTACACTATGTGTACGGTTTGTTGCTACTATTTTTACGTCGTCACACCCAGCATTGCTCACACTGAAATCCCACCCTTGCACGCGTCAAAATATTATCTGTTATCTGATTACTTCGGACAAAGGCAATTTCTAACACCTGCCCATAGAATACACACACCACCAAGTGATTCACCCGAGGCCCTGTTAATCATAGTTGCACAGTAACATTAGTGTTTCTTCATACAGCCAGAGGCATTAACATCCTGATCTGCCTGGAAGCTTTTGCCTAAATCCTCTGTTCGGCTGAAGGCCTTCTGCTCACCTGAATACCATGGATCACTGTTAAGAGATAAAGACAAAGGAACAAAATGTCAAGGCTTAGAGGCGATGAAACTCGGCGAAGTGCTTGACCTGTTTGAAGTATCACCTTCCTCATTTTATTCCTAACCATGGAAAATGCCATTTTTATGGCAGCTCGGCACAAAAGCTGTGAATAAAAGAGGAATTAGGTACAAATTGCCTGCTGGTGATTATTACTTGTTAACAAAAATGCAAACAAAACCTTTTGTGTTTATTGAAAATAGTCTTTATTCTCTGCCACAGGCTAGTATCAGCCTGGGAGGTGATGTAACTCAATTTTACAAATGAAGCGGTGGTTAGTGAAATTACTGCATCTTAACAAGCCACCTTTTCTTCCCCCGATGTTAAATGTTAATTTATTGTAAGGCTGCAGATTACAGTTCACGGGAAAAACAGGACACCACTGTGAGCCTTTTCATTTCTTTCTCGCCCTACATTCCCGTTGAGGAAGTGCATCTGGTAACTGACAGGGAGATCCGGACGAGGCCCGGCTGCACACATGCCACCCCACACTCGTCGCGCAGTCACCTCACCAAGGCTGACCATGTGGAGCGCGAGCCAATGTGAGTCTTCATCCAGCAATATGACAACAAACCAGGACGCACCGTCGGCAGTAATCACTTTTATTTTCAGCAGATCTCGGGCCTCAGTAAACATTTGTCATAAATGGTCAAAGTGTTTGAGATGTTACTTGGAAAAAACTTGAAGTAACCAAACATTTGTTCGGTCTTGCTCCAGTGAAAGTTTAATGTTGGGCTTTTCTGTGCACTGTGACATTTGCTGGCAGTGACAACCAAAAGCGTGCATTAAGAGTTTTGAAAATGTCTAACCGGATGGCTCTCAATTTAATCAGCCACACTGATATAGTATTTCATACACGTGCCGTCTAATGAGTACATAATCATTTTTAGCACAGCCTGTGCAAATTCATAAAATAGAGCAATGTACCGTCGGTATCTGATGTATGAAAATGCTGATACATTTTCATAGATTGAAATTCAAACGCTATGTTTCACTGATGGTTTTGAAATTTGGTTATTTTGCATTTTTCTCTGAGAGACGGTATTGACATTGGATATAAGTTGTCATTTATTAAATTGATATTTACAATTTTAGATTAAAACTATTTGGCTTTGCCATGCGAAGAAGTATCCTTGTGAAAGACTTTGAACCCCTGTGTAGTGATGGCACCTGTGTGACCTCATTATTGTAGCAAAACTATTTGTCAATGTGTATGGAAAGTTGTCTGTCTGTATTTCAATCTGTCTGTCTAAAGTCAGTTGTCACTGCGTAAAATAATTGGTCCATGTGAACCTGAGTCTGCAAAAGTTGTCTTGCAATTTGTCCGTCTGTAATTAGGTATTTAAATGTGTAAAAACAAATCTTCTCATCTGGATTAGAATTTGTGCATGTAATAAGATTTGTCAATACGTACGAAGATATTTGTACCTGCAAAGTCTGTTTCCAGCTTAAAATCCTGAAAATACAGACACCTCACAATTGGCTATTTCTTTTCACGTGACTTTTCTCCACTTCTGCATTCTGATGGATTCGAAACTGTTATGCCTGGGTTTGACTGCCCTGAGCTCAGGTTCACAGGCAGCTTCATCCTGGCAGTCCACCAACACTGAGACAATTCCTACGAAAGTGTCGACTGCTCGACTCGTAATTGGTGAGTTGTCTGTATTTTCAGGACTTGAAGCTGAAAACAGACTTTTCAGTTACAAATATCTTTATACGTATTGACAACTCTGTAAGCATTGACAAATATATATTTATAAATCTAATATAGATGACAAGATTTTTTTAAGCATTTAAATACCTAATTGCAGACAGAAATTACAAGAGGACTTTTGCAGATTCAGGTTCAGATAGACAAATTATTTTACACATTGACATCTCTGACTTTGGACAGATGGATTGAAATACAGACAGACAACTTTCCCTACAGGTAGACAACTATCCCTACCCATTGACAACTAGTTTTGCTAAAATAATACCCCCATACACCTAATTTTAAGCATGATGACACTGATTAGATAGCACATTTTTTCACTGAAGCAAAGTCTGTTTACCATATGATCCCCCGCAATGCTCTAATGTACCACTAGGCGTAGGCATGAATTGGGGTTACGTTCAGAGGTGTCCAACTCCAGTCCTTGAGAGTCCCTGTCCTGCATGTTTTAGTTCTCTCCCTCCTTCAGCATACCTAAATCTAATGATGAGTAATGAGCCCCTCAGTGAAATCAGGTGTGTTGCAACTTGGAGAGAGCTAAAACATGGAGGACAGGGGCCCTCAAGGACTGAGTTTGGACACCTGCTCGAGTTCATGTCTCTCATGGAAATATTACTTCACTTCGGGGCAACACTCGCACTAATATCCCAAAGGATGCTCCAAGGTTTCCCAAGAGAACTTCTCTTACATTTTGTCATGACATTGTATTAGAAAGAGAGTAAAGAGAAAATATATCCCAACCAAACACCCTGATTAGATCCTGAGTGAAACTGCAGTGAAAGGTTCATCCATGGTCTTTTCTTAGCTAATCTTGCTTGTGAGACAATATCAAGATGTTGGATGCTTAAACAAGGTTAAGTGTCTTTTGCAGCCATTCATTTTCTGATCTATGTGGTCTAACTTGTTGTAGTGGAAAATAATTGAAATCAATGGGGGTGAATTCCAACCATCCATTTTCTGCCGCTTATCCGGGCCGGGTCGTGGACGCAGCAGTCCGAGCAGAGTTGCCCAGACTTCCCTCACCCCAGACACTTCCTCCAGCTCCTCCGGTGGCACCCCAAGGTGTTCCCAGGCCAGCCGAGAGACATAGTCCCTCCAGCGTGTCCTGGGTCTGCCCCGAGGCCTCCTACTGGAGGGACATGCCCGGAACACCTCCCTGGGGAGGCGTCCGGGGGGCATCCGAAATAGATGCCCGAGCCACCTCAGCTGGCTCCTCTCGATGTGGAGGAGCAGCGGCTCTACTCCGAGCTCCTCCCTGGTGGCTGAGCTCCTCACCCTATCTCTAAGGGTGACTGAGCTCCTCCCCCTATCTCTAAGGGTGACTGAGCTCCTCACCCTATCTCTAAGGGTGACTGAGCTCCTCACCCTATCTCTAAGGGTGACTGAGCTCCTCACCCTATCTCTAAGGGTACGCCCAGCCACCCTACGAAGGAAGCTCATTTCAGCCGCTTGTATCCGGGATCTCGTTCTTTCGGTCATGACCCATAGTTCATGACCATAGGTGAGGGTAGGAACAAAAATCGACCGGTAAATTGAGAGCTTCGCTTTTTGGCTCAGCTCCTTCTTCACCACGACGGACCGATACAACGTCTGCATAACTGCAGACGCTGCACCGATCCGCCTGTCGATCTCACGCTCCATCTTTCCCCCACTCGTGAACAAGACCCCAAGATACTTGAACTCCTCCACTTGGGACAAGGGCACTCCACCGACCTGGAGGGGGCAAGCCACCTTTTTCCGGTCGAGAACCATGGCCTCGGATTTAGAGGTGCTGATCTTCATCCCAGCTGCTTCACACTCGGCTGCGAACCGTGTCAGTGCACGCTGGAGGTCCAGGCTTGATGGAGCCAACAGAACCACATCATCCGCAAATAGCAGAGATGAGATCCTGTGGTCCCCAAACTGGACCCCCTCCGGCCCCTGGCTGTGCCTAGAAATTCTGTCCATATATATGATGAACAGAATCGGTGATAAAAGACTCCCCTGCCGGAGGCCAACGTGCACAGGGAACAGGTCCGACTTACTGCCGGCAATGCGAATCAAACTCCTACTCCGGGAATACAAGGACCGAACAGCCCTTAACAAAGGGCCCTGGACTCCATACTCCCGGAGCACCCCCCACAGGACATCTCGGGGGACGCGGTCGAACGCCTTCTCCAGGTCCACAAAACACATGTGGACTGGTTGGGCGAACTCCCACAAACCCTCAAGCACCTGGTGGAGGGTCTAGAGCTGGTCCAGTGTTCCACGACCAGGACGAAAACCACATTGTTCCTCTTGGATCCGAGGTTCGACTAACGGCCGGACCCTCCTCTCCAGTACCATGGAATAGACTTTCCCGGGGAGGCTGAGGAGTGTGATCCCTCTGTAGTTGGAACACACCCTCCGGTCCCCCTTCTTGAAGAGGGGGACCACCACCCCGGTCTGCCAGTCCAGAGGTACTGTCCCCACCCGCCACGCGATGTTGCAGAGACGAGTCAGCCAGGACAGTCCCTGCACATCCAGAGACTTAAGGAACTCTGGGCGAATCTCATCCACTCCCGGTGCCTTGCCACCGAGGAGCTTCACAACAACCTCGGTGACTTCAGCTTGGGTAATGGACGAGTCCACCTCTGAGAACCCAGCCTCTGCTTCCTCAACAGAAGACGTGGTGGTGGGATTGAGGAGGTCCTCGAAGTATTCCTTCCACCGCCCAACAATGTCCCCAGTTGAGGTCAACAGCTCCCCACTTCCACTGTAAACAGTGTTGGTGGAGAACTGCTTCCCCCGCCTGAGGCGCCGGACGGTTTGCCAGAATTTCCTCGGGGCCGACCGAAAGTCCTCCTCCATGGCCTCTCCGAACTCCTCCCAGACCCGAGTTTTTGCCTCCACCACAGCCCGGGCTGCGGCTCGCTTGGCCTGCCGGTACCTGTCGATTGCCTCGGGAGTCCTATGAGCTAACAGTGCCCGGTAGGACTCCTTCTTCAGCTTGACGGCATCCCTTACTTCCGGTGTCCACCACCGGGTTCGGGGATTGCCGCCACGACAGGCGCCAGAGACCCTGCGGCCACAGCTCCGAGCAGCAGCTTCGACAATGGAAGTGGAGAACATGGTCCACTCGGACTCAATGTCTCCAACCTCCCTCGGGATCTGTGAGAAGCTCTCCCGGAGGTGGAAGTTGAAGGCTGCGCGGACGGAGGGCTCGGCCAGATGTTCCCAGCAGACCCTCACAACACGTTTGGGCCTGCCGAGTATATCTGGCCTCCTCCCGGTCCAGCGCATCCAACTCACCACCAGGTGGTGATCAGTTGACAGCTCTGCCCCTCTCTTTACCCGAGTGTCCGAGACACGCGGCCAGAGATCAGATGACACGACCACAAAGTCTATCATTGACCTCCGCTTCCATGACTTTTTCAATTGAAAACCTGGAGAACTTCTGGGTGGCAGGCAAGGAGATGGCAGCGTAGGATTATGTGCTCTGGACCATATGAGCTAAAACAACCCACAGCAACTTGATTGATGTTTTATTAGATTATTGAGATATAATCTGGTTTAAAATTGTTGGCCTCAAATATGCCTATAAGTAAAAATCGAAAGACAAGTCAGTTCGAGTTTTCTGAGGAGGACGGAGTTAGCCGGAGGTCCCCTGCTAGCAGTGTAATGGAGGACAGTGACATGCAGACGGACGCCCAACCTGGCAACCTGAGCCTCGCCCTCATCCTGAAAGAACTGAGGGAATTCAGGAGAGATAACAGTCAGCAGCTGAAAGGAATCCAGGAAGAAATCAACAAAATCAATGTGAGAACAAACGAAGCTGAAGAGCAAATTGATGCCGCAGAAACCCAAATACAAGCGGCAGAGAAGGCAGTGACAGAGCTGTTGAAACTTCAGCAACACCTCAGCGCAAAAATGACCGACCAGGAGGGACACGTGAGATGGAACAATATCCAATTTTATGGAGTTAAAGAGGGTGCAGAGGATAACTCTGACTAAATGGTCACTTTTGTGGTACACCTGTTACGTGAAAAGCCAGAGCTCCCGGCCACTCAGGAACTCTGAGTTGAACAGGCACACCATGCCTTGATGAAGAAGCCGCCTGAAGACACCTCACACGGTCCATTGTGGTCAAAATGACACGTTATAGAATGAAGGAAGAAATACTGGGACTGGCCTGGCAAAAGAGGGGGTACCAACATCTTGGGAAAAGGGTGAACCTAGACCACAACTAAGCACCCAATGTTCAGAAAAAAAGCGGCGGGACTATGCTGAGGCGAAAGCAGCACTGAAAGAGAGGAAGATCTGATTCTAAACTGCATTCCCAGCCAAGCTGAGGGTTCACTACCAGTAGGAAACAGTGCTGTACGGATCAGCGGAGGAGGTGACCGGAGACATGACCAGGAGAGGATTCCCAGCGAAATTCTCAAAGAACCGACGTCACTACTGGAGCAGGTTCAGCAGATCTCGTAGCAGATGAGCAGAAGACCGGGGAACCACAAGAGCCCTGCTACGACCCTGGTAGAAAATCCAGGCATTCAGATGCCAGGAGCCAGAATAACTGTTAAAGGACTGGAATAAGTAACTATTAATGTTGGAATATGAAGCGAATGATCTGAGTATCTCACTGACGAGACGGGGAGGAGATGACCCTAACCCCACAAGTGAAAGTAATTTTTTTCCTTTTTTACTGTATTTTTGCCCATTCAGAGACATTTTCAGTTGATGAGTGTGGCACACATTCATGTTGGGCCAGTTCAATGTTTTATTTGTTGTTTGCGCCGTGCAAAAATACTGGTATGACAATAGTAGAGCAGCTACATGGAATGTAAATAGTTTAAATAAAGCCATTAAAAGGAGCAAAGTATTGGCAAAAAAGAGAGAAAAGAACCAAATAATATTTCAACAAGAAACACATTTATGGCAAAATGAACATGAAAAGCTAAAAACATTGGGATACAAAACCATATTTTATAGCTCTTGTAAGAGAAGCCACAAAAGAGGAGTTGTGATATTATTACACAACTCAATAAAGTTTGAATTAATAAAAGAGATCAGAAATAATGATGGTAGATATATTCTGGTGCAAGCCAGAGTAGAAAATCAATTGGTCAGTCTTCCGGGAGGAGCAAGATGGCGCCTGTCTATGGCCCTGCCGCTGCCCGACTGCTCCCATACACATTTTTTGTGGCTTATATTGCAACAACACAGTGGCCTATGTTGTCCTGTCAGCCCTAGTGCTCAGTGACTGTCTGTGCTGTTCGAACCTACGACTGTGGCTCTCTTTTCAACATTAAAGAGTAAGTGCAGTGTTGCTTCAATGAATGGGTCAGCTACAAACAAGCCTTCCCACCACCGTTTGCGTGCGTGCCCTCTTCCCAAGAATACCTGTTGCTGCTACGAGTCCCAGGTAATTCCAAGAAGAGAGTGAGGAGAAGAGGCTGCAGGTCCAGCATCCAGGCCAAGGCTAAGCGAGCAGCGTGGACTGCCCGTGGCTTCTCTCGGCCAAACCGAAGCTTCAGATGGCTGAGCTCGGTCACCCTCCAGCAAGATGTGTTCGGAGACACTCACGAGGGAAAAGCTGGACATACTATTTGTCACGGAGTTGTGGCAGAGAGACGGGGAGTTTATTCATTTGAAGGAGCTGTGCCCTGCAGGGTGCTCAGTTCTCGGTCTGCCCCTCCCCCATCGTCGTGGGGGCGGTCTCGCTGCCCTGTACCGGGATAGATTCACATGCAGAATGTTAATCACTGACCATTTCTCCTCCTTTGAGTCTCAAACGATCAAACTTGGCCCCTCCAATACCTTTTCATTGTTTCATTGACAGTGCCATCTCGTGACTTCAAAAAATATAGAAAGTGGTTCATGAATCTTCATTGAAGCTTCATTTGGCCATCACTAGTTTTATGCATTGTTTTAATTCACACTGGAGCTCTATTTTGGACCAAGTAGCACCACAAAAATCTAGCCATGCATCCAGGAAGCTGGTACATCCCTGGCTCAATGAAATGTCTTGAACCAGAGTGGTTTGTGTCGTAAAATTGAGTGCCTATGGAAATCCACTAAACTTGGAGTTCACAGCCTACATCTCAGAGATCTAATGTCCTGCCTACATACAACAACTAAGGAAGTGAGATCCAACTACTTTGCTAAACTGATAGCCTGCTACAAAAAGAATCCTACAGTGTTGTTCGACACAAGAAGTTATATTGTGTCCCCTGCTACTTCGGCTGCTCCTGCACTTTGTGAGGCAGAAAGCAATGACTTTTTACATTTCTTGCCATACCTCTGCAGTCCGGGCCATGTTGAACCTCCCCCACATGTTTGGACCTCCTGTGTGTCTTGAAGACATCTCAGCACTGATAGCCAAAATGAAACCCTCCTCCAGTTCTGTTGATGTGTTGCCATTTAAACTTGTTGTAAACATCTTTGACACTATTGGAACATGGGTGACCAAAATGCTTAACTTGTCACTTTCTTCTGGTGTGTTCTCTTCCACCTCCAAACATGATTTGTAGAACCTAGATGTAAGAAAGTTTAGGTTCAGGACAGCTGGTCAAAGACTGATTCTTTCAGCTGCACAACATTATTAAGCTCAGACCCATGGTGTCTAAGGGGGAGCTTGAAATTATCATCCATGCATTTGTGTCCTCGCGGCTTGACTACTGTAACAGCCTTTTCACCTGACCTAACAAAAAAGAGTTGGTTTACCTTTAGTATGTCCAAAACTCTGCTGCGGGACTGTTGACCAGCACCAACAAAAGGTCCCACATCACACCGGTATTAAAATCCCTTCACTGGCTCCCTGTGTTGTGTCGTGTCCAATTTGAAATCTTGGTGCTGACCTTCTGAGCTCTACATGGCCAGGCCCCCGCATACATCACAGACTTAATCAAGCCTTACAGCCCAGCTCAAGGACTAAGATCGTCTGGGCAGTTCCTGCTGATGGTCCCTCCTCCCCGCTTTAAAACCCGGGGAAACCAATCTTTTAAAGCCACTGCGCTCCACCTCTGGAACGCATTTCCTTTAGACCTGCATTCCCTGGCCTCAGTTGATGCTTTTAATAACCACCTGAAAATGTGTTTTTTTCAGAGAGCATTTTAAGACTGAGCTAACCGGCACTGTGTTGCTGCATTTTAAGCATTTTATACCTCCCTATTTATCCACTTGAGTTTTATGTATCCCAGCACTGCGAACCATTTTTAGACCACTGACCCAGTGTATTTTCATCTTTGCATTTTAAGCTTCTTAAACATTGTACCTGATCACATGATATTTTAGAATGACCTACACCTGTGAAGCACTTTGTGGACCACTGTCTGTGAAAAGCGCTATATAAATAAAGTTTACTTACCGGTACTTACTTACTTACTTCTCTCTGTTTACCTTCCTCTACAAAGTGATCCAAAACTTCTGAAAAAAGTTTTGGAACTAATTGTTTCAAGAGGGGCACTGATTTGTGCAGGAGATTTCAATATAGTGATAAATGGGACACATCAAATAATAAAAGGACTGTTACTCCACAGAATACAATATTGAAGAAAGGGCTGGATGAGATTTGCCGATTCGACGTTTGGAGAGACCTGCACCCAACAGATAAAGATTATACTTTCTTCTCTGCCCCCACACACCATATACTCGAGAACAGATTTTTTTCTTTATCCTTAAGAACGACAGACATAAGATTCAGAACTGTGAGGTTGGAAGCAGGGACATCTTGGATCACTCACCAGTCAATCTAACACTGCATTTGGACCAAAGAAAACAATCGAGACTAAACACAAGCTTACTTAATAATGAAACAGTACTATAGCAAATAAAAGCTGAGATTACATCCTTCCTTGAACTAAATGACAATGGAGAAGTAAACCCAAATATACTATGGAACACTTTAAAAGCTGTTATAAGAGGGAACTTTATATTTCACAGTATGGCAACCAAGAAAGATAAAGAATCTACACTCACTCAACTTGAGAAAAAAATTTAAAGAATTGGAGAAGCTGTACTGTGAATCTTATTTCTTATTTGCACTTGACTGTATGGCTACATGTCTGTCAATCTGCTGTAAAAATGTATACATGGTTGGATGCGTTTATGTAGGTGGATTGATATGTGGAAGTACAACTAAATTACGTTTGAATGTAAATATCATGAAACGTATCTTGTTTGTATTTTTCATTTGAATATGCAACTCCTAGTTATTTCTCTTCTGTTTTTCTTTTCTTTTCTTTTATCCTTGTTTCATTTCATGATTAAAGAGAACGGGACGGGGGGGGGGGGTTTAGATATAGGCGATGGGAGAAAATGGTGCACGATATGACTGTACTTTTGTATTCTATTTCCACCTGACAATAAAAAAAAAATTAAACAAAAGGAATTGGAGAAGCAACACAGAGAAAATGAAAATGACCAGATAATGAGCCAAATTATAGAAATTAGAAACCAAGTCTCAAAAATGTATAAATAAGAGCTGGATAATTTTTTTTTTTTTTTTTAAGACAGTCTTATTATGAAGCAGGCCCTAAAGCAACAACTTTATTAGCCAAGAAAATACGGGAAAAACAGATCTCACAAGCAATTTACAAAATATTAGATCCCAGTACAGGACAAACACATAAGAAATTAAGACATTTCAGGAAAATCATAGAACATTGTAGTTGCAACCAAACCAAAATAATAAGGAGAAAATTTAAAACATTTTGTATTCATTAGGCTTGCCATCAATTGGAGAACACCAAAATAAATACACAATGTCCAAGATCACAGCACAGGAACTGGAGATCCCTGGAACTGATGGCCGAGTGGTATAAGACTTTTAGAGAAGATTTGATTTCAGTCCACCTGAAGTCCTTTAATGATACACTTGATAAAATGTCAACACCTCCCTCATGGAATGAGGCCATTATTTCAGTTATTCCCAAAGAGGGAAATAATAAAATGTTATGCAACTCCTACAGACTGACAACTTTGTTGTTGTGACTGTTATATGGAAAACTGTTCAATAAAAAAACTCAAGTAATTAAAAAAAAGAAAATGGAAAACTTTTGTTACGTTTAAAGTTAGTACTAACTTAGGTGCTCGGAGTCGCTGAAAATGCACCTCCTTGAAAACGACTTCCAAGGTGAAACTTGGAAGCCGTCTTAGTCTTAGCCGTCTTAGCCGAATACTGTCTTAGTCACTGTGTGAAAAAGGAAAACACAACTCGGGTTTGATCTCCATCTAGACCAGGGGTCGGCAACCCACGGCTTTGGTCCCTCCACTGCGGCTCCTGGAGCCTCGGTCCCACTGCAGTTCATCCTGGAGGGACGTAAGGAGGCAAAGCCACCCAGTCACAGTCCCGCTACAAAGAGTGGTAAAATGTAGGGTCGTGAACGAGCAGTGATGTGACGTCATTACGCAACAATAATGACATGAAGAACGTAGAATAGCGGCTGCAGGTCATGACAGCGGCTCAACTGGTGTCTGAAGCTGGGAGCTTCCTGTACCTTTCACAGTAAAACTGCTGCACTGCGGAGCGCCGACAGTTGCAGGAGGTTCATTGCAGACTTGTTGAGAGTGACGGCAAATTTTAATGATTTCCACAACAACTAAAGGACATTAAAGACACACCATCACACTCATGGTTCTAGAAATCCCAGATCTCCACATTTATCTTCCATTGTAATAATGTGTAGCAATAAAGGAGCTGATAGTTGCAATGCATTATGGGAGTTTCTGTTTGTCGTGTTTTAAATGTAATTATTGAGGGTTATATTAGGTTTGTAGTGTTGGTAATAATTGTGTTGTGTTGTGTTTTGTTGCTTAGTTCATGTAGTTTAGTTTATTAGTTGTAAGTTGTCAACCAGCAGTGAAGAAGGTTTTGTGTGTCGTCTCCTCCTGTAGGACTGTCAAAATAAAATGTGTGTGGCTCTATGGATGTTGTGTTTAGTGAGAACGGGACCAAATGGCTCTTTGAGCATTAAAGGTTGCCGACCCTTGATCTAGACCAGGGGTCTCACACTCAACTTACCTCGGGGCCGCTGGAGGTAGAGTCATCAGGTAGAGTGATGTTATTATGACAGTGTTTACAGGTTCAGCCCACTCAAGATGAGGTTGAATTTTACACCGCTGCTCTGGACTTTGAAGTTGTCAGCCAGCACTAGTCATCTGCTCACCTGTTAAAATGAGGTTGCTTTTCATTTTTAAGTGATAATTAAAATAATTTGATTTACAAAGTCTTGTTCTGCAGAACATTCATCAGAACTTTACTGGAATTTTTTAAGGATGTGGAATAACTTAATTCACTTGCTCTGTTAAGAATGTTAATTCAACACTGAGACCCAAGCTGAATCAAAAATCCAGTGTTTGATTTGGACCAGTTTTGAACACAGCGTCAGCGTTGCCTTTTAGAGTCAGGCGCTGCTGTTGAACACGTATATTGCCAGAGTGAATCCAGAAACATAGTGTTACGAGGAGCTGGCCTCCTCACTTCACTCTCACAGTCACAAGGACCCTCTCTGTTACCACATGAGCCGCTCTCCTCCTCCTCCTCCTCCTCCTCCTCCTCCTCCAGCAATCCTTCTTTCTTTTTGCTCCGCGGCAAGATGAGCTGCTCGGCGGCTGGCATTCCCTCAATGCTCCACACGTCTGGAGCCCTCCGACCAGCTGGGGTGAAACGCAGAGGGGTGGGGGTAAAGAGCTGGGGAGTGATGATGTCACACGTTTGAATCCTTCAGTTCCAGCACCGACTCTCAAACTCCACACCAGTCTTGGAAGGGGAAGCTTTCTTTTGTAATTCAAGTTTTTATTTTTGTATTGCATTTTATTATTTTGGTATTTTGCTTGGTACATGACAATCATTCAGTGCTTTTTAACATTGATAATCAGGGCTTTTATACATAAACTAAAAGTGTCAATATTACATTACAAGGTGTGAAAGGTCTGAGAAAAACAAGGAAACCAAACAAAAAACTAAGAAAATAAATAAGATAAGTGAACTAAATAAAACACCAAAGGAGAGAAAATCAACTGTCATCCTTCTGATGGGAAGTAATAGCAATATGAGACCAGAATGATTCCCCTGGTACCATCTCTATTGGTTGACTTATGTATAAAGCATATATTCATATGAAGCTTTATCGTCATGTTCACCCATTCTTTTAAATAATAATAATAATAATAATAATAATAATAATTCTACCTCTCACCGCTTTGCCAGCTGTGCAGCCCTGGCACTGCCTGCCAAAATAAAAGCTTACGTCAACTACCAAATAAAGAGGTGACGCTTCACTTTAAGGAGAGAGAGAAAGAGAGGGAGAAAGAGAGAGCGAGAGAAAGAGAGTCCCCTCCTCCTTCTCTTCATTCATAATCATAATGTACTCAGCTACCTGTTTGCCAGCCCAGTGCACGTAGTGTGGAGACTCGATTACCCCTCTCTCTCGCTCTCTAGCTCTCCCTCTCTTTCTCTCTCATTCATCTTTTCTCTCTCCGTCTCCTCTGCCTCTCCTTCCTCCCGTCACCGTTCTCCTTGTCTTCAGTCATTCACAAACCGAGGACACACCACCTGAAACCAGGTAAAGGCGGGGGAGTATGTAGATGGTGATGGAGTGGGAACCGGAACTCCATGCGATTCTGATGTATGAGACGAGTGACGTGCTGTTTTGGGGGGGGGGGGGGGGGGTCCATTCATGTCTTTGTTGTTGCAGAACGCAGCGACTCCTGCGCACAGGGTGGAAGAACACACGTCCTACATTTGTACGCTCCAAGATGATTGCTTTATTGTTTTGTACTAGACAGCTCAGCTTTGTCGCCTTCCCCGCGTGTGTCTGCGTGTTAAATGAAGCAGAGGCTGCAAGCGCGCGCGTGCGCACGCACGCACGCACAGACAGACGGCGAGTTTTTCGTGGGTTGCGTTCACGCTCCGGTAGGTCGTGAATGAGCTCCAATGTGCGGCGCATGCAGCCTGTCCTCTACGTGTCCTCCTGTCTTCTACGTGTCCTCCTGTCCTGTACGTGTCCACCTGTCCTGTACGTGTCCACCTGTCCTGTACGTGTCCTCCTGTCCTCTACGTGTCCACCTGTCCTGTACGTGTCCACCTGTCCTCTACGTGTCCTCCTGTCCTGTACGTGTCCTCCTGTCCTGTACGTGTCCACCTGTCCTCTACGTGTCCTCCTGTCCTCTACGTGTCCTCCTGTCCTCTACGTGTCCACCTGTCCTCTACGTGTCCTCCTGTCCTCTACGTGTCCACCTGTCCTCTATGTGTCCTCCTGTCCTCTACGTGTCCTCCTGTCCTGTACGTGTCCTCGTCCTGGTGGACCTGTGGGAGCGCTCCCGGAGTACAAACGCTCACACGGAGAAGGATGGTGTGTGTGTGTGTGTGTGTGTGTGTGTGTGTGTGTGTGTGTGTGTGTGTGTGTGTGTGTGTGTGTGTGTGTGTGTGAGAGAGAGCGTGCGTGTGCGCGCGCGCTGATTCCCAGAGGCTTCTCTCCACCTCTGTAGCGCTCTGCTGCTGTCAGCCTGATAACACAACAGAGGAGGGGTTTTTTTTCTTTGGTTCTTTTTTTTTGGGGGGGGGGGGGGGAGGGGGGGGGGGTTGCTTGATAAGATTAAAGCTTTTTCACAGCGTTTCATCAGCTGATGCTCTTGAGTGTCTTTTTTTATTTTTTTGTGTTCATAATCTTGCACCATTTTTTCCCCCTCACTTGTTTTGAAATTGTCTGCTTGACCTGTCCAGGACTTAGTTTCTTTTCTCTTTGTATTTCATGGTTCCTCTGGAATCTCTCTCCAAAAAAGCCTAGCTTCTGGGAGGAAAGGTGCACCTTCTCTCTCTCTCTCTCTCTCTCTTCCACCCTCACTGTGTAGTCAGTGAGGATGCTGGAAGATAAATTTAGCCCTCCAGCTCTCCTTCCATCTGCTACCGCATGGTTTAGGGCCGTTACCATAGGAACCACCGCTGGGTGCCCATTAGTGTGAGAAGAGGAAATTGACAAGATTTTTTTTTTTTTTTAAAGCAGCCCTTTATACAATATTCTCTCTCTGAATGAATTGGACACAGCTATTCCTCTGCATTTATGGCGTTTTTCTAAACTATCCAGGTGTGCTTGTTGTTGTTGTTTCACTGCAGATTGTAAACATGAGACAAACATGTTTGCATGTTTTTTTTTTTAGCTTTTCAGGTGTACTCTGAACAGTGTTGATTCTCAGTACACATGTGGAGAAGTGAAGACATTTGACAGGTCCAAGTAGCAGCATGAATGATGGCTGCATTAACATTTGCCAACTCTGAACTTTTTAACATAAAACACGACAGTCAAAGGACGACAATAGTGATCCCATTGCTTTTCCATGAAGCAGAACTCGAGAGATTATATGTTTTAAATGTATGCTTCCTTCTTGACAACTTCTGGCACTGTCCATGTCCATTAGCACCAAGCAGTAGCCTCCAAAAACCATTTAATCTGAGTCCTTACAGACTATAGATCATCAGATTCTTGTGCCTCCAAATAGCTAGAAGCAGCTACATTTCTGATTTCAGGCTACTCATCTGCCTTCTTTTCGTTAATCTCAGATTTGTGAAATATCTGAAGGAATATTCTTAGACTCAGACGGTAATCCCTTTTTAATATTGGTGGGGAAAGGTCAAAAATCAAAGTCACTGTGCACCAGGTGTAATTCGCAGCATGAATGACGGCTGCATCTTGTTTCCATGAACTTGGCTAGGTTCTTCTTGAATCATTTGATTAAAGACTCATCAAACGGTGGCCAAAGGATTATTGCTCCTACTTGTTATGTGCAATATATCACAAACTTGTCAAAATTGCACTGTCAACATTCATGATCTGCATGTTGATATCCATCATCGCATAAAAGCGAGGGTACTTCAAAAAATTACGTTTCGAAAAACAAGATGAGCAATCATTTTATTAGGAATAGCGAATCACAAAGGCGTGATCATCTATATAAATGTTTGTATTTATTGCAAGTCATATCATTATCATTATAGTTGACAACATAACGCCACATTAGTCTGCCACTAAAGACTTTTTTAGACTTTTTTGCCACAAATTTTGTAATGAATCCACTAATTTGACAATTAATCAACAAATCTAAACAATGTGAGAGATTTTAGTTTGAATACAAATCACCTGCACCAGAACAAATATAAACAAATACATTAAAAGAATTACCAAATAAATAAAATCGAGAAAAAGTGTACAAAATATAGATAATATATAACAGGAAAAAAAATTATATACCAATACAATAGGCCCTCTTTCTAAAAACATTACTGGTAAACAGAATAAGTAGCCTCTTGATTTTTGCCTTCTTTTCGTGCAGCCCAGAAAAAAAGATCTTTTTTTTAGAATCGGTAGCATGTAAGACAACTATTTAGTCCAAATACATAGTATTTTCTCATTGCCACGTCATTTCAGCATATAAGTTACGGTTAGCAATACTACCTAATGACCTGCCCTACTCTGCCTCTGGTTGGCTCGTCAGCCCTCATGCTGCTCGGTAAACATAGTTAACCCCCCGGGAAACAACAGAGTATACCTGTATACACCCTGGACTCCACCACTGGTTGACCAAGTTATTGTTTAAGTTCACCTGATATGGTGCAGCACTTATAGCACTCATTGTTGAACCTATTATATTGTTGAGATATAATTTGATATGACTGTGCATCCACATCTGCTAACATTCATTGACCTTGAAACAGTTGAGTAAGATATTGGGTGGGCTCACCGTTTTGGGTTTGGTTTACTTGAAGTTACAATTAGTCTGAGTTTAGGGAAAACAAAAGGTATATCAGGTATATTTTCAAACAACACATCAATTCATCTTTCAAAGCATTTTAGAATGCTTTGAAAGAAAGCATCAAACAAATCACTAAACTGGAGAAAGTTGAACCTGACCTGCAGATTTTTAGCCAAATTTCTTCTGTCAAACCAGTAAATTAGAAGAGACATGACAGAGTTACTAATCAGAGACTCACCGCTTGTTGACTTCATCTCAACATCTCGTAGAAACAAGCGACAACAAAGGAGAGCTGACTTTATGCCAATCACTGAACAGGGGCGATTTAAAAGGCCCTCTATTGACCAACCGCCACGAGTGAATTAGTTTAATTTTGGTGGGCAAGGGCAAAAAAAATGTCAAGGTCACTATGCCATCACAAATTGTCATTGATGTTTCTCTGTAAAGTCTGAGGGAAAATGCTGTCACATTTGTGACAAATGATTTAGTAGGCCTGTGGCCACCAGTGGTTAAGGTCAAGGTCACTGAAGCTTCACACATTTTTGTTACCTTGCAGTAAATGAAGCGTTGAACTGATGACCTTTAGTAGAAGTCTTCTCATTTGTCTCTCGTTCCCTTGGCTGCTGTTTCAGCAGTCTCTGCAATATATAGCTTGACAGGAATTAATTAACTTTTTCCCGAAAGACACACAGTCGCTCAGTTTCCATAAAACCTGTTGTAATGAAACTGCTGTTAGTTCATTCATGGATCGCTTCTATAGAGGTTCATGTGAAGCAGTGGTTAGCACTGTCACCTCACAGAGAGACTGGTCGAGGTTCCAACCTGCTGGTAGGGTGCAGGTTCTCCTATCTTGTGCATCGATCTCAAGTTGTGCTTGTGCAGTTAATGTGCTTGTGCAGTTAATGGGATGTTTGGAATCTTTGGAGTGCGTTTGGACAAGCTGCTTTGTGGTTGATGGTTGGGAGAGATGGTGGGGGCAGAAAGGGTTTAGAAACTAACTCGGGGGCCGTCTACACCAGCTTACTGGTTAACCTAAAGGAGCCGTTCCTGGCCTGTCATCCACATGAGGCGTATATTTTTTTAAAACATTTTTTAATTAAAAGAAAGACATTTTTAAATACATTACAGTCATTCCAATTTGCTTTTATAGAGAAAGTAGAAAAGCCCAACATATCCACATGAGCAGCAGGTGTGTTTGTGACTGTGGAAAGAAAAACTCCCCCAACAGGAGAAACTTTGTAGAAACCAGAGTCAGAGGTGGAGGAATTCTGTGGACCGGTTGGGGTGAAAGGATGGAGGAGAGGAGAGGAGAGGAGAGGAGAGGAGAGGAGAGGAGAGGAGAGGAGAGGAGAGGAGAGGAGAGGAGAGGAGGGGAGGGGAGGGGAGGGGAGGGGAGGGGAGGGGAGAGGAGAGGAGAGGAGAGGAGAGGAGAGGAGGGGAGGGGAGGGGAGGGGAGAGGAGGGGAGGGGAGGGGAGGGGAGGGGAGGGGAGGGGAGGGGAGGGGAGGGGAGGGGAGAGGAGAGGAGAGGAGAGGAGAGGAGAGGAGAGGAGAGGAGAGGAGGGGAGGGGAGGGGAGGGGAGGGGAGAGGAGAGGAGAGGAGGGGAGGGGAGGGGAGGGGAGGGGAGGGGAGAGACAGAGAAAGACTTGGTGGGGAGATACATACAATACCCTTGTTAGTGCTACATACATTTTATTTATTTATTTATTTTTTAATTTTTGATAATACATTAACCACAGTGATGTAAATATTTTCAAAGGGTCCATGAGGCGGTTTTAAAAGCACGAAAATGTTTTTTTTTGAACATGGGTCCCAGAGAGGGGAAATTCTAAAACCCCAGCTCATGCTGTTCAACGCCCCGGGGTGTGGACGGCAAAGACGATAGTCTGTGTAAAAAAGATGGCATCATCACCCCCCATCACGGTCCGGAATGTCACCTAATGACAACAATCAGGGACTACAAGCTCGGGTGGAGCTGAAGAAGCTACTGACGCTAGCAGCATTAGCTGCGGGGACCATAGACGTATAGAACTAGAGTTATATACAGGTTTATAAACAGGACTCTACTTCTGAATTTCGCTGTGTTGTCTTCTTCTGCGTTTTTGGTGTGTTTGGTGATCACAGCGCCCCTACAGGCCTGGCATGTGTACTACATGCCCTGAAGCCTCGTGTTGAGCCACGTTCATAGTGAGGTGTGGACAGAATGGTTTTTTTGAGAACCTCTGGGAGACAAAAGATCAAGATGGTTTACCAAATCAAATGTAAAAGACAATTACATAGGGCTTCCAGACTTCTCATGTTCCACTGAGAGGTGAGTTATCCAACACAGCAACGAGAGGCTGAGAGTCAACACTGAGGAAAGACAAGATCAAGATTGAAAGGAAATCAGGCTACAGCAGCACTAACTGAAGTATCAATGAGCACATGCACCTTTTAAAAACTGTTTTCTAGGAGCCTTCTATGTGAAATACTGTCAAGCATATCTGTTTTGAATATGTTGGTTGACTTGCAAGAAACTGCTGCACAATCAGCATCATTTCTTTCATTTGCCATGTGGTACTGTGCAGTATTATATGGAAAGTTATGTTGACATGAAGTAAAGTTTAGCACTTTGCACAATGTGAGTAAAAATAATTTGTTCATATATTTCAACATAATTAGAATCTCTCTGTGAAGCCATCTTTCCACAAACAGTAGCACAAAGTGCTAGCATTTACATTTGTTTTAAAACTAAGAACCAAAAATGAGAGGCTAAAAAAGTTTTTCTTGTGATTTCTTGCCATGAAAACAAGACTTTTTTGGAATTACTTGTATACCATAGATTAGATTACATAGCAATGTAATTAGTCTAATAGTCACATATACATTATGTGGACAATAATCAGCTGTGAGATCCTAGAGGAACTGTCTGATCAGGAAGTTTGATCTTCAAGCTTATTGTGGAACGACAATAACATTTACCTTTGACTAACATAGGTCTACCTATTCAAGCCTGTATTGTAATGGTTGATTCAATACCTCTCAAGGCCCTGTTTATACAACAATGTTTTCAAGAAACCGGAAAACTTTTGTTGTATTTTGGGTATAAACTCTGTTTGAATGACGACGGCGCTCGGATTCAACGTAAACGTAACTTTCTGGAAACTGCTCCCAATTTTCAAAAATACCTCGTCTCTGTAGAAATGGGAGAAAACACACATTTTCAGAAACTGCTAATGTGTATATTAACCATAGCTGTAGTTAATGTGAAATGTATTTTCACCTCAACAGTGCCTAAGACTCACTTCAAACTTAAACATTGGCAGTTTATAATCATAATGACACTATTAGATACTTTTCGTTGTTCCCAATACAACATGTATTTTGTATTAAAGGATCAAATCACAAAGATCAATGTTAATCAGCTAATCTTTGCCGGTTGTTATTTCAAACTTAAAGTTGTGTTTTCATGTAGCGGCAAATACACTGTTCCCACAAGTAGAACTAATGATGGCTGTTAACCTGTTATCAGCAATTTGGATATTATCCAACAGCTCCGACGTCTTCCACTAGAATGTGGGTGTAGAAACCAGCTGGTGGGTGCGTGGGATGGCTTGTTTACTGTTTCAGTATGCTGGCACAAAACAACACCAGGAATTTTCTTCAGCATCCCCACTGAGCCACCTTGTGTATGTGCTCTGAGCTATCAGCCATCCGTCCACTTTGTTTGGATCGACCCTTTGAAGTATTCAAAATCACCTTTTGAAATTGCAAGTAATAAAGGAGAGTTGTGGCAGTACAGTACTACAGCGTCTGAGAGATTGCCATAAGATATAGGAAACAATAGTTTTAACAGATACAGAGCTTTAATTAGATCTCAGTTCATACACCAGTCATTTTACTAATCTCAAAAAAATATTTATCATCCAGAAAATATCGACAATCTCATTTTTCCATTCGAGAATAACAGCAACGCTCGAGTTTCATTCATTTTTCTCCACTGTGTTATACAACAGAGGCATCGGACTGTCTTGTCTGTTGGTGTGGGTGTAACTTGTGTAACTTGATGTGATTGAAAAAAAAAAAAAATTGCTGACCATGGTTTTGAAATATATTGCCTGCCCGATTAAAGAAACAAAAAAAAAAAAATCACAGGAGACTACAAAGAACACATGTTGGAAAGTTGGAGTCACAGTTGGGGCGCACTGAAGTTTAGCAATATCATCACTTTTACTCACTGCATGCCACTATCTTTTTTCCCCCACAAAATATCACATAAACACTCTTCAGTTGGTAGAGTGGTCATTTCCCAATCGGAAGTTACAGGTTTAATTCCCATCTCTGCCTGCTTACGTGCTGAAGTGTCTTTGGGCAAGACACAGAACCCCAAACTGCCAGGGTGAATGCAGTGTGAGTGTGTGATCGGAGGAGCTGATGGCGCAGATTGGCTGCCTCGTCAGTCTGCCCCAGGGTGGCTGAAGCTACATACGTAGTTTACCACCGAGTGTGGAGTGAATGAATAATGCAATGTAAAGCGTCTTTGAGTGTCCTGAAAAGCACTATATAAAATCCATGCATTATTATTATTACTAATTTTAAATAGTCAGCAGCTGAGGGAAAGCAAAAAAAATACTGTTGCAACACAAAGAGGGATTATCTAACACATGCAACATAAATATCAATATTTGGCAGGAGTGGAGGTTCAGAATATCATCTGTTTGCTAACACTGAAGGTTTTGTGCTATTGTATATCAAAATGTGTTTATCTTTTCACAGATTCTTTGCTGACAAGAAAGAGGAATCAGACATTCATCCAAACCAGCTGAAGGTGTGCCAGCAAAACTAGCCGACTGCTACATGATGGGATACCTCAGGTCAACGTGGCAGAAGACTCCTTCAAATCCACCTGACATATCGCAGCTGTGCTCCTCGATGCCACCGTTTCACATCTGATGGCCTCGATTACAAGCAGTAAAGTTTAAGAAATCTAGGAAAACAATTATGAGGCTTGATAGTCAAAAGAAGTGGATCATTTGATAGAGTTCTTTTAAGATAAACCATTTTCTTGGTGAATGATTTGGCCTTGAACCGAGCTTGGCTCAGGCAGACGCATCCCACGTGTCCACCTGAGGCTTTCCTTCCATTTTATGGAGGCCTTGCATAGTCGCCTGACGACTGGGGAGCCGTCCGGAGGTCAAGAACCCTGTAAGCCAGAGTCTCCTCAGCAAGGCTCGCAGCCCAAGTCTCCCTCCCAGCCTCGTCAGCAACGCCAGACTGGTTCCACAAAGCCTCATGGCACCTCACAGCAACCCAAACATTCCAGAAGGCAAAACCCAGAACGCAAACGTCTTAGGCACCAGCGACAAAGCATTGACTCAGATTCACCGCCGGAACACAAACTAGAGGCAGACAATGCAACAACAGTGCCCTCAGTTTCCAGTTTGTCACCAGGAGTGCCATCAACATCAGCGGGGGCTTCTGTGCCACCAAAATCTGAAACTCAGGAGGGCACCCCAAAACAGAAACGTGAGCGTAAGCCTCAACGACCTGGCAAATATGTGTGCAGTTACTGTGGCCGCGCATGTGCAAAGCCAAGTGTCCTCCAGAAACATATTCGCTCACACACAGGGGAAAGACCCTACCCCTGTGCCCCATGTGGGTTTTCTTTTAAGACCAAGAGTAACCTGTATAAGCATCGCAAATCGCATACCCACAGGGTGAAGGCTGGACTTGCACTCGGGGAACCTAAATTGTTGGAGGAGCAAGTTACAGAGTCAGAGGATGAAACAAGACAGCTATCATCAGCTTCTTCTCTGACAGAAAGACAAGGCATTGTACCCTCAATCAAGAGTAGTGAAACAGACAGGGCCAAAGTTTGCAACGAAGGGAGCAATGACTCCTACGCAGTGAAGAAGAGACTAGCCCTTCGTCTAAGTCGAGGAAAACATGCTCCTCAGGACTCTGATGATAAGACATCATCTTTCATTTTAGATAGTAGAGGTAGCACAGAATCAGGCTACTTCTCTCGCTCTGAAAGTACTGAGCAATCACAAGACAGCCCCCCAAACACAAGTGCCAAAAGTTATGCAGAGATAATCCTCGGAAAATATGGACGCCTTGGGCACCTACAGAGGATGTCTCGGCACCAGAACCAGCATCCCTCTGGCCAGGAGGAAAAAAGCTTGTCATTCACAGTGCCCAAGAAACAGGTAATTGAACACATCACCAAACTTATCACCATCAATGAGGCAGTGGTAGACACCAGTAAAATCGATAGTGTGAAACCAAGGAGGTTTTCTCTTTCGAGAAAGAACAGTTCAGAGTCTCAAAAGACTGCAAGCATCAAAGAGCCGCTAATTCAAAGCCATAAAGCTGGTGATCTGGGCTATAAAAACAGTGGCTCCATCACCATGGGTGTACCGTGTGAAAAATTTCATCATGCATCCCTGAATGTAGAACATCCAGCTAGCCAAACATCTTCTGCCCCTCTGTTGAGAAGTCAGTCGGTGCCATCAGCAGCGTGTTCCCTTGACTCCTCCAGCAGCAGCTCCAACAAATTTCGCCAAAGTCAGTCTTTTGATGAGCGACCGCCCTCTGAAACACAAACACCTCGACGTTATGGGATGCTTAGAAGGCAGCCAGCTATTGAAATTCCACTTGGTTCTGAATTCACAAAAGAAGAGCACGAGAGGTCTCATTCATTTCTCCCTGATAGCACAACTACTGTGCCCGACCATAAACAAAACCAACCGCAGCCATATGAGTGTGAGGCTTGTGGCATCGGGTGCAAAGATTGGGAAGGTTATAAGAAACACAAGCAAAGCTTGTGCCTTGCTCATCATCCCAGAAATGAACAAGTGATTAGTCAAATGGAGTGCTCACAGCTGACAAGCCATGCTGTCAGAGCCAGAGCTTTAACGATGCGCAAGAGAAGGAAAGAAGAGAGTTTTGAATCTGATGACCCCTCTTCTCCCTCACTACCGTCTCCTGCCCTCTTGTCGGGGCAAAGTAAAGATGAAAGCAGTACGGCTTATGAGAGCCCCAGGAGGCCTGCATTGCAAACCTGTTCAGTAATTCAACATACAAGTTCATTTGAGAAACAAGAATCCTCGTGCAATGAAAATCAAGGTGCAGAGGCTGTGAAATGCTCCTCACCTCAAGAAGAATATCAGCTGGTGCCTCAGAATCGACTACAGCAACAGTCGGCAAAGCCTACAACTCGAAAATGTATCCGTCAATCGAGCGTACAAGTTCCAGAAATCCTGGTGACAGAGGACTCCAACATGAGTACAGAGACCTCAATGGAGCTAGCCATCACAGCCAAACCTTCAGAGAAGCCTGATGAATTTCAGTGGCCCCAGAGAAGCCCCTCACTAGCTCAGCTCCCTATTGAAAAGCTTCCTCCAAAGAAGAAGCGCTTACGTCTAGCAGAAGCTGCACAATCCTCAGGGGACTCGAGTTTTGACTCCATTTCCTTGCCACGAAGCCCTAGTCAGGACAGCAGTACCTCGTTTGCATCCAGTCGCTCTACATCCTTTGAAGAGCCAAACAGACCAGAACTGGATGCATCATCATCAATTCCACTAAGGAGATCAAGAGCTCCTCACATGCTGACGGTGCCTGGAGTGCATCAGCACAGAGAAATGAGACGCTCAGCATCAGAGCAAGCCCCTCACGAGCCACAGTTGAGCATCCTTATGGCTGAGACCCGCAGCAAGTCTTTTGACTACAGCTGTCTGTCCCCTGAACGTTCTGCAATTGGCTGGAGGGAAAGACGAAAATGTCTTCTTTTCAAACATTCTGCTGTTGTAGATCCGGATGAGGTGGAGGAGGAGCAGCACTGCACCACCTCAAGATGTAGTCCTGAACATCTCAGCCCATCACGAACATCTCAAGAAACCCCACCTTCTGGGTACTACAGTGGCTCCTCTTCATCTCCACAAACAAGTGACACGGTTTTACGTAATCCAGGGGGATCCCAATGCAAAGAGATCTTCTCCCAGTGGAATCTCAGTCAAAACATTCAATTGACGGGCAGTAAAGAGCTGTCGGGTACTCATGACCCATCTGTAGCTGTAAAAGTTGCGGCCTCTGAGCAGACCACTCATCAGGTATCTCAGCCTTATCTGACACATGGATCATCAGGGACAGCCAGAGCTCGCTATCTTCCCATGTCGACAGGACTGAAACTGGAAATCCCTTCGAGACAAGATGATTACTTAGAACTTCAAGTAAGTCAATCTCACATTCAACACACAGGCCCACGAATAACTTCCAGTCTGGAAACACTGAGGCCAGTCACGTCTCCAGCCGTAGCAGTGCGTCTCCAAACTGACACCCTCATGCCAGCATGCGCCATATACACCACATTGTCTCAAGCCACATCCCCCACCCCCCAGGAGGGAGTCGATGCAGTCTCTCATAGCATGGGTGTTTCCACAACTGATTACAGACACCACAGCAATGTAAGCCCAGATCTTCGACTGGTGTGGTCTGACAACGGTCTGAGGACATCAGGCTCAGGGGGCAATAAGCGCATGCTTTCCCCTTCCAACAGTATCGAATTCTCACCTGAGTCCCAGCAGCAGCAAAAAAGGGTGAAAGAAGAGGAGGAAAGGGAGGTGGAACTTGCTGACAAGGCGATGATAGACACATGTAATCAAGAGCTCAAGCGGGAGATTCAGTCAAGCCCACCAGCTGTTTGCTCTCCTGTCTCGCATAACGACCCTTCCTTCCCCACTCTGCTTTCTAGCACCTGTAATAGCTGGTGTTATTTGAACTACATCAAGCCAAACCCCTCCATTCTGGATGAACAGAAGCCCTCAGTGTATTCATCGTGGTCCACCAGTGGGTATGACCCCAACCCACCTGGCCTCTCCAGCAAAACCGCTCTCTCCCTGCTGCACTGTAAGCAGAGGCTCAGCCCCTCCATATACACTCTATCAGCCATGTCAGTCACAGCAGCAGAGCAAATGGAGCAAGAGGATAACAGAAAGCTCCGCTCTACTGAGGTAATTATAACACCCAACACTTGTCATACCTACTCATGACAAGAAAAAAACGTGTTAATTGTCAGATTGATTGCAATGTGGAATGACTGAGACAACTGAGATATGAAAAGATGTTTACAACATCCCTATAATAGTTTTTGAGCTTTGCCAACTTATCCTATAAGTCCAACCATGTAAAAATCAAAGAGAGAATTAGTCCACCAATTGCTATGATACACATCTTTCAATGACAATTCCCAATTTTTTGTCTCCCTGGGCATGCTGGAGCAGAGTTGGTGAATTTGCCCATGTCTCTTTCGAGTGTAGGTCTACGACAGCCAGTCATACGTCAGAGACCATGAGGGAATGGGGAAGGGACGACCAACAGCACACAATGCAGACTCAAACCATGAAGAGAAGAAGGAGGAGGAGGATAAGAAGCATGAGAACTTTATCCATTCGTGCTGTAGAGATAAACAACCCCCTGAAGTCTGGATCCCTGAGCAAGGGTGAGTAGTACCTCCTCTGAACTCAAACATTTAGCTTGTGACACAAGGTTACTACTGATCCTGCCTGACGGTGGGGAGAATGATGCACCACAGAGCTCGGTGTGTTGAGGGAGTTGCTGTCTGGCGGCCATGCTGGAGTGGGCCTTGGGTTTGCTGTCTGCACCAACCGAGTCCTTCTGTTGAAGGGCTGAAGCCCAGAAACTGCCTACCTTCCTCTACTCCTGCAGAGATTTATTTACACCAGCCATCACTGCCGTGTGTGTGTGTGTGTGTGTGTGTGTGTGTGTGTGTGTGTGTGTGTGTGTGTGTGTGTGTGTGTGTGTGTGTGTGTGTGTGTGTGTGTGTGTGTGTGTGTGTGTGTGTGTGTGTGTGTGTGTGTGTGTGTGTGTGTGTGTGTGTGTGTGTGTGTGTGTGTGTGTGTGCGTGCGTGTGCGTGTGTGCACGTGCATGTGTGCCACACTGATGAACATTTGTGCATATGTAGCACGAGTCAAGGACAAAGAAAGGTTATGTAACAGAAGATTAGAATGTGATATTTAAAGTGCCTGTAGTTTTATGTCTTTGGATTTTCTTTCTTGATTTTGTTGTTCTTATGTTACTTTAATGTCTTTTTTTGGATGGTGTTTTGATGTCTTTGTTGTCTAACTGTCTTTTTCACACACACACACACACACACACACACACACACACACACACACACACACACACACACACACACACACACACACACACACACACACACACACACACATATATATACAATTTCACACTTTTAACTATTCACTTCTTTTTTTTTTAAATGTCTGCATTCCCTCAAATTCCATTTCAACACATACAGATATGCATATATCTGTATAAATATAGAAATTCCAGTGAGTGCAAAATACATTTATTATATCTTGATCAAAAGTCTTACATCAATAACAGCTGACTTTTGAACTTAAGGTGCAAATCAGAGCTTTTTTTTCTATTTGTATTCAAGTGAATGAATTGAATCAACTCAAGTGTTTTTTTTTACACTTGTCTGTATTTGCAGTCTCCAATTTTGTTCTATATTTACCATCATTGTGTCAGTGTTTATGGTTAACATACGTCTGGTCGATCTGTGTCATGTTGGGTTTATTTTGTGAGTTTGGGTTTTTTGTTTTTTTGGATCATGTCGTGATTTTTAGATGTTGATATATATTTGTGGTTCCTCACATCTCTATGAATGGTCATTTTATTTTGTATATTTAATTTATCCTTATGCATTTGTTGTACATCCATCTAATTCTCTCTGGTCTTTTGTGGGTATTTTATGCTTCATTTTTGTATTTTGTGATTATTTCAGGATGTCTCAGGTGTTTGTAGTACTTCTGTGTGTGTTTTTGTAGTTTTTTTGTTTTTTTTGATACCCTCCATTCTTTTGAGGTTTTTTTTTTTCTTTTTGGATCATTCAGTAATTCCGTCAATGCTGGTACCTTGAAATGTTTACTTGAAAAGTTGATTTCTTGACGCAGTTGGCAGGTTAATGGTTGTATCTAATGTTAGTTATTGTGGTTGTGTTTTCAGTGTGACAATCTGAGAAGTTGTGCCTCTGAATTGTCAGTTCAGTACGGTAAATGTTTGTT
Source organism: Blennius ocellaris (assembly GCF_963422515.1). Lineage (NCBI taxonomy): Eukaryota > Metazoa > Chordata > Actinopteri > Blenniiformes > Blenniidae > Blennius > Blennius ocellaris. The sequence goes on from NC_137669.1 coordinate 2,063,361, forward strand.
GGAGGCGCACCATCTTGACTGACGTGACTCAATAAATTGCAAGACCAGATTTCCTGACTGTAGGTTTCAATTTGTTTAATGGAACATCTCAACCTTCATTTTAAAACACTACACTGTTTTAAATCAATGTGCAGTACTGCATGTGAGTGGCAAATTAAAATGTAAGTAACCATAGCAACAATATGTGATCTAAATGCTGTACTGCTGGATGATAGCGATCAGGTAGCGGATTCACAGCCAAGAGATGATCTGGCCTCACCTTGTTGATGTAGATGATTAAGAGGTTGATGGAGGAGGATCTGGTCGAATCCATAATAAAAAGAGGAGGAATAACAGCGAGGACTGACTCGCATTATCCTGGAACTGTAAGACATAGTTCTGGTAGTTATTTGTATTTGATCTACACGCACCCACGCGTGCACACACACACACACACACAAGTAGAGGGTTAAACTAAACCAAGGAGCTGGTCGTGCTACATATAAACACTTGAGGAGATGAGACGGAGGGAGGGTATGTAGAGACAAGCCATCTGTGAGAGCGTCTCTTTTTGGGGGTTTGTGAGCGCGCCTGTGAACAAATCTCTGTTGTGACTCATGTTGACGCTCATCGCAGCCTTCCTGAAGGAGTGAGTCATCCTCTCGCCCGCTCCTCTCTGTCTGTTCAGCCTGTCTGAGGCACAAAAAGACAAAAACGGAGGCAGCGAGGTAGCAAAGCATTGCTGTTTTTGTTTTTTTTTTCCATTTCTGGCACCAAGACTCGTATCTTGGGTGTGATTTTTGCCTGTGTGTATATGTGCCCTGTTACAGTGTGGGAGTGAAAATGTACAGGCATCAAGTGTTTCTCTTTCATTAAATTGAAACTATTCTGTCCGGCATTGATTGCCTGCCTTGCTTAGCCATCCTGAAGTGAAAATAGAAGGAGAACAGCCAATTGTTACCACAACCATTGTTTGTCTTGCCGACGTGTTTTCGTTCCGCAGTGTTTTTTCATGTTTATTTGGAGCAGCAGCTGGTCTGGGCTCAGGGTTTCCCTCCCTCTCCCGGACCTTGAGCTGCGTCGCATGCTCCCTTTCGTTTGGACTCGGTGGTCGGTGCGAGTGGTGAAGAGGAGTTTTAAAGCGATGGTAGTGTGGGTGGGGGTCTGGTGTTTGGCTTATGAAAGCTTCTCTGTTGAAGCTGAAGTGGAAGCCTCACTGAGGGAGCCCTCAGTGCATGTGGAGGGGTGGACCCCGGGCATCAGCTGCCTTGGTGTGAGCTCCCTGTGTAATAGAAAAGAAAACAAACATAAAACCACAAAAAAATAAAAAAACCCTGCTTACAGGTGGTGAAGGGCAGCACGGTCTGTCCGTTCCACTCCTCATATTGATCATTGCTACCGTCCTGAGAGCGGCAGCATCAATAGGTGACTGAAATGGAATTGCTCTGAAGACCAGAATGAAACCTCGTCCTGTCCTCACGCCTACAGATCCAGTAAAAAATGCGGTTTGGTGCATGGCGGAGGTGGAGGTGGAGTGAAGAGCCGGCGTGAAGACTCTGGAGTCAGTGCACTCTCCACGAACTCACCACCTTGTGACTGTAATCACTGCAGCAACACTTTCAAAGCCACCAGTAAGAACATCATGATTCTAGGGGTTTTTTTTGTTTTGAAACTCGTTCACTCTCAAAAGCTATTCTTTATATTTTATTTCCAGGGAGTCCACCTGCCGAACCCCTGAGATCGAAGACTCCCGAAACAGACGCCTGCCGATTCCCCGAAGACAAACATGAAGGTACACAATGTGTGCTCAGGATCTCAATGGTTTCCTTGGGTCAACAAGTTGCCCTGACCGGGACAAAACCTGTTTCGATCCAGGTTTAGAGGTGGTGGCTTGATTGCTGTTCCGGTTTGGCTTTAGGAGATGTAAAGATAGAAAAGTATACGAAGTCACAAACATCCGGCTACAGATCCAGCAGGAAGGAATAGAATAGAGCACAGATTGCAGGAGAGAGACATGTAATGGTAACAAGGGATGCATCGCCTTTATGTCATTCACATAAACTCTACTGTTTGGCGCTACTGAATCCACAAAGCAGTGGAACTATTCTGGTACTTGGTATTTCTGCATTCCTAAGTATAACATACGAATGCTGAAAAGAAAAGAACCTCAGTGTATTACAGGAGGTTTCCCAAAAGTCTAAACCTATAGCAGGTTAATTAGAAAATGCTCCACCAGGACCTGAGCCAGTGCAAACTATCAGCTTTATCAAACAGGAATCTTTTAAAGGGGTCATATCTTACAGCTTTTCAACACTTTCACATCGATCTCATTCGTGCACTAAAGTTTTATTCGAAGTTTATTGCCCCAAATCCAGCTTTTTCTTGATTTTGCTCCATTTGAATATTGGGTACTAGGAGCTGCATTCAGAATCTGCTGTGTCTGTGTGAGGTGGACTGGCTCCGCCCACACATGCCCATCTTGGTTTTCCCAAGTACTTCTTCTTGTGGTGCCATGTGCCACAGCAGAGCTGCCTAATTGTGGGAGGAGTCAAAGGGAGGAGCCTTCCTTGATTGGGATTGGCTAAACCACTGATGGCACTATATAGGGTTTGATTTCTGATTGGCTGGTTGGAGCAACACACTTTTTAAAACCTGAAACAAGCCAGAGGGAGCTTTTCCACTGGAAAGAACCAGGGACTAATTCGGAGCCAGGGCCAGGGTGCTACCCTGGCTCCACTTCTGGGCTGGGCCAGCGAGAACGCACAGAACTTTATAATGAAGCGGCACTTTTGGTTCATCAGCAACTAAAAAACAAACTGCATACTACTGTAAATGAAAGCTCGGATTTTCTTTAACCATAGAATGAGCCTTTTAATGGCTTCATGTGAAAAAGAACTTTAATCAGCATGTGTTTACGTAGGTTTCTATTATAAATGGTTGTTGAGCTGCGTTCTATCATTCCACACCTTCATTCCTCCTGACGCTGAAGCGTTTGATTCAGACACGTCCAGAAATAAAGTGAAAGGAGTAGAAATTCACTATGTAATGCCCAAATGTTGAAAAATAAGCCTCAAGCTCATTCACGCATATATAATTTTCTCTCTCTGGCCACTGCGGGGCTCCGGACTAAAACTAGACGGACGTGAAAAAACACCAATCGAGCGACGAGGAGAATCAATGTTTTCTGTCTCTTTGGTCTGCATCCGAGGTTCAGGCCAGACTAGATGGCGCGACCCGGACCAAACCCATGAACACAGTCCATCTCCTCATTCTTTTGTGAGTGCTGTGCTGTTGGCGCTAAATTTGTGAGATCAGTGATGTATCACGTTGTGGAGTGACGCAATGACATGGCTCTCACTTGGCTCTGTTAACGGTGGAAAAAGAAGCGGTTCTTTGGTGGTGCTCAATTAAGAACTGACCCTGAACTAGAACCTGGCTCTGTTTCTGGGGGAAAAGCCCGAAGAGAGAGAAAGAGGACAGACTTTCTTCACTTCTGGGGCGTCAGTCAATGTATGGATAGGGAAAGTGAATTTTGCATAATATACCCCCTTTAAGCCTAACTTTAAAAGTAAAGACTGTTTCAGCCTCCCAATCTGAAACTGGGATCTGCTTCCACATGAGAGGAGCCTGATAGCTGAAAGCGCTGCCTCCCATTCTACTTGCAGAAAAACCGAAGAACCTCCAGCAAGCCAGCACATTTATTTCTCAGTTTGTGGTCTGCAATGAAAACACACCTTAACACACTTTGCACATCTATTGTGCTTTTCTGCCACACATACACAGTTTAATGTTACATGCTGGGTTTTGATGTCGAGTAAAGTACTGTAGAACTCTATTAGACTAGTTTTTATGATTAACATTTAAAAAAAGTTCATCTTCTTTCTGAAATAAGCTGTTTTCATTTTGTGTTTAAGTCTGACCTCACCTCCTTGAGATTGGCTGATTTAATCTGTACTCTTTCAACAGTGAAACAAGCAAATATCACTGAGTAGTTATACATATATGCATCTTATACATATATTCTAAGTATGTATATCTCAATATATGGAGCTGATGTTAATTTAGACTTTCACAAATATTTGTAATTTGACACCCACTTCAATTTTGCCATCTTGAGATGCACTTTTGTTTTGGTGAGTGAGTGAGGGATTGTCTCCTGTCGTAGGGGTTCATGGGGACAAACTCGTTCACCCAGATCCAGCAGAGCATCAGTGCTCTGTCCCACAGGGGTCTGGAGGTCCTGGACACGGCCATGCGAAGGACAAGGAGGACAGCAGGGGGACACCGCTTGACCAGCGTCATGTGGGAGAGCTCAGCCCATCACTCTCCAAAGAATCCACCCCCAACATGTCAGCCAGCGCCAGGAGGGCCATGTTCGCCTGCAGACGCTTCGATGCCTCAGCGTCCCCTGTGGACTCCCAACCCCTGACTCCACGGAGGGAAGCGTCTCCGCCTCGCAGCCCTTCACCTCCCCAGTCCCCCGCTCTTCACTCGTCCACCTGTCAGCCCTGCGTCGTCCCATCGAGCCCTGCCCTGCCGGCCAGAGGCCTCTCTCCTGTCACAGCAATGTCCCCGGGGTCCGACCCTCTGAGGCCGTCGGACCCTGTGGCAGAGACGTCTGCTCAACCCCATTTTCATCCCAGGGAACAGCCGATGACAGCGAGACTGGTGAGTCGCTCTATCGACACGCCGGCATGACATCTGTTTACAGCTTCTTCATTGTTTTTCTCTTGTACTTTATTCAGGTTTCTGCTGGTTTTTGTCCCACGTGCGTTTTGCCCTGGTCAAAGCCTGGTTTCTGTTCAAACTGTGGCTCTCGCTCACCTGCAACATGATCCCTCGCTGTTAGTTTAGCCCACAGTTTGAAATAAATCAGCTTCGGGCTCACAGAGTCAATGTTGTGTGGCTCAGTTAAATCTCAGTAAGTCAACAAGGAGAACAAATATAGATTGGCCGGCGCAGACAAGGTTATTAAAAGTTGCAGCATTTATTGGAAAAGGAAGGAAAAACGGCAACGCTCTCTGTTTTCTAGCAGACAAATCGAGACTGCAGCTCTGGATCTTAAAATAAGGCAGGAGCACTCCGAAATAGACACAACATGTTTTCCCTGGGCAGCTGCTGATAAAAAGAAAAGAAAAAAAGACGCTGACCAGTCGTGAATATCCGTGATCAGATCCACATGTTTCAGACGAATATCTTCACTGCTACTGACAAAATGAGATCAAATCAAAACACATCGGCTCCAATCTTGTGGCTATATTGTGGTGAAACCTCACCACTGATACGTCTCAAAGGAGTACACACATTCACATGGTGTTTACACTCTTGCGACATGCATAAACAGCTGAGAAAAGCTGTTTTTATTCAAATAGATATTTGATGCATGAAAACGTGCTACTGGGAATGAAGGATCAAAGTGAAAGTACATTTTGAAATTCAAAATACAGTGTCTGAGTACATCAACGCTCATAAATATTACTTATGGCTGCCCCATTGAGGCTTTTATTCCACTATGTGACAGGTCTGCACACTAAAAAGAAGATTTTTAGGCCTCTTCCTTTATCCAAATTGGGATTGGAACCCAATTCTGCTTATATGAAATCCTTTATCAAGAAACATTACTGTAACTGAAAATCACAATCAAACCATAACCCAACAAGCAGAGAACTATCACTTAAACCACACAACAGGAGATAATTCGATCATTTAGCCTTGAAGGTGGCCAAATGCTCGATGCTGGAGGTACGACAAAGCAGTGAATGGAAGTCTTTTGGGTTCCTTGTTGGGTCAGAGTGAAATTGATCTGAAAGGTCTTGCTTGTTGTTTGATTGAATTCTACATAAATGCTTGTGGGGTACTAATAGATGAAAATGTTAAAAGGTAAAACAAGGGGTGCACGTTGTCTTTCTGGAGAGCCCTTGTTTCACTCTGGTTCCACACACCTGGATCTCATGACTCTGTCAGCACCATGTGCTTAACAACGTCCAGGCGTTTCTGCGATGAAAAGGCAACTTTCTGAAAATAGTCCAACTTTGTCTCAATTGAAACAGGAAAACACAACTTTTCTGAAAAGCTGCTGTGATTCCCAACCTTTTACTTGAGGAACTCAAACTGTAACCATTGTGAACTTAGGCGACCCCCCCACCCCACCCCCACCACCCCCACCCCCCCATAAAAACGCCGGCACAATATACACTCTTTTCTTTCCTTGTGACAGATTCATCTGTAACCTGATGTGCAGCCATTTTCTCTCCCGCTGCTGACTTTGCAAACTTTGTGTATATTGCTTGACCCTTTTTAAGAGTACTTTGGGAAAATATCATTTTATTAAACAACTCTCCTAATTTAAATGCTTAAAACTTATTCATTTTGTGAAATATAAATAATATAGAATACTATTCTATATTTATAAAATGTAATAATATAATATATAATATAGAATGTGAAATAAATGTCGACTCACAAATGTTAAAATTGTGAAAAAATGTCATCGCCCTTAAAACCAAGATGGCTTTGCACCCATGAGTTTTTGGCTTCCCCACCGTGGTGATCAGGCTCCCTGGTTTAGGAATGGCTGCCTACAGGCAGGAGAAGCTAACCTGGCATTGAGAGTTGGCAGGTTGGACTGAGAGGTCACCGCTGTCATCACCCTCAACCTCCCAGAGCTGCCACCTCCTCGCAGTGCGATATGTAAATGCAGAATAAAGGAATTTTTCTAAGGGGATTAATGAAGTATGATTTGTTTAGTTTGTGAGTTTGTCTCATTCAAATGTTTTTTTTTGTTTGTTTTCTTTCCAGTCTGTGGACGATGTTGTCGCGACTCACTTTGCTCCTCCTCCCACACGTCCTGGTGGAGCCCACAACCTCCTGAGCCACCTCCCGCTGCACTCCCAGCAGGCTGGCAGAGCCCCCAGCCTCCTGATCCCTATCGGGGGAATCCACATGATCCAGCCATGGTCCCCCCTCCCCCTATACAGCCTGGTGATTAGCCCCCCGGTGGCGGCGGCGACAGCTCACCCCCCTGGTGGTCTGCCACGGGGACGGGATGCTCTCAAAGAGACATCGCCCGCCGCCGGCCGCACCGGCCCACCGGCGCCACCAAGCACGGATGCCCCCTCCACCGTTAGGCAGGTTGACCCCGCGACCTCTCAAGGCCAAAAAAAGTCTCCGCCCCCATAGGCACAGCTCTGATAGGAGGCGGAGCCTAACAAGGGACAGTGCAAAGGAAAACAAAAAACAGACTGGAGAGCGATACAGTTCACAACGAGAGCACTTGAGCACCGCTTCTGAATGACACTGTTATGTAATTACATGAATAATATATACGGACACCGTGTTAGATATGCAGTATGTTTTGTAAATCTTTTCTACCCTCTCGTTCGATGTCATCTGTGTTTTATTTATTTACATGCTATTATGCAAAATTCTGTACGATATGCAAAAAGCAGCTAGAATGAAAATAGACAAAAAGTTTTAATCAGTTTCCTTATTAATCCCGTCGACAGCTCTATTATACTATTGCTGTGTTAATGTACTGTATTACCAAAATGGATATAGAAAAGGACCACAGATATTTATTCACCCTGAACAGTATTTTGAAGTGCAATTTTATGTCAAGATTGTGGATTGACATGTTATTTTTTAAAAGCTGTGATTATGATTCTCGGTTTGATTCTTCTTCTTATTTGTCAGATTTCTGTTGTTGTCGTCTTTGTGTTCAGAGAAGCAGGGTTCTGATCGACATGTTCATACAGCACTGACCTTTGATACCCAATGAGAAACCTGTTTCACCAACAGCACCGACTCTCTTCACTTTGTTTTCATAAACAGATACATGTATTTTTGTGTTGTTGCTTTTATAAACAATACAATCACTGTCATTTTCATGTTTGTCATTAAACTTCTCATTTTTACAGATTTATATTAAAACGGTGGTGTGTGTGTGGTTTTTGAGGCTGTTGTTCGTCTCTTCAGTGTCTCAGAAATAATTCAAATGAATGAAAGGCGAGCGGGGTGAAGAGTTGTCCGTCTTATTCATGTTTTCAAGTGAAAACTGACATTTTTTGATGCGTTCTGTTCACCACATATAAGATTAAAAGTTCAAGCTATTTATTTTTTCCAAATATTCGGAATAACTATGGTTTTGGGTTAAAAAGAAAAACAAGAAGAAACTTTTCTTTAAATCAATTTGTGACTGTTAAGCTAAATTGTAAAGAAACACTTTATGTCTTAAATCTTAATGATAAAGAAAATATTTTTTCCATTGATATAAAATTTCTAGAGATGCATCTGTATGAAAAATTACAAATTTGGTTAAAACTGGAATTAAAAAAAGGTCAGTAATTATAGCCCCTTCCAAAGAAATCAAATTAAGGTAAGGAGTAATCATTGTGAAATAGATATTACTTATTTAGCATGGGTGGGATAGATAATGGATAAAGTGAACCTTTTGGACACAAAGTGGTTGTGTCAGAAGAGGAGAAATTAACAAATTTGAAGTGTAGACCAATGAGTCTCACCTGATGGGTTGTGTATTAAAAGTTGGTTATTTAAGTCAAAAGCTATTTCAAAAAAACACTGAAGATGGTAATTTCTATTTAAATACACTCATTTAGTAAAGAACACAAAAGGGAAAAGTAAGAAAAAAAGGGGAGAAATGAATATAAATCTCTAGTACTGCGAGGACTGCTCTAACAAGTCTAACGAGTCACACAAAAACTATAAACGGCTGAATAGATGAAGCAGCTACAATAACCCAGATCCATAAATGACTAAAGTTGGAAAATCCATTAAAAAAAAGAGAAGAAATCTTTCAAGAAAATATAATAAAGTATATGTAAATTGCAGCTATGACACTTCAGGATGGCAACCTCAGTTTTTTTTATGTATAGTATTTTAATTTTTTAGCTGTTTGTTTTAGATAATGGACATTGTGTGACTCCAGACAATTTTACTTTGGTGAAAAATCACAAAAACGGCTCTTTTGGCCACGATGGTTGCAGATAGCTGGTTCTAATAGAACCATATTAAATATTTTCAGTTTGAAGTCGCGTTGTAACATAGAAGAGTATGATCCTCTGAAATACAGGGTGAATTTAATTTCTGTTCTCTATGCTGCTTTGATTTGATCTGTTTGTATGTTGTCATCATCCTACTGAATCTGGCTCCCGTCATCTTTCTTTCCCTCAGCTCTTCTTTGTTCCCAGGCTCTGCATGTACCACACATGGCCACGAGGTGTCAGGAGAAAGCAGCTGATAGCGTCTCCTCATCGGGAAGTTCTTTGAAGGTTTGCATGAGAACTTTCTGATACAAAAGAGTGTGTAAAAGCCCCCACGGATAAATAAACGATACATTTTTACAAGACAGTGTCATTGAAATTAATGAATTCTGAGTAAGACTGTAAAAAAATATGTCGCTTATTAAGTTCATATATACTGCTTTGAAATGTAATTTAAAGACTGAGATGTTTTTGTAGTCTAGACAGCAATATACATTATGTTTCTCCATTTGCTCTGCATGACAAGGTAATGATGGGCTTTATATGGTAGAAAGAAATAGTAAAAGTATAATTAACAACACTGGTACACTAGATTTCTGATCACCTTCTCCAGCACAAACTTTACTTTCTATTTTATTTACTGTAACATATTCTGTGTGGAACAATGCTTTAAAAGAATGAACCTGTAGGATAATTAAATTTTTTATTCTGTTCTGTTCTGTTCTGTTCTTTTCTTTTCTTTTCTTTTCTTTTCTTTTCTTTTCTTTTCTTTTCTGTTCTGTTCTGTTCTGTTCTGTTCTGTCCTGTCCTGTCCTGTCCTGTCCTGTCCTGTCCTGTCCTGTCCTTTTCTGTCCTGTCCTGTCCTGTCCTGTCCTGTCCTGTCCTGTCCTGTCCTGTCCTGTCCTTTTCTTTTCTTTTCTTTTCTTTTCTTTTCTTTTCTTTTCTGTCCTGTCCTGTCCTGTCCTGTCCTGTCCTGTCCTGTCCTGTCCTGTCCTGTCCTGTCCTGTCCTGTCCTGTCCTGTCCTGTCCTGTCCTTTTCTTTTCTTTTCTTTTCTTTTCTGTTCTGTTCTGTTCTGTTCTGTTCTGTTCTGTTCTGTTCTGTTCTGTTCTGTTCTGTTCTGTTCTGTTCTGTTCTGTTCTGTTCTGTTCTGTTCTGTCCTGTCCTGTCCTTTTCTGTCCTGTCCTGTCCTGTCCTGTCCTGTCCTGTCCTGTCCTGTCCTGTCCTGTCCTGTCCTGTCCTGTCCTGTCCTTTTCTTTTCTTTTCTGTCCTGTCCTGTCCTGTCCTGTCCTGTCCTGTCCTGTCCTGTCCTGTCCTGTCCTGTCCTTTTCTTTTCTTTTCTTTTCTTTTCTTTTCTGTCCTGTCCTGTCCTGTCCTGTCCTGTCCTGTCCTGTCCTGTCCTGTCCTGTCCTTTTCTTTTCTTTTCTTTTCTTTTCTTTTCTTTTCTTTTCTTTTCTGTCCTGTCCTGTCCTGTCCTGTCCTGTCCTGTCCTGTCCTGTCCTTTTCTTTTCTTTTCTTTTCTTTTCTTTTCTTTTCTTTTCTTTTCTTTTCTGTTCTGTTCTGTTCTGTTCTGTTCTGTTCTGTTCTGTTCTGTTCTGTTCTGTTCTGTTCTGTTCTGTTCTGTTCTGTTCTGTTCTGTTCTGTTCTGTTCTGTTCTGTTCTGTTCTGTTCTGTTCTGTCCTGTCCTGTCCTTTTCTGTCCTGTCCTGTCCTGTCCTGTCCTGTCCTGTCCTGTCCTGTCCTGTCCTGTCCTTTTCTTTTCTTTTCTTTTCTTTTCTGTCCTGTCCTGTCCTGTCCTGTCCTGTCCTGTCCTGTCCTGTCCTGTCCTGTCCTGTCCTGTCCTGTCCTGTCCTTTTCTTTTCTTTTCTTTTCTTTTCTTTTCTTTTCTTTTCTGTTCTGTTCTGTTCTGTTCTGTTCTGTTCTGTTCTGTTCTGTTCTGTTCTGTTCTGTTCTGTTCTGTTCTGTTCTGTCCTGTCCTGTCCTGTCCTGTCCTGTCCTGTCCTGTCCTGTCCTGTCCTGTCCTGTCCTGTCCTGTCCTGTCCTGTCCTGTCCTGTCCTGTCCTGTTCTGTTCTGTTCTGATCTATTGTCATATCACCATAGGCCTGTAATTACTATATGCAATGACAGGCTAAATGCAGTACTTAGAAAAACACATGACTTGGAGAAAAATCTCATATAAATAGCTAAAGTTATTTGTAGCCTGTTAAAGGAAATGGTAAAATAGTCAAATATAGGTTGCTAAGATTGTTACTGGTAAATAAATAAATAAAACTAAACTAAAAACAACTAGAAAAATATTTTAAAAATAATTTATAATGTATCTTAGTCAGAAACGGAATGCATTGTCAAGCTGAGACTAGAAACAAAAACAAACAAATGTGCAAACATGCTACATTTGGGCTTAATTGACCTTGTGGTTGTCATGGAAACGTGCTGTAAATACATAGAAGCAAGGCCAAGATTTCATTTAAAGATAAACATAGTGAACACAATTTGTGTAACTTCACTTATTTCAGGGAGATAAATTGACATTCTAATAAAGACTCGCTTCTGAACCCAAACATTTTGAGAAATCCAACAAAAATGGTTCAACGATGCAAAATGTTGCTTTTCTACGAAATAATCTGGGTTCACTCAGTGATAGTTGAGCTTCCTAATAAAGGTTAGCTTCACCTGCATCACTGTCATCATCATTTCATGCCTGGGGGTTTATTGTACTGTACAATCTGTCGACATTTGAACAAGGCATCATTTGAAATTACTTTTTTTTTTCCCCGGTGTTGAAAATATGGAAAATCCTGTTTTGTGGATGCGTTGGCAGCAGAAAATGAACGAGGACAAGATCAAGACCTGCTTGTTTTTGGAACATTTCAACGTCCAAGCAAAATCATTGAAAGTTCAGGATTTCCGTCTCTTCCTAATCTTTTGCATTAAAACAAAGGTAAATATTGTTTTAACAAAAAATGTTTTAGTCCATTTATTTACTCTCCATTTTTAAGTTGTTGTGTTTTTCAGTTCGTTTTGACAAACGAAAAGGACAGCAGGCTACAGAAAGCCCAGCCCAGCACAGTAATCCAATGAAACACAACCCAGACGCTGGAGCATGAAGGTCAAAGTGTGTAAATGACCCCAAGCACTGTGAGCACACATTTTTTTTTTTTTCGCGCCGGGACCAGGTCAGATCATGTGGTGGCTAAAGGCCCCTGCATTGTCCCATAAGAACAAGAAAGGTTCAGCTGTGATGTCAGCCAGCTGCCAAGAAGAAGCTGTTGAAATTGCAGGCCACGCCCCCTCACACATTTTTTACTTTTTAACTGCACGACTTTTTTCTTGCTTCAAATGTTTTCAGTAACATTTTGCTGAGCTGTTTGTGTCCAAGTTGCCATGTTGGTCCTGTTTTAACCACAGGAGCTGACCACTTTGAGTGATGCATTCACGTGCATTACGTAACTCCGCCCTCCGACATGTTAATGAGCTGCTGGGCTCGTACAGTAGCGAGACTACATGCTGAGCATGTTCAACATATGACTGATAGTCATTAGCGAGCTGGAAAGTGCAGCACACAGCAGTGCTGAAGTTTCAACAGTGCAGCACCGACCAACTTCGGCCCAGACGGTCGGAACAGCCGACCCGATTTCTTCAGCTGGACCAGGGCGCTCCAACACCGGCCCTCGAGGGCCCCTGTTCTGCAGGATCTAGCTCTCTCCTTGTTGAAACACACCTGATTGCAATGAGGGGCTCGATATTGGGCTTTTTCTCACAACCTTGGTGATGACATCATCATTAGATTCAGATCATGCTGAAGTAGGGAGAGAACTGAAACATGCAGGACAGGAGCTTTCAAGGGCCGGAGTTGGAGACTCCTGAGCTAGATGGAGTTGGCCAAAGCAGGACTTCAGCCTGGGGGCCGGCTACAGCCTGAAAGGACAGGTTTTAAAGGGTCTTTGGGACCTTCAGGAGACTCTGGCCTGAGGATGGGAGGGTGACCTCAGCATGTCAGCATACCAAGGATCCTGACCATGAAAGTGAGAATTACAATTTTAAAGTCAATTCCACATTTGACTGGGAGCCAGTGAAGATTTGATCAAACGGGAGTGATGTGGGCTGTTAGGCAAACTTGTCAAAAGTCTCGCAGCCGAATTTTGTATGACCGGAAGACTGCCGAGGATGCAAGTGAAAGTGGAGTTGCAGTAGTCAAGGAGATGTGAAATGAAATGAAAGCATGGATGATCAAGTATGGCGTCGCAGGCAGGTGTGGCGGCTGCCCTCATAGTTTCAATGATGGTGATGCTGCTTATCAAAGCTTCCATCTGCCAGCTCATATTCTCCCCCTCACTCACATCAGGGTGATACTAGCAGAGTGAGTCACTTCTCAGTGCCTTTCTACCTTCATCTTCTTTCAATGACTACAAGGTCTGCCCTCATTTATTTACTTCTGAGGAAGCAGGGTGGTGTGTTGTCAGGAACATTCCTCATTGTGATGTGACATTATGCAAAGCCCAGTTGAGCACCCCGGCGCCCCCTATTAACCAGCCACCACTACAATATTGATGTGTTCAGGAAAATCACCTTAAGTGCCAGCAGAGGTGAACGTATGACTGGCCGATAATCCAAAAACATTAAAAAATACTGTTTATGTTAATATGTCACGCTGCCATTTGAACTATACTCTCAAAATACCCATTAAGAGTCCAGCTCTTATAATATTTCTTTCTGCACAGCACTGGAAATGGCCCAGAGATCTGTGACCCTGGTCAGCCTCACCTGCTGGGCAATATTTCACACCCTATCATGTAGATCCTAACTTTACGTGAGGTGTTTTCTTGAATGCGAGTCAGATGAGCTCATCCCAGAATCATCTGAAAAGCTTTTACAATCACACCTCTGCTATTTGTTCATCATCACACCGCTGCACATTCCTGTGTCGCCCCCAGCAGCAGCCGGAAGTGAGGAGCAGATAAGGACACTTGTTTTTTTATTACTCCATGTATGGAGCTCCCTCCATACAGAGTGGGGCAACAAAGGGCAGGAGGCACCAGCCCATTCTGCATGTCTGCAAACATTTGATCTCCATGACTTGCTTTTCTTTCTTTTCTTCTTTCCTATCGCCTCACTTCACAAATAGCTGGTCAAACGCCAGTATCCCGGCATTGTGACATCCTTTTGGCATTTCCTCTTCTCTTCAACCAAACAGTGACGATGTTCAGCTCAGATATGTCTGCCTCACCGCTTTTTTTTTTCTTTTTTTTAACCCGTCTTCCTCGATCTTCTAGTTTCCCGCTAAAGCTCTGATATAAAATTCCTCAACATCAGTCAGATGTTTCCATCCTCCGTGACTCTAACAATTGAACTGCATCCTGTTATTTGTTTGCATTCGGGTCTGAGTTCTACTGTGGCTGCATTTCAAACCATTTATGGTAAATGAAGTGTGATTACTTAATATCAAGGCTGATCCTGTTGTACCTCAGCAGGATATTAAATAGGTATGAAATAAAAAAAAATAAAAAAAACATGTTAGAATCTTCTCTAAAGACATACCTGGCATTTCAAATAATTAATAAACACTATAATTTACCATAAACCTACATCAAGTGATTTGCATGTACACTATAAATCTGTAATCAAGAGCAACTGCAATATGTTGTAAATGGTTTATTGATCTTTCTTTTTTTATAGCCTCTTGTGTCTGAATTGGTTGTGACCTCAGCCCTTGCTGGAATTGTTTCCTATTTGCATAATTACAGGTACTTTGTTTTGAACAAGCCTAAAATAAAATAAACTTCAGAAGCATCGTGTTCACAAACTGTCAGTCCATCAGTGAATAACTTAATGAAGATACCAAGGAGATTTTGGTGTTGAACACAATATGTAAGATAACTTAAAAAAACAACAACCAAAAACACCTGTAACAACCTGATAAATATGTTTTCGTAACAACTAAGCCATTTGCAGTTGTTAACTCACGCACACGAGAGTGACGATGATGTCATCATCTCTCGTCTCGTCTAAACCTTCATTGCTTTTTGGATGTCACGTTTTCAAAAATGCTGAAATGGGAACACTTTTCTGAAATGCTGCTACTGTACATGTGCAACACGGCCATAGCAAGATAAGAATAACAACAAAGTTTTCCTCCGCAGTGTCGTGGCTTCCAGTCCTCTTTTTGGTTTGGACTTGATAGTTTTATAGGTGAGAGTCACTGCAATATCAATCGTCTATCCATGTTCTCGCCATTGTTAATATTTATAGCATATTTTCCTCTGTGCACATGTGCACATTACAAAACCAAGCAACAGCACCCACGAGGGGCCCAACTTCAAAACCGCATCATTTTCAGCATTTCTGCCATTTCGGTGTAAACGGACATCGTTTTCAAAATGTCATCATATCAATGCAAAACCTTTCTGCACGAAAACGCAAAAACAATGACTTTTCATTTAAAACATTATTATCACGCGAGGTCGTACATTTTATTTGAGCACTTGCACCTCTTCTATTTTCACATTAAATCATGTTGGTCACAACAGATTCATAGATGTAGATAAATACAATCAACAAGCTTCCTCCTGCTGTTTTCCATTTCAACTTCAGTGTTTTAAAGCAGATCATTTCGAATCTCTTCGTTTGTTTGGGGGTTTTTTTAAAACCACTTACACGTCTTTTCCTTATGGAAAAAAATGGTGAAAACCTTCCATTCCTCCTGGTGGCATCATGTTTTCTGCAGTAGATGTTTTGCTAATATGAGCTTGTGGATATGAATTATGTCATGAGTGATGCAGCTGATAGGAGGAAGGAAAACCTTGGGCTGTTTGCATTGCATAGTTTAACTGTCCAGGAGCGTGATACGCAGGTACGTCACTGCATGTGTGTGTGTGTGTGTGTGTGTGTGTGTGTGTGTGTGTGTGTGTGTGTGTGTGTGTGTGTGTGTGTGTGTGTGTGTGTGTGTGTGTGTGTGTGTGTGTGTGTGTGTGTGTGTGTGTGTGTGTGTGTGTGTGTGGTTTGTAAGGAGCTGCTGAGGCAGGCGGCTGCATATCATTTCAGAGGTCAGAGAGTTACGCTGCTGGCGGGATGACAGAACCCTGACCCCACCTTCCTGCTGGGGGGGGGGGGGGGGGCACAAAGGGACAAAGGCAAAGCCATCGCTTCCTTTGTTTTTCAACTTTTAGAAGTTGAAAAAGTGCTTGATTTAAAACCAAAAAAAAAGTAATATTTATATGATATTATCCCCCAAAAATCATTTTACAGCAGTTACCTATAATGAAGATCTCAAATAAATCCTTAACACTATCCTTAACATTATAATCCTTTAAACAAGACAAGTCAAAAATGAGTTGTATTTTATTTGCTTCTTTTTAAATGTACTTTTAAATTGAGATGTTTGATTTTAAAAAATTTTAATATATATTTTAGCGCAAAATTTGCCAGTATAGTCGTTGATCAATGAGATGCAGTAAATTGAAAGACTTTAAACTGGGTTTGGCCTGTGAGAGTGAAATTGTTCATTTAGAAAGTAACCAATGAGCAACAAGCACAGAAAACTACCAACAACACGACAAAGACATGCATGATACACTCTATTTGTAATGAGGCAGGCGTCAAATTATCAGCAACCTACTTTTTCCTCTGCTTGTAACTTAACACCAGACACAATGAGGCGAGTGTGAAATTACTGCCAGAGTGATGCTTACAGAAAGGCTGGTGTCATTTGTAATTTGACACCAGCTTCATTATCATCCTGGCTGCTGATTGGTTGCATGCTTTGAATTTAACACTGACATTCTTTCAATTTTTTTCAATATTATTTCGGCTTTATTTCCACATTTATTTATTTATTTAGTTAGTTATCCGTTCATTTATTTATTTATTTATTTTCATGCATCATCACATACTTGTACTTTGACAGCAGCTTCATCCTTTTGCTGTGTACTTTAACTGTAGAATTCTGCTGTATTTGTCTTGGTTTTTTTAAATCTTTATTTAAACATACATTGATGCAGCAGAACAGAAAAGCTAAAGACTTAAACACATTGGTTTTAACTGGCCAAGTAATAAATCAATCTAAATAGCAATTCATTTGCATTTCCCTATCTTATCAAAAAGCCAGCATAGATTATTTTATCTCCCCCCCAGTTTATTTTGTTTGTTACTCTTCAATTTGACGCATTTCCTTATAGAATGAACTGATTGACCCTCATTGTAAATCAACACAATTCCTCATATTCATCTTGGGAGCACTCTCACATTCCAGTAACATAACTACTATTGTCACTCTGCCTTACTCCAGTGTGAGTAATTGTCTTGGATTTCTCAGTTGTTTGGTTGCTTGTGTGTTCAAATTGCAGCTTCCAGGATAATAACCACACACGGCTTGCTCGTTCAAAGTTTAGGTCCTGCACTGTCTTGTCTTGTGATGGCATAAATGCTATTTAGGTACATCTATGCTCTGATTAGAAAACAAAAACACTCAATACTTGAATTAAATTCCAGCCCGGTTTAAGGATCCTAAACACCAGCAGAACACAAAGGCTTCTGTCTGCTCACTCCAAACACAATGACAGAGGAAAATCTCTATTATTCAGAACTGCCATACGTCTCACAGGGGAGGTGGGGGAGTTGTGCAACAACAGTCAAGTACACAGGGGAAGGCGGGGTCACTGTGATGTCACCCGGAGGAGGTGTATAAGTAGACACTCCTGGCAGGGACATGGACACAAATCACCTGTTGCTGCTCTCCAGCCTCAACACACAGGCTCTCTCCTCCTCTCTGGAGTGTATAAACCAACTGCTACTGCTTTTACACGTCGGAGATCCAACCACACAGGATGGCCTCCTTCAGGATATTGACTTTGTTCATCACCATCGGCATGTCTCTTCAAGAAGGTGAGCATCTTCTGTTTTCCTCTTCAGATAATTGTGTGTAGCCGTGCCGAGACATTGACCTGCTCCTTGGCCGATTTCGGGTTATACTTTGATGATAGTACAAAATTCTACGCATGGCATTAAGTCAAGTGTAAATACAGTTCGAGAGCTGGGTTCATCCTCCTGGAGAATTTACCACACCTGTTATAAAACAGTGTTCATGTTATTTAAACTACTTCAGCCAGGCCACCCTACAGGATTGTTTCCACTTGGCTCGAATCCCTGGACCTGTAACCTACCACAGTGTTTGTCAGCCAAATGGTTTGTTAGTATTAACGCGTGACTAACTGCTGTGGTTTAATCTTGAGATTCTCCGTGTTTTCCAGGGTGTGCACTCCCCGTATCGGAGCGAGCTGAGCTGCCAGCTCAGACTCAGCATCCACACCGGGTCAGGACCAAACGCTGCTCCTGCAACAGCTGGGAGGATACAGAGTGCATCTACTTCTGCCACCTGGATATCATCTGGGTCAACACACCAAAGTAAGCCACTTGAGGACAGTAAGGCTGAACTTCAGCAGGTGTTGTTTCTAACCTTCATGCTGAAGGGAATTTCACCATCTAACAAAGGTTTATTTTTGATTCATAGTAAAGTCCTTCCTTACGGCCTGGGGAGTCCCCTGTCTCGTCGCCGACGTTCAGCTGACCGATGCGAATGCCTCAGTCCATCGGACAATACCTGCCGTGGCTTCTGCAGTAAAAGGTGAGCACTTCCTCCATCTACCTGGACCTACAGCAAAGCCAGTCAGCTCTTCCTCTGATGTACTCTCTGGATAACATCACAGTCTGTGTCTCTTTGGCAACATGATCGAGTCTTTGATAACTGGTCTAAACCATGAGGGCAGCTGTCATGTATAAAAGAAGAGTACCCTCATTTCCATGGCCTTGAAAGAAGTCACCAGGGTTTATTAAGATGTGCTATTTTTGGACAGATTACATTTTTGCCTTGTCTCAAAGAGGTGCCGCTTGTGTCTTTCAATCATTGTGATCATGAAACCGCAGCGATGAATCAGTCAACGTCTTCAGATCTGAACTTTGAACGTGTGAGACTCGCACTGCATTCTTACCCAAAAGGCATCTGGAAGTAGATCAGTTTCAGAGGCAGCTGGTTTACCGTGAACTATCTCTTAAATGGTTTCTGCCAGATTGTTATCCTATTCTTAATGCTCTATTTGTATCACAGCCCCAGCGAGCGCAGGCCTGATACCACAAGCACACTGCAGGAATCTGCAAGCACAGACAGCAACAGACTCCTGGCCTCCCTCAGGTAAAGAGAAAAACACTTAAAGGAAACTGCATTGGGGTGAAAATTTGAGGGTCACACAAAGCATTTCTAACCTGGTTTCCTTTGGATTTTCCTGCAGGTCTGTGATCAAAACCAACACGGCAATGGCAAAGGACTTACTTTCTCTGAGGCCCTCTGACTCCAAGTCTAAAGAGCAAGATGAGGAGGTAGACACCTGAAGGAAAAACCTTGTGTTGAAGCAAACTACCAGAAGTGAAGAGTCAGACCGACTTTGGTTTCAGCACAGAAGATTAAAAATGCCTGATCTCCTGCCTGCATCGAAAATGCAAAGGACAGAAACGTGAAAAAGCTGTAGGACGGAGCATTGAATCAATGCGTCAGAGCTGGTGGTTGAAGCAAGACTGGGTCCGACGTGAAGTTGACTCTTAAGTCTGTTTGAACTTTAATCAGTTAAGGTGCCAATGACGGATCGGTTCCAGCCAAGGACATGGAAACGTCACCATTCATAGGCAGTATTCTGATTATGATGACTATAACAGGTGTGTCTTGCAACCCGCACAAAGAATTACAAAGTCTATCAACATTTCAGTGATGTCTTAGATGAAAAACGTTTTTGCCCGTGTTTGTTTATATGTTCTCAGGCCTTCTCCATCACTGTTGACCTTTGGTCTGATTTAATATTCCTCTGTATCAGAGCTGTGATCTGCTGTCCCGCCTCATGTTTACAGGGGTCCAATAATTAGCAAATAGCTTTTTAATGAGCAGGCAGTACTTGAAAAGGATGTCTTGGCACTCGCTGCTGCAGCAAGACGAAGGTCGTTTCTTTGGGATTTCGCTAACAAACAATCTGCCATAGACATGCTCCATTGTCAGCTCCTGTGCACACGCACACACACACACACACACACACACACACACACACACACACACACACACACACACACACACACACACACACACACAGACAACAGTGGGTCTATTGTGTTGGCTTGAGTGTTTATTGCATAGTTCAATGTTTTGATTGAAGATAAGCCAGAAGGTTTCAATGATGTGCAGCCTGCCAACAAACAAAAAAAAATCCAACAATTGTTTTTCCTCCTCTGACAAATGTTCATTCTGTACCATACTGTAATTAGTCAGAGGCTCATGTTATTTTATTATTTTTTTTATTTTCCTGTGCAAAGGAGCCTTTTACTCCATCTTCCCCCGGTAGTCTGATGTCTGTGCTGTATATGACACATCATTCATGTAAAGTTTACTCTTGTAAATAGAACTATTTATTTATTCACTAACTTATTGAGATCTATTTTTGATATAATTATATGGCCGATGCAGTCAGTGTTGTGTCTCATAAAATAAAATATAAATATGATTTCTAAAGAATGTTTGTGTTGTTTTTCATTTCTACTTCTGTTATCTGACGTGACTCAGAAGACCTTCACCTATAAATAACACGTCCCAGAAAATTCTCTATTATTTGAACATGTTCAATGCTGATAATACTCACTGGCACGCTTACGCACACACACGGAGAAACATATAACTGACACTATTTCTATGGGGTTTCCTGTTTAAGAGCTTAGTACTGAACTTTGGAGCATAACCTCTCACTGTTCATTGAACTAATTATTATTATTACAAGGTGGTAACAAAACAAAATTACTTCATTGATTAGCTTTTTTTAAAGCAGGAAGACACTAGATTAAGTCAGTGTTTTACATATGGATAATATGGGTCTCATTCCTGTGTGAAAGGGAGAGCAATAGTTTCTTTTTCATCAAGAAAACGCTGTCATTGTGGAAAATACAATAATTCAACGTTTTCCCGCCCAAAAAAACTAATGGCTGTCATTCTTGCATGAAAACAGAAATATTCACTTTTTAATAGAAAAGTGTTATTTATTGAACTGTGTTTGATTCTGAAAGGTTGCACACTTTGTTTCTTGTTGCATTATTTCATTAAAAAGTCACAGTTTGAGAGAGTGTGAGTAACAGTTCATGTATCTGTGCATCACTATGCTGACCAGATACATCTGCCGTCTGCTTTGTCTTGTTTTATACGTTTTTATGACTAACCCAATGTCACATTGCAGCTCGTGGTTTTTCAGCAGTACTTAAAAGCAAACAAAACCACAGATATGAAAACAACTTGCACGCTGAGTCAGCAGCACCCACCTGATAAAAAGAAATCTATCTTCTTCCTTGTTTCCGAGTAAACTTCTCAAGGTCTACCAACAAAGATTCTTTATAAAGGGCCTTTATTACTGTCTGGGATTTCACTCATCTCTCTATTTGTGCTGATGTGTTTATTTCCATGTTTGCACAGCGGTTTGGTTGATTATGTTGAAAGCAATCAGAAGCCTGTAGGATGATGTATCATTTGTGACATCCTGCAGAGGGTTCAGGGTGAGGATGGTCTTTGTCAATGATCATGTTCCGGTAGAGTTCACATCCAGTTGTGCAATGATGGTCAGTTTAACAGAAGAATCCAATGTATGGTGGATTCCACGAAAAGGAGGTGCGACTCCACATTTGCCCACTGGGGGAAAAAGGGACCGATACTCCAAACACAAAGGTTATGTGTTGCTTTGAACCCCAGTTTCTGAATATGTGTCAAAGCAGCATACAGTTTTGTGCTGGTAGGGGCTCAGTGTTACATTCAATCCCTTCACAGTCAGGGTTGGGTAGTAACAGATTACATGTAATGACTTTACGTAATTAGGATACAAAAAAATATAACTGTAATCCATTACAGTACATAAACAAATATGTAATCTCATTACAGGTATATTGGATAAAAACTGGGATTACTGAGCAGGATTACAATAGAAAGTCAGATGGAATAAAGAACAAATGCAGCTGTCACATGCGCCGTCCGCTTGTATTGCAACACTTCCTGACGCTTTCAGGCTGGCCGGCACTGACGCGTTGCCATGGATACTGCAGCCAGCTGCTCTCATCACTATGTTTTAAAGTGGGAGAAATCTCTTAACCTCTCTGTACAATGCTAATTATGCCTCCCTGCTGTGAAAGTGCTGTGAACCTCCAGGAAGTCGACGTCTCACCTGAAGAAACATCTGGTAGATAAAACCTGCTCACGTTCACCTACACACCTGGTCAACTGGTTTTATTAGCTCACAACCTGTCAGTAACCTGCTAATACCAGTAATGGTGCTGATGGTAGGAAGACATTCTCAATACGTTCAAAGCATCTCATGATTTAGGCATTAATTGGTGCGACACATGCCATCACTTTTTTTTTTAAGACTCAGTAGCAGGTCCAGCGGGTTGTTCTGCTAGCACCTGCTGTAAAAGCAGGTGCTTTGAAGTTACATTTAACCAGAGTGCATTCACACACACACTGAGTGCGTGAGCACTAAACACACAGGATTTCTTTGGCTGGAGCGGAATGTGAGGTGGTTATCTCTCAGCGGTGGGCCGTCCGTCCCGTCGTCGCTCCACAAGCTGATGTTTACTTAAGGTCCGCTGTCCTCTGAGCTTGGAAATTGTTTATTACAGAGGATACTTGTAACTTTTGGCTCCCAATTATCTGCAGGATGTCCTGGGTTGTGGGTCGAGGGGGTTCAGGAATGACGGATGTCAACAACACGTGAAGCAGTGGCTCTTGATCAGTCAATCGAAGGTCGATGAGGTGAAACTCACACCTGAGTGTCCATGAGCAGGACTCAAACTGACGTCAGGCCGGCCACACGCCGGACCCCCCAGCCTGCTGACTAAGAGCGCGGTGAAAACAGGATGCTTTTTCCGCATTCCTCCTCGAATTCCTTCAGCGCAGGAGGGAGGAAAAGAAACAAAAGAAAAACAGAAGCATGCTTGCTGTTTCAGGAGGGAAACTGATATGAGGTGGATGCGGGGCAGAGATTGTAGCCTTAATCGCTCCGTTGTCAAAACACTGGATGTATTGCATGGCTTTGTTTTAGTCCTTGTTGCCCCAATGTGGGGTTTTTTTTTTTTTTTGTTTGTTTTGTTTTCACCATGCTGGTACATTATGATTGTACGATAGCAGTTGTGAAACTCTCTCCAGTTACTTTTATGTCTGTTTTTCTGCATAAACACATTGGAGCCATTGAATTCTAACTTACTTTTAATTTCTTCCTGTGCATCGATTCAAGGAGAAGGAACATGAGCAGGATGTCAAGGAGGGAAGGTCAACCTCATCAACTTTGAACATTTTCAGACTGTACGTAGGATGATTTCCCACCTGCAACAGCTGCTTTGATTATTGGCTTTTCACCTTTTTTTTTAGTAATTCAGGCTCTGTTTACATGACAATGTTTGAAGTGAAAACTCAAACTGTTTTGTTGTGTTTTCCCTCATTTACATGGAGATAGAGCATTTTCAAAAGAGTTCTTTTCTTAAATTCCTACTCCAATTTTGTTTTTTATTAGAAAAAACAAAAAACCGTTAATGGGTCCTTTGTATATTATAGTTAATCAAGGTCCCTTTGATATTTTAGCCATTTTACTAGGTTCACCTTATTCAGCCATTTTTTGTCCTTATAATCATTTTGGAGGTATTTTTAAGCTGCTTTATCCATTTTGACTCTATGAAACCCAGATTTTTTTGTGTGGATATTTCTGGCCATTTTAGTGTTTTTCCTTTCATTTATTTTCTTTTTCTTTAATCTGTTTTAGGTCTTTAAGCTCACTTAGCTGTTTGAGCCTTTTTAGCTATTTTGTTTTTATATTTTATGAGGCAATTGGTTCTTTTTTCGCCCCTTTTAGCCTGAAGATAATAGTTTTTTGGGGGAATAGAGCCATAGTTCTTGAGCTGTGTGTGGCCCTAAAAGAAACGTCAGAGGATCTGTGCTTGATAAGTTAAACCCTTTACTAATCATAAACTTAGATCTATTACTTCCTGAGCGTAGACAAAGTGGTCTGTCAGTCATAATCATGTTGCTAGAGTCAGTATGTCGCAGTGGATTTTCAGACATTATGGTCATCATGTAACTTCCCTTTCACCCCAAATAATTTGTGCACACTCCCTTACAGCAGTGTCAAAATGGTAGTGTCATCCTCTCTTTGTATCAGACTTGGTTGAAATAATAGAGAATATATACATGTGTTCTAAAGCAGTGTTACGACATTCTGTCTGCAGCACACGCTTCCTCCCACAGCCACTGTTTTCGCCTGTCGTCCAGTTCCATCCCCGACTGGCCGCGATTACAGTAAAGGCCGTGCTCGGTACATTCCTTCTCTTCCTGGGTTTGTTCGCAGGGACCCAAAGCGAGCGGCTTTGGGGACAGACTGACCGATCTGCACGCCGGTCCAAAACATGCCTGCTGATACCAAAAACAAGACGTCTGGCCATAATCAAAGAGCCAGGAGCAGCAGGAAGGAAGCCGGCCCGGCCAGGGGAGACGAGGAGGAGAAGATGGAAAACTTTCCACTGGTTTCAGAGCGAGTGTCATAACTGGCTGCGTGTGGGATCAACATTACATAGCTGATCTGAATAGCAAGCATTCCTGGACGCTTCCTCACCGGGTTCAAAGGTCGGCCTCATTAAACAGTAAAGTAATCCTTCAAATGCTGTTTATGGGGTTGGAGTTTCCTTCGGGACAACCATTTGTCTGGGCCTTTTTATTTACTTCCTCTTCCAGACCTGCAGACATTCCTCCGTCTGCTTCCAGACAAAACGCATCTTTATTCATTAATATGGCGTCAGCTGGCATGCCTGTACTGGAGAGCATTCTTCTTGCTGTCGCCCACATCATCCTCTTCTTCTGTGTTGCGGCACACGTACACCCAGATGTGGCGATTGCTGTGCACCGTAAACAATCAGTAAACGATGTAAACTGCCGGATTTGAATCTTAATTCACCGTTCAGGTAGCCTGCGATGTCAGTCCACTATCTCCTCTCAGCGGGTCACAATGTGATGGAGTGTTAGCAGATGAAATTCAACCAGGGTAGTATTGACCAGCACGGCCAGTGAGTGCACACAAAGGTTGCAGAGGTTTTTACATAAAAGAGCACACCACTTTCTATCCAATTGGAACTCGACACATTAGCAGTGGAAGTGAAGCATTTGATGGAGCTCCCTGTGAAAATGCAGTTTACTGTAGGTGGAACTGAAAAACGTGGGGGGGGGGGCTTGTATGGAAACGCAAAAATATTCAATATTTTATGCCCGTTATCTTTTTTTGAAAGCTTTTTTCGTCATTCAAGCAGTGTCCCTAATATTTTATATAACCAGACTATTTTTGCGTGTGTAATTTTTAGAGGATTTAGGCAAGGACTTTTAAAAAAAAAATTTTTAATCAATTTTATCAATCAACCTCTTCTTTTTTGCAGTTTTCATAGGATTTACACCTCAAACAAAATCTTTCTTTTTAGCCATTATAAAGATTGACCAGTTTTAGTGATAATATAGTCTTTAGAGTTTTTGTTTTTTTTTGGTTAATTGCATAGCCTTTTTCTCTTTTGTCATAGTTTAGCAGTTTTATCTTTTAATGTTATATTTCTATCTTTTATTAAAACTCAACAGTTTTTATCCAGGAGGAAAAAAAACACATTTTGAAAATAGTACTGTGTTTAAATAAAGTAAAATAATATATTTAGATATTATTTAATGAAAGCCACTATAGGTTTGAAGATCCACATATTGGTACACACACACACACACACACACACACACACACACACACACACACACACACACACACACACACACACACACACACACACACACACACACACACACACACACACACACACACACACACACATACACACACACACACACACAGATTTATCCTACACGTACCATATGTCTATGGAGTAAAAGAAACAGAAATGCCTTTCCAAAGTAAATTTTTACACTTTCCCATCATGTACGAAGCTCAGATTGGAGTAAATCCTCCTGAATCATATCTGTTCTCAACTTGAAGTTCAACATCCACAAGTAATTTTGTGCTGTTAAGTTATAGTGGTGAACACCAAATATGAACACAAGTAGGTTCAAGGCTGTTCTGCGTTTAGTTTTCCAGCTCCAATTTACAAGTTCAAAAACATGGATTTGCGGTAGTTGGCGAGACTGAATTGCTTGTAGGCGTTTACAGGAGCGTGCAGTGGTGTTTCAGTCAGGGCCAGCAGTAACAAAATACAACTCCCGCCATAGCACATTATGTCCTATAGTAAATACACAATCCAAATCCAATGTAAGTCCACTATTATGCCTCAGTACTGAATCCACACCTTCAGACCATGTGAGTCTCGCGCTGTCAAGCATCTGCTTCTATTTGTTTACAAGTACGATAAAAAAGAGTGTCAATAAGTGCTCCCTGTTCAATAGCTGTTTAAATGTTTCATGAGGGGGTAATAATGAGCAGCCCCACCTAAGAAATGTATCACCAGCCGCCACTTGATGCCGGTAACATGTTACTTTCATATCACCACTTTTTTCAGTAACGAGTAATCTATTCACTATTTCCAAACCAGAAATCAGATGAAAGTTACTTGTCCAAGTCACTGCGTTATTATTGTAGTGTCCCACAGGATGGATTCCTGGTCTGCAAAGCCACTTTATTATTAAACAGAAGCAGATGCTCCTCGGTTCCAAACTGACACAGTCACAGCGCATGCAGACATTGCAGCTCACCCGACTGCTCATTTCTCCACTGTCAACCAATCACAGGCCAACCGGCTCTAACGGTGCGTTCAGGTGACACAAAAGATTCAGAACCAACCAACGTCATCACCTTAACATTGTAATAAGCCCCCCTTTTTTTCAATGAATCAATCAAAGACTTAATTTGTCTCCAAGGGCAATTGAAAGGTTGTATAGAGCAAATAAATAAATAGATCAATAGTGCAACAATGGACTACAACTACATCTCTGGCTAAATAAATACTAGTACTAGTACACATCTGATAATAAAAGCATGAGTCAGATATAAATACAACAGAGAATGAAGGTGAAAGGTTCAATATGTACCAACAGGAGGACAAGCAGGGATCAGCAGAGTTTAGGGCAAAACCAGTTGTAATTTTAACGTTGAGACGGTGGGGGGGCTTGGAGGCAGCTGCTGAAAGTTACTTGCAATCTAACTTAGTTACTTTTAAAAACAAGTAATCAATGAACTAAGTTACATTTTATAGGATTAACTTGTAGTTAATACTTTTGCAGGAGTTTCTTTCCCCTCTTAGCATTTCCCAGATATTTTCCAGCTTGTTGGAGTGGAAAACCTCATTTTCACAATCCTCCTCAAGGTCAAATAGAAAAAAAAACCAAAAAACAATTCAATGTGAGGTCACAGACGTTTTTCTTTTTTTTTTTTTTTTTTCACACTATTGGATACTGATTTACACAGTTGCAGTGTGTAACCTGTTGAGTGGGAAGGTTTTTTTTTTGCAACTCCTGAGTGTATCTGAGGCATGACAGATTATCGCCTCCATCTGAGAGAAAATATGACTTTGCTCCAAATGCGGAAAAGGATTTAATCTCTTGCCATTCACAAACTTTCACTTTATAGTAAAACTCTCCAGGTTTTAGTCACTGTCATTGAAACATGAAGTATTTTCGAAGGTGGAATAACCCTTCACTATAAAAGTGACGGTATGTCGTAACTTCCTTGAATCTTCACCTTGGCTTTGATGTTGAAGCCCCGTTTAACACGAGATACTTTACTAAATCAGATTAAAAGGGATTTAGAAAAAAGAAAAAACTTAAAGTAAGCCACAAACAGAGTCGATCGGAGCTGATGTGTTGCGCTGTCCCCATCTTGATGGAGCAACATGTATTCCCTGTGCATTTAGTTCTATTGAGGAAAGTGTAATTCCAACTACAATAATTGTATATGAATTTTCACACATCAGAAATATGAGCTTTCATGCTGAAATACTATATTATACTATGTTCTTTAACAAAGACAGACATGGGGTATGGCATATTAAGAAATGTATCAGTGAATTAATTTTACATGGTGATTGAGAAACAAATCTGAAATGGGTTCTGAGCAGATTAATGGTGCTCACAGCTGTATGAGACACATAAACCCAAAGACATCATCAGGCCAATCAGCTCTCTTCAGCTTTACACAAGTTTTTGTAAACAAAATACTGTCTCACTCTGCATTGACTGGTGCTAGATGAGAGTGCGAGGAGCCTATATACTGTAGATTATGTCCATGTTATGTTTAACCCTTGTCCCTTCTTCAATCTACAGTTTGGCAGGTGGCGCCATCTTTTGAGGTGCATTACTGCCACCTTCTGTGCTGGAGTGTGATCCGAAGTTAAAGGTCCCATATTATACTAAATCGACTTTTCTGTGCTTTAAACATCATAAAAGTGCTATTTGGGGTTCATATAATCCCCAAAGTGGTTTTTTCTTCCATTGATTCCCTCCAGCTTGAGTTCACAGTGATCTTTCTCTGTTCTAACTGGTGGAGGAGCTCAACACCTTGATTCTATTTGATGACGTGGCACCACCTTGCTGACACAGAGCTGGAGAAGCTCCGCCTCCAGGAAGATTGACATGTGGAGAAACCAAAACAAGACACGCCCACAAATGTGCCAAGGAGCTGCAGCCTCTTGCTATCTCACTCTATACCAGTGCTTCTCAAATGGTGGGGCCCCCCCCCTGAGGGGGCGTGGTGAGGTGTCAGGGGGGGCGTGAGGCGGGCGCGACTTTCAGTATTAGTGTCTTTATTCATGCTTGAACGATTTAAAAAAAAAGGGCCTCCAGCCACTAGGTGGCAGCAGTGATCACACTAATCAACAGGCTGCCTGTTCAACCAGTAGAGGAGAAGAAGTACTACACACCAACACCGGTGTACAGAGCTGGCGGAGGAGGAGGAGGAGGCGGAGGAGGAGGAGGAGGCGGAGGGGGAGGAGGGGGGGGGGGAGGGGGGGGAGGAGGGGGAGGGGGAGGTGGAGAGATGGAGAAGTTTGTTCTCAGCTCATTTTGTTAATTTATTTTGATAATCAGGTGATTATATGCAGAATGCTGGTGCAGCAACTCATATAGTGGTTTATACAGATAAATAAATAAATATTATCAGGTTCTCAATGGTCGTACAATTCGGGGGGGGGGGGGGGGGGGGGGCTGAAAACAGTGATCGACAGAAAATAATTGAGAACCACTGCTCTATACTCACTTCACATTGAACGCTGCTGTTTTTGTTTCTGTCAATAACTGTTGTCACCTTCATGTCCACTGGAGAAAATGTGTTTTCACCTTCATGTCCACTGGAGAAAATGTGTTTTCACCTTCATGTCCACTGGAGAAAATGTGTTTTCACCTTCATGTCCACTGGAGAAAATGTGTTTTCACCTTCATGTCCACTGGAGAAAATGTGTTTTCACCATCATGTCCACTGGAGAAAATGTGTTTTCACCTTCATGTCCACTGGAGAAAATGTGTTGTCACCTTCATGTCCACTGGAGAAAATGTGTTTTCACCTTCATGTCCACTGGAGAAAATGTGTTTTCACCTTCATGTCCACTGGAGAAAATGTGTTTTCACCTTCATGTCCACTGGAGAAAATGTGTTTTCACCAGTGGACAAAATGTGTTTTCACCTTCATGTCCACTGGAGAAAATGTGTTTTCACCTTCATGTCCACTGGAGAAAATGTGTTTTCACCATCATGTCCACTGGAGAAAATGTGTTTTCACCTTCATGTCCACTGGAGAAAATGTGTTTTCACCTTCATGTCCACTGGAGAAAATGTGTTTTCACCTTCATGTCCACTGGAGAAAATGTGTTTTCAGGTACCAGTATGGTTCCTCACTATTTGTCTTGCTGAAAGAAGAAGCACAGCGGCGAATGTGGCTGGACTTTTTTTTTTCTTTTCCACAAAGAACGTGTTTGTTTGTGAGCGACTCTTCACCAAAGAAGCTTCCAGAACTACGGAACTTTGAAACTGGACTTCCTCAGAAGCTCATCTTGAAACCTGCTGCTATTCCCACAATAAAAGACTAACGAGGCGCCGAGATCTGTAAGTACATTACTACAACTACGAGCGTGAGCTGCTGGCTACGTCACCCAGGGGGTGGAGGAGGAGGCTGTGGGCTGGGCTGCAGTCTCTGTGAGGGTGGAGGAGGTGGAGGAGGAGCTGAGAACCACCCGTTTCATGAGAGGTGACGTCAGCTCAATCTAAGAAATAGCTATAATTTCACAAGTTTTGAGAGTTGTATACTGTATCACCTTAATTATTATCCCACATGAGCATAGGATGGACTGTGAAACATGAAATATAGTGAAATATGGGTCCTTTAACCAGAGTTTGAGGTCTGTTTTTTAAAGCTGTAAAGGTGGAAGACTCTCTAATATACGGTGGCCCCGAAGTACAAACTACAACAACAAATGAAAAAACACAACATAAGTGTTTTTCATTTGTGTTGTTTTAATGTATTTCCAGGAAATGAATTTCTGTTATTTGTGAGTACTGCACATGGGCCACCAAGTATGCTCACTAAATAGAATGCAGCCATCATTAACTTTACTTATTCCACCTGCACTTTCTCTGTAAACCCCCCCCCCCCACCCCCATGACATGTGAGGTTGGTACATTGATTTCTTTGTGCCTTTATGTGTGTCTTATCCCACCAGTTTCTGTGATGTCTACATTCTATTGTTTACTATGACATTTTTCATAAATGCAAAGAGAAACACAGCCATCAGCTGTTATTGTAAGAGCACATGTGAAGTTTATCGTCACTGTTTCGGGAACTCAAGCTTCTGAATTTCAAGAAGTTTCTGGGAAAGGTGTCATGTTTCTAGTTCTAATCAGATTCAAACAAGAGCCAAGACAAAACATAAAAGATGTACTGTAAAGAACACAAAACGTCTTCTTTTACGTCATCAACAGTTTTTATTATCTTACAGTGGCAAAATATTCAAGGTTGTTAAAACATAATGGCAAAAGAAACAATGCATTAGATGCAAGGCACTAGGACACTTCAACAGATGGACAGTGGAGATTTGGGAATCAAACCTGACATTCTGATCAAACGACGACCATTGTACTGACCGAGACAAAGCCATGTCATTGTATTTTTGTGATTGCATTTTTAGCTGTTTAGCTACTTTAGAAGGTATATAAATTGAGTAATTTTAGCTGTTTTGTCCATTTATGTATTTAAAATATATATATATATTTTAGTGATTTAAAATATTTTAGTTAGTTCAGCTGTTTTGGTCTTTTAAACATTTAGTTTAAATTTTATATCCTTACTTGTGGTCTAAACTATTTATTTTATAATAATAATAATAATAACAATAATAATAATAATAATAATAATAATAATAATAATAATAATAATAATAATAATAATAATAATAATAATCATAATAATAATAATAATAATAATCATAATAATAATAATAATGTTGTTGTTGTTATATATATAAAAAAGTAACTATTTTTGGGCACTCTTAGACAGGAAATGAGAGTCCTTAAAAATTGTATGATACACAAAACAAGATGAAAATGTAGATTTACACAACATGTTCTGAAAGCTTCAGTGAGCCACACCAGAACATCTAAAGAGCCACATGAGATGCCTGTTGACCAGTCAACAAATGACTAGCATGGCTTGGAAGCCAGAATAAGTTCACGGACACCGCTGTGTGTTCACTATGTAACCTGTCTTTTCTAATGTCTCAACACAGGCACAAATTATGAGCGAGAAGAATGATTGAAATTCACATATTTTATGGATTCTGATATTGCTTGCAAGGCGACACGCTGCAGCCCATTAAAGGTGAGACGACGGGTGCCATCTGCATGGTAATGATGCCCTTCGTTTGTGTCACCTCTTAAACACAATTAGACAGCTAATCTTCAAACGTACACTTATGGCCCCAGGGAGCAGAGGGCTGAAGTCCTCGTCCTAAAATCTCCCACATTGACATCTAATCAGGGTTTAATACAACCCCTTCTTCTTCTTTTTGATTGGGTTTCGCCACTTTTCTCCATTACAATGACCTTATTCACAGAGGAATGTAAATTCCAATGGGTGAAATCCTCCTTGCTCTGAACACTAACATTTCATCATTGTACATGTTGGGGGGAGGAAAGTGATCCAACGTCCTAAGACTGTTTATCCTTATATAAACAGTACAGACACCTCCATTATATCAGTGTCCATTCCCTCAAATTCCATCACCTTTGTTTTATTTTTCCGTCTAAATATACCCGACACTCTGCAGATCACAGTGTTAACTAATTATAGTTTCAGGAATCTCCCGTCAAACTCAAGACAACGTCTGCGAAACAAACCTTTTCCATGATGCATGGGCTCCGACCCTGACTCTTATCAGGAGGGGACGCCCAGGTTGACGGCCTTTATTCACCGTAACAGCAGAGTGGGTGGCAGGAGGAAGGGTGGAATCACTCTACACCAAAATATGCCACAATGTAGGACTGACTGCACAAGAACCCCCCCCCCATTAAACATTTAAACAGCTATTGAATAGAGATGATTTAATAAGACTCTTTTATTAACAGACTGGTAAAAAAATAGAAGCAGAAGCTTCATTAAGTTCCTTTTAGAAAATGAATGTGTTTTGATGCTGGGTTACTGGAAATGACAGTTAGTCTGGGTTTAGGGAAAACACAAGGTATGCCAGGTATTTTCAAACCACACATTCCTTCCTCTCTATTGAAAAAACCCCCCAAAATAACTATAGTGGAGAAAGTAAATGAGAAGAGATGTAATAGAGTTAATAATCAGAGGACACGTCTGAAAAGTCCCTCCTGTCTCCTTATCGATGGACTTTTCCTTCACACCCTGGATGACGTCATGGGGTGAAGGAGAAGGTGTCTGAAGGCTTCTCTAAGTAGTTAGTGAAGGTGATCACGTTGGCGTAGGAGTCGACCGCACTTTCACTTAGTGACGTCATAATAATGCGACGGCGGTGGAAGTTAGTGACGTCTGCCGTAGTGGGGGAAAGAACTACAAGTTTCCGAAAACAGACTATAAAAAACACATTTGGGTTTTAGATGATTTAAAGTTGTTTAATGCAGATTATTACTTTGGTATCTTACATGATCTGCTCCTTTTACAGTCATCCTGAGTTTCCCTGAACGCTTGGATGAGCAGGTTCCTTTAAATGTTGTCGCCGCAAGGAATTGTGGAGCTCACCTCCTTTGCGAAAGGACGCATCAGTGGTTCCTATGCTAAAGGAGGATCTAAAGGAAGCAACAAGCCTCCTTTCCTTTGCTTATTGAGAATTCGGACGGTCCATTTCATGGCCGCTGCACCAAACACTTCCTGGGTTCAGTGAAAGTCAATAGATAAGGAGACAGGTGGAACATTCTGGACGTACCCAGAGACCCAGCACTTGTTGTCTTCATCTCAATATCTCATAGAAGCACACAAGAGCAAACCAGAACAGACTTTTAGCCAATCACTGAACAGGTCTGGCTTTAAAGTCTCGGACTTGAACTGACACTGAGAAATGAAGAAATCCTCTCTTTATTTGAAGATTATGTGTAGGAAATGAAGCGAATAAAGACAGGGCCCATTGTGAATTTGTTGGCATAAACACATTTTGATAGCATTATAATTCATTCATATATTTTATAATTACAGTTTTTGTCAATCACTTTGGTTGTGAGTTTTTTATCTCGAGTTGCGAAAAATGACATCAAGGTTCTGAAACTAGTCTCAATGATCAAAATGCACTTTTTGTCAATATCTTGGAGACAATGCACATAAACCAAAGATCATTTGTCATTGAACTTTAATCACCGGTTCAAAATGACACAACTTAACATCACAGTACAATCATTTCAAAATGCCATTCACACATTACATTTCTAATGACTGTCTATTCATTTCATTACAATATTCTAACTATCAATTGATACAACTACTCAGAATGACAAGTAACTGTTGCATTTTAAAGCATAGTCTTGGAAACTGAGGATGAGCATGTTCAGATCATGACATTTTCAGGATGATGACAATGATTGACACGACCTGTGACACCAATTCATTACTGATGATTGATCTGACCTTGTCGTATGACAGTAAGGAAGTGACATCCACAACAACATATATAGTGATACAACATGGAGCAGGCAGGGGGGAACCATGGAGGTCAAGTAGGAGGAGGAAGAGGAGGAAGAAGAGGAAGAGGAGGAAGAGGAGGAAGAAGAGGAAGAAGAGGAAGAGGGGGAAGACGTGGTCAAAGGAATGGCAGAGGACAAGGACCCAGTTTGAGAGGTGTCCATGGTCCCGTTGAGACATGTGGGGGGACGGGGTCGAGGACAAGCACCCAGTTTGAGAGGTGTCCATGGCCCCGTTGAGACATGTGGGGGGACGGGGTCGAGGACAAGCACCCAGTTTGAGAGGTGTCCATGGCCCCGTTGAGACATGTGGGGGGACGGGGTCGAGGACAAGGACCCAGTTTGAGACATGTGGGGGGACGGGGTCGAGGACAAGGACCAAGACAGCAGCAGCAAAGAGTCTCAATGAGATTAGAGCAATGGTTGTTGATCATGTCATCAATCATGACATGACAATGATTGAGCAGCAAGAATGATACAACCAAACCTTAGAAGATCAACGTGGCCTCAATCATGAGAACTTTCTACAATGAGAACCAGTGAGTGTTCAGCTGTACTACAGTAAACTTTACAGTGTAGTACTGTAGTACTCTTACTGTCATTGTCAAGTTATTGTACACTGTACTACAGTAAACTTTACAGTATAGTACTGTAGTACTCTTACTGTAATTGTCAAGTTATTGTACACTGTACTACAGTAAACTTTACAGTGTAGTACTGTAGTACTCTTACTGTCATTGTCAAGTTATTGTACACTGTACTACAGTAAACTTTACAGTATAGTACTGTAGTACTCTTACTGTAATTGTCAAGTTATTGTACATTGTACTACAGTAAACTTTACAGTATAGTACTGTAGTACTCTTACTGTAATTGTCAAGTTATTGTACACTGTACTACAGTAAACTTTACAGTATAGTACTGTAGTACTCTTACTGTCATTGTCAAGTTATTGTACACTGTACTACAGTAAACTTTACAGTATAGTACTGTAGTACTCTTACTGTCATTGTCAAGTTATTGTACACTGCATGCCAATGTGCAGCACAGAGTAGGAAATGTGACTATTACTGTAAAATGTGTTGTACAGTATGACGACGTGCTCTTCCTGTCAGATTCCCTACAGTTGTGTTTTTCAACCACTGCACACTGGTGTTCCGCAAGATAGAGTGAGGTGTGCTGTGGGAAAGTATCCAATTTCACATTTTTTTATAAAAACCATTTGCTCTCTCAGCCGTTGTCAGCTGTGAGAGCAGTGTGTGCAGAGTAATCATGCATAAATACTCTTTGCCAATAGATGGCAGCACAGAACTTTGCCGTTGAAATCGAAACTGAAAGTCAGTGTGGTTAATCTCCACCTGCTGCTCCCATCTTGTATCAAAGTACTGTGTCAGTGACAGTGATGGAGAAGTTTTTGAAAAGGAAGAATGTGAACCAGGATCTCAGCTCTTCATCCATCAGGTCCAGGTTTCACACTGAGGGAGTCAAAATTAAAAAAAATAAATTGGGAAATACTTTTTTCTGTATTTATTTGATTCCTGCTAATAAAGCATTGATGAGAATGACTTTATATTGTTAATAGAGGCTACAGAGTTTAACATTTTATCATTTTCGGATGGTGGTGTGCCTCCAGATTTTTCCAAACAAAAAAGTGTGCCTTGGCTCAAAAAGGTTGAAAAACACTGCTACAGCAGCGTGGTCACATTGAAATCCCCTCCCCCGGCACCAGGCAGCATCTGAGGGCCCAGGAATCCTGCAGGACCAATGAACACAGAACACCGTGACAATCCTTAGTTTTCCTCATTTCACTGTCGATTCCCAGAGCGTCGTCTTGCAGGCAAGAGTTGGTTGTGAGTTTTGTATCTAGAGTTGTGAAAAATGACATCAAGGTTCTGAAACTAGTCTCAAAGTGATTGACAAAAACTGTAATGTTTAGTCAACATGTTCAACCACTAGGTGGCGGAATAGTCGCGGTGATGAGGCGCAGGATGAACGTCAGAGCAGGCCCGAAAGCACGGGTGTCTGTTGTCGCACGTCAGCCGCGCCGCCACATTGCACCGGTCAACCTTTCCATGTTCATGGCAGAAAGCTGGGGTTTGTGTTTTCTTTTTGAAAAGAATCACATTCGTCGCCTTAAAAGCAGTCAGTAATGCAAACCTTGATTAAAGCTAGCATCTGGAACACAGTTTCATATTTGCTACGTGAGCTGCTTTTAATTAAATGCAGCTATTCTAATTGGACATGGGGAGATGAACATTATGCTGTCAGGGACAAGGCTGGGATCTCCCTTTAAGAGTGGGAGGGCCACATGTCTGGGTGGTCTGTTCCACACCTGGAGCCAGTTTCAGTCATCCTGCTATATATGTCCTGTCTGTATTTGTCCCTGTTGGTCTGTTCGTCTTTGATGTCTGGTCCGTCCTGTTCACTGTCTGGAGTCCAGGTCTGCTGTGCACCTCAGGTTGAGGACCAACCTGCGTCTCACGTCGGTCTGTACTGTCATTATAAATACAGACTTGTTTGAACTCAGTCTGCAATTGGGTCCCGTCCGTTACCCGTGACATATGCACTGCATTTCATGGCATTCATTCTTAGATTTCTCTCCTTTTAACATGGGTTTTTATTTATTTATCTATTCTAATATACACCTGCATATATTAGAAATATAGAACTATCATCAGACTCAACATCAGACTGTCAACTTCAGTTTTATTTGCAGATCTTTGCTCCTTTGGCTGAATGTTGTCAGTTTGAACATTTTCATTGTGTAAAATGTGATGTGTATAAACAAATGACATGAATGTTGATAGTTTTCACCCTATTTTTAAAAGTCACTTTAAATTATTGCAAAATAATCCTAATTTAATCACTTGCAAGGTGGTGGGAAACAACAGACTGGATTACAATATACAACAGTCCACTGTTTTAACCACATTAATACCACGACACCACAATCCAACTGTCATGATATCACACACTCATATTGGCAGACACACACTTCCATGTTTAAACAACCAGTCAGAATTAGGAATCTTAAAAACACACACACACACACACACACACACATACACACACACACACACATTAGAAAACCAACCTAGAAGATGAGTGTAGCTAGAAACATGTTCAGATTTGTCACCTGGAATTGGCACATAAAAAAAAAAGACAAAAAGTTTTCGAACACTTGGATAAACTACAGGCAGACATTGTCATATTACCAGAGACACACACACCTTCCACAGGACATCACAA
This sequence comes from Blennius ocellaris, assembly GCF_963422515.1. Classification (NCBI taxonomy): domain Eukaryota; kingdom Metazoa; phylum Chordata; class Actinopteri; order Blenniiformes; family Blenniidae; genus Blennius; species Blennius ocellaris. The sequence continues at coordinate 2,100,784 of NC_137669.1, forward strand.
ACTGATCTCACCACAATTCCCTCACACATTCTCAGCTGGTTTTAACTCCAAGCAGAGAGGCGGAGCTAAATTAATCAGCAATAAAAAACAATTCTCTCATAAAGACACAATCATAGACCCAGAGGGAAGATTTATAGTTCTTCATATCTCTCTTCAGAACATAGAGATGTGTATGTTACGGCTGAGAGCTGGTGCGTGGAGTGTCTGGAACCCAAAAGCAGACCAGGAGGCAGAACAGGTGCAATTGGCAGTGATTTTATTGAAAATCAAGTCCTGCGAGACGAAGGATCGGAGACTCCGGGATGTAGAGTGCGCAGACAGAAGAACGGCAGCAGGGAGGTGCGCTGCACCCCAGGGAGGAGTGCTGACGATGCACGGGGAGACTGGCCGAGGACGTTTGGAGAGGGAAGCCCGGGGAGCGCATTCACAGACCAGTTACTTGTACAAGAGACACAATCTTCTGGCACCAGACCCGCCTCACTGCAGGGCTTAAGAGCTGGGAGCAATCAATTAGCTGATTACCTGCAGGAGTGTCAGTGAGGAGGATCCGGTGCTGGAGCGAGGTGTGGATCCTCACGGTGTATCACAAACATCTATGGCCCAAATGTTGATGACCCCTCCTTCTATCACAACTTCTTCACCAGCCTCTCAACACTCTGACAAAACACTTACAGTTGGAGGAGACCTCAACATCGCTCTCAGTCCACAATGGACAGAGTTAGTAAAGCACAAACACCAGACACTGGGAATCACCAGATAGAATCCAGCAGTACATGAGTGACTATGGTCTTTGCGACGCTTGGCGCACCTCTCATCCAACTCTTAAAGAGTACACCTTCTACTCAGCAGTGCACCAATCCTATTCACACTTAGATTACTTTCTGGTGAGTAAATCAGAGGCAAAATCACGGCAGTGGAGAGCATTTCCCCACTGCCGTCACTCGGCTATGTCACGGCAGTGGGGAGCAGTTCCCCACTGCCGTGACTCAATTTCTCACCACTGCAGTGACTCCACTACTGTCACGCCCCACTCCTCAGAGGCCTCCTAGGGGCGTGGCTGGGTGTTCTCCCTCTCTTGTCTCTCCTCCCCTTTTGGTTTTCAGGTTGTGTTAAGGAAGTGGAGCTGCTGAGGGAATCATCACCTGATTCAGTTCAGCTGCGACGACCGGGTGGAGCTCGTTTTCTCCTGATCAGCTACACCAGCTAACCAGCTAACCAGAGCTCAGAGGGGGCGGGGCCTTTTCTGTTGAGGCTCCTCTGTTGTGGAATGAGAGACCACTGCCGTCACACAATAACCCTCACTGTCCACTTTTCAAACTCCTCTTAAGATCCATTTTTATCAATACTTTTTGTCAATTTTTGTCAATATCTTGGATACAATGCACATAAACCAAAGATCATTTGTCCATTGAACTTTAATCACCGGTTCAAAATGACACAACTTAACATCACAGTACAATCATTTCAGAACGCCATTCACACATTACATTTCTAATGACTGTCTATTCATTTCATTACAATATTCTAACTATCAATTGATACAACTACTCAAAGTGACAAATAACTGTAATTGTCAAGTTATTGTACACTGCACAATGTGCAGCACAGAGTAGGAAATGTGACTATTACTGTAAAATGTGTTCTACAGTATGACGACAGAATTGAGACGAGACCCAATAGTGGAGGTAAACTCCTCACTGAGGAACAGGAACCAGTAGAGGAGGTAAACTCCTCACTGAGGAACAGGAACCAGTAGTGGAGGTAAACTCCTCACTGAGGAACAGGAACCAGTAGAGGAGGTAAACTCCTCACTGAGGAACAGGAACCAGTAGTGGAGGTAAACTCCTCACTGAGGAACAGGAACCAGTAGTGGAGGTAAACTCCTCACTGAGGAACAGGAACCAGTAGTGGAGGTAAACTCCTCACTGAGGAACAGGAACCAGTAGAGGAGGTAAACTCCTCACTGAGGAACAGGAACCAGTAGTGGAGGTAAACTCCTCACTGAGGAACAGGAACCAGTAGTGGAGGTAAACTCCTCACTGAGGAACAGGAACCAGTAGTGGAGGCTTTGTATCGAGTTGTGAAAAATGACATCAAGGTTCTGAAACTAGTGTCAAAGTGATTGACAAAAACTGTAACTCCTAACTGCCCTTGGGACACACTGTTCTTTGAAGATCATCTTTAACTGAATAATTACCTTTACAACAGAGGAATTCCTTGTGTTTGGAACAGCAAGCCAAGCAAATCCCCACACCACTGTGATGAATACCTGAAGAAGACCGAGTGAAGAGTGACCAGAGAAGATTTTAGAGTTCAGATTTCAAAGACTTTCTCTTGTCTCTTTATCACGCTTTTGTAAATGTCATGTTTAGGGAAAGATTTAGACTCAATAATGGATGGATGGATGGATGGATGGATGGATGGATGGATGGGTGGATGAATTAAAATGAAAGTATATAACAACATCCCAAAAGTTTCTCTTAATAGATTTCTACAAAACTGGTGCAAAGTAAAATGAAATCTATGAAATACGGCGAAATCTTGCCTGTCTCAGGGACTTCAATGTTAATGATACTTTACGAGCAATAAGTAACTTCCCCTGCTGCCTCGGTGACCTCTCAACCAAACACCTACATGCACAGTGGTTCTTCTTGTCCGTCCCACAGTGGGAAAACTCCCACTCCGTCTCCAGCTCCATGGAAATGGAAAAAAACGTGTGGCCTGAAACAAAAACACAAAAATTATGCATTTTTACTTTAAACGTCATCATGTTTCACTCTACGATGATGTGGAGCAGCAATAGTAATTCTCCATTTTATTTTATTTGTTTACTGTTCCTTTCCCTCAGGGATGCCAAGAGGAAATATCGTCCAAAAAGTTAAAAATGTTTACAAAGTTCTCAAGGATGAAATGATTACAGCGTCACAGTCGATGTCGCAGCACGGAGCGTGTTGATGTGGTTATTACTCACACGTTTGTTTATTATGACACAGTGGAAGTGTATTTAAGATGGCTTTGATTGAGTCATATGTCTTATCACTTCTTAGCACGTCTCTGATGGAAACCTTTCTCTGAGGACATCAGTAGAAAATAGTGATAACTTCAGTTTACCAAACCGTGAACTGAATACCTTTTGTTATACTTCTTGAGAAGAATTCCTGTGAAAATTTGTAAGGAAAATTCCACTGGCTCCAATGGGATTATGTGACTTCTTGTAGATTTAGGATTAGATTGGGATAATGTCCATAATGTCATTGGTTTAAAGAAAATGTGCAAAAGTCATGAACTCATATTAATATAAAAATCAACGATTACAAAGTCACTATGTGATAAGATACAACAGGTTGTTTTTGTTTTTTTTTACACCACAGTAGGACCTTTAGGACCTTGTACGGCATCTCAATAACAACAATATGATATTACTGTGTGAGTGAAAGAGGGAATGAATTAACTTTTGGTTGCCTTCCCAACGCTCTAGTTTCAACTCTTGGCCCAACTATATTACTCCTTTAAAGTTCTCCTGATGTTTCCTTGCACAAAGACAGAGCTTCTGAAAGGTCGGTAGCCGATAGTATCAAAGGGAAAATATTTAGCCCGGTTTTTAATAGAGAATGAAGCCTTTAAGGCCTTTAAGGCTTCATTCTCACAGTGAGCTCAGACATGAAACTATGCAAGCGTTGTTGGGAAAAGGAAGCCATTGTAACACAGATACCAGAGCGCACAGACTCAACAATGTCCTCAATAATAATGACCTATACCGCTTATGACAATCTCCTATTTCTGTTTGAGCAGCTGATCACAGAGCCGCCTGCTGATAGCAGACAAGATCATGACAATGATTATAACCCTCCATGTGAAAACAGTGTATTATCTGTTCAATTTATCTACAAAAAGAGAGTAAAAATGTGTTTGGCGAAAGATATTTTTTATGAAATTGATAATATAGTTGCAAAGAGGGGAATAAATATGGCCAGTTTTATTGTATAGTGCAGATTGTGGTGTGTTGGGTAGCTTGGGTATAAGCTCTCAAACTCAGTTTACTCCCTCAGGCGTTAAATCTAATACATTTTTGGGGCCAAATGTCTGCAGATCCTGTAAATTATTGTTCTGCATCACTGAAGAAAAATGACATAGAGATCAGGAGACTGATAGGAAATCTGAAATGCGATGTAGAAGAGAAGACTTGCTCAACCATACAACCACTTATTAATCACAGTTCAGCAATACATTTTCAGAATCTCAAAATAAAGCTTGAAATCATTTGTAAAGTTCATTGAATTTTTCTCACTGGTCTTTCTGTAGTTCTCGTTTTCCTGTGGTCTTTCATGAGCTCATGCATTTCTTCACCATCAACCCACACTTACCCATAATATCCAGTCAAACCTGCATGTTTTAACCCTTTGTGGAGCATTCATGGGCATACCACAAGTCAGTGTAAAACACCCAACCTACCCATAGTAAACACACTGAAAAGCCTTTTAATGACGCACACATTTCAATGCTTGTAACTTAGATTGTCTCTAAATAGGATGTATTTCTCACAGAATATTTGTGAAATATTGGAGACGTAAGCGCAGGAACTGGGCGAAGGGATGGGGGGGGGGGGGGACTTCCACAATCTTCCCCCGAGTAATCATACAACCGCGGAGGAGACATTTTTAATTTGCATTCTTCAATTTTGATGGTGCAGCACAGCGTCCTGTCAGAGCCACGTCCCCTCCCTCAGCAGCTCATATTTTACTATATTTCATGTTCCACAGTCCATCCTATGCTCATGTGGGATAATAATTTAGGTGATACAGTATAAACACTCAAAACTTGTGAAATTATAGATATTTCTTGGATTGAGTTGACGTCACTTCTCATGAAACGGGTGGTTCTCAGGAGTGAAGGCCAAATGAAGCTTCAATGAAGATTCATGAACCACTTTCTATATGTTTTGAAGCCACTAGATGGCACTGTCTGTTCAATACATGTTTGAAAAAACCCTTCATTGACAGTCTTTCAGCCTCTATGTTCAAACCAAGAGTTCCACCTGGTGGAGTCAGAAAATACAGACAGTGGTTCATGAATCTTCATTGAAGCTTCATTTGGCCATCACGAGTTCACAGCTCCTCCTCCTCCTCCTCCTCCTCCTCCTCCTCCTCCTCCTCCTCCTCCGCCCACACGGTGACTGCAGCCCAGCCCACAGCCACCTCCTCCACCCCCTGGGTGACGTAGCCAGCAGCTCACGCTAGTAGTTGTAGTAATGTACTTACAGATGTCGGCCCTCGTTAGTCTTTTATTGTGGGAATAGCAGCAGGTTTCAAGAGGAGCTTCTGAGGAAGTCCAGTTTCAAAGTACCGTAGTTCTGGAAGCTTTTGGTGAAGAGTCGCTCACAAACAAACACATTCTTTGTGGAAAAGAAAAAAAAGTCCAGCCACATTTGCCGCTGTGCTTCTTCTTTCAGCAAGACAAATAGTGAGGAACCATACTGGTACCTGAAGACACATTTTCTCTAAGTGGACATGATGGTGACAACAGTTATTGACAGAAACAATAATAGCAGTTCAATGTGAAGCAGCAGAGACTGAGAGAGCAGAGAAGAGGCTGCAGCTCCTTGGCACATTGGTGGGCGTGTCTTGTTTTGGTTTCTCCACATGTCAATCTTCCTGGAGGCGGGGCTTCTCCAGCTCTGTGTCACCACAGTGGTGCCCCATCATCAAATTGAATCAAGGTGTTGAGCTCCTCCACCAGTTAGAACAGAGAAAGATCACTGTGAAGTCAAGCTTGAGGGAATCAATAAAAAAAACACTTTGGGGATGTATTTGAACCCCAAATAGAACTTTTATGATGTATAAAGCACATAAAAGTTGATTTGGTATAAAATGGGACCTTTAATGTTGGATACAAACACTGTGACTTTCACAGTCAAGCTTTTGGACAATGGGTTGTATTTGTCCACATGTGATGCTCTTTTCTGAAGACACACAGAGTGTTGACGTGTAGAGAACTTTCACAAGATTGATGAAGTCTTCAGCTCTCCGAAAACCCTCCTCGGGCAGCCGAGCAAGCCTGCATGAAAAAGAATTAAGAACACAGAGATTCTCTTTTTTTCTTCACTAAACACCTAACATATGCACTCCCTACAATAGCACATAGTCTGTCATAGTAGGGCTGCAAGGTTCATCGACATCGAATGACAATCAACGTTTTGACTACTATAATAATGTAACCTTGAGAGGCTGAGGTTTTTTTGTTCTGTCGCAATTGGGTTTTTAGTAAAAATCGTGCAGCCTTATATCGTAGTGACAGCTCTTTGCAGTGAGTCAAGACAGTCACTTCACTGATGCATTGTATTCACTTTTATACTGTTCTTTGAATTTATAATTATTGTGTACTGATTTTTTTTGTGTCTCGTCGATCTCTACCTGTCCTTTTCCATATTTTTTCTCAGCCGCTGATCCAAGCTGTCTGCTAGAATTGCAGGGTGCTGCTCTTTGAATCTCTCCAGCATTGGATATAGAGAGTTCCAGCGTGTTCTCACATCAAGGATGAGTGAGTGTCGGGGCAGCTCTGATAAAAACAAGAACATTCATTTTAAGTTATTCAGCACTCAGCTTTTCATTCTTGGAGACAAACAATAGTTGTATTCAAAGTTGGACTCAAATACTAGTAGTATAGTTCTACTCCACTGAGCTCATAAATAAAAATAAGGTCAGAAATATAAATTAATTATGTTAATGTAAATGCACAACAGTTAAATAAGGTGATCTTTGTGTGTCTTATGTAGAAGTTCTTGCTTCTCTTGGAGAACCACCTTCACCATCAAGCAACATCAACCTCTTCAGCCACACAACAGCGGCTCGGACCTTGGCCCCCCACCGACTCACTGAATTTAGGGAGTACACACTTTGTGCTGTGAGATTAAGTGTGTGGGCAAAACAGCACAGTTTCAAAAATTGCAGGTGCTTAATAGCTACATCCATATTGGCAGCATTATCTACAGTGACTGCAACAATTTGATCAGAAATGCCAAACTGTGACAGAACGTCACTGATTTCCTCTGCCACAACACAACCGGTCTGTGCTTTTGTGCACAGCTTTTGTTTTTAGCACTTTTTGCTGCATTTTGCCCTCCACTATATACTGTGTGGTGACGGTGAGGTAATGGTCCTGTGTCACGCTACTCCAGCCATCACATGTGAGTGCAACAGAGCAGACGTCACACACCAAGATGGGATTAATTTATTTGATAAGTAGTCCCTCGAAGGTGGTGTGTATTTGGGGTTGAGGGTTTTCCCCATGTCCCTGCAAACATAAACACACATAATGTCGCTGTTACTGTAACTTTAGCCCGGTATTAATTAACTTAGCTCTATCGTTATTGCTGAACTTACCTAAATGTTGGTGATTCTACGTCTGAAATGTGATGCATTTTTATTTTTTTTACCATATGTGCAGTAACCTTTCTGTGGCTCTCTTCTTTTTGTTGCACCTACGTCTTTCCCTTGGCCGCTATGGTGAACGGAGTTGGCGTAATCTAGTCAACAGCCTGGCTAACGTAAGCAATTGCAGGTCGTCGTTCGTCTATGAAAAAAATACATGGGTCAACGTTAGCTGGGTATTTGCATTTGAGTTGACCCACCGTTTTAGGTCGAGTGTAACTTGTTAGCTGCCTCAATGTTGACATAAGACCTATTATGTTGTTTTTCTTACCGGATTTGGACTGGAGTGCGGTGTTAGGCTGAGGGTTGGAGCTGGAGGAAGAGGCAACGGAGGAAGGTAGAAGCAGCGCGTCTAAGACCGGGTATTCTGTTGTTTGTACACCATGAACACGGAGATGTACCCATGTTCGTCATGCATCCTCCTTTGCATGATATAACATGTTTACAAATGTTGCACCGAGCTGAGTTATCGTTGATTTGAATGAAGTGAAGCCAGACTTTAGACCGCCGTCGTTAGTGATGCTAAATGAAGCTTCAGTGAAGATTCATGAACCACTGTCTACTTTTTCTGACTCCACCAGGTGGAACTCTTGGTTTGAAGATAGAGGCTGAAAGACTGTCAATGAAGTGTTTTCAAACATTTATTGAACAGACAGTGCCATCTAGTGGCTTCAAAACATATAGAAAGTGGTTCATGAAGCTTCATTGAAGCTTCATTTGGCCATCACTCCATACAGCAACAGCACTCATCTTATTGTTTGACATCACAATCCCATCATTTATTATAGGATTCGCATCACATAATAAACTGAAGAAAACTGCAGAGGTTACCGTAAGGGGATAGAAAGAGAGGAAAGAATAGGACAGGCAGATGGATTGTGGGTAGGAAATCAAACCCTGTGTAGCAGAAGGAGATATTCTCTCTTGCTAGGTGTGAGTTCTACGGAGCAGTGGAGTGGCCATAGCGAAAAAAAAACAAGAACAACACGTGGAAACAAGATATTTATTCGTTACCTCAAATTAATAATTTGAATGACCAAGATGATTTATTCCGTCACCACAAATTACTATTTCGTGGCCACAGAGATAGTAACTATAATTTAGAGACAGTTTTTCATTGTCGTTTTTCCACCCTTTGCATCGTAACATCATTGTGACTAACTTCATTTCCATTTGCATTTATAAAATATTGCATAGGATTCTTACTAAGAATGTACGTACGGCCAAAAGCTGAAAAAACTTGCGGCAAACACAATTTGGATTGGGAAAACCGTGCGTACGCACATCTGCACGCACATTCCTTTTATAGATCACAATCCACCTGGAAGGTTGCGCGGTTCAGGCCCCGCTCCCAACACACCCACTTTCTACCATAAATAGTCAATGCAAAGTGCCTCGTCAATGTTTCGACATCTCAAAAAGCCATACCGGCCTTTTGCATTTGACGCTTTATCCTGGCAGAAAGGACGAGGAAAAATAATTTTACGGACAGCGAAATAGTCGTGGAGGAGGTGGAGGTCAGGAAATCTTATTTGGTGGTCACGGTGGTTACTTCACTCACAAAAGAAACTCAGTGATTGACAGTGGGTCGTAACCACTGTCAATAGTGTGAGAGTCACAGAGAGATCAGTGGCTGCAGAGGTGGAGAAGAATCTAATCTGAAGGTGGAGGCCAGAAGAGAGTGACATCATGGAGGAGAGTGACATCATGGAGGAGAGTGACATCATGGAGGAGAGTGACATCATGGAGGCAGCACCAGACCACACATGAGACATGGAAACAGCCCCCGTGGCTGGACGGCCAGTGTGTGTCTGAGTGTTGGAGAGGGAAGAAGAAATATTTGGTCGAAACCACAGCAGAGACCTTTTTCTATTTATCTAATGTATAGATTAAATATTTGAAAAGGGACTTGTGAAAAGGCTCAGTGGACTTACTCGAGAGTTGGAGGCGGAAGGTGACGAGGAGGTCATCTGCCTCTCGCATCGGTGCGCCCTGAACGCATCACAATACCAGAACATCCGCAGTGCAGCTTTATGCACGGCTGTCACAAAGCTATTCATGTACTTACTCTGAAATTAGACTGATTGTTACACACTGTCACAATTATAATCAATCAGTTTGATCCACTGCTCTGCATCATTTGAAGATGAAACTTTGACATGGTGCTGCTGATAATTCAATCGTAACGTCTCACTAAAGAAATGCCTCTACAACACTGCAGCTTGATTTTTTTTATGATTACCCAGTACTCAGATCAATAAGTCTGATATTTGAAGATTAAATGTATGAGATGAATCTTCAATTCACCACTTCAAATCAGCGCTGCCAGGTGCGTGAAGCAAGATCCAAATTTTGCATACGCATTCTCCCGCAGTGTATTTTTTTAAATCACAAATTTGTGTGAAAAGTAGAGTATGCCTATTTCGAAGCATGCATAACAGCAAATATGATGGGATTGAGGCGACATTGTTGAGCAAATAATGACCCGTGGAAACGACATAATAACTCTCAAATTACTTTCTCATGACCACAGTTGAAATTATCTCGTTACCACAAACTATTAATTTGAGCTAAGGACTTATTATCTCTTTCACATGTGTTATTATTATTTATTTCCCTATGGCCACTCCGGAGCTCTGGAGAGTTGGACTTGCCCTGCTGTAATTAACCGATCCCTGCAGAGGGCGCCAGCATAAAAAGAGAAACTCCCCAACTGACCTCTGTCCTGCTCACAGGTCAGAGGTATGCCCGCTCCCTTAGTATCTCACTTCCTGGTTGCTCCACTCACTCATTTGTTTGACAGTGTAGGGATTTTTTTTTACCTCATAAGGATCACTATGTACTATTTATGTTGTGATAGGCTATTGCTAATGATTAATAATTATTGAAGACAGTTATTCATTATTTTATTGAAAATGTAATCTGATCTGTATCAAATACCTCGGAGCACCACCTGTTTAACAGGAAATGATAGACAATTCAGTTATATCAGTCTCATAAGATATACTAAACAGTTAATCAGGAATTTGAATTAATATTTTACCAGAATTAACAGTAAAGCTTGAAGGATTTTGGAGTTCTTGACACAGAAGAGTCGACATTTCATTCACCTTTGTCCTCATTAATAAAACAGCAAGTATGATTCCATAAATTATATTTATTTATAATGAAAACAAATAAAACACAGAGTCTAACTACCTATATACTAGTTATAGCCAAATGAAGCTTCAAGGAAGATTCATGAACCACTGTCTACATTTTCTGACTCCACCAGATGGCACAAAGACTGTCAATGGAGGGGGTTTTCAAACATTTATTGAACAGACAGTTCCATCTAGTGGCTTAAAAAATATAGAAAGTGGTTCATGAATCTTCATTGAAGCTTCCTTTGGCCGTCACGACCATATACAGCTCAGTGTGTGTGTGTATGTGTGTGTGTGTGTGTGTGTGTGTGTGTGTGTGTGTGTGTGTGTGTGTGTGTGTGTGTGAGACGTGTGATGGAACTACAAAACAAGATGGCGGATCACAAGAAACTACATTCAAATGGAGGTTATCAGAGAGCAGGAAGTCTGTCCTGGGTCTCCACCATGTGCTGGAGAACAATGGAACATGGAAGCTAGTCTTTAGCGTCTGCTTCCTGTGTGTCTCTATTAAAAGACCAAAATTGCAAAGTATGGCAAGCATTTTGACTTTTACACCACTGTGATCGACGTCTTTGTCAAGAAGAACAGGCACATGGACTTCATCTTCAAATAAAGTAAATCTAAACATGCTCTCTCTCTCTCTCTCACTCTCTCTCTCTCTCACTCTCTCTCTCTCTCTCTCTCTCTCTCTCTCTCTCTCTCTCTCTATCTCTCTCTCTCTCTCTCTCTCTCTCTCTCTCTCTCTCTCTCTCTCTCTCTCTCTCTCTCTCTCTCTCTCTCTCTCTCTCTCTCTCGAGCTGAAGTTCAGCAGGAGTGGTTTCAGCACCGGAGACAGCTGACATGTGCTGACATGGCATGAGCGTTATCTTATTGGGAGAGTTTGGAGACTGCTATTGAATAACTGTTTAGGTTTATTTGATGGTATTTTATTATCTTGAATATTATAGATTAACACACGTCAGCCAATGGCAGTTGACAGAGACTCTTATACAGTGGTATGAAAATGTTTTGGCACTCCTGACAATTTCTGTTTTTTTTATTTATAAATCATGAGGTGTTTAGATCAGCAATTTCATTTTGATATATCAAACAACTGATGGACAGTGATATTTCAGCAGTGAAATGAAATTTATTGGATCAAGAGAAAATGTGCAATATGCATCAAAACAAAACTAGACAAGTGCAAAAATGTGGGCACCCCAACAGAAAAATCACATCAATATTTAGTAGAGCCTCCTTTTGCAAAAATAACAGCCTCTGGACGCTTTCTATAGCTGCTAATGCGTGCCTGGATTCTGGATGAAGGTATTTTGGACCATTCTTCCGTACAAAACATCTCCAGTTCAGTTACGTTTGATGGTTGTCGAGCGTGGACAGCCCGCTTCAAATCATCCCACAGATTTTCAACGATATTCAGGTCTGGGGACGGGGATGGCCATTCCAGAACATTGTACTTGTTCCCCTGCATCGTCATTGTCTTGTTGGAATATCTAGCTCCGGCGTAACTTCAACTTTTTGACTGATTCTTGAACATTATTCTCAAGAATCTGCTGATATTGAGTGGAATCCATGCAACCCTCAACTGTAACAAGATTCCCAGTACCAGCACCGGCCACACAGCCCCACAGCATGATGGAACCTCAATCAAATTTTACTGTGGGTAGCAAGTGTTTCTCTTGGAATGCTGTGTTCGTTCGCTGCCGTGCATATCGCCTCTTGTTATGACCAAATAACTCAATTTTTGTTTCATCAGTCCACAGCACCCTATTCCAAAATTAAACCGGCTTGTCCAAATGTGCTTTTGCATACCTCGAGCGACTCGGTTTGTGGTGTGTGTGCAGAAAAGGCTTCTTCCGCATCTCTCTCCCGTTCAGCTTCTCCTTGTGCAAAGTGTGCTGAATTGTTGAACGACGCACAGTGACGCCATCTGCAGCAAGATGATGTTGTAGGTCTTTGGAGGTGGTCTGTGGGTTGTCTTTGACCGTTCTCACCATCCTTCACCTTTGCCTCTCTGATATCTTTCTTGGCCTGCCACTTCTGGCCTTAACAAGAACTGTGCCTGTGGTCTTCCATTTCCTCACTGTGTTCCTCACAGTGGAAACTGACAGCTGAACTCTCGGAGATAGCTTTTTGTAGCCTTCCCCTAAAGCATAATGTGGAACACTCTTTGTTTTCAGGTCATTTGAGAGTTGTTCTGATGCCCCCATGTTGCCACTCTTCAGAGAAGAGTCCAAGAGAAGAACAACTTGCAATTGGCTACCTTAAATACCTTTTCTCATGATTGGATGCACCTGTTTATGAAGTTCAAGGCCTCACGAGCTCACCAAACCGACTTTGTGTTCCCACTAGTCAGTGCTAATTAGTTACAGGTATTCAAATCAACAAAATGACAAGGGTGCCCACATTTTTGCACCTGTCTAATATTGTTTTGATGCATATTGCACATTTTCTGTTGATCCAATAAATGTTCTTTCACTGCTGAAATATTACTGTGTTCATCTTGATATATCAACATTATAAATTGCTGATCAAAACACCTACTGATTTCTATATGGAAATAACAGAAATTGACAGGGGTGCCCAAACATTTTCATACCACTGTATTGATATGCACAAACAGGAACAATGGCAGAACGAAAACTCTTCTCACTCCTGTTTACAATTATGCAACGATCACGGAGCTGATCGCTGCAATGCATTGGAGTTTGGGTTCGTCATGTCTTAGATGCCTGTATTGGGGGTTATATTATGTTTGTAGTTAGTTGATCTAGTTTAGCTTAGTTTAATATTTTTAAGTTGGCAACCAGGAAAAGGAGCGTTTCATCTGGTCCTGCCATGGTGTTTCTGTTTGGTGTACCAAATTAAAAGCCACTGCTATCTGCAGTTGCAAGCAAGGAAGAAGCATAACATCACCAGGTTGAGCATAAGGAGACTGTTAGACTGTTGATGTACAGGTAATATAACTAAGTCCTTGTTTACACGTAGGCCTGTCACTATAACAAATTTTGCTGGACGACAAATTGTCCCAGAAATTATTGCGATAAATGATAATATTGCCATTTTGATACCATTTTTCCATAGTCTCTGTTAACATAAAATGCACTTGAATAAATACCACACACAACTGAAGCGATAATAAAGTGTAAACTCTCTGTAAACAAAATGGCACTTCAATATATATTAAACATTAGGCTCAGCCATTAAGATATTAAACAGGCAAAACTGCCAATCCATTTAGGTCCTTTGTAAACAAAAAGTGCACTTGAATAAAAACCACACACAACCAAAACCAATATATAAAATAGAACCTGTTGCTGATAAGAAAAAAATAAACTGTGATATCTTTTAAACCTTAGAATCCCTTAATTAATTCCTGGGGAAATTATTTAGCAACGCAGCGCAAACAGCAGTTTGCATGACAAATGATCGGCACTATTTTCAGGGAATTTAGCATGGAGCAGGACACAGCTTCACGGAAGTGTGCATCGCCAGCACAGAGGAGCTGCTGTTCATTGTTTTGAGCCGTTCTCCTCGGTGAGTTGGAGTTTTAAAACACGGACATCTGGCGGCAGAGCAGCGCATGGCTGGACAAGGCTTTGCAAACTTTCACAATAATGCTTTGTGGTGTTTTGAGAATAAAATATGTCCAAACAGCGACATGTTGTCATGAAAAGTTGGATAGCCGCAATGCTAGCTTCCCTAGCATCCTCGCTAGCTGCAAACTGTGGAACAGATTTCCTGACTCATTACTCTGCAAAATAAATGAGAAATTCGGACATGAGACCAGTTTTAAGAGGATATTCACTGGACTGTTAGATTATATTAACTTGAATTATTCGATGTAATCGGCCATTTTGGCTTCACTGTTACAGAGACAAAAGCTTTGAATTCTGCCATGGGTTTTTCCTCCATTTTCTACCATGTGCCTTCCTTGATACTATTGATGGCCTTTTGATATGTAAACAAGGAAGTGACTGCAGACTGGAGCCTGCCTCAGAGACCAGGTGTCCATTGTGATTGGCCGGGGTGGTCAAGGGTCATAGGGAGGACCTGGACAGAATGAAGTCCACCTGTCTGATTCAAAGGTCTGTATGTGTGTAGAATCAGCCTCTTTCTCATCCTTCAGTTGGGGAGAGCACGGCCATCCCGTACAAGCTGAGCATGTGGTGAGAATGTCTTTGTTTAATAAATAATTGTCTTAATTCTTAACAATCTCAGATCTGTTGTTTCCTCATCTAGCATCTTCCAAGGGCATTTTTATTGGTAATGACGGACTTTCCCAATGTATTTTGCGATCGCTGCTCTACTCCTCACGGGACTCTCATGCTGCACTCCAGGTACGCCAGGTGCTCCGCCTCCCCACACAAGAGGGGCTGACAGCAGGGTTCACGCTTCTTTACGCTAAGAAACCGAGAGGAGTCAGTCAAGACGGACACAGCAAAGTTAACTCATTATCCAGTGTCTTTGGTAAATGAAAAATTATCGAGCCTGGCAAACTGATAGAGCTCATTTGTAATTATTGTGTAATTAATGGATTTTTTGATTATCGCGACAGGCCTATTTACACGACAACATCTTCAAGTGAAATCAGAAAACATTCGTTGTGTCTTGGGTGTCCATTTACATGATAACGGTAAAATTGCAAATGTTTTACTATACTCCGTCGCCAGGGAAAAAGGGCAAAACATAACTTTTCTGAAACGCTGCTATCATGCATGTGCACCCACAGAAGAACAGAGTTGTTCTGCACATGCTCAGTATATGGACAATAACAACAATAGTGCCCTCCAGAGTGTCATGACTCCCAGTCCATATTGTCCTTGGACCTTGGTAGTTTTATCAATGACAGTCACCGCAATAAAAATCCAACTTCGTTGTCTCTGCATATGAATGCTTGTATACTCACCATGGTTAATGTTGATAGTCTATCATTGTTTGCTCCTGTGTGTGTGTGGTTTCAACACAAAAATAACCAACTATACCCACTAGTGGCCCAACATGATATTGTTTACATTTTTTCTGCTGTTTTTGTGTGAAGAGACATCGCTTTTAATAAGTTACAATGTAAACGCCAAACTTTTCTGAAATGCAAAAACAGTGCATTTTTACTTGAAATTAGTAAATGTGGCCTTGATTTCTAAGATAGTAGTATCATAGGCTGGAATGTGTGGCTTCTGGGCCACATATTAATAACACAGAGTAATAACTTGACAGCTATAACATTGTGATGTTTATTAATCACATAATTAATGAATTTGA
Organism: Blennius ocellaris; assembly: GCF_963422515.1. NCBI lineage: Eukaryota > Metazoa > Chordata > Actinopteri > Blenniiformes > Blenniidae > Blennius > Blennius ocellaris. Next base: position 2,116,613 of record NC_137669.1, read on the forward strand.
CTCTTTTTTTTTACACATGGAAAAAATGGGTGAAATGGACTCGTCCACTCAATGCTTTCTCAGAACCTCCCATCCTGTTCAGGCGGCACTCTTAGCATCATATCGAGCCCTAATTTGCTCAGAAGTAATGAACTCATTCATTTCTGCCTCTCTGAGATAACGGCACCATGGGTTTCATGTCTCTGAGTGCTGATTGAACCAAATGAACCTGCGTGGTCATTGCAGTGTTACTTCGGGAGGGGTGGGGGTTGGGGGGAGGCACCATGTATTCACGCAGGTCTCTAAAGGTCAGCAATGAGGACAATAATCGTGAGTCACCTTTAATCTGTTTTGCAGCATTGCTGCAGCTTATCTGGGGCTGGAGTGAGATCGTGATACACTGCAATCAGTCTCGGCGTCCGTGCTGATGAGCTTATTGTTTTCCTGTCTGCTTCCTGCAGGGCGACACTCGGAAAGCGTGGGCCGCGCTATTATCTGGCCCGATGTCGCCCCTCCCTGTGGTCTAAAATAGCCCACATTTCTTTTTTCAAAACTTCTTTTTTCCACTTCTAAAGCATGTTGGGGAGTGGCTAGTTGTCACTGTGATGAGAGGATTTAATCTAAATGATGAGGTTTTCAAATCTCAGCTACCCACTAATCAGGGGGAGGCTTTCACAATTTAGCTGCTACCTGAATGAAAATCCAAAGTCACTCCTTTTTCAAGTGATAATTATGCATGTGTGACCTCAACAATGCACAATGACATTTCATGTGAAAACGTCTGGAAGCAGAGAAAGATGAGATGGAGGAGTGGAGTCTGCATTTTTTAGTGCCTCCAGGAGCATAACAGTTCACCTGTCAAACATTTCTCCTGTGCCTCACCTCACTTCCTCTTTTAACACCTCCCCGTCACCGACACCCCCCCCCCCCCCCCCCCACACGTCACCGACACACCCACTCCATTCTGCGAGAACCTCCCTCCAGGTGCACACCAAACTCATCATTTTTACTTTTTCGTTTCAGAAAAGTTTCACTTTTGCAATATTTTGAAAACTATGTTCATTACAACCATGAAACTTATGTAGTTGGCACATAGGGCCATTTGTGGGTCAATGACAGGAATCAAACCAGGTCAAGTCATTTGGAGGGCGGTAGCTTAACCACTCAACGACCGGTGACGCCATGGTTTTCAAGAGATCTTTAGAAACTGTTGATCAGCGTGTAATGAGGTCTACCACTAGTTACCTTCACTTTCTCTGCTAAAGTCAGAGTTTCAAACTTGCACTCGTAAATAATCGACTTAATTATTTTGATTCTTACCTGTTTGTTAGCTTGAGCTGCTAAAAAGTAGGGATTTGTTCGACTCGTTCCGGTTCTGTGAAGCAGTGACTCAATCAGCACCATCCAATCAGCTCTGAGTATCGAAATGACGTTGTGAGTGGGGCTTCAGGCTTCAAGCCCTATGAGGGATCAAAATCATGTGAATGAATGAATGGAGCCACAGCCTGAGCATGAAATACACACTGCATGGTGAGGGAGGGGCTAGCCCCACTAATGCAATACACACTGCATGGTGAGAGAGGGGCTCACCCCACTAATGCAATACACACTGCATGGTGAGGGAGGGGCTCAACCAATAATGCAATACACACTGCATGGTGAGGGAGGGGCTAGCCCCACTAATGCAATACACACTGCATGGTGAGGGAGGGGCTCAACCAATAATGCAATACACACTGCATGGTGAGGGAGGGGCTCACCCCACTAATGCAATACACACTGCATGGTGAGGGAGGGGCTCACCCCACTAATGCAATACACACTGCATGGTGAGAGAGGGGCTCACCCCACTAATGCAATACACACTGCATGGTGAGGGAGGGGCTCACCCCACTAATGCAATACACACTGCATGGTGAGAGAGGGGCTCACCCCACTAATGCAATACACACTGCATGGTGAGGGAGGGACTCAGACAAGAAAATATTGTTGATAATCGTAAAGAATTAATAGCATACTTTGCATGCAGTCATTTCCAGTGATGCCGGTAATTAGTAACTCGTTACTCTCCTACAGTGTTTGGAATAACGGCGTTTAAAATAACGGCGTTAGGTAACGGCGTTATTTTTTCAGTAACGGGGTAGTCTAACTACTTATTTTTTACACCATTACAACGCCGTTCACGTTACTGAACGTTAAATGGGGTGCGTTACATTGCATTGATGTCCTCCAGAAGCACCCCAGGCTTCATACCGGCTGCAGTGACTGTGAGGAGGTGGCTTAAAAACCAGGTCAGCGATTGGCTCAGGCGGAGTTGTCTTTCATGGGAGCCAATCAGAGCCAGTGTTTTTACACATGTGCCAGCTGAGCACACACACACACACACACACACACACACACACACACATACACAAACACGAGAGCAGCGGAGATGGTGAGCGTGGAGCAGTCCGATGAAAACTTGGCATTTTCAAGGTGTCGATACAAGCACTACTTTAAATTCATTGTGGCCAAAGGCAAGAACGTGCATGTGAAGTGTACATTATGTCCCGGAGCAAAGACTTTGTTGACATCCGTGGTGAGCAACTCAAATTTGATGAAGCATCTCACAACGACACACGCGTCTACAAAGCTTGTAGCCCAAAACACCGATACCTCAACCACAGACGAAGTTGCATAGAGCAGGCAGTGACAGACTACGACTACATCTCTGGGTAAATAAATACCAGTAAGAGTACAAATGTGATGATAAAATTGTGAGTCAGATATAAATATAACAAAGAATGAAGGTCAAAGTTTAAATATGTACCAGTAGGTGCAGGAGGCAGGGATCAGCAGAGATTCTGGTGAAACTGGTTGTAATTTTTACGTTCAGACGACTAAAAAGTAACTTGCAATCTAACTTAGTTACTTTTAAAAACAAATAATCGTTGAAGTAACTAAGTTACTTTTTAAATGAGTAACTAGTAATCATTCATCTGATTAGTTTTTAAAGTAACTGTGGCAACACTGATAAGAACATTCTTGAACAAAAAAGGTAAATACGATGAACTTCACATGGCGACTGTGGACATTAGTCAAATGAGTCTGTTGTCTACATTTTAAGGCTCCGTTTACATGACAATGTTTCACATGACAACACCTAATCTATTAAAAAAGCTTACACTGCAGCGGCGGACACACCGACGACGATGTTGTTAGTATGCCCAGGCCAGGGGAGGGCGCTGTTACTTGATTTTGTAATGAAACCACAGACGTATGGCTATCAACAGGACATTGCCCCACCTGCCCCTAACGACCAGTCGCTCCTGGTGTCTGGCTGTTGGTTCATCCTGGGTTCCTGCTTGTGTTCCAGTTGGTCTCCTGTGATCCCCTGAGGCTTCCTTTCAGTAAACCACGGCATGCACACCTTTCTGGCTGTCAGAGTTTGACACTTTTGATTATAATTCTTACCTCACAGTTTGAAGATCCTCATGGGCTTGCAATGCTTTTTGTGTGGACTTTGTACACTATCCCATTTATTTTCAGGTCCTCCCAAAGCCAACATGTTGTAAAATTAATAACTGACTCTCGATTTAGTTTTCGTTTAAATGGGAGTGTGTGTGACTGTCTCTGCGATAGAAAGACTAAGTTGCAGACCCAAAAAGAAAGTCCATTCATGTTAAATACTGCTAATTCCAGACTGGAGTCAACAAACTACAGGCAAGGACAGGAAATACCATGACAGATCTCCAGTCCATCAAACACACATGAAAACAGCGCAGGTGAGGAGTTGAACCCATTACCTTCTCACTATGAAGAGCACTTACCACTGCAGCCCATATGAACGTCTGTTGGATAAACCAGTATAGAAGATTGGATGAATATATCCTCTCTGCTTTACTTCGACAATTTGACTAGTTGATGACAGTCTTTTGGTTTTATCTTACACCCGATGGCTTTATTGACCTTAAAGTGAGATGAACTTCGATTAGAACATTGTGGTCCTGAGACAATTGGAAGTGCAGACACTCTTAACCCATTATGTCGGCTCTTTGATTCCACATCATTATGTAGGGAAAATGAATAAGTACATATAAAGATCTGATGAAGTTTGATAAGACTCACGATGATGACTAGAAAACTGAGTCAGGACATAGAATGGAATAGATTAGATTAGATTAGATTAGATCAATTACTTAAAGATATTTAGATAGGATAGTGATGCACAAGACAATAGACATATTTCTTGTGTGTGTGTGTGTGTGTGTGTGTTTGTGTGTGTGTGTGTGTGTGTGTGTGTGTGTGTGTGTGTGTGTGTGTGTGTGTGTGTGTGTGTGTGTGTGTGTGTGTGTGTGTGTGTGTGTGTATATATATCAGAAACGTATTTCTGAAAACAAACAGGCTGCGCAGTTGAAAAGTTAAAACGTTGCTTCGTAGCTGACAGCTTTGAGTGATGTGTTCAGGTGCATCACGTAACTCCACCCTCCGACATATTAACGAGCTGCGGGGCTCATACAGTAGCAACGTTACAAGCTAATCATGATTAAAATATGACTGATACAGTCATTAGAGAGCTGGAATGCGCAGCACACTGCTGAAGTTTCGGGTGGGGAAGGCGGCGTCATGTGCGCAAAGAAGACCATTCTTCTCGAGAAACAAAACCATTTATACTATATTAGATATATATGGCCATATACTCTATATATGAAACATATATATAATGTAAATTATTAATAATATGAAAAACTACATTGTATTGGTGGCATTACAATTTTAAGCAGGTAGTCATATTATTATGGCTACTATGTGTGACAAGTGCACGAGTAAAGACTTCTTGCCATGGATTGTAATATAACTGACTCAGCTTTAACTGGAATCATGCAAATCTGCTACAATTAAATACATTAAGTGGGTGGGAAAGCTCGTCTGGGTGTCTGAGGCCCGACTGGGTTCATGTAAGAGGTTGCAGATGGGACTGCTTCTGTCTGACTTCTTCATAACCTCCTCAATCGAGTGCAGGTACTCAGCAGAAAGAAATAACAAGTTGAGACCCTCAGACTGGGAATGTGTTGGCTTGTTCTTCTCCCTGCAGGCAGCAGGGCCCAACCACGTGTTTACTTCCTAACAGCAGCAAAACAAAGGGCACACAAATTTAATCATGAACTGAGCGGCTTCATTATCAGGTCTGGCATCTTTGTGCCTTGTTCATGGAAACAGAGAAAAAAAAAAGTCAAAGAATTTGTCTGTGTTCCCTTCCTGTTTTTCATATTAGATCTGAATCTAAATGGCTGAAAACTTCTGGGGCAGTGGAAAGTTAACAACTCTGTGTCGTGAGTGACTTTTCAGACAGATCCAGTCTGTTGTCGCAGTGGATGCAGTGTTTTCACCATTTCAGCAGGGGGCAGACTAACCCAGTGCCCCCAGGTTCTGTAGTTCAAACAACCAGGAGAGACCACAGTGTTCAAACGTCTGTAAATGAAAGATACAATAAAATAAACAAAATAAAGCAAATTATACAGCTAGAGTATATGTGAAAGAAATAACGAAGAAGGATGATCTCTTCATGAAGCTCCCATATGGTCAAGTGATAAGGATTCCTGGTTTTCACCCAGTCAGACCAGGTTCTATTCCCGGTATGGGAACGTTTCTTTTATACGTCATATTGTTGTAAATTATGGAATATTGCACATCTCACACAATGGGCATCCTGTGAGATACTTTCCCCTGCTGTAATTTGCACTGTGTCAATTTGTCCCTGTTTGTTCTTTGGTAAATTGTAGTTTTATATATTTATGTTGTTGTTTTTTGTTGGTTTTTCTTTTTCAGCCTACATTTGTACCTATTTGAACCTACTTTGAACTTTTTTCTTGTTCGTAGAGCCTGGTGGTCACTAGTTGCTGCATTTCACTGCCATACTTGTATGTGACAAAAAAGCAAAATAAAAAAAACGCATCTCATCAAAACAAAAAAAAACAAAAAATGTACATTCAAGGATTCTTGATCATCATACCAGTAGACATAACATGACATGGTATGAAATTCCATGCTCCAGGACCAGTCGATGCCAAAAACATAAAGGAGTAAAGAATAATAGAAAAGTAATATAAAAAAGGCAGAATTAAAACAATCTCCATTGTTTTGTTGTTGTTTTATTTCAAACCTAAGTAAAAATGGAAAAAAAAAAAGCTCACATGTTCTAAAAGGAGTGTGAGGAAACCTACCCCGTCTCCAGTCAATCTATTTACACCCTGTGTGTGGTTTTGTTTTTCACCAATCATATCACATATTCACAACCACAAAAAAAGAAAACAAAAGCGAGTGAGTCAGTAAGACATCTTGTGAACAGCACTTGTTTGTACCACTGCTTCATTGTTGGACATTGCCTGAGCTCCCCGACAGTCTGATCCAGTCTCACTTCACACACTAAAATGCTAAATGTTTTTCAAGTTGTGTGTACGCATGGATGTTTAAAATGTAGTTCCTTCCTTAGTTTATACCCCATACCCCCTTTGTGGTTCCTGGTAGTGAATTATTTGATGCTTTATAGCTCATACATAGTTTGTGTAGTTTGAAATTGATGCAAAGCAGTGCATTTTAATGTGTTTGACTGTAAAAAGAACAGATTTGTGTGTTCTCTGTAACCAGTGTTGCGTATGACCCTTATTGACCCTCACTTGAACTATAACATGGCGACAATTCTTTTCTACATGCAAGGAAAGACATAACTGTACTGTCTTGAATATACAGACTTAGGCCCTTTTGATACGACAACAAACACGAGTGTATCCGCAAAACTCCCTTCACTATTGGGGAAGGGAGGTCTTTTACAGTCTGCATTAATTGAAAAGTCTCTCCAGCAGCTCCCAGGTCTCTGAACAGCTTTCTTCTTTGAACTGAGATGAGAATGTGTCCTACTGTTTCTAAGGCTCCGCACTCACGTTTGCTGTCTGAGTGTTTGCCAATCGGAGCCAGCCCACTTCTAAGCCCAAACCTCAACCTGGTCATTACCATTGAGTCCCTCCTTTTACAGTTAAAATGTTTTCCTATTTCCACTAATTTCTATATTTCAAAATATGACCTCCCCCTGTTTTCATTTTTCCCATGCGCTCTGCCACCCTTCCTTTAATGACTTATTAATTATAAGGATGGCTCCTGAAAGTCCGAACTGCAGGGCAAGTTCTGTTTTCTTCTCCTGGGTTTCTTCATTGCCAGGTAATCTGCCTCCTCATTTCCTGCAACACCCATGTGCACTGGAACCCAAATAAAACCCACCTCACACCCTGCTCTGTGAATTCTGTACAGTTTTTGGAATATGTCTGTCAGTATATCAGGTCTGGACTTTTATTTGATTTCACTTATTGTAATTAAAGCTGTTGCTGAGTCACTGCGTATAACTGAGTTGTCTGGTTCATCATCATCAATTGTCATCATCTCTTCTTTGAAAACTGACATCTGGTCTGAAATTCTACATCCTTTTTTAATACTTAAGTCAGGGATGAAAACTCGAAATGCCACTTTCCCACTCTGGATCCTTGGATCCATCTGTATAAATCTGCAATTATGTTCCCCATTCATGTTGTATATGGTCATTGACGTCTTTCAATATATTTTCTGAGCTCTTTTCCTCATTATTCAGAATGTATAGATCAACTTGGTTGTGGCTAAAGCCATGATGGTACAACTGAGCAGCAGACTGGAGGGAACATTTCATTTCTACTAATGCTGCCTTACATTTGAGTTTATTTCCAAAGTTTGTTATTACTCTTCTTTCACTTCCCATGAATTCCCAAGGCTGATCTAGTGGGCATTTTGTTTGGAATGTTCCATCATATCCTTTTATTTTCATGATGTATTTTAATCTGATGCTTGTACCTTCTAAGTTCCAAGAGCATCTCTCCTATTTCTATCAATAGAGCAGGTACTGGAGTTGCGCAAAACATCCAGTTTTTAATTATTGCAGGAGCTGCTGATCCATGAGCCGTGCATCCACAACCAATAACAGACCTAATCGTTCCTCTGTATATCATCATCATTGACTCTCTATCAGCCTCCCAGTCAGATCCTTCCACACACCTTAGAATATTTATTATTTTTCACATTTTACTAAAATCTTTTCAATATATACCTTCCATGTCATCCTTTCATACAACCACATTCCGAGAAACATACATTTTTACCTTTTCTGAATTCTTACCATATATTTGTATATTCTGATTCAGAAGTTTCTTTTTGTATCTAAATATCATATATTTTGATTGTCTATGGATAACTTGAAACCTTAATCATTGGCCTACTCAACCACTCTATCAAGATGTTTATAGCATGTTGTTCTGTGGTTTCATTACAAAATCAAGTAACAGCGCCTTCCCCTGGCCTGGGAATACTAACAACACCGTCGTCGGTGTGTCCGCCGCTGCAGTGTAAGCCTTTTTAACAGATTAGGTGTTGTCATGTGAAACGTTGTCATGTAAACGGAGCCTTAAAATGTAGACAACAGACTCATTTGACTAATGTCCACAGTCGCCATGTGAATTTCATCGTATTTACCTTTTTTGTTCAAGAATGTTCTTATCAGTGTTGCCACCATTACTTTAAGAACTAATCAGATGAATGATTACTAGTTACTCATTTAAAAAGTAACTTAGTTACTTCAACGATTATTTGTTTTTAAAAGTAACTAAGTTAGATTACACGTTACTTTTCAAGTTACTTTCAGCAGCTACCGACAACCCCCCCTCGTCTGAACATGAAAATTACTACCGTTTTTGATCAAAAACTGCTGATCCCTGCCTCCTGCGCCTGCTGCTACATATTTAACCTTTGACCTTCATTCTTTGTTGTATTTATATCTGACTCACTTGTATTATCAGATTTTTACTATTGCTGCTATTTAGTTTACCCGGAGATGCAGTTGTAGCCTTTTGTTGCACTATTTATTTATTTATTTCTCTCTCTCTATAAAAAAAAAATTACTAAAGATAAAGCTGCATTTTAACCACTGGCCAGCTATTGAAAAGCACAAACTGAAATATTTAAACCATCTTCAGGCTGTGTCAAAGCTCAGAATTAACTTCAACTTGGAGGTATGTAGGCATTTCGCTGCACAAATCCCATGTTGGACCGCTAGCCGCGGGTTTGAGCCCCCTGATTTAACTCCTTCACTCACAGCAACCCCGCAACACTGCAGTCACGTGGTTTCTGAGGTGTCTGCACTGTGCGCATGCGCAAGCACTCTAATCCTCCTCCCAGCCAAGTTACCGTGCGACACCTTTAGACCCGCAAAGACGAAGGAAGTAAAAACTGCTTTTACCGTGTTTCCCGTCACTTGGAGCGGCGTTTGGACAAATGCAGTCGTGCCGTAGCCTTTCGTGGACGTTTTTAAAAGCTCTGCTCGAGGGTTAAGTTTCAGTGCGGAGTTAGTTCAGCTTTGTCTGGTGATGGACAGTAGCTGTGACAAGTGTCAAAACTAATCCGACGAAAACAAGAAGAAAACCTCCACCCTCGGCCTCTCCACACAGGTGAACCGCATAGGAGGTGAGAAAACCTTTGTTTATCATCTTGGTTCGCGTTAGCACGCAGAGCTAAAAGTACAGTAGCCACCTGTTGCTTCCTCCTACTTTAACTTCAGCTAGCGAATTAGCATCGCACACACACATCCCTGTATGAATCGATTTCACCCATACATCTAGTTCTGTTTGGATAAAATGTGAAGGGAGGGGATAAAACTGTACAATCGAGTGTCTTGACGCTGTTTGGTGTCAGTTTCCAGAGTTAGCCGCTGTAGAGACCTGGCTGTACCTGTTTGCTAGCTCCTGGTGAACATCCGGCATTGAAAGCTTTAAAATAACTTTCACATCGTTCACGAGCAGGTTTTTATACACATGTTTAGCTACTGACATATTAAAACGTTTTATTATAGGGTTTGTTCGTGTTTTGTTTCATAAAAGTGCGCTTAAAGTGTCGCAGGTGTCATATCATATGATGGTACCAGCAGGACCCGGATGAAGCTTCAGGTGTTTTCTCTCTCTCTCTCCCTCTCCCTCTCTCTCTCTCTCCCCCCCCGCATTCCTTTCACAGGCCTGTCGACTTGTTCTGACAGGCAGCTGGGCTGAAAGCAGCGATCTACACCCTGTGGGACTGAACAGGCTCTGAGAGCAGACAAAAGGAAGCTACACTTTATTGTATTTCTTCTCGATTGGCTGCATTGTGATCAGGTAAGTCATGATTTCTCTCTCAGTAGGAAAATGTGATCTAGCCTTGTTTACCACAGAGAGGGTTGGTGTTTCACTTAAAACCAAGGAGGCTGTTGGGAAAATTATTAAATATAGGACTTTGGAGTGAGTCAGTTTCGTTTAAGACACTTTAGATATGCTGTGCAGATATTAGCTGCTGCTGTCTGGGCAACATGTCATAAGTTGCAATGGCTTTCTGTGGTGAGCAGAACTTTCTCTAAACACTATTATTAATTACTCCCAATCTGACGAAAGTCTGATTCTAGATCCGAAAGCCACATTTTTGTGGCTCTTATCCTGATCAGTGTGCGTCTTTGGTGTTGGACTGTTTATCACAAGACAACAACATCTCTCATGCTGTTTTTGGAATTGTGAGATTTTTCTGCAGAAAATTGTCATGAAATGTAGCCAACAGCTTGTAAGCACATATTTAGAATCATTGATCATGCTCATTAAGTTTTTAACTTAATTTTCTACTGATTTCATCTTTATGGTTTTAGTGTGTCTTGTTTAAATCATTTTACACTTAAATCCACATTGCATATTTCTAATAGTTTTTATTTTTTTTACATTTGTGGTCCATCATATTAGTCAAGTGAACATAATTTGTGCTTTCAATTGTCTTTTATAGGAATAAATCATTACATCTTTTGGCGATTTTTCATAACATTACTATCTTTTTGTATTTTATGACTTTTTATGGACTGAGCAAGTTGTTTATTTATCCAGGAAATAATTGAGACCTTGATAAGAGAACCATAGATGGAGGTGCATCTCAAAAACATAAAGAAAAAGAAAAACGTTTGACATGGAACTTGTTTCTCTTTTTGTCTTATTATTATTATTATTATTATTATTATTATTATTTTAAAGCTGCACGGAAATAAAATTTTATTAGTAAAAGAATGCAAAATGAATTTTTGTTGTTCCAGGTCTGGCTATTTTGACCCAATTTGCATTAAATTGAATGCTTTGCATCCTTGCAAGTTCTTTTCTATTTTTTTCCCCCTGTAAATAAACTCAATCAAAACAGTTTAGTGAATCGTTGAAATAAAGGTTAAAGGACCCATATTATACTAAATCAACTTTTCTGGTCTGTAAACATCATAAAAGTGCTATTTGGGGTTCAAATACATCCCCAAAGTGTTTTTTTTCATTGATTCCCTCAAGCTTGAGTTCACAGTGATCTTTCTCTGTTCTAACTGGTGGAGGAGCTCAACACCTTGATTCAATTTGATGACGAGGCACCAACGTGCTGACACGTCACAGAGCTGGAGAAGCTCCGCCTCCAGGAAGATTGACATGCGGAGAAACCAAAACAAGAGTGATATGAAAGTGCCAAGGAGCGCGTAGCGCTCTCTCAGTCTCTGCTCACTTCACATTGAACGCTGCTGTTTTTGTTGCTGTCGATAACCGTTTTCACCTTCATGTCCACTTGGAGAAAATGTGTTTTCGGGTACAAGTATGGTTCCTCACTATTTGTCTTGCTGAAAGAAGAAGCACAGCAGCAAACGTAGCTGGACTTTTTTCCCGCGGACCTGCCTCAGAAATCCGCAAAGAATGTGTTTGTTTTTGAGCGACTCTTCACCAAAGAAGCTTCCAGAACTACGGTACTTTGAAACTGGACTTACTCAGAAGCTCATCTTGAAACCTGCTGCTATTCCCACAATAAAAGACTAACGAGGCTCCGAGAGGAGGAGGAGGCGGCTGTGGGCCGGGCCTCAGTCTCCGTTCCGGCGGGGGAGGCAGAGGAACTGAGAACCACCCGTTTCATGAGAGGTGACGTCGGCTCAATCCAAGAAATATCTATAATTTCACAAGTATTATTCCACATGAGCATAGGATGGACTGTGAAACATGAAATATAGTTAAATATGGGCCCTTTAACTAAACTTAAATGAGAAGAAAATCTGCCATAGATGACGTGAGTCTGGTTCAAGAGAAAATATTTGGAGGTCATCTTCTTTTAGGTCTCCGTGACATTTTGTTGCAGCCTTTGGCTACTTCTTCTCTGGTCAGTTTTGAGAATATATTGAGGAAAAGGAGAACTGTTTTCCATGTTTATAGTGAGATCTTCTGAGTTTGCAGTCTCTGGGGCAAACTGCATTAATGTCCTTGGTTTCAGGCGCTGCAGAATGAACTTGGCACAATGGGTGATTGTGTTCCACGCAGCTCTTTATCCGATTAATTGGGAGTTCTTAATGAGCTAATTGGGAGCTTACAATGAACAAACGGGGCTGTGTCGAAGTTTCTGAACTCCCAGCTGATTCTAAACTGACTTTTTAAAGGAATAGCACATCTCTGGTCATTACCTGAGAGGTACTCTGATATCTAAAGTGTAAACTGTATATCGGCAGAATTTCTTTGGTATGGATTGTTTTATATTCGTGCGATTGATCGCCTGGAACCGAGCGGCTGTGCTGAGCTGTTCCAAGTCTAGACGTGCAGCATTTTCCCACATTTACATACATTTGCATTCATTCATTAGGTGGCAGACACTTTTGTCACAGATTGGATGCACAGTACGCTTCAGGAGATAAAGCACCCAAACCCTTCATCCTCCACCGTAACTGCGAGGAAGTCCAATGTATTAATCCACCAGAAGACGTAATCAACATGATCGCTGCTGAAATTGCATTTCATCAACTGTTGATTTTAATAGATTTAATAGGTAAGCAGTGTTGCAGTACTGCAGTAGACGGTAGTGTTGTAGTTAAACCCACCTAATCCAAGACTGATTTAAGACAAGACAAAGTATTGTAGGTACGCAGTCTCATACCGACTACTGAGGGGATTTTGACCCAAGTTGGATGTGGCTGATGCACTGTTTCATCCTCTTGCTTCTCGGAAACCACTGTTTGCTGTGTAAAGCACAAAAATGGCAACATGCTGTTTCTTCTTGCAGCAAACAGCCATGACTGGCCTCCCAGTGAGTCAACAGATGTATTCAAACACCTCAGCTGAAGCAGCTGTCAAAATCCTATTCGCCCTTCCGGGTCAACATCCCCCTTCACCATGACTGTAAAGCACAGTGCCACCCTGTGGTCCAGTTAACAAACCCAGCCAAGACTTCAAGACTGACTCCAGATCAAAACCTGAGCAAGACCAACACTTTAAGTGGCAGAGACCTTAAAGTCCTAGAAAATGTGTTCAGGACTTTAAAGATGTCTGTTAAGAGGCTTTTCAGTTGCACGACGCAGTGTTTCAGGACCTTTCCAGGGATGTTTCCAGGCCCTGAGGCTTTACGTGGGTTGACACTGACAAGGGCCTTTTTTGTTCCGGCTGTTGACGGTTGTAATGTCTGTTCATAACGAAGAGGAGCGGGTCACTGTGGCTGGGTGATGTTGTCTGCCTCAAATCGTGCAAAGAAACATTTGAGAACACCCGGCAGGGTGAGGTATGAATACCTCAAAATACCTGTTTAAGTTTCATCTAAAAGATTCACCCCTTCTCAGTTGTAGTACATTTTCTGAATCGTTTGCTGTTTTGTGCTTTTGGATAGTTTATTAGATGACAGTGATGACCTGTCAATGGTGACTGATTTCTCCATTGCTCCAGTTCTTACATTTGTGACATTGTTATTAGGACTGCAAGATGAATTGCTAATTTACTTGATATGCATCGCAAAAGATGGTCAATGTATTTTCCCCCATCAGATGGAGCCTGTGTATGCTATGGATTATATTTCACTTCCACTATTTCAATCTTACCTGATGTGAACAACAGCTGGAAACACAAAAAGTAAATAGGTCACAACAAAGGGAAGCAAAGTTCCTCTTCTGTTGGGAACAGGATGTGATTAAAGACAAAACGTCACAGTGTGGTTATAAGTGGCTCCAAGAAGTGACAGAGCACTGTTACAAATTCCCAAACGTCAATATACCTGACTAAAAGTGTTTGCTTATTAAGTTTCATTACAGTGGAAATGCCTCATCACGTTTTGCACGTTTAAGCAATATTGTGCGGCCGTCTCTCCCTCGGTCTCGGTCTCTCGCGTTGCATAATGAAGAAATCCAGGGTGCACTCATCCTGGAAGCACCAGACGGGGCCCCATTAGGAAGTGCATAGGGAATTTGCTTTTGTTTATTGACCCCAAAAGAATAAAAAGGCAAGCCGACTTTCCAAAAAAAGCAGCAATGTTTTAGTCCAACAAAAGCTCCAAGAAGTCTGAAAACATGTGTGAACATTTGACTTTTTCACCAGACGGATTCTGGTCATCACACACTCTGTGATCAGTATTGTTCCTTTCTTTAAGGTATGGTAGCTTTTATTATGTGAAGCGGGTGTGATCGCTCACTTCTTTTAAAAAAAAAAAAAATACCAAAGTTGACGAACGTCATGTGAAAGTGCTGAAGTCCCACAACCTAGATCCGATTACGGAACCTGAAAATCTGGCTTCTGTTGTACTTTAAACCTCACCGGGTGTTCACCCCCCCCCCCCCCCCCCCCCCCGAGCTCGTCCATGTGGGCTGACATGGAGGCGAGGCTGTGTGTCCGTCAACCTTTTGAAGGCTGTGCATTCCTGATGGGCCTGGGTGTGTTTGGACAGGTCCATGTGGAGGCCTGTGGCGCTCCGCCATGTGAGAGTGCGGCAGGACTTTATCTATGAATTATTTGTGCGTATCAGTTTCTCTCCACAAGCCGGTTGGATATGCTGCATTATGCATGATTAAGCTTTTTTTTCCCCCCCCCTCAAGAAGCAGGCAGACTAACTCAAGTTCTAATCGCTTTTAATTAGCTGGGATTTAATAGATTGAGTAATAATTGGCACTCATTTATTAAAATGGCTGAATAAATCTAATGTGCCACGGTTGTGCAATAGATTATCTTTGCTCCTATTGGGATTTATGGATGGTTATTACCATTAAATTCCTGTAAGTAATAGATTACTGAAATTAATAGATCACCGGAAGTAATTTTATGAAAAATGTAAATTATTTATGGAAATAAACTAATTTACTCTAACAACTCCTAAAGTAATTGAGTAATTACTTAAAGTTAACAATTTATAAAGAATAATTTATTAATGAAAAAATATTATTTTGAATAAATTGGTTATTTATAAATTAATAATAAAAGGGGCACTACCAGAGAACTTGGAAATGGTTAATTACCAAAATGTCTCATTTGGAAAAAGGGTTTATTTAAGTTAGTTATTATTTCTGTATAAATATAACGATCTTAAATGAAATGGAAGGTTGTCACAGAGCCAAAATGAAGGCCGCATTTTACCTGTTGCTGTAGTGACGGAAAGACGCTTCCTGGGGTCACGTGACGACTGAACCGCTTTCAGTCGGGCCAGTTCTGGATGCCCGAGTTTTAACTGGATGTCGGAACGTGTAATTAAAACTCTGGTGACCATATGGTAGTGATGCTAAATGAAGCTTCAATGAAGATTCATGAACCACTGTCTGTATTTTCTGACTCCACCAGGTGGAACTCTTGGTTTGAACATAGAGGCTGAAAGACTGTCAATGAAGGGTGTTTTCAAACATGTATTGAACAGACAGTGTCATCTAGTGGCTTCAAAACATATAGAAAGTGGTTCATGAATTTTCATTGAAGCTTCATTTGGCCTTCACTAGCATACGGAGGTACAATGGTAAAATGTAGCAGTTTAGTTGCTTTATCAGTGACACCGTAAAGTACGTTGCATATTAGCTTTAGGCTAATGTAGCAGCACTACCTAGACAAAAACTCTCTTCCTGTTCATCGGTGACATGGTCTGCACCAGGTGGTGCGTGTCGTTCTCGTGAGGCCGCGGTAACTTGTCCGGTACCGGGTCTGGATTCGGCGTCCTGAACCAGAACTGTGGAGATTTGCGTTCAGCTTCAGAAAAGTTTCCTGTAGAAAGCTGTACGTTGTTGCGGCAGTGAGAAGAACCACTGGCCTGCGTCCCAAGAGTCAGAAAAAGGAAAAGTAATCCAAACTGTGTTCCGCTCGTGTGTGTCCCTTGGCCCTTCAGGTGGGAAGCGGCCCCGAGCGCTAGTTGAAAGGGGGTTTCATCCAAGTTTGAATCTGGGACACCTGCTGTGTTCAGGTCAGTTCAGCCAATGAGTAGCTGGAGGCTAGAAACTGCTTTCAATGGGCGGGCATTCCTGGTCCCCGAGGGCCACAGCCCTGCATGTTTTCAATGTGGCCTCACATCAACACAGCTGACAGCAGTTATTGGCTCGTTATCAAGCGTTGTGCAGAGCCTCATCATGAGAACTCAGGTGTGTTTGAGCACAGAAACATTGAAAACATGCAGGGCCGCGGCTCTCCAGGACCACGGTTCCACACCCCTGCTCTGGAGGCTTCTAGAATTGTTTTTCCCCCCCATGTACCTGTGCAGGGGTCGCCAACCTTGGTCCTCAAGGGCCCTTGTCCTGAATGTTTTGACTCTCTCCCAATGCAATGAAAGGCTCCTTGTTGGGCTTTTTCACAACATCATCTTTAGATTCAGGTGTGCTGAAGCAGGGAGAGAACTAAAACATGCAGGACGGGGGCCAACGAGGACCAGGGTTGGAGACCTCTGTACTAGTGCACGTCCAAAAAGGACTATTCACTACAGCCGTGGTGAGCATGTGCAGTAGCACCATTTCACAACACGTTTCTGGCATCGACACGGTGTTGGAGAGTTTTCAGAAAGTTGTTTTCCCCCTGTTTCTGTGGAGACAGCTTTTTAAAAAGGTGCCACCTGGGGGAGTCCCTTTCAAAACATTTTAATAAAATAATGAATAAATAATGAACATTAAACATACTATAGGAAAAATGTACAAGGCAATACGGTCAATGGACAATAAGACACATTTTCCTGAAATATCAACAGGATAGAGATTTGGCAGTAGAAATACCAGAAGAGCTTAAGATAGAGAGATGAAAAACTACAACTTTTTATTATTATTTTTTTTTTACTGTCTTACCGGAGCAGCTTCATGTGCAGCGTCTCTGGATGCAGCACTGCGAGTGCAGAGCAGCACAATACGGAGTGGAATAATATTAAGGCAGAACGTTTCACTTTAAAAGTTCCCTGATGGCTGAATGAGAAAGTGAAAGTCAGTAGCTTTACTTTGACAAGCTGGATTTTACGACCACAGTAGTAATTCTGCAGCAAAATGTCAGGTTGCCATGTTGGCTGACCAGGAGCCGTGTGTGTGTGTGTGTGTGTGTGTGTGTGTGTGTGTGTGTGTGTGTGTGTGTGTGTGTGTGTGTGTGTGTGTGTGTGTGTGTGTGTGTGTGTGTGTGTGTGTGTGTGTGTGTGTGTGTGTGTGTGTGTGTGTGTGTGTGTGTGTGTGTGTGTGTGTGTGTGTGTGTGTGTGTGTGTGTGTGTGTGTGTGTGTGTGTGTGTGTGTGTGTGCGTGCGTGCGTGCGTGCGTGCGTGTGTTATTCTCAAAGTGAGCAGGGAGAGACTAAAACATGAAGCACAGGGGCCCTCAAGGACTGGAGCTGGGGACTCCTGTCCCAGACTTATGTTGGATATTTATTTGCTAGTTGACATTATTTCTGTGGTTTACCCTGAATAAATATCCATTACAAGCTTCAGTCTTCAGTAGAAAAACAATGCAATTAATTGCAATTAATTAAAGAAAATTGTGCAATGAAATCGTTTTTATTGATTGGCAGCACTAGAAGGGACTAATAAATCCAGTGCTTGGTATTCCAGCTGCTCTGTCCTCCTCCTCCACTCTCTTTCTCAGCATAGCCCATGAAGATCTAAGTGAATGTGATGCACATCTCTTTAGGATTATTTTTGCTGCAGGGGAAAAAGGCAATTATGAAAAATGTAATGTGTAAAAAAAAGTCCCAATCCAGAGTTCTTAAAGATGATCTTTTTTCCTGAGATATAGAGTGACAACAAAGTGCTCATTGACCCTCAGCTCAGCATGTTTGAGCCCTCTGTTCTTCTACTGTTTTCATTGCTATTGCCGAGCACAATTGGTGCCAGACCTGCTGTTTACAGCCCGTTTACACGACAGCCATTTACCAGAAACCGCATTGTTTTTGTTTCTCCATCAGACATAAACATGATGCAAAGGATGGCAGCACTGCACTGCAGTCCGTGCAATAAGTCAGTGACTTAAAACACTATTGTTGTTTAAAACAAATAGCGAAAATGCAACGGAATCCTGCAGTTTTCACTTGTAATCATTGTGTAAACTGGAACGTGAGTCCATTTCAAAGTTCACACATCAAAGTATGACAGCCGTGTTTTGCGCACAGTTGTAGTAAAAATGTTAATGATGCGATGAGTGTGTGTGAAATGACCAGACAATCATGGCTGCTGGAGGAGCTGATTGACGAGAATGTGGAAAATCACTGAATGATGAAAGTTGGATTATATTTGCATTTCTATACGTGTTCATAACCATATACACTCAAATTGTACCAATGAAAATGTGTTATTACTGTCAGCAGCCCCATTTATGTTTTTTCATGAGAAGAACTTATTTAATCGCTCCACTCAAGCTGTTGCTTGACATCAAAAGTATAAAATATGAAAAAAACCAATAACTGTTGCTGACTGTAGCTCAGTACTTCAGATTGATGTTTGCACGACACTCCTGTTTTGTTTTGAACCTCTGTGGACTTTGTTGTGGGTGTGACCATTTTAATACGTCATCGCCACTCACAGCTGATTGTATTAGAATAAAGTGGAGCAGAATATTTTATTGCATCTTCATTGATTTTCGTTCCCCCAAAAAGTGAGATTCAAAGTTTTTATTGAAAAACCTAGACCAGGGGTCGGCAACCTTCAACACCGTTTGGACTCGTTGCCCACTGAACAAAACACAATGGGAGCCTTAAAGTCCTAGTGAAATGTAACACACTACTTTGCAAACAATGATAGTTGGGGTTCTACTTATAAGGTTCCTCCGACTCTGCCCCACCACTGTTGTCGCATAACAAAGTTATTTGAATTTTGAATCTCCAGCCGAGGAAGTCGGGGGAATCCTTCTTCGTGGGCGTGACGTCAAGAGATGTGCAGATCTCCATCTGTTGTGTTTATATCGGCTTGTTTCCCTCTTAAATATCCAAGTTTTTACAGTATTTTGAAGTTATAGTCGGCGTTTAATGAGCCTTGACGAAAGATTGAGCCTGGAAGAGACCAGAGGGAGTAGAAAAGGAGCACGGGCGGCGGGAGCCGCTAGCTCGGGCGGCTAGTAGACGATCAAGTAGTACCTGGACTCGTCTTCGGTGATTCCGCGCAGTCGGAAAAGCGCTGATCCAGGAAGCCGGGTTGTTCTGCCAAAAGTCAGGAGCCTCAAAGCCTCAAAGGTGAAAAGTGGCGGCTGCTGAGGCGAGGAGACGAGGACGAATGAGGACGAAGCGTCTTCTGCTTCCTCAAACATGTTCCAGACGGGGTCACTGATGGCAGAACCACCTTCTGTGTCTTCTTCATCAATCACTGGGTTTGAAATGACGATGATGATGAAATATGGTTAAATTCAGCCTCTTCGTCGTCAAAACTCTGATCCTCCATAAAGTAAACACAACTTGGGCGTGTGCACAACTCGTGATGTCACTCTATTATTGTCAGAAGCTCCTCCCAGCAGAGGAAATACCGCTATTTATCAGCTATTTTCTCACAGATTGCCGTGTTTTAACATTTTACCCTTCAGCCAGTTGACATAAAAATGTCCCTAGAAGCGAGTGTTTTGGAGGTCGGATTTTCATTTCACTAGGACTTTAACCTCCACCCATCATCACTATATTATGATTATTATTATTATATTAAGTTGCTTTTTAGAACCACGAGTGTGAGTGGTATGGCTTTCAATGTCATTCAGTTGTTGGGTACATCCTGGTTCTTTAACATTATTTGAAGATTTGCCGCTCTGTGGCAGTGAGCATGAAGCATCGTTCCTCAACATGTCTGCTGATCGGTAGTGGGTCGTCACTCACAAGTCGGCGATATTAAACTATCTCATCTGTGGTTAACTCTCCCATTATTGTTCACGTACGGCCACTTTGCACACACTGGTTGCTTTGTTGACTGGATGTATTGAAACATCGGCGCACCACAGTCTTCTGACGCTCCTCTCAGGAGATGGACGCTTCCACTGCGTCACATAAAGGAAGCTCATGGCTTCACATTGCGGGGAGCCGACACCTTTGGCCAGCTGTGCAGCTGTCGCTGCAACTACTGCGCTCTTCTCCCCACCATTGTTGCGTTGCGTGTCTGTGTCGTTCACGACACCGCTTACATTTGACCACACCTTGTAGTGGGACCGAGCAACACAGTTGGTTCTGGGTTTGCTTTGCCTTACCGTCATGTCCTGGCCCGCCGCGCTCCAGGACGAACTGCAGTGGGACCGAGGCTCAAGCACCGCAGCAACACACCTGCGTGTTGCCCACCGCTGGTCTAAACGGTCCATCGGTGGCTAAGCAATGTTTTAGCAATGCAGTGATTCCCATGATATTGTTGGACTGTGATTAACATGTCATGTTTTTGACTTTTTTGGAGATAAATGTAAAAAAAAAAAAAGAAAGAAAGAGAAAAGGTCGTGTGAAAACGCCAGGACGACGGGTGTCGGTTCTGTGTGTGAAAGAAGTAGAGCGGTTGAAGTGACAAACACAGCAGGCGTGACTGTGCTTCCACTGCACAGCGTGCGCCTCGTGTGTACATTACAACTCTGACTTGTCGGACCAGTCGGACTGAACCAGATTGCACCGGGACGCGTTCAGCCTCCTGCTCCACTTGAAAGCTCGATTCATTTGTTTTCAAGGGTAAAACAATCGCTTTCTCCATGTGTTTGTGGGGAATGTTGAAGGATGGACTACTTGTCCTGGGAAATGGTGCAAACCAACCACAAGCTCACTCAAGTTGTTTTTGTTTTTTTTTAAAAAGAAGCTAAGAGGAAGTTGGCGGTGTGTCACGGTGATTCATGTGCGTGCATGTTTGTGTTTTTCACAGGAGCAATCACTGTCCTACGCAGGAATCCTGCTGAAACCAGAAGAAGGCGTCGGCGTACAGTCTTTATTCATGATCAATGGTTTTCAGTAAAGGTAAGCTGGCAGGAAATAAAATGGAGTGTTTAGTCTCATGAGTCGTGTCGTACCAGCTCGCTCTCTCTCTCTCTCTCTCTCTTTCAAGAGAGACTTTTGACGTTCCAAAGTTCAGCTCTGATATCACAGCGGGGGTGTCACCTCCTCACCACACCAACCAATTGTAAACAGAGCTGCTGTTTGAAGAAACCACTACCTTATAGTCCCCCCTCCCCCCCCCCCTCCCTCCTTCTCCCTCACCTTCACTTGCAGGACGTTGACTTTCGTGAGTTAGCAGCTAAACCCTGCTCATGCCTTTGAAAGCAGTTAAATTAAACTCCTTTTAAATGAGAGGCAATAGGTTTATAAGCGGAGAGCGTTTCAGTCTGGACTTTGGTTTGGTAAACAGGGTTCATTTGGAGATAACATCTACCTGCCCGCCTTTGGTATTCCAGAGACCAGCTGTGAGAAGGGAAAGCCAATTCTGCTGTTTCATGCAGTGAAATTGGAGCTAACGACGCTGGTAAAGAAATCGCTGGTGTCTTCGTGAAACCAGAACTGTATCCGGTTTATTGAAGTCAGGAAACAAAATCACCTGAAAATGTGAGTAGCCCATCTTCAGAGCCCTACATCAGGAGAGTATCAATTAGCCTCTGTATTGTTTAACTCCAGACGTTGTAGCTGCAGTGAGTATGGACATTACTGCACGCAGGCACAGTGTCATTTCTCTGCTGCTGTCGGGATCCACTTTTATCATTGACTTAGTTTAAACAAATTTGAAGCAAATACTTCTGAATCTTGAAAGGATGAAATGTTTGTCATGCTGAAAACAAGTCAGATATCTTGGTCTAGGTTTTTTGTTTTGGCTGATTTGAGGGAAGCATGAAGAACATGTAGTAATTTACTTGACTCTTTTACTTGGCAAACACTTGGTGTTATTGTGCAACGTCTTTCTAGTCAAATACCAAATTAAAACACTGGCAGTGATGATATACAGTAATATTGAAATGATATTGTAGCGATGACTATTATTGCTTTTTAAAGATATTTAATCCTGGGGTGTCAAACACGAGGTCCATGGGTCAAAACCCACAGAGAGAGGCTCTAACCCAGTGGCCAAACCACCAAGCAAATTGTAAAAATTTCAATAGAATTGATTTACAATTATTCTTTAATGGTGAGGTTTTGAGAAATATGGGACATTTCTCTGCTTTGTTGCATAAAATGTGCTTCAAAAATGTAATTCTGTTATTGATGGTCTGATGCTTTGGCGTGAAAATGATGTCTGCAGTGAAAGGATAGGATCAAAAGGTCAAAGAACATGTTGGAGGAAGAAGTGGATTAACATGTGGTAGGTTAATACGCTGTATTTTCAACATTGCGTCTATTCTTTCATATGGGGCGCTTCCTGCTTCCTGGACTTTTCAAAACATTTGGGCGGCACATCCAAACCCGTCAGCTGCTCAAGCTGTGTGAAACCACGACAGAATGTAGTGGAGTCTGCACACACAGAGAGAAAAGCCCTCAAGTCATCCACATATTTGCAAAAAACAGTTTTCTAATCGCATTCTGCTCTTTTAGGCTTCATTTTTAGTCTGTCAGTGACATTTAAAGGACCCATATTTTACTATATTTCATGTTTCACAGTCCATCCTATGCTCATGTGGGATAATAATTAAGGTGATACAGTATAAACACTCAAAACTTGTGAAATTCTAGCTATTTCTTAGATTGAGCTGACGTCACTTCTCATGAAACGGGTGGTTCCTAGCTCCTCCTCCTCCTCCGTCCCCTGGGTGACGTAGCCAGCAGCTCACGCTAGTAGTTGTAGTAATGTACTTACAGATGTCGGCCCTCGTTAGTCTTTTATTGTGGGAATAGCAGCAGGTTTCAAGATGAGCTTCTGAGGAAGTCCAGTTTCAAAGTACCGTAGTTCTGGAAGCTTCTTTGGTGAAGAGTCGCTCACAAACAAACATTGTTTGTGGAAAAGAAAAAAAAGTCCAGTCACATTGGCCGCTGTGCTTCTTCTTTCAGCAAGACAAATAGTGAGGAACCATACTGGTACCTGAAAACACATTTTCTCCAAGTGGACATGAAGGTGAAAACAGTTATTGACAGAAAGAAAAACAACAGCGTTCAATGTGAAGCAGCAGAGACTGAGAGAGCAGAGAAGAGGCTGCAGCTCCTTGGCACATTGGTGGGCGTGTCTTGTTTTGGTTTCTCCGCATGTCAATCCTCCTGGAGGCGGGGCTTCTCCAGCTCTGTGCAGCGTCATCAAATAGAATCAAGGTGTTGAGCTCCTCCACCAGTTAGAACAGAGAAAGATCACCCTCTAACTCAAGCTTGAGGGAATCAATAAAAAAAAAAAACACTTTGGGGATGTATATGAACCCCAAATAGCACTTTTATGATGTTTAAAGCACAGAAAAGTCGATTTAGTATAATATGGGACCTTTAAGGATCTTTGCTTGCGTTCTTGTCATTGTGGTAAGTTGCGTTGATGTGACATTTAAATCTTGCTTTATTTTCCTCATAATTTATGGGTTCGTTGGCTCAAGGTTGTCTGTGTGACTCGAACTAAGATGAGTTTGACTGTTTGGAACGAGATTTGTGTGATTGACAGAAAAAAGAAAAAAAAATGGTCTTAAATATGTTAAATCAAGCCTGAGAGATATCAGTTTCTTAATTATACTTGGTGCGTTTCTCAATCTCACCGTTGCAGCTTTCCCAGTCAAATCCACTAAACTGTTGTTCAGGCCTGTTACAGCATTTGCAGCACAAACAATCAGAAAGATCTCTTCTGTGTGTATCTTCCGTCTTTTCCGTCAGTTTGATTTTCTCTAGTCAACACTTACTATAGGACATAATGTTCAGTGACAGTGATATGTTCCACCTTCTAAGAGCTGCCATGATAAGAGATGATCCGTGGCCATAGTGCCATGGCTTATCAGTTCTGAGTGAAAGACTTTGACAGTAACCGTCATAAAAAAAAAACCAACTGCAGTGAAATACTTATGAAGCATAATGCTCTTGAAGCAAGCCATCTCTAACAAGATATTTACTCTAAAAGTCATCTAATTACCAATAGAAGCATTTTTAGTAATAATAGTGACAGTATTATTTTATTCGACACTTTGGAAAACCAAGGCCCAAAGTAATTTAATGACCAAAATGATTTTCCAGTCTTGCCTCTGGTAAAACAGTCTTTACTGCAAATCATCCAACTCCTGTTTCTTAATCCAGATCAGGGTCATGGGGCCCTGGAGCAGATCCAAGCTCCCTATGAAGGCAGGCCTGTTTTATCCACCAGTACAACGTTTTCTGGCTTTAGGCCGCTGTATTGGGCTTATATGACAATACAATGTCATTAAGTAGTAGTAGAGTAGAGCTTTATCCCCCCCCAGGGGGAAACACAAACTTACTACAGCTCAAGGTAAAAAGGTGCAGAAATTATAAAATTAAGGAATTGAAATATGTAAACATATGTTAATTCTAAACAAGAGCAAAAAAAGAGCACAAAAAATAGAATATGTAAAAATAAAAAAAGTAAAACAATCCAGTAAAAAAAGAAAGAAATCCTCTAAAAATAGAGTAGATTGCCAGGATTGATATACACCCAGTGTAGAGAGGTAAAAGAGATGTACTCAGTGCAGGTGTAAACGGTACATGTAGGACATTTCATTCAACATCAAATATTCTTTGTTACGTTTTTTTGCAAAACCTAAAAGAGCCTAAAATTTCTGAAAGGCTCGCTTTTCAGTCTCTTTCAAATTGTCAACGCCAAACATGGAACAGTACCTACTTTTTGTGCATCTGAAATAAATAAAATAAACCATCTCTGTCAAACAAATGCTTTTGTCCAAGCTGCCAATAGTTGAAGGAATATTCAACCCTGTATCAATCCAACTATTGATTACATTTCCACACACTGCTTCTGTTAGTCGATGCATGATCACCAAACATACGATTGCTTCTACTTTAAAACCTTTTTTTTTACGCTATACCCCATTTACACAATAATGTTTCAAAAGAAATAACATTGTTTTTATGTTTTTTCCCCGTCAAGTTTAGGGTTTATACGGCAACATTTTGAAAACATTGTCCGATTACATGGGAACGTAGGAAACGATGTTGTTAGCACCCCAAGCCATTAGTTAGCATTGCTAACTTATGGCTTGGGGTATAAGTTAGCTGCTAACTTATACCCCATTGTTCTCTGCTCACAGAGAACAATACGCTTTATACTTTAACCATGGCGGGAACAGAGATTTGGATTGACATGGACAGCGATGTTGGATAGCTATTCTGGGCGACTCTCGAAAATGTGCTTTTCTCCATGTTTCCAATTGAAAAATGTCACCTTGGCAGCCATTTTCAAATGAGCATTTCCAGTGGCTCTGAGCAATGCTTCTGTGTAAACGGACGCCGAAAATGCTACAAAAGTTACGCGTTTTCTCTTGAAAACATTGTGTGGACGGGGCCTTTGCAGGGACCTTGACATTCAGGGTTTTGTTGCGTGTTGCAGTTGTCTATAGCAGTGGTCCCCAACCTTTTTATCACCGCGGACAGGTCAATGCTGAGTTCGTAGATTGTTCATATTATTGAAGGCTTCATTGCCTCGTTAGAGCCGTTGGCCCCATATTCTGCAGAGCGGGCTTTGGCCTGTGGGAATCACCTGTCGCCATAAATCCATACTTCAAGTAGAACTCCTGGTACTGTCTGTTAAAAACCTTCTTTTTCTTGGAAGTTGTCGGCTCTTCTTCTGTCTCTTCACCGGCCCTTTTCCCCTTCCAAAAGAAACTTTCCAAACACGTCTGTATTTTGCTCATTTTGCTAGCTTGTGGGTTAAACGTTTGGCGCTCAAGGGACCGAGATGTAACCGAGAGAATCCGGACATTTTTCAAAATAAAAGATTGTTCAGACTCAGATATTAAATACAATGGAAATAATGACTTATTTCTTGGGCGGCCCGGTACCAATTGACCCGGTCCGCGGCCCGGGGGTTGGGGACCGCTGCTCTATATGATTTTGGTTAATGTAAGGAAAGTATGAAGAATGCATGAAAGCTGTTTGTGCACCATATGTCTGTCCTCCTTTAGGACGAGACAATGTGGGATTGTTCACATCTCTAAATGGCAGTAATAAAGAAAGTTTCCAGAACTTTCGAGGTTGTCATATTAATTTTTTCATGCAAGTGTCTTCTTCACTTATAGCTGATTGTTTGACGGTGTAAGTTCAAAATGGCCTCGTAAGTCATGAAAGTCTCCACACTCCCTTCGAATCAACAGACCTTTCAGTTCGGCTCTTCAAGGACTTTTGTCCCGCGGCCCACCGTCTCCTCCTGTCACACAATAGCAGTTATCACGGGCTACTTATTGCCAGATGTGGTCACGAAGCGGTGCGTGTGCTCTGTTATGCAAAGCAGAGCCGGTCGGAATGAAAAGGTCTTCATTCGTCAGAGCGCACAGTCCTGTCTTTTGTTTGTTCCTCTGCCTTTGTCGCCGGCCCCCTGCAACAAACCAGTCCAGTTGATTGCCTTTATTTGGTCTCAAATTGATTTTTTTTTGTTAGCAGTTCGGTTCATCAAAGCACGATTAAGTTCATTTGAGAAAAATCACAGTATTTTTATTTAAATGCCAATCTGCTCCTCATTAGCTGCAGAGAACATTTAATCTGCTGAAGTTCCCTGAGAGCCTTTCATTGATTTAGCAGTTAATAACAGAAAACGAAGCAGATTCACTGTCTGGAGAAACTTATTTGACTTCTCCTTCTGTGGTTTCTTTTTTTTTTTTTTTAATGTATATTCTATCATTTAAAATGCTAGACTGTAAGATCTCTAATAAGCTGCTCTAATGCAAATTATTGGATGCTCTATGTATACATATTATTTCTTTGTGTTTGTTTCAGGGGTTTCTGAGTGCTGAGTTTTGGACACGGTGATGGAAAATCCTGGTAAGAAAATTTGATGACTTTTTTTTAAAAACTCACCTGTGAAGGTTTACGGGCGCTGGAATTGCCCTCGCCCTTAATATTGAAGTGCACATCTTACAATACAGCCATAATGCTACAAATGAAAGACTGCTCTTTCCAGAAAATCTAATAAGAAGGTTGCAAGAAACCATACTAAAAAGCACTTTTAATAAGGGAAAGCTACTTTGTTTCTATTGCGCATTTCAGCAGTGAGGCAATTTAAAGTGCTTTTCATGAGCATCAACAAATAAAAAAAATAAAAAAAAATTGAAAAACGTTTTGAAGAAAATTAAAGGGAAAGAAATCCAATAAAAAAAACGTTTTAAAAGCAAGACAATATCCTTCATTTGAGTTTATAGTGACTAATTACACCTTAAATGTTTAATTTCCTTAATATAACAAGGGACGACTGTTTTCAGTATTATTTTCAAAAACTAATGCCAAAATGTTGCTGAAAGAATCACAGATAATCAATATACCATTCTACCCATACTACCGTATTTTCTGCCCTATAAGGCGCACCTACATTGATTGACATAATTTACAACTTCATTCACATTATAAGGCACATGGAATATACCAGTGGTCAGCAATCTTTATAGCTCAAAGCCATTAGGTTACATTTTCCACTGATTCTAACACCCAGAGAGGTGCACACACTTTATTTTGATAGTCCTACCTGCAGCCTATGCCAGGAGGACACTACACACAAAACCTTCTTCACTGCTGGTTGACAACTTACAACTACCGGTAATAATAATAATAATAATAAACTAAACTACATGAACTAAGCAACAAAAACACAACACAACACAATTATTACCGACACCACAAACCAAATATAAGCCCCAATAATTGCATTTAAAACACCACAAACAGCTGCAATGAATTATGGGAGTTTCTATCGGCTGCACTGAGGAGCTCAGGTTGAATTTGTCGCTGCAAGGCATGATGTCCCATCATGCCTTGCAGCGACAAATTCATGTTTTGTGTTGTTGGAGGTTATTGTGGGTTGTTGTTGGGCTTGGTGTTGTGTTGATTGTGTTTATGTGTTTTTGTTCCCCAGTTTAGGGAGTCATTATTTCATCTAGTTTATTTTGGTTTGTTAGAATGTTGGTGTGCAACCATGAGTGATGAAGGTGTTGTGTGGAGTGTCGTCCGCTCTGAAGATCCAGTTGAGAAGTTAGAGTTGTCAAAATAAAAGCTTCTGGTTGTTCAGCTGTCAAATAGCAGTCTGGAGTAGAACAATCGTCCATATATAAGGCGCACCGGGCTATAAGGCGCGCTGGCAGCTTTTGAGAAAATTTGAGGTATTTAGGTGCCTTATAGGGCGGAAAATACGGTACTCATGGAAAAACATGGAGGTCCCCTCATAGTGTGGGGCTGCAGTGACTGTGTTGTCGACGCACACAGAGACAAGTCTGCTTCTGTGGTCACGAAACTAGGGTGTGAGGTTGAAGCTGTCGGGGTGAGTTTGTAAAAACATTCATAATGAAACGGTTTTTTAAATATTTTACTGTATTTTGCACCAGAAGGTCTCATTAAATTTGGCTCTATGTTGCAATTGTTGGAATTTTCTGGACTGACTGTTTGGTTTTGTGACAAATTAGGCATTTTAATCATGTATACTCTGCGCCACAGCAATCTGAAGTTGTTATTGTGGCACTGAGCCTGAACTAAAATGTGTTTGACCTCCTTGTCTTTAGTCTTGAGATGGAAACAAGGAGCACAGAGTCATTGCTTGGAAAGAAAATGTGGCTTTGATAAGTTCCTGTTCCTGCTCTCAATCAGTCAGGATCTTATATTTCTTAGCAGATCTTTGTCTTGTAATAGAGATTCAAAGGGCTCTTTTTTTTTTTGCATTCCAATAGAAAGTGGTTTCCTTCGCCAATGGTTCTGATCTGTTATATATATATATATGCGTGTCTTCATATAGAAAGGTAGTAAAGGCACCATTAGGGAAGCAGTGACTTGGCAAAACTCCACGCAGGGTCATAGAGACGTTTGTTTAGGGGGTTGGCCGTGTGACGCGTCACACCGTTTGTCCCTGCCGCCGTGCAATTGGCCCCGACTCCCAGGACACACCTTCCGGTTAGCAGAGCTGCCAGTTTCTCTCACATGACTGTGTCTCAGTGTCGCCACTGACCCCGATCATTTGAGATTCACCTGTGCACTCCCGTGGGCCCTCGGGAGTTTCCAGTCCCAGTAGCGCCGTTGAGAGATACCGGGGATGGCCGTGCAGTCTGAACATATCCGTGAGTAAATGCTTTTGTTTTGTTGTTTACTTAATAGATTTCAGCCAAAAAGATGGAAGCAAAATATCCAAGGCAGTGACGGGGCAGGGCGCTGGCCCACAGGGGCTTACAGATGACTGAGCCGTCGCAGGAACAGATTAGAGAGGCTTGATCTCCTCATCCCTGCCCGTAAAAATAAACCGGACTTCCTCCGCAGCTCCGTTCTCAAGCCAACGCGTCCACAAGGCAACACACACCATGTTTTGTTTCAAACCGAAATGTCACCCAACTCCGTGCCTCAGGTTTGATGTGTGTGTGTCAGCAGATGTCTTGATGACATAGCGGCCTGAAACTTCCCCGAGTCATGGTCTTTATGGTCTCATGTCAAGGGTGAAGGAATGCCTTTGTCTCCACCTGCTGCCACTTTTTGGAAACGAGCTGGCTGGGTCTCAGTGCCGAGGTGACTGAGGGCTGTCATGTGTTTTATTTCCCAGGGATTTTCAGGAGTGTTTGTCCTGGTTATCAAGAAGCGGTGCTTTTACATTCCTGACATTCCCGTGAGCTCCGCAGCCCTGCTGTTGCTCTGCTTGTACTGGAGAGGGAGCAACTTCTCTTCCAGTCGGCCTCTTGTGTTCACAGGAAGAGTTTCCCTCCTTTCCCAGTGCCATTTTGAAAATACCAACATGAATCTTGTAACTTGCTGAGAGGGGCTCCCACACACCAATTACGCACAACCAATCGACTTTTTCCGTATGACGATGTTGTAGCTGCTCTGTTCTGTCCTCATATGGTCGTATATGAATGCAAGACTAAGCCTGGATTGAGCTCTTTTGTGGTCATTAGTCGAGTAAGAGGTCAGGTAAGTGCATCTTACCATGATTTAAATGTCAAAATGATATTCTAAAATCAAGTAATGGAAGTGTAAAACTTGCATTACATGTACATTTTCACAACAGAATTTATTGCAACGATAATGGGGAACATTTAAAGTGGGACACTGTTTTTCGAGATCTGTTAGGGGAGCTTTCAAATTTACTATATATGATGCCATTCATTTATCAGTATTTCCATATCAGAACTACTTTAATGAGACATCAAAGTACAATTCCCTACAATTTGGGTCTTCAAATTCAATTCGGCAGAATTTTAGTTTTGGAAAAAAAGTGTGACAAAATGGGATTAATTCACAAAAATCGACTGGCAACATTTATTGCTAATTTAATACGAAGACACAAAAATAAAAATATAAAATCCCTCAAATATATTTTAACAAAATAGCTTCACCTGTGTTGGGATTTCTTACCTCGTTGAATCACTTGGTACCATTTAGTGCGTTTTGGCACGTGGTGTCATTCATGTTGCAGTCTGCTTCCTGTGTGTCTCTGCTAAAGGACCATTTCTAGAATGACTTGATGTGAATGAGACTTGTTTTGTAAAACGTCAGGAGTCGTCAGATGGTGTTCAGTTACTGTGTGATGTTGTTTTTGATGTGATATGTGTAGGATTGTGAGTTAACTAGTTAGTAAAGCAAAGATTAGCATGCAGACCCTGTGTCTGTGGCAGAGCTAACGTTGGTTTACAGGTTGATAACGGCTCCTAATATCATTATCTATAGAACTCAATCACTGTAACAGAACCAACACATCTTCATAAAAGTTAAACAGTTCTATAGCATCTCAGGTAAAGCCCAGTTGTTGTTCCCACTTCCTTGAAGGAGTTCAGTTGTTGTCCTGCTGGAGGGAAGCTGGTGGTTTCTCTTGTAGTTAGCACCTCCTGCTAGCTGGTTGGCTGCATTGTATATCATGACAAATGAAGATTATCTTTCCTTAGAAATGGACAAACTGTGGTCTTGTGAGATCCCAACATCGAGAAAATAATTCTGGATAGAACTGCACATGTGATTCAATAAACTAATTCAGATTTGTTTTATCAATTATTTCCAGCCATGTGACATTTAAGTGTAAATACATATATCATATATAAACCCTTATTGATATGTTGATAATATGAATAAATACATTTATATTTTATAAGATAAATGCATAGCAAGAAAAACCCACAGCTCAGTGACAACTGGACAAGAGAGCATTATTATTTAGAGCTTTAGAAGTTTGCCTAATATCAATCAAGCCCACACTTGATACACTTTCAGTTTGGAAAGATGTTTTTGATGAGCGTTGTAAATTTTAAAGCACTGCTAGTGTAATAATAACTTTATTTGTGAAGCACTTTTGAAGACAAAGTTACAAAGTGCTTTACATTAAAACAACAATAATGGAAAGCAAATAAAAGTCACAATATATGATTAACATAAAGCTGAGACAAAAACAGAACATCAGCGAAGAAAAGCAGAGTGGAAAAAACGTCTGGTTGGATGTGTGAATGGATAAATAAGATGATGAATATGTTTTCGAGATTGCCTAAAAGCAAAGTGCATTCAATATGTGACGAGATCTCTTGAACACGTGACAATGGGCTCATTAAAATGTATTGAACTCAGATGTGCACTTAAAGTGGATTCAGCCGTGAAGGAGAGTAGGAGCAGTGAATGCAGATAAGGTGCACTTTGATAAAGATTCAAACCAGCAGCTCACGGCCCAGTTCAGATCCACCGTGATTTAACCAGTCAACTCGTAGGTCACTGGAGCCGTTTGATTTCCATCCACCATGGCGAGTTCAGTAATTGTGGCTTTCTCGTGTACGTGAAATGAGATCAGAAAACAAATTTAAAGATGAAGTGATGCCTTGAGGATATGTGAAAACGCTCAGTTGTTACTAATACTGTTAAGTGATTTCATCACACTGTCCTGCCTTGAGGTTTGAATATGTGTCATTCATTCATTCAAAGATTAAGTTTGATCTGTCAACGCACCAAAAATATCTCAAAATGTACTGTTGGCTTTGAAGGTACTGCTTTCCTTGCATACATCAACTTAAATGGACACATTGACTCTGAAGTGTCTCGATGTAATGAACCTTCAACATCATCCGATATGTGACGCACACTAATATCCTTTCATTATTAGGGATGAGCGAGTACGCTACCATCTGTATCTGTTCAACCATCTAAAGGATCTGTATCCGTATCTATACTTGGAGTGGGCGGGGCCCAAACTGGACGTGGGCGTGGCTCAATTGAAACTGGGTGGGACTTAAATCGGTGGATTATTTTAAGTCTGAAATTGGTACAGATTGATCAGAAGTTGCTTTATTTATTGTTTATTTGAAAACTATTTACAGAACAGCCTCAGAATTGAGATTCAATGTTTTATATATATAAAAAACTATATACAGTATATAAAGCTTCATTTGTAACAAATTTTAATTTTTATGAACAGCCATATACAATAAACATATTAATATAAGCTACTTTGTGTGTTCAGCTATATGTGTGTAAGTGGCCTGTAAGACTTTATTTTTTAATGATGTGTGTGAACCTGGTGATTCATGTAAACATCCAGTGGAGGCAAACAGGAAATAATGTCAGCCTTGTTCACTGTATTCTTCTCAAAAGCACCACGTTCAGTACGAGCAAAGTTTTGAACTGACTTTACATCACCAGCCAAACTAAGAGCAAGCAGACGGTAATAAAAAAACGCAACAGGAGTGGAGACATTGGCGACGAGACACCAGCCGTTTTCAGCTCTGTCTTGTCTAATGCACCACGTACGTTATGAAACAAGTTCACCAAGTCACTTTATATATCTTACAAACCGAAATAGAGGCGAGCTGAAGAAATACTGAGTATTGAAGAGAGCAACAGTCACTGTGTCAGGAGGGGCGGGCTCTGTGTGTGACTGGCCAATCACAGAGCGTGAAGACAGCCGGTTACCAAATGAGGATTTTCCTTCAGCACAAGCACGGATATTGATGAGTTTTACTCGTATTATGCTCGGACTCGTGAAAAATGCTTAATCCAAAAACTGAAACGACTATCCGGCTCATCCCTGTCCATTATTCTTCTCAACTTGTTTGTTACTGCTAATTTCTGAGCTTCACCAGTATGTTGTGTTTAGGGCTGCTAGAAGACTAAGGATTATTTTAATAATTGATTAATCTGTCGATTATTTTTTCGAAGAATCGGTTAA
This sequence comes from Blennius ocellaris, assembly GCF_963422515.1. Lineage (NCBI taxonomy): Eukaryota > Metazoa > Chordata > Actinopteri > Blenniiformes > Blenniidae > Blennius > Blennius ocellaris. Next base: position 2,150,066 of record NC_137669.1, read on the forward strand.
AAAAACCAAAATATTTCAAATTGTAGCACCAGTTATTGTTGAACGAGCCAAACATCAAATATATGATGATTTAAAAGCACATAACTGAACCAATACAAAGATGTATACAATATATCCACATATATACACATGTTTATAAGATGTATAAAAGATAATTATTAAATAAGATTGAATGTATTTCGGGGAACACTCAGCATTGCTCTAGTTGTTTTGTTTTGTCTCCCTGCATCAGAGCGCACTCCGGCGGCTAGCCGGTTAGCTTGAGTGCCCCGCTACAACTTTGACGTTTCCAAGAGCAAACGCCAGTCGAGTGACGCATAAGTCGCGCGACACAACGAATCGATAAAGCAATTCGTTGCCAACACTTTTAATAATCAAGTTTTATCGATTTTGTCAATTCGTTGTTGCAGCTGTAGTTGTGTTGATACATTTTTTTGTTTTTACCCCTGTTGCCAAGTCTCTATTTATGGTTTCTCATTACTTTTTATGTTAGAAAATGTTGTCTAAACAAGCAGTGCAGCCGGGGAGAAGATATGAGCGCAAGTGGACAGAGCAATTGAAATTATTTTATAAGTATTCATGGACATAATATAATCAACATTAGATCTTTTTCTTTGACCTACAGAGAAGCCTTGAAGGCCTTGAAGGCCCGTCACTGAAAAATAGAAATATGTCGGACAATAGAATAAAGCTAGCAAACTGAATATTGTACAGTCCTTCACTTAAAGTGCTCAGATCTCACCAGGGAGTGTTTGGAGTTGAAAATAATGTTATGTGTGTAGTTCGTGGAGGACAAAGCCTTTGGTGGCCTCCACTTTGATTGACCATTATCAGACAAAACAAACACAAGAACTTCACTGATGGAGAGCAATTCATCAAAAATCATGCAATCTGCTGATTTTTAGTTGAAGATGAGTTCAACCCGACAATCAGTCCTCAGTGATAGTTGTCCTTCATAACAGATCACGCTGGAAAAGCATGGCAAATTGTTGCCTTACACATAGAGGCAGATATCTTTGGGATTGTCCGTAGTGTGTGGTTAAAAGAACAATCCGCCCCGAAAGTCACCAGACACCTGTGGCGTGTCACTTCCTCCTCTCTGCCGCCCAGCTCCACCTCGGCTCGGCTCACCTTCCACTTCTCCAGTTACCTCGGCCCTCAGATCCCACCCCCTTGCCCTTCAGGGACTAGTGTTGTGTCGGTCTGTAAAATGGTGCGAGCAGGCCATGTGTGTGTGTGTATGTGTGTGTGTGGGTGTGGGGGGGGGGGCATCTCCCTCCCACCAGTTGTAGCGCAAATCCCTCAAGGCTTGACGGCCCGGCCTGCCAAACTTCAAAGCTCTCCCACCGTGAACTTTGGCCCCGAAAAATCTGCTGTGGGGAATGAAAGGCATCCGCAGCAGACTGCTGGATTACCTTATTGGCGTACCTTATTTATGAAGTCAGAGCTCAGAGAAGGGAGGGACCTAAGAAGTCAGTGAGCGAGCGTGTTTGTGTTTTAAAGAAGAAGGAGGGCGCAAGACAGGGGCGGGGGGGTGGCGAGGCCAACGCCGTAGTGACGAGAGTGAACGGTGCACGTCGGCAGTCAAGACGGTCTCGAGTCACCGGAGCAGTGTTTTTATTAGCAGGAAGAGACGCGAGGTGGCTTTCTGCTTTCCTTTGCTGCCGCGGGCCTCCGGAGAGGCGGCGGCCAGCAAGCCAGCGGGGACAGGAGCCCCAGCATGGGACACAGCGCTAGCAGCGAGACTGTGGCCCGGCAACCGGCCCAGCGCAACACGGGTGAGTCCAAAGCCCTCCACTCAAGGTGTGAAGGCTTCACGAAACGGGTGTGTCAAGCAGAAAGTCAGTGTGCGTGCATGTACAGAGCAGGTGTTCCCAAAGCGGAGGGCCGCCGCAAAGCAGCAGGCACAGACAGGTGGAGAAGAATGCACGCAGATGGAATGCGGCGATTGTGAAATGCACGAACCACACAAGCCTCCCTCTGTCTCCCCCGAGCGCTCCGGCTATCTGTGGAGGTGTGGAGGGGCGCAAGGCACCAACTGACACCAGCTCCACACATGCTTGAGATTTCTTCTGCCGTCCACGTGTCTCGGGGAAAACCACAAGTCTCTCGTCTGTCTGTCCGCCTGAGATGATAAGACACTGTCTGGACTTGCGTTTGGACCATTTGCAGTTGCGTACGTACAGTAACAACTTCTTTGCTTAGTGTCGTATCGGTTGTCACTTTAGTTGTTTTGATCAGACTGCACGATGCCACCATGCTGCAGAAATGCTCCTCGCAGCAGCGTGACCCAGGGGGCACCACCTGCTGTAAACAAACGTGATCAACCGGGTGTGTCGCCTTACATTCACACATCCACTCTAATCACTCTGATGCCATCTTCCAAATAGAAATGGAGTCACGTGGGGAGGGGGGGGGGTGCCACATATTGACTACATGGAGTTTTGCTGGGATGTTCTGGTGTGCTCGGATAGAACATGTTGAGCTGAGCCATGGGGGGGGGGGGGGGGGGGGGGGAATCTGAAGGAAATGGTGGAATTCACAACAATGTGGCCTTTTTCCTGTTATTGTAGGTATTTATCCAGTGGGGAAATAAACAAGAAAATAGTTTGATGGTAATCTCTACTTTGTTTTGCTTGGTTGGCCAGTTTAGTGTGAGGATTCTGTTCAGGGTATTAGTAACAGGGGAGAAATGAAAGGAGTTGTGGTCACTCGCAATTTAGAAGCTCTGTGATTATGTTTATTAGACATACGGTAATAGAGTTGGTGTCAAAACGTCAGTGACTGAAAAGGGCTTTTTTTGTTGAATAGTCTTCCGTGAGAGCCTTTTACATGTCATGTGCTGTAAAATGGTGAGCTGAGCAAACGCAGAACGTGTTTTGGAAGTGCTCAGACTTGTACACTGTACATGTACACTGACCATTAATAGCAAAAACTAGCTAAAAAGTCTCCATAAATATTGTTTTATATCACTAACACTGAGGAATTGTATTATTTTGTTGAAACAGATGGTTTTATTATTTACATGCAAATCAGAGAAGGCAATTGAAGACCTGTTGATAGTATGGGTGGTCATTTGTGTAAAAGGGGAATAAAATGAATGAAACAAAATGTTTCAAAGTTGTTTTTTAAGCCCATCAGCATTTAAGGAATTCTATACTTGCAGATACATTTATAGCAGAACAACATCAAGACTCCTATGAACCTTGAAATCTTATCTTTACTTGGAAATGAGATAACTATATTGGGATTTTATGCATCCATCAGATGGTTAAACAAACTGATGAGAAAACATGCTTGGAAATGACAACTTCATAGAGATGTGTGCTGTCTGCATTTGAAGCAAGTCGCCTCTTCAGGTGACAGAAGTGGAAAGGCTTTACTCTGCAGGGACAATAAAATGCAACTAAGCTTTGCCTTCTGAACGCTGCTGTATAAAGCATCGAGTCTCAGCCTGCAGAGAAACACATTTCAGACACTTTTCAGAATACCAAGCAGACCGAGAAAAGTGTCCACTGCTATTATTTTTAGAGCGCCTGCTTTTGTATGCCGCCAAGTGTCTGTATTGTCAGGGAAGGTTGCAAACCAGAGGTGTAAAATGTGTGTCGGCTTTCTTCATGCACATTGTTACAGACTCTTCTGACATAAAGCCAATGAGAGGAGTCCATACCCTTGGTGAGATCTCTGCTCACGATGCCAGTAGGGTTTTCTCCTCTTGTGTGACGTCATTGGACGTGTGACATGCGACCAAGACCAAGGAGCTGATGGTTGATCTGAGGCACAACATGGTGTCTGTGTCCTCTCCTTTTCATCCGGGGGGCCAGTGTGGACTTAGTGAAGGAGTACAAGTACCTGGGGGTAGAAACAGTATGGTCAATGAATTGGTCTAGGTCAGGGGTCGGCAACCCGCGGCTCTTTGGTCCCTCCACTGCGGCTCCTTGAGCCTCGGTCCCACTGCAGTTCATCCTGGAGGGACGTAAGGAGGCAAAGTCACCCAGTCACAGTCCCGCTACAAAGAGTGGTACAATGTAGGGTCGTGAACGACGCAGCGATGTAACGTCATTACGCAACAATAATGACATGAAGAACGTAGAATAGCGGCTGCAGGTCATGACAGCGGCTCAACTGGTGTCTGAAGCTGGGAGCTTCCTGTACCTTTCACAGTAAAACTGCTGCCCTGCGGAGCGCCGACAATTCCGGGAGGTTCATTGTGGACTTGTTGAGAGTGACGGCAAATTTTTATGAATTCCACAACAACTACAGGACATTAAAGACACACCATCACACTCATGGTTCTAACAACCCAGATCTCCACATTTATCTTCCATTTTAATAATGTGTCGCAATAAAGGAGCTGAGAGCTGCAATGCATTATGGGAGTTTCTGTTTGTGGTGTTTTAAATGTAACTAGAAAATTCCCGCGGAAATTTTATTGTGCCTGCCACCTGCCGCCCCCTGCTGCCGAGCGAGGCCGCGGTAGTGTGAAAAATATGTGGAAATCATGTCATTATCTAGTGATTCTCGATGGCAGCGCCAGCACGAGGCTACACTCTAAATTTCAGCTCATTTGAACAAACTTTTTAGCATGCGATGCTAACAGCTAACACCGATTTAAGTGCGTTGAAACCATGTGGTCAGCTAGTAATTCTCGATCGCAGCGCCACCACGAGGCCACCCTCCAAATTTCAGCTCATTTGAACAAACTTGTTAGCATGCGATGCTAACACCTGCGATTTAAGTGCGTGGAAACCATGTGGTCAGCTAGTAATTCTCGATCGCAGCGCCACCATGAGGCCACCCTCCAAATTTCAGCTCATTTGAACAAACTTGTTAGCATGCAATGCTAACACCAGCGATGTAAGTACGTGGAAACCATGTCATTAGCTAGTGATTCTCGATCGCAGCGCCACCACGAGGCAACCCTCCAAATTTCAGGTCATTTGAACAAACTTGTTAGCATGCGATGCTAACAGCAAACAGCGGTTTAAGTGCGTGGAAACCATGTGATCAGCTAGCAATTCTCGATCGCAGCGCTACCACGAGGCCACCCTCCAAATTTCAGCTCATTTAAACAAACTTGTTAGCATGCGATGCTAACACCAGCGATTTAAGTACGTGGAAACCATGTCATTAGCTAGTGATTCTCGATCGCAGCACCAGCACGAGTCCACCCTCCAAATTTGAGCTCATTTGAACAAACTTGTTAGCATGAGATGCTAACACCTGCGATTTGCCTGAAAAGTGCAGATGTTACCTCCCAGGTCTGGCTGACCTGGAATCTGGAGTTTTATGACATTCTGAGATGGTAGGCCAATTAGCTTAGCGCGGCGGATAACTAGCTAGTGCGCCGTGATCGCAGCACCCCCATGAGGCCACCCTCCAAATTTCAGCTCAATTGAACAAACTTTGTAGCATGCTAATTGGCATGCTAACAAGTGTTGATGCTGAGTCATTGCCATCAGCATTAAAATGCATTGAAAAGTATGGTGCCTAAGCTACTGTGTGTGTGTGAGCACTGTGTGGTCAGCCATCATGTTACTGGTCCAGTCAATCAGAGGAGCCATGTGTGTTGCCAGGCAGATTTGGAGCAGCTTGTGTGATGTCATGGAGCCGGCTCCTGATTGACAAGCTGCTGCAGGTGCAGAGACTATGAGACGTTATCTGAGGGAAGAAGGGGTTTAAGTACAAACGCAGGTCCCGAACAACTGCTTATAGTTGGAGAACCGTGACACTTGGGTGAAAAATTCCTTCACCGTGGGCGTCGGGAGAAGTTGAAGGACGTGCGGTGTGGTTTTCGTGTCGTCACGAGGTTCCGTCTCCCCGTGAGGACTTGAAACAAATGGCTGAAGTTTGGGGATTTGGGGAGAAAATGACTCGTCAAAATGTATTGGCGCGGATGAGACAGAATCCTGCGCTCCCTATCAATTAAGTCCCCTGGAGGGAGAACCGTGTCTCTCTGAGACAAAAGTGTCCCCTCGTGAGAAGCACAAGGCCTGTAGCTACATTTTGATGTATAATATGTTGAGAAAGACAAAGAAATGTGGCCGTGGCGACGAGATAAAAACTTTTTTTTCCCAGTAAAACGGCAGTTTCTCTCCCTCTAACTGACATCTCACCCTCTAGCTTTTCCACATACACACCCATACAAAACTGGAAAAAGGAGGGAAAAGTTGATGACATTTGAAGGCTCACAGTTTAAAACTGGTGAAAGTTTTGAAAAATCCGAGGACATATCTGAATACAGAACAAGTGCGGCAACGTTTGAAGAGTAAGTTTGAGTCTGTAGCTGAATATTTGGCGACGTGATGTGGCGTGGAAAAAGTGTGATTTTTTTTCTTGTTTTTCTTGGCTCCCATGTTAAGCGGATGTAAAAATCATCGCCGTTTTTTACGTGTTGTTCGGAAGCCGTTTGCGATATCCACAATCCAAATGGATGCACAGGATTCCCGATAATTCCCTACGTAGCGATATGCTTTTGTATACGTACTCCAAACGGTGCGGGACTAGTAGTTCGGCAAACTTTGTGCGGCAGAGGAAGAATAATAAAAAAAAACGGCGTTTTCCCAGGATTGTAATAATTGTGCGACGCCTCTTACAGAGGCAGGCACAATTAATTATTGAGGGTTATATTAGGTTTGTAGTGTTGCTAATTATTGTGTTGTGTTGTGTTTTGTTGCTTAGTTCATGTAGTTTAGTTTATTAGTTGTCAGTTATCAACCAGCAGTGAAGAAGGTTTTGTGTGTCGTCTCCTCCTGACATGGTCTTCCTGTGGGACTGTCAAAATAAAATGGGTGTGGCTCTTTGGGTGTTGCGTTCAGTGGGAATCGGGACCAAGTGGCTCTTTGAGCATTAAAGGTTGCCGACCCCTGGTCTAGATTGACCGGAATGATCTGCCTCTGTAGAAATGTGGAGATTGGGGGGCTTTTCTCAAAAAGCTGCCACTTGGCACCGTAGCTGTAATCAATACTTGTTCTGTCGTCCATATGGTGCTGGGACTTGGTAGTTCTACAGTTGACAATCACTGTAATAATCCAACTTGGTCGTCTGTCCATACGAGTGTCCGTGATCTCCCATTGTTCATATTTATAGCATTCTGTTCTCTGCACGTGTGTGTGGTTCCATTACTACATTGTTTTCAGCATTTATGCCATTTTTGTGGAAATGAACATAGTTTTCAGAACGTTGTAAACGCAAAACATTCCTGAACCAAAAACGATGCGTTTTCACTTAACACTGTTGTGTAAATAGAGTCTGATGCCAGCAAAGTGCACAACAGAGCAAATCCTGGTTTCCTTTGGCCAACAGACTTTTTATCTCTTCCCTGTAAATAGTGTTGTTGTGTTTTCCACGCATATATTGGTCGCCTTTAAGCCTTGTACATATTAATATTAAATATTCACTATTTAAATGCTCTTCTGGCTTCAAAATTCTATTGTATTTATTTTATCCTATGGTGTGTGGAGCAGCGCTGCAAAAGGGATTTTCCTCTGGGATCCATTTCTCTTCTATTGCAGCATGAGTCATGTGGACATCTTGACCAGAGGTCCTCGGGGTGTTGCACTAGCAGCAGCTGGCTGGCGCTGCTCTCCGCCTGTTAATAGTCTTCAAAGTTCAATTGGCTCTGCACGCACAGAGACTGATTAGCTTTCCTGCAATCCGTGGACGTATCAATCGCAAGCTTGACTTCATCAAGTGGTTGCATAGATGTGCAGTTTTCCTCTTGATTGCCCTTCAGGTCCCCCGTGACTGGTCGGTCTCTTCCGTTCTCCACAGTGGTCTCTCTTCCATCACTGTTGTGCTTCTGTTGCAGTGCACAGACACTCCTCCCAGTTCCACACCCGCCGGTGCCTCGGCGACAGTGTCAGAAATGGCATGGAGGGCTGGTGATCAGAGTTCACTGACTTGTCTACACCCACATTTCATGCATGGCAGTCCACACGCACGTCCGACAGAACGCCTGAATTCACACGCTGTGGGTGAACATTTGGCCCAGAAGGATGTTTTTCATTTGTTGGTCATTAGCAGCCATTAAAATGAAATCTGCTGTTTGATTACAACGATACCTGAATCATTTTTTTCTTCCATTTATTGAAGTTAATTTCATCATATATAACATGAAACGGTGATGTGGAGCGCTAACCCCTCAGGTTTTCTGCTCAGTGTCACAACACCTCTTCACTAACGGCTAGTTCAATACTGTTTCATTCATCATTATGAATTGACATTATGGCGAGCAAGCTAATTCAGTAAAGACGGAGGAAGAGAAATAAAAAACACTTTTGATCCATGTATTGTACAAACCAATTCTAAAACACTCTGTAGTTTTATTTGCACAGGGAAAACACAAGTACTGGTGCATGTGCCCTCTAATTTGTAGTATCAGATAGGAAAAGCTGACTGAACAGTCACTGGAACCCCAGAGTGTTTACTGACGGCAAGATTAAGACAAAGTAGGAGGGACTGACATGATCTGAAGTGGACACATGGATTTTATAGGAAGAGATTCTTCCACTTTGGGACTTTGTTTGTCTTTTCAAACACAAACCAAGTTGCTACCATGCAGACTATCTTACTTAATAATGGACCTTCTTTCTGAGTGGATGTCCAAGCCTCTGAACAACAACCCCACACATGCATTCAGCACATCGGAGGCCAGCACTGGCCGGTCGGTATCCTTCCTACATGTTCCTGCTCAGCACCGCTGGTTGAAATGAATGTGGCGTTATTGGGCTCCTGCAGAGCTTCATGATGACCTCAGCAGTGCTAGAAACTGAGTTGAACTAAAGTTTCTATTAGAATGGCTTCAGCTCAGTAGAAAACAAAGAATGTCCCTCTCTGACCCTCACACCCATTTCACAAATGGAAAACTACTATCGTCATGTCCACTGGACTGCTAGAGATTGTGTAACACAGAGTAACCGTGCTACGCTTTCCTACGAGAGCAGCGCTTTTCTCAGTTGCACAACACATTTCAGCCTTGTATTTTTATTATCTTGAACTGGGGATTTAAGATTAAGAGAAGTCTTGCGTATTTATTGTAACTATTGCTTTCCAGCCTTTGTGCCTTTTAGTTGTGCTGCCCACAGCTTGACTTGGTATCCATCAATCTCTGTCGTCCTTATGAAGAAGTTAACCAGTCAAATGTGTAGAAATTGGATGCCCGCCACTAGTAAATGGCAATTCACATTTGCCGTCGGTTGTTTTACATTTGACAGAGCAAATTCTCGTAGCAGGATTAATACATCCTGCATGAATCATTAAGTACTGACGTTTTAAGCTTCCCTCTCTGTCCTTCTGATTGCGTTCTGATCCAAGTCTTGACAAGCCGCCAGCCCCGGGTTTGAGCCGCGGCTCAGCCATCGCTTGTCAGATACAGCAGGGCTGAAATCACTAGTGTGGTGCTGATGAAAGGATCCGTCACGCTTTTCCATTGGTTTCCCATCCTGGTAACTACAGCTCACGTTTTCTTTGACTGCAAGCTCTGTAATGAAGTGACTGATTTGATATTAATTATATATATATATATATATATATATATATATATAATCAAGTGCCATTTGCTCTTTTCTTTTTTTTTTTAACTGCCTGTCTTGGCCCTCTAGTCCAAAACGCCACAGAGAACCTGAGTGTTGTTGAAACCACAGACAATATAGGTTTATGCTTGGACAATTAAAAAAATAATAATTCACCTCGCTAAACAGGTGTTGGATTTGTGTCTTGGTCAAAGATTGTCAGTTAAGCCTTTGTTCTCAGTTCGGATGACCAAACAGCAATGATTTCCTGGTTAATTGATTTTACTTATATAGTGCTTTTTCCATGACCACTCACTAGTAACTGGACTCCAAAGCTAAATCACTAATTTGATCCCCCTGGGAGGTTTATGGAGCATGCAGCAAACACATAAAAAATGATTGTATTCTCTTTTGTGAATCTTTGAGTTTCTTGTCTCCCTTAAAGCACCGTCTGGATTTCCATTGGTGCTGGATTTACCATTTTGAGCAAAGCTTGGCTCAACTTCCTGACTTCTTTTCTCGAAGAAAAGTGTGAGCATAGATTCCAACACTGCCAACTAGTATTCACAGGATGAAGCGTTTTAGATGAATGTCAGTAGGATTTTGTTCTCGTCATTTGAGGAGCACACAATGAGGGAGTGCTGCTTTTCTGAGGTTGATGGTGAAATAAATTGGAATAAATCTCTGGTCTTATTGTGCAGTTGTATGTGGAAATCTGGAAAAATACATTTTAAGTTAACTGTAATATATTCCTGTACTGCATTATATAATGATGCATGGAATCATGAAACCCTTTTTCAAATTTACCAATTGCTCTTTCTGCACGACGGCGTTTTCGTCGGTCAATCTTTTTTTAGAATGTGGACTTTTCTTTCAAAACACAGAAAAAAGGCTGGTCTGACCGTGTGATGTATTTTGTCGACTTCATCTATTTCTTGCATCAGAAACGATCAAGGATTCTAACTAAATGTGAGTAGTGGAGATGTGCAACAGCGTCAAGTTAAAGTGCCGATGTACCTCACAACTGTACAGAACAAGAATACGTGCAGTTCAGAGCTCTTCACTGATGTTTGGTTCACAAGAACAGTGTGTGCTTTCAAAAAGAAAGACAATCACCAACATTTGAGTGAAAAAGCTAAATTCCTACTCCCTGTGTTGGTGCATGCACTAACGGACACTCATCTGTGAGCATTCACCGCTAAAATGTCACATTGTTCCTTGCATCTTAACCCCACACACAATTTTCACCTTTAACTGTTTTTATCAACCAAGTTTCTTTTATTGTGGAGGAGCCTGAGGATCTGTTTACAATGCAAGGTGAAAGCTCATTGCTTTTGCATTTTTGTTTTCGGAAAAGTTTCATATCTACACGGCAACATTTTGTAAATGATGTCTTTGAAAAGGCAGAAATGCAAAAAAAAATAAATAATAATAATAAAGCAAAAAAAGAAAAGGCAGAATTCCTGAAAACAATGTAATTGTCATGCCGGGCCTGTTTGGCTCTGTTTGTTTTTTGATAAAAATATCTGTTTAGTGTTTTAATTTTCATACTTTTGACTTCTACAGTTGTAGAGTTAATTTTTCGATCGATGTACCGTATTTTCTGCCCTATAAGGCGCACCTCCATTGATTGACATAATTTACAACTTTGTTCATATATAAGGCGCACCGCCCTATTAGGCGCATGGAATAGACCAGTGGTCAGCAACCTTGACAGCTCAAAGCCATTAAGTTACATTTACCACTGATTCTAACACCCAGAGAGGTGCACACACTTTATTTTGATAGTCCTACCTGCAGCCTATGCCAGGAGGACACTACACACAAAACCTTCTTCACTGCTGGTTGACAACTTACAACTACCGGTAATAAACTAAACTACATGAACTAAGCAACAAAAACACAACACAACACAATTATTACCGACACCACAAACCAAATAGAACCCCCAATAATTGCATTTAAAACACCACAAACAGCTGCAATGAATTATGGGAGTTTCTATCGGCTGCACTGAGGAGCTCAGGATGTCCCATCATGCCTTGCAGCGACACATTTTGTGTTGTTGGAGGTTATTGTGGGTTGTTGTTGGGCTTGGTGTTGTGTTGATTGTGTTTATGTGTTTTTGTTCCCCAGTTTAGGGAGTCATTATTTCATCTAGTTTATTTTGGTTTGTTAGAATGTTGGTGTGCAACCATGAGTGATGAATGTGTTGTGCGGAGTGTGGTCCGCTCTGAAGATCCAGTTGAGAAGTTAGAGTTGTCAAAATAAAAGCTTCTGGTTGTTCAGTTGTCAAATAGCAGTCTCAAGTAGCACAAATCTTCCATATATAAGGCGCACCGGGTGATAAGGCGCACTGGCAGCTTTTGAGAAAATTTGAGGTATTTAGGTGCGCCTTATAGGGTGGAAAATACGGTAGTTGAAAATGTAAACAAACTGTAATAGCTTCTATGCACCTGTTCCCTTTTAGGTAAACTGAAAATTACCGACTGGATCAACAGTCATGATTGAATTTATGTTGAAATACTTACATGAGTTTAAAACATCAGTGGTTATGTATCAAAATACAATAATTGGCATGGAATCTACCACAATGCCTTCTTAAGAGAACTAAACGCTGTCTACTGTTTTTAAACAACAAAACTAAATCTTATTCCTTGTGAGCACAATACCAACCAAATATGATTCACTAACTATAATAAACTAAAAACCAGTAGTACTCATACTACACATTGTATTTCACAGGAGGGTTCACTAATCTACCAGATTAGGGGCCTCATTTATAAAACATTGCGTTGGATTCTTACTAGAAATGTTTGTGCACAAAAGCTGAAAATGGCGTGCTCCTCAGAACATTTGGATCAATTAAACGGTGCGTGCGTCTGCACGCACTTTCCATTTATAGATCTTAGTCTACCTGAAAGGTCGACAGTCCATACCCGCACTCAACACGCCCACTTTCTACCATGAATGGCCAAGGCAAAGGGCCTCGTCCATATTTTTGCATCTCAATCAACCTGTTGATCGCCGGCTTTTGCCGCTAAATCCTGACAGAAACCGGGAGGAAAATGTATTTTACGTAGAGCGAAACAGTCATGGAGGAGGTGGAGGTCAGGAGGTATTGTTTGGCGTCACAGTAGTGGAATCGGTAATAAAATAATAAAACGACCGACAGCACGCCGTCACCGCTGGAAATGGTTTGAGAGTCAGAGAGAGATCAGAGGTGGAGAAGAAGAATGTGATCTGAAGGTGGAGGTCAGAGACGGGCAGCGCGTGTCCGAGTGTCGGAGAGGGGAGACATTTTGGTGGAAACAACATCAAACCGATAAAGTTCAGTTTGATCTTTTTTTTATATGTATGAATTGAATATTTGAACAGGGACTTGTAAAAAGGCTCAGTGGACTTTGTGTTTTGTCCTGGGTCACTCGAGTTGGAGGAGGGGTCGTCTGTCTCCAGCACTGCGTCCAGCGCGCATGACCCTACCGCGTCAGGAACAAAATATACGAAACTGTATTACCTATCACGTATGTATAATAATAAAATAAGCAATATAAAAACTATGATTTCTTAATTTTACATGTAACCAAAGGTAAATCCTCTCAATTGCAGTTGAAATTGTTTTGCGTGAGACTTTCCCAGAGACTCACTTTGTTAGTGTGCATACTGTTTAGTATTTTTGTACGTTATAGATTTAAATCCTAATAAAGGCAGCTGGAACAGAACAGACATCCCAAACCACTGGAGACAGACAGTCAGTGTCGCTCCTGATGCTGCAGCCTTACTCACGGCTGTTACTGCACTATTTGTGTGTTTACTCTGAAATTACACTGATTGTTACACACTTTGTCACAATTGATAATGAATCAGTTCGATCCATCGCTCTGTATCATTTGAAGATGAAAGTTTGACATGTGAACATGGAGCTGCTGATTCAGTAGTAATGTTCCACTAAAGAACCATCTCTACCACTGCAGCTTGGTTGTTTATGATTACGTGGATCAATAAGTCTGATATTTGAAGATATTAAATGTATAAGATCAATCTGGCTTCAATTCTCCACCTCACAGTCAGCGCTGCAGGTTCCCCGTCTCCAAAACGTGCTGCTCAAAGTTCAAAGTTTGCGCACCGGTACGCAAGTCTATTTTTTTTTTAAATTCTGAACTTTGCGTGGGGAGTGGAGTACGCATCTTCCAGGACCTGTTTTGTGCTTCAGCAGCCTTTATAAATGAGGCCTCTGGTATGGTAAGGATGTGCAGCCAAAGACAGGTCAGCAGGTTGACTGCTGAGAGCTGCGGATTATTTGAACTGACAAATAATACTGGGTCAGCAGATGGAGTTTTGTTACTGTTTACTATTACTCTCAGTATTTCTGTCCACATTACTCTCAGTATTTCTGTCCACATTACTCTCAGTATTTCTGTCCACATTACTCTCAGTATTTCTGTCCACATTACTCTCAGTATTTCTGTCCACATTACTCTCAGTATTTCTGTCCACATTACTCTCAGTATTTCTGTCCACATTACTCTCAGCAGACAAAGTTGTGTCACAGGTCACGTCCACATCCAGATTGCACTCGGGTGCAGAAGGTGGAAACGCTGACTGAGCAGTTTGTCTTAGACGCTTTCTGTGAAGGCTGTTTTATGCTTGACGTGTCCGCGGGCTCCTCACGGCTTCGTGCGGCCAAATGACATCATTTCAGTTGCCACGCCTCTCCGTGCGGCGCTGTTCACGCGGACGTCACCGTGACGTGTGCCTCCAAATCTTTCTGACTGCAGAGCGAAAGAGGACGACTGAACACTTGGTTTTAAAGGCACAAAAAGCATGAAGCTGCACCTCCACACTGAAAACACAAGATTTGACTCATAGATGTGAATTTGCTTCAGTGTCAGACTTCAACAGAGGGACAATCTGAGCATCTTTCCTTCAGCTACATACAAACATGGCTGATTGTGTCTTTTCAGAACCATTGCTGGTTTCCATTCGTCTCCAGACTGCAATCTCACGTTGTCCCACTTGGAGTTGAGGCAATCACTTAGCATGATGGTCGTAATATTTCTTTTGCGTTGCTTGCTTTGTTCTCAGCAATCTCTGCACACTGAGAGCTCTTTCAGGATTGAGTAGTGAGGTGGATGTCGGCAGCTTTGTCTTCGACTGACGTCCAGTTTTCTAACTGTTTACATGACAACGTTTCACGTAACAACACCTACTGCATTTTAAACGAGAAGTGTGTTCACACTGCAGCAGCAGACACAGGGTCAACCATGTAGTTTTTATGCCGGGCCACAGGAGGGCGCTGTTGCTTGATTTTTAAATGAAGCTATATAGACGAGTGCAAAGAACAATACACTATAAATGTGACGAAAATGGAGAGAAGTCGACATCCTTGTGGACTGATGAGGCATCGGATGCTATCAGGGGAGAGTGTCCACTATAAAACTACTGATATGGACGATAAAAGGAGAATACGGACCGCGAGTCATACTACTACGAGGCCGCCATGTTTGTTTACCACTGGATGAGCAGGAGGGATGGGGAGAGACGCACACACACACTGATGTCGTGTTAACGGACCCCCCCAAAAGGTGAACAAAGCTTTGCGGATACACTCTTATTTGTTGTGGCGTAAACGGGACCTGAACGGATCATTAATGTTGCCAAAGTAGGTTAGTTTATCAGTGCAGGGAAATCGATAACGTCAATCCGTGACTCCTCTTAATAATGTTGACTGTTGAGTGGCGAGTGGAACGTCGGTAAGTTGCAGCATTGAGCGGTGATAGAGCGGCGGATGGATCAGGGAGGAGTGTGGGACGGGTACGGATTGTCTCAACTGCTGATGCAAACCCCATGTTGTGTGTGTAATGAAACAAGTCGTTGCACTCTGGTTTGGGTCATGTGTTTCCAGTGTCTGACGAAGCGTTTGTCGTTGTGAAGCAGCTACTTGAGGTTACCGCTTAACATTCAGCTCATATTTAATAGGCACTCTTCTGGCTGATGAAGTAACAAAAATTGACTGGAGGTTGTCTTTTTTTTTTTTTTTTTAACTTGTGCTCATAAATCATTACTGCTGCCCACAGTCTATTTTTCAAGGTGATTCTGAATGAAATACTCATTGACTTCTATATGCACTAAATTGTAATTCTGGGTTTTGTCTCTTTGAAATGCGAGACTACAAAGGATTTGGTTGTGATTGAGATCCGTAGTTCCAGGTCCCACCACCCTCGCACCATGACACACCAAAATGAGCTCACCTGTCCTCCGACAGATTAACTCTTTAAAACGCGTTGTCCCTACTGCTGCCCTGCACTGCACTATTCTGTAATAGTAGAGCCTGCCAGCTCATCACCTAGGAATTAGAATGCCTGCGTCCAACCGGTGACTGTTGGCTTTTGGTTTTCGGTCGCGATAGACCAGCTCTGGAATGTCTTGAGTCATGGTTTCTGTCACAGATGGACACATATTTTTCTTCCGTTTCTTGTTTTGTCTTTTTTGTTTGTTCGCTACTTATGTTTCAACAAACACTATAAAGGATTTTTTATTGGTGAGGTTAGAAAAGGTATGCATCACCACTGTGCTAAAAGTCCCTTTAATTCACAGTATCCTGTGAAAAGATTCTCCACTTCTCACTGTCACTGGCAGTAGAAGCCTGTAACTGTCTGCGTGGAGCCAAAGCCCCGCCCCGTTTATGGAATCTAACCTTGTGGCTGCTGCAGCCACAAGACACACAGTTTTGTTTTTAGTCTCGAGAGCAATTGGCAGTCGTATCCAGTCTTGACGGGACGTTTTTGTGGTGTTGCTGCTTCATAGCATATTAATCTGTTCCTCTTTCTGCTTTTCATGCCAAATCTCTGGCTAAACAAATTCCACACTTGTGTTGTCACCAACCCCCAATGTGATTTGATTCCCTTTTGATGGCAAAAGCTCAGCCATTGTAGCCCCATATTAGCTTCAAAACTTCCATTTGGTATTTTTATATAAGCTGTAACAAATCAAGTTGATTTGGTATTATTCTCAACCCCACTAAAATTCAAACAACTCAAATTCAAATGTTTAGAATATACTGTGTATGATGCAGTTGATTCTAGTTTATGTGGCAAATGCTTTAATTTAGGTCAAGAGTTGCCGTTTCTGGGTTTACGGTTACATCGACTATTTTATTTCAAATTTCATTTCAAACCTGCACACAATACAGCTTGTCTAACGTAACATAAACAAGTGCCTGGTTTGAAAACAAAACTAGTGTTGGTATCTGCAGCATTTGTTTACTAACAATACATTACATCACAAAGATGCTTGTTTGATAGGTTCAGTACATATCTTTACGACAATAAACAGAGGAATGCCTCATATATGTTGCGTTCTTACAGTAATTCCAGGTTATGTCTATCACTCATTTTAATTTGATATTACTGCATATCTTGTAGTCATTTTGTGTTAAATGCTGGATATGTAAAAACATAAAAATAATAACCCCCCAGCAAATCCACCTTTTTATTTTTCCGTTCACGCGTGTTATCATTGCTATAATTGTTTTTGGTTGCCTATGGCTTCATCTGTCTCAATAACTGGATTCTGCAAAGTGAGACTCTTTTTGTTTTCTTCATCACCTCCGGCACAGATTTTTCGATCGATGTGTCAAACTGTGAATTCCACTCTTCCCCTGCAGAGGATGAGGTTGACCTGCAGCAGAGCACGACAGGAGGCGACGAGGGCAACTCCGCTGGCGGATCACCGCCAAGTAAACGCAAAGGGAAGTTTTCCAAAATGGGACGAATCTTCAAGCCCTGGAAGTGGAGGAAGAAGAAACCAAGTGAGAAGATTGCAGAGGCGTCTATAGGTATGTTTTCTTTTTGGTTTCTTTGTTTGTTCTTGTATATGTGTGGATCTTCCCTCATTCCTGATTTACATTGGTTTTTTTCTCCCCGTTAGCCTTAGAACGAAAGATTTCTGTTCGAAAGAGTCGACAAGAGCTGATTGATAGAGGAGTTCTCAAGGAAATGCCAGAGAACGGTAGGTAGTGATACAAAGTTGTATGAGCTTTACCCAAAACTTCAGAACATTGTGTTGATTTAGACCCCATTTATTAAGTTTTTGTGTTTTAATTTAACAAGTAATTTAACACATAAATGGCAGACACACTGAAAACAATGTGAAAATGCAAAGGTTATGCATTAACCCTTGAAAACATTGTGTAAACAGAGTCTGAGTCATTCCATTTTTTTGTATTTTTCTTTACACTTACTGTGTTTCTGTCTGTTTCCTGTGTTGGACAGAGAGCAATGACACGAACCAAATCAAAGGTCCGCCAGTTAAAAATGGGCACCTGGTGCCGATGGATGTGGACAAGCTGCTTGACAGCTCGGAGCGAATATCTCGAGGGGACTCTGACATTAAGGGAAATGCCCTCAAGGTGCCTCAGCCCGATGAAAGAGGTCGCGGCAGAGCAGCCTCCGACGCGTCCCGGAACAATCGGGCACCTCTGGACGTGGACTCTCACGCACGGCTCGCCGTGGAGGCGGACCGGCGAATCCGTCTGCCGTCAGATGTGGAAAAGAGAGGAGGATCTTTACCTCGAGGGCCTCAACAAGACGACAGGTACCGTAGAGATGAGAGGAGGGATGGAAAAGAGGACAGGAGGGAGAGGGAAGACGTGGAACGGAGGGACTGGCGGGATGAAAGAGAACGGGATAGAGGAGGCGACCGGAGAGAAGACAGAGATTTTAGAGAGAGGCGGGAATGGAGAGATGACCGAGAGAGAAGAGATGAAAGAGTGGACAGAGAACGAGACAATAGAGAATGGAGAGATCGCGAGGAGAGGGACAGGCGGGATCGGGACGAGAGAGAAAGGAAAGATCGGGATGAGAAGGAGAGAAGAGAACGTGATGAAAGGGAAAGGAGGGATCGGGATGAACGAGAGAGAAGAGATCGGGACGAGAAGGAGCGTAGAGATCGTGACGAAAGAGAACACAGAGAAGGGGAGGAGAGGGAGAGGAAGGAGCGCGACGATAGAGAAAGGAGGGATGACAGAGACAAGAGGGACGATAGAGATCGGCGTCCCGACAGAGACAACCGCGATGACAGAGAACGAGAGGACAGGGAGAGGAAAGACTCTCGAGAGGACAAGGAGAGGAGAGAGGACAGGGAGAGGAGAGAGGACAGGGAGAAGAGGGACGACTGGACCAAGAGGAACGAGAGAGACCGCCGTGAAGAGAAGAGAGAGAGACCGGGGCCTCAGCAGTCTGTAGAAGAGCTGCGGCGAGGCGTCAGGCCTCAGTCCGAGGTGGAGCTGAGGCCCCCTCTGCAGAAGAGCTCCTCGGAGGACACCAAGAAGACTCGTCCCGCCTCAGAGTCGGACAAGAGGACCACCCTGCCCAGATACGCCCCACCGGCTCAGTTCAGAGAGCGGGCAGGTAAGATCGTGCTTTCAGCTCAATGAAACCAATCCCCCAAGCCACTTAGTCGGCCAGAGGTAGAAAGACTGGGGTATGTATGAACTCTGAAGGCTTTACTGTCCTAGGTTTGGTTCAGTCATACTGAATAGTGTCAGACACGATGTCCTTCCTTCTGGGACGCCATTAGAAGTATTTCATGGTTCAGAGACTCTATGTCATTGAGGACTTTTAAGTGTCCCAGGCTCCTCGTGACTTAGACTGACTGCACTACTGCAGTCCACACTTCCCTGTACCAAGTTTCATGTAGCATCGATTTGAGATTTTGAGTTCAATTAAAAAAAAAAATGCTTTAACAAGTTGCTATTAAAACTACAGAGCTGCTTTATCCTCGATTGAGAAATTCTGCGCTTTTCACTCAAGTCAGCTTGACATGTGACCAACTACAAAGTGTCCTGTCTGCACCTTTGAGACTTTTCCTCAGTCAACAGTCTGTGAATGTTTTGCTATGATGAAACGGTCTCCTGATGGTGCTGGGTGAATGATTTCACAACCATTCCAACGGGGTTATGAAGCTGCAAAAGTCAACTTTGGCCTCCAGTACTTGAAATCGAGTGACATTTACGTCATTTAAACCCTTGTGTGTTTTGTCTTTTGTGAGTGTCTGCCGTGTGTTGAATGTACAGTCTTGATCGGTTTCCCTCCTCAGTATTAACCATCAAAAGTCAACTTTACTGCCACTGTAGCTTTTCTCTTCTCCGTGTGACCCCCTGCTGTGCATGTTTGTGACCATCTGTAGAGTCCGCCGGCGTCCGCTCTGCCACCGACCCTCGTGCACCACAGGACTCCCAGCAGGACCCATCCGCCCCTCAACCCAAACAAGCTCTGCTCCCTCCGAAATTCCTCACCAGCCTATCAGGTGACCGGGCTCCAACCCCACCCTCCTCTTCATCTTCGTCCTCCTCGTCCTCGTCCTCCTCGTCCTCTTCGTCCTCTGCCGCGCCAGCGGTGGCCAAACCGCCGAGGACCGTCTCCCTGATGGTGGACGACCAGTCTCGGTCCACGCTGGTGCCCGACTCCGACACGCCGCCCCCCGTCCCTCCCCACGCCAAGCAGCCTCCCGTCCCCCCGCCCAAACCCACCAACCGCAACAGCAACCCCGCGCTGCTCGGTGAGTCTGTCGTCCTCCATTCCCCTGCAGCCTCTCTCTGCAGACTGCTTCCTCCACTGTCTTCTTTATAGCGGCACTCGCACAAGGTCTTAAAACTGTAACACCTTGTGCTAAAAGTCCCTTTAATTCACACCTACATGGTGGAAAACTGTTGGAAAGCTTTCAGAAAAACAGTGTTGCAAGCACATTGCTGAATGCGTATGGTAAATATGTTTTAATGAGATTTACTCGTTTGCACGACTGAGTTTTCAAATGAAGACCAGAAAACGTTGTTGTTTTTTGATGTCTGTTTACATGACAGAGATGCTTAGAGCCAGTGGAAATCGGAACTTGCTAACAACATTGTTTTTAGTGTTTTTGCCATTGCCATGGTAACGGTCACGTAACCACCAAACCTTTCTGAAACGCTCAAAAACGATGCGTTTTGAAACGTTGTGTGAACGAGGCCTTGGCGTCATGTCACTATTTACTCATTGAATTATTCGTGACGTAATGCATCGTTTACATTTTTGAGTAAATCGTTCAAGGAAACTTGAAACTCCAAATTCTTTTTATAACATGACGATTTTTAATGTACTCGGCAAACATACCAAATTGTCCAATGATAATAAAAACCAATATTAAGTGAAGTTAAGGCTGATTTTCAGGAGCTGGATTAGTATTTATAATGTGTTCATCTGTCCAGCAAAGGACATTTAAGTGATGCTGGTGCAAAACTGGTGGAAGACTTTATGATTTTAGTCCCTCAGACTATATTGAAATACTTATTTAGGTAAGGCAGATGGTTTTAAATAGTTTATTTTCCCTGTTTGTAATGTGAAACTTCTAGAAAGCCACATACCACAGAGGTTTAACAGACCCCCTCATGACATTACAGCACAGCATTAAGAAAGAGTCCGCTTTATGCAAATGTCCTCTTACAGTGTGGAGCACACGGACAAGAGCCAGCCTTATTCCTTTTGGGGTTACAGTGCCGATTAGTGTTGACGGTAAGAGCATTATTGTTGTATTAGAACAGTTTAAATAGCATGCATTGTTTCCTGCAAAAGAAAAGGAAAAGAGACAAACAGCAGGTCAGTAACTGATTTACTGTGTGTGAAAGCATTCTTTGTATCACCCATTCAGCAGTGGCTTGTTTTCTTTCATTTAAGGAGGGTACCTAGTTTTGTTTTTCGTTTTTGCTTTACTGCAGTTGCAGTTGAAATCTGTGAGATTTTGTTAGATATTTTATTAGCTTAGTTTGTTTGTTGTGGCAGGTTTATTGTGTATAAATCAAGAAAGCAGCCCGGAATTATGACGCTGCCTCCAGCGTGTTTATCAGTGTGACATTTTATTTTTTTGGGGGAGTACGAAGTTGCTGGTTTGTTGAGAGATTATTCTTAAAGATGTACGAAGTCAATCTTTATAGCCCTCGGCTGTTTTCAGAATCCACATTTCTCCTCAATGGTAAACTCTTATCCAAAGGTAGATGGTTCACATCAGCAGCGGCTGCTATGAGCAGCAAGATGCTTTTACCCAAACCCCCAATCTCATGCAATTATGGAAACTCTTGGTTTCACGTGGCATCAGTGGAGGGCTTTCCACACTATGTTCAATTTTGAACTTGTGCACCTCGACTGTCTCCTAACTCTGACCCGGGTGTTACTGCTGTGTTTGGCTTTTCCCACTCTGTCGCTAGCTGTGCTGTTCCTCTCTGGAGAGCAGTGGTTCCAGAGAGGAACCACTGCTCTCCGGTGGTTTGTCCGTGCAGCTTCCTGCAGCACATCTCTGCAGGTCAGACACAGAAACCGCTCGGTTCGTGTCTACTGGCCCAGCATGCCACAGCGGTTCCTACTAGTATGGTTTGTTTTGGAAGTCGCACACTTTCCACTGCCGTTTATTAGGCAGCTGCGTTTATTGTGTGCTGTTTCCAGTAATTAGCAGGTGGCTATCTTGTGCCGTTTGACTTTTTATACAAGTGGTCATGATGTGCACTTTCTGATGAGAGCGATCATTTCCATGGCAAAAGATGCATTTAAATGAGAGAAGTTTTTTCCATTTCATTATTTATTTCATTCATTTAAAACAAGGCAACAACGGCATTTCATATGAATGAAAAGGAGCAGAAAGAAGTCAAACTTATAATGTCTGCCCCTTATCAACACAAAATCATTCACAGTTTCCAGTTCAGTTCATTTGAGTGTCACAATGCAGCGTCTTTTTCCAAGACATCAAACACAACACATATAAATAAGGTTGATCTGCTCCTCCGCAGTGTCGTATTTCTGTAACATTGATCATTTAACAAGTTTCTTAAACACATCAATGGATTTAGAGGTTTTAATTTTTACAATCAAGATGTTCCACAGACCGACTCCTTTGATTGAGATCCAATTTTCCATTACGGCCGATTGAAACCTGGGTTTTGTAAAAACCTCAGTTCCTTTCAGTTCATGTCTACTTTTTCTCTTGGCCAATCTGTTTTGCAATTTGTTCGGTAAACTTTCCAGATGAGCTTTAAACAGGGTTTTTAGAAGGTTCTACTCCACTAAATCTTTAAATGTCAGTGTTTTTAGTCGTCTAAATAAAGGATTAGTATGGTCTCTGGAACCACTTCCACTAGTGACTCTAATCGCTCTAAGTTGCTTCCTTGACCCCCAAAAAATGACCTCACAAGAAGGACATTTCCTATTTACATTCACACACAGCACAGCTTTATGTAATAAAACATGCAGTGTTTGAGTCTCGCGAGATTTTGTCTGGCTTGAGCTGCTATCTGCATTCCAATTAATTGGAATTAATCCATTCTTTTGTGAATGATTGGTTTTACAGTTCAGTCTACAAAAGCCTCACAATCCTCCATGTTTAATTTTCTCAGCACACCTTAAAGTAGCCCAAGCAAAAAAATAGCAGGTCGTTTTGAAGTGTTTAATTTGTCTTTTTGTGCAAGGCCTGGTTTGTTTACCTACATGACATCTCAATTTAGTGTGGAGACGAGATGAATTATCCATATAGCATCTGCTTCTGCTGGAAACTGCAGAAGCACTATTTCTGCGAGTACGCAGCTGCATTATCCATTAGCCAGATAATACTGTGTGAAACATTACAGAATAAGCCACACTGGTTCTAAAAGCAGTTTAGTCATCACAGCCAGAACTGTTTTTCGAATTAAAGGATTATTGGTTGCTACACCGGGCGACGTGGATTTCACGAACAGGTCTGACTGCCCAATGAATCCGATGTCACAACCACGACACGTTACTTCAATACGTCACGATAATGTCGTTCTGTGTGTGTGCATACGCCAAGAGATGGATATACAAGGCAAACAAATGGATGAAGCCACAGTTATTGATGCTTTTACACGTACTTGCTTCGTTTCCACAACTCAAAGCGCACAGACACTCCTGCAGAGACCAACACAGCACAGTGGCTTTACAAGACAGTGTGTCACATGACATGATGTTTGTTTGTGTTAGATTACTTCTCGGCCCCGTTTACTCATCTTGTCAAGGAAAAACTCACCAAGTTTGCATTTGTGTTTGAGAAAAGCTTTACTATTACACGACGACCTTTTGAAAACAGTGTTGGTTTACATGAAAATGGCAGAAAGACTGGAAAGTCACTTGTCTAGACGTTGCACTTAGTATTTTATATATTCTAGCTTTAATTGCGAGTACTTCATATTGAAGCCTCTAAACATCATTTGGTGGAATACTGAGAGGGGATCTTTTCAGCGGAAAAATCCTCATATCTGAACTCAAATTGCTTTCGAATGCCTCAAACCTCAAAGCTGCAGCTTCTTGTTATGCGTGAGCCTCAGGAGTCACAGCCAGTACAAAACTTGAAGAATAAACAAAACTCTGTGACAACACCTGATATTTTTTGTTCCATGTTGCTGTTTTCTGGTGAATTCTTTCACCTTGAGGAGAATTGTTTAACTCCTTGAATGATATGGGGAAACAAACCCAACTAAACTTTGGCAGCAGCTTTATATAACCGGCAGAAAGGAGTCTTATCTGTTGCTCAGCTCTTTTTCCCAGTGACGTTGTTTATTGTCCAATGATTGATGTTCACTCTTGCTTCTGGACAGTGTGAAGCCAAGGCAAACGCGTGTCTTGTGAAACACCCTCTCGCGTCCGTCTCCCAGCATGGAATGTAAAACCCCCCGGCCCCGTCCCTGACATCTCCACTCATTTCCGCCAGCTTCCTCGCCGTACAGGGGCTCCCCAGTCAGGCAGCCTTGTCACTGGACCAGCTGGAAGCAGCAGAGCGAACTGGACCGCTACCTTTCTCTGCCCGTCAACCTGCGCCACAGGGGTTGCCAGACCTACTCAGGTACCCGGTGTGGGCGCCAAATGTCATCCCACCTTAATAAAGCCTGCGGACCAGCGGTGCACGTCCACAGCTCACGGAGCACATCACCTCCACTTTAACACCAGACCTGCATTGCATGAGTGCTGTGACCAATGGAGGCGAACTAACTTGTTCTGAAATCCCGACAAGAACACGCTGCATGCTCTTTGAATGGAGTTCAATTCATGTTTTTGAAATGAAGAGGGTTTCTAAATGTGTCATTAGCTATGTAACATCTGGAATCATGCTTCCTGACTTAATTGATCCATATGCTGCCGTTTCCTGTTTGTTTGTCCTCGTTAATAAGACTAACCTCACTCTTTTAAAGGTTGAATGTAAATCATTTGACGCTAGGTTTTGTTTGTAATCATTCTGTTGTGGCGTCACAACATTGTGATTTTGAAATGTGATGCCATGCTTGTTTTAAAAAAAAAAAAAAAAATTGCTTTATACCACAGAAAAAAAACATGGGTAAAAAAATGTGCATTCCTTTGGGCAAAAGGTCACTCAAAGTTGTCCGAGATGAAAATTTGTAGTAATTTGTTAAACTGACTGCTTTCATAAAAGTACTTTTGATATGAAAAAGTCAAATCAATCCCATCAAGAACTATTTTGTACCTTTGATGCTATCAAAACATACTACCAACAACTCCTTGATACGTTTTATACTATCAAAATATACTACCATGCACTCTTCTGCACTTAGAATCAAAAAGTGCTTCCAATTACTTCTTGGTTCCTTTCGATACAACCAACAAAAACATCAACAACTTTTTGGGACTCTGAGTACCAAAGTGTCTGTGGTGCTTCCAAAGTGCTAGTCGTATCAATGCATTCATTAAAGTTGTGTTTTCACCTGTATTTTACAGCGGAGCTTTCACAGGCCGGCAGTAACATCATTGTGGTGCCAGCGCCTGCTAAACGCTCTCCTCCAACCCCACCAAAGAGGATGACCCCGGTCACCAAGCGGCACCCTATGGATACTTCTCCACCCAGACAGCTCCCAGAAATGCCGACTGCCACCGAGCCACCCTCGGCCCCCACGCCCGCACCTCCCGCCGCCTCGAAAGGGGACAACAGTGAAGAAAGGATGAACTTGGCTCTTCAGACCGCCACTGAGCTCCTGCCTCCGCCGCCCTCGCACATCCCTCCGTCTCCTCCTAGGATTCAGTCGCTCCAGCCCCCCAGCGTCGGCCCGGTGCCCGCGGTGCAGGCCGATCCCCCGAGCCCCACCACCGAGCCGCCCAGCCAGCCTCCGGCGATCCCCCTGCACATCCTCATCCAGAGAGCTCTGGCCAGCCCGGGTCCGGCTCAGCCCCACCCGGACAGCTCCCAGAGAGCTCACTCGCTGCTGTTCGAGTCTCCGCCAGACTTCCTCACAGAGGCGGGGCCCAACTCTCGACACTCTCTTCCCATCACCATCGAACCTCTCCGGCTGTGAGTACCCCGCATCAGGCAATGGCACAACTTCCCCGTCCTGACTGGGAGTTTTGTAATTCTCATTTGATGGACTTCTCTGTTGATTTCAGTTTTGGTTTTTTTATCGGTTACTTTTTTTTAATTAAAAAAAAAAGACATTTTTAAATACATTACAGTCATTCCAATGTGCTTTTACAGAGAAAATAGAAAAGCCCAACATATCCACATGAGCAGCAGGTGTGTTTGTGACTGTGGAAAGAAAAACTCCCCCAACAGGAGAAACTTTGTAGAAACCAGAGTCAGAGGTGGAGGAATTCTGCTGACCGGTTGGGGTGAAAGGATGGAGGAGAGGAGAGGAGAGGAGGGGAGAGGAGGGGAGGGGAGGGGAGGGGAGAGGAGGGGAGAGGAGAGGAGAGGAGAGGAGAGGAGAGGAGAGGGGAGGGGAGGGGAGGGGAGGGGAGAGGAGAGGAGAGGAGAGGAGAGGAGAGGAGAGGAGAGGAGAGGAGGGGAGAGGAGAGGAGAGGAGAGGGGAGGGGAGGGGAGGGGAGGGGAGGGGAGGGGAGGGGAGGGGAGGGGAGGGGAGGGGAGGGGAGGGGAGGGGAGGGGAGGGGAGGGGAGGGGAGGGGAGGGGAGGGGAGGGGAGATACATACAATACCCTTGTTAGTGCTACATACATTTTATTTATTTTTTTTTTTTTTCATTATAATACAACAATCACAGTGATCCAAATATTTGCCATGAGATTAAACCAGCCTGAGCAACAACAGAGCAAAAACCAAAATAATCACAACAATGATAGCAAAGACAAAAACAAAAGGACATAAAACAAAGAACAAAACAAACAAACAAAAAACAATAACATGATGTTGATAATTGACAGAACAATAGCAGAAAATAAGAAAAATCAGCAGTAAATCTCATCAATGAGGAGTGGAAGTCTGTGTGTGTGTGTGTGTGTGTGTGTGTGTGTGTGTGTGTGTGTGTGTGTGTGTGTGTGTGTGTGTGTGTGTGTGTGTGTGTGTGTGTGTGTGTGTGTGTGTGTGTGTGTGTGTGTGTGTGTGTGTGTGTGTGTGTGTGTGTGTGTGTGTGTGTGTGTTTTGTCCTCTGGTGATTTATCAGTTAAATTTTGTGTTTGTAAGTGTATTGGGGCAACCGCGGTTCAGTGGGTCGTCCAATAACCAAAGTGTTGATGGTTTAAATCCCACTCTATCCAAGTCATTGCCATTGTGTCTTTGGGCAGGGCACTTGTATGAATTGGTCTGAATAGTGCATGAATGTTGGTGGTCGGAGGTGCCAGAGGCCCCAGGGCAGCTGTGGCTGCAACGTGTGAATGAAGGATGTTTTCTGTGCGTGCTTTGACTCACCTCCAAGAAAACGTTACATAAATTCTTTGTTGTGCACACGTTTCCTTGGAAAACACAAAAAAGTACCTGATTGAATTGCAGCCCAGATGGTTCCAGAGTGAAAATAGGTATTTAAAAGTTTAAACAAACAATGAAAACGGGTATTGGATGACGCTTATGATGCGTTTATGATGACTTGTTAATTTCTCCACACATAAATAACCACTGGACTTCAACTGTCATTCCAAACATATTCATACTTCATACAACTTTGTATTTAATGAATTTGATAAATGTTTTTACAATCTAGAAAGATCAAGCTAAAAAGAGTGTTGAGTATTGTAATAAGAGCATAGGGATCATCGTTCAGCATCAATCAAAGCTCTTTTATTTTGCGCTCTTTTAGTTACACTTTTATGTTTTTCATCTTTCTCTCCTTGTTGAAGCAAACAGTTTTTCACGGAGACCAATTCGTTGTGCTGCAAGCCGCATTCAAATTGTAAATTGTCATCATCCTTCTAATCAACTTATTGGTTGTTTGATAAATCAGTGTGACTTTTACATTACGGGATACTGAGAACTCTTCCCTGAACTTGAATGTTGTGGTTCTCGTCCGTTTTTAGACGTGGGACTAAGATCCCGCAGGCCAGTAATCCCCCCTAATCCTGCTCGTCCACAGGCCCGAAGACGACGACTTCGACCTGGAGGAAGAGATGAGGAAGCTGCAGCCTCCGAGGCCTCCCCGCCAGCTGGAGCCACGCAGCAGGAGGGCTCTGGTGGGGGACCCCAGGGTCAGCGTGATCCCTGAGGGGGGGGGCCCCGGGGGCAGTGAGGAGGACTCCGACTCGGATGGCCCCATCCTGTACAGAGATGATGACGATGACGAAGACGAGGAGGATGAGGAAGGTGCTCCGAGTAAGTTCTGCCAAAGACGGATGCTTCCTGAACAATGGCCAACATCCAGTCTGGATTGTACGTTTAGGTTGATTGGATTTCTTGATTCCTTTACCAGGATCCACACTGGAAAAATGAACATGTTTAGGACCCAGTTGTGTTTGTCTGTCTCGCTTTGGTGATGGTAGAAAATGCAGTTTTTCTCAGATGCTGCTCCTACTCATGCACACCACAGCTGTAATAAATAGTTCTTCTGCACATGCGACAGTCGATGGACAATAACAATGAGTCCTGTTATCATTCAGTTTAATATCATTAAAAATATGAAGCAAATAGAGCAACAAAATAAGAGCTGATGTCAGACACACACACACTGTTGTCATTAAGGAAATATAGGTTAAAAATGTATTAAATTGCTCATAACTACAATATTACATGTGTATTTAATGGGGCTGTCAAAATGTATGTATTAGTCCATTATGATTAATCTGATTTAAAGTTTTATTCCAGTTAACCCAGAACTGTAGCGCAGAATCCAAGTGTCTCTGGCAATGCATTCCGTTCAGTTTGTCCAAGTAGAATTACCGCCGCGCATGTGCAAATGGTCAGTTGTTCCAGTAGTGACGGCTCAAACTTCATATAGAAGACGCTAAACGGCATGTTGACCTCTCGAGAGGGTCAGAGTTCACGAACATAAAGGACTATGAACGCCTTGCAGGAAGGAGTTGTCTTTTTTCAACGAATAAATGACCACATTAACATGAAGAAATGGTCCGTCTGGCTCTTCTCAGTTGCAGCATCGACGTAACAAGGAAGCCGTCGGCTCTCCTCTCCGACAATGTCAACTGATCAGTTTGTCTTAGGAGCTGCTGGGAAAGCAACACGTTAATCTGGATAAACATTTGAACCGTTAACAGTTATATGCGTTATATTTCTTTCTTGAGTCTATTGGGTCATGCAAAATGAAACATTAATCTAGATTAAAAATGATATTTAATTGAAATCAATCCACAGAAACACGTGAGTTGATGTGAATGCGACTTGCTTTGTAAAACGTCAGGAGTCGTCAGACGGTGTTCAGTTACCGTGTGATGTTGTCTTTGATGTGATATGTGTAGGAGTTAACAAGTTAGTAAGAGAAAGATCAGCATGCAGACCTAACATTAGTTTACTGCTCCTAATATCATTATCTATAGAAGTCAATCACTGCAGGGCTTGACATCCGAGGCTAGTAAAAGCTTTGTACATGCGTGTGTGTGTGTGTGCGCTTCATTGAAATGTCTGAAGAAAACCAACCCAGTCACCAAGTTTGACCTTGTTCTGACCTCTTTGCGGCAGGCGGCCTGGCGAGTCGGGTGAAGAGGAAGGACACGCTGGCCCTGAAGCTGGAGAGACAGGAGAGGGAGGAGCAGGACAACCACGACAGCATGAGCTGGCAGAGCCGCGAGCAGTGGGTGGCCGTGAGGAACAAGATCGGCACGGCGCTGACACGGTAAGCGTCTCGGTCGGAGGAGGCTTCGTTTCACGTTCACGGCTGTGGTGGAGATAAAATGGCTCGACTGCGAGTCCTGAACGATGGTCTGTTCTCAGGCGGCTGAGTCAGAGGCCGAGCGCCGAGGAGCTGGAGCAGAGGAACATCCTGCAGGGTGAGTCTCTCCTCCTCCAACGCTTTGCAAAACTGTATCGTCAACCTTTCAAGGCTGCAAACGCACATCTCTGAAATCTATTCACCTTCTTCCGGAAGTTTGCGTGGGCGGCGCCATGCGCGTAATCACACTTCCGGTTTAGCTCCGCGCTACTTGATTTGCGATACCAGTCTGTTTAATTGTTTCCAATTTAAAGCTAATTTAAAGCTATCAGAGATGATACAGTATTTAGATAGTTCCTTATTACTACTGCTACTCGATTGGCCTTTTTGCATTAATCTGCTATTTCATATTGATTTTGTTGTGTCTGCTAATAGCAAATAGCTTTATGGTTATTTCTGTTACTGCAGCAGCTCAATATTTCCTGACATGGACATGCTGCATATCTTTACAAAGCATGTTTTGGGTAGTTTTTAGTCGCTGGGTTTGTTTAGCAGATGCCTTAATATCCTAAGCAAGACGCGGCTTAATAATCGCTGGACCGGCAGGAAGCTAACTAGTTAGCAAGGTTAGCCTGTCGTCTTGTAAACACTGCCAACTCCGCGCTGCGGCACTATAATGACAGCATGTAGCACTGGACACACTCTGATTTAGACTGTAGTCTGTAATAAAGTCAGCTCTATATGGAATATTGTGTTTCCACACTGAAGAATCCTCCAGATTGTTGTTCTTTGCTCTCCTCAGTGAAGAGGAGCTCCGTACTGAGCACACAGAAGGGATCCATCTGACCGGCAAACGGGCTCTAGAAACACCTCAAAGTCGTTTTCAAACTATAGACAGAAGCAATGTTGGTGTACATGATCACAGCACATTTGGCGCAAAACAACCTACCTTGTATGATATTTTAGATGCAAGTCTTCCCAGTAGTTCTCCGTTGAAATGAACGCGATTTCGCTGGAACAGGAAGTGCGTTTCAAACGGAAGTGTGGGACAGAAGTAAAAGTGGGCGGGGCGGAATAAGGTCAATAGCCTGATCATTTTACTCTCCCTGCTACGGAGATCACCTCGTTCAACAGCTTCACCATTCCACACATTCAGCTCAGCATAACTTTCACAAAATCGACACCACTCTATGATGTAAATACGCAGCTACCTCATGTTACTTCATCATCCTTTTGCACTATTCACTGTTATCTACTCTCTTATTCAGTCCTATTCAGTCAACTATTGTTATTATTGAATGTTTCCATTCGTACAAAGTGTGCACAGCTTACACAAGCCAAATTCCTTGTGTTACACATACCTGGCCAATAAAGCTGATTCTGAACACAGGCAGTATTTTGTTATTATACATTTTTAGCTGGTTATTTGACACTTAAGGGCATTTTAGAAGAAAATATTGCTACATTTCTCCCTCTTTCTCATTATATTGTACATGGAAATGTAGCTGAGGCCCCTTGTGCTTCTCACAAGGGGCTTCGTTTGCCTGGAAATAAACGGTTCTCTCTCAAAAAAGAAAAGACTTAATTGGCAGCAAGTGCACGATTGATTTCCTCTCATACACTCCAATGTGGTTTGGTGAGACATTTTCTCGCTCAAACCCAAAATGTGAGACGTTTGTCTCAACTCCTCACGGGAAGACAGAACGTCTTTAAAACACGAGAAGTTCACTATAAGTTCTTCAGCTTCTTCTGACGCTGATGGTGAAGAAATCTTTCAACCAAGTGTCCCGGTTCTTGAACGGTTCTTCACATTTGTCGACTGTGTGTGAGCCAGCAGGAGGCAGGCACAACAAAATTTACGAGTTATTATTTATCACATTGGAAAAGGTGAAAACACTCACATTATTGACTTGCAAAATTCTTGCATTATTGGTTTTTGCAACATAAGATTTTG
This sequence comes from Blennius ocellaris, assembly GCF_963422515.1. Classification (NCBI taxonomy): domain Eukaryota; kingdom Metazoa; phylum Chordata; class Actinopteri; order Blenniiformes; family Blenniidae; genus Blennius; species Blennius ocellaris. The sequence continues at coordinate 2,181,612 of NC_137669.1, forward strand.
TGAACACTTCATTGAGCCAGGGCTCGACATTAAGGCTTGACGTCTGAGGCTAGTAAAAGCTTTGCTCAGGCAAGTGAATCATCTACCCAGCTTGCCCAAATGGGCGAGTGGTTTTTTGCTGATATTTTGACCTTTTTTGGCTAAAATCACTTGGTATCGCCATCGCGTCACGCCACCGCAGGGCGCAGGCAAACGCATTCTGATTGGACAGCGTTGTGTAATCCCTCGGGAATCCGTCGAGTTATGTAGTCGGGGAAACGCCATTTAAAATGTTTCACTTCGGTCAACATTTAGATAATCACCGGAACGTATTATAAACTCACTCGAGATCAACACATGAAAACAACTTCAACTGAAACGACGTATGTTGACTTTCTAATTCCAAAGTTTCATAACTTTTTATGGTTCAGAAAAAAAGTTGACTGAGCCGGAAGAGGAAGAGGAGGAAGAACAGGATTTGATTTGTTAGTATAATAAAAATACATGACACACATTTACCATGTTATTAAAAAAATGCATACGGATGAAAAGTGACTAATACAGTAAATAAGGTGTGGCAGTGTGTATAAGTAGGGTGTGACATCTCCAATCTTTATACTATCAAATGTATTTCAGACCAACACAGCAAAAAGCAGTGTTTATTATACATATTATTATATTATACATATTATTTGTTTATTTTAGGCCAGTTGGCATTAATTGAACTCTGGCCTTTTTGCTGTGAAGAAAAAACTTAAAATATAGATTATTATTTCTTCAGATTGAAGAGTATAAAGAGATACACCTTCCCTGAGCTTATACATTTCCATAAAATTTTGGGTCAGTCAAAATTTGTTCGGGCAAGTAAACAGTTGTCAGCACTTGCCCAAAGGGACCTGCACTGTAATAGAATCAACACATCTTCATAAAGTTAAACAGTTCTATCATAGCATCAGGTTTAACTAATCTCAGGTAAAGTCCAGTTGTTGTTCCCACTTCCTTGAAGGAGTTCAGTTGTTGTCCTGCTGGAGGGAAGCTGGTGTCTTCTCCTGTAGTTAGCACCTCCTGCTAACTGTGGTTGCTGGTTCTGCAGGCTGAGGAGAAGAAGATGAAGTTGATGTTTCAGGAGTCCTTCTTTGCAGCTCCTGGTTGTTCCTTTTGTCCAGACTGAGGAGCTGGTCGCTCAGGTCTGTGATGGTTTTCCTGCTGGTTGAGGAAAACACAAAGAAGTTCTGTGAGGCGTCGTTTCCCTGGTCCGTCCTGGAGGAACTGCTTGGTTTTCCTGGTTGATGGGAGAGCAGACTCTGGGTGCTGGTCTCTGGACCAGGGGAAGGTCTGACCCTCATGGTGGGTCAGCAGAGGAGTTGAGGAGTGAAGGCCTCTGGTTGCAGGCGTCTGGTTGCAGGACTCTGGTTGCAGGACTCTGCTTGCAGGACTCTGCTTGCAGGACTCTGCTTGCAGGCCTCCAGCAACCCACCTCCTCCGTCCAAGAACAAGAGCAAAAGCCTTTTGAGAGAATCTCTCCAAATGTTTTGATGAAAGTTGGGGGATTCAAAGGTGTGAAATCCTGAGAGCTTCACCCAATCAGGGCTGAGTGCATGGGGGAAGTGTCTTTTGAGCAGAAAGCGGGGGAGGATTTGTATGGGTCTGCAGTGTCTGCCGGGCCCCCCCCCCTACTGGATGTGATGCTCAGTCACATTCCTGAGTCAGAATTCACATCATGATAGTTGTATCATAACATGAAAATTGTCTTTACTTTCTGTGGTCTTGTGAGATCCCAACAGCTTCGTGTTTGACACCAGTCCATCAATTTGTACAGAAATACTCCACACGGTACTCTGGTGTCTTGAATTCTCTGCTGCTATGGTTTGTGTTCACGGACTTGACGACCAGGCCAAGATGGCCGCCATATTTCCTGTTCTGTGGCGTCGACGAGTGAAGGCAAATGAAGCTTCAATGAAGATTCATGAACCACTTTATATATATTTTGAAGCCACTAGATGGCACTGTCTGTTTAATAAATGTTTGAAAACACCCTTCATTGACAGTCTTTCAGCCTCTATGTTCAAACCAAGAGTTCCACCTGGTGGAGTCAGAAAATATAGACAGTGGTTCATGAATCTTCATTTAGCCATCACTAGCGTCTACTCTTTATTATGTCTATGGGCAAGTCAACAGCAGCTCAGGTGAAATCTACCTGACTGGCCGCAGTGTTTGCCCCCCCCCCCCCCCCCCCCCCCCCCCCCCACTCATGGAATGTTTTCTCCCCCCTCTGCAGCCAAGAACGAAGCGGATCGCCGGCTGGAGCGCTGCGAGATCAAACGGAGGCTCACCAGAAAGGTCAGCGCGCTGGGATGTGACTGTAGTGGAAAAAATCAAAACACTTGTTATTAAGCTTCATTTGTTCGTTGTGCTCCCAGCTGTCGCAGAGACCCACCGTGGCAGAGCTGCAGGCGCGCAAGATCCTGCGCTTCCACGAGTACGTGGAGTCCACCCACGCTCACGACTATGACCGGAGGGCCGACAAACCCTGGACCAAGCTGACTCCTGCTGACAAGGTCTGTCTATTTCTCTCGCTCTCTTCTCTTCTATACCTGCAGCAGCTCTACCAGGGCGAGCTTACCCCCCCCCCCCCCCCCCCCCCCCCGAGGAGATTTACATTCCAAGCAGATGGAGTTATTGAGGAAGAATCCCGGGAATGCCACACGGGAGCAGGGTTGAGTTTTATCAGAGGGATTACTCGGTGCAGTGGAGCTCAGAAGAAAGACGTTTCATTTTCCACTGAAGGATTTCATTACAGTTTAACATAACCTGTCATTTGTTGTGTTTTGAAAGAAACAAAAAGTAAAATTTTAAGAATGTCTGCAATAATGCCAAGCACAAAATCTTTAAAAGAAAGTGTAGCCACACACACACACACACACACACACACACACACACACACACACACACACACACACACACACACACACACACACACACACACACACACACACAGTCTTTTGAATGGGTTAATGGAGAGTGACTCCAGTATGAAAGATTAGTGACGCTGTAAATGTCATGCCTGCAGATACAAGCAGTTTACTGTATATGCGAGTCCAGCTTTTAGAAAACAAACTCATTTGTTTGGAGCCTGCAGGTCCAGATCAGCTTTCAGCACCAAATATCGGCAGTATTAAGTCAGCAAGAACAAGTTCTCCCTCTGTCCTCCAGCACAATAATCCTTTATAGTATTCACTGCCTCCTACTCTATTCAGTGTCGATATCAAATCAAATCAAACTTTATTTATATAGCACTTTTCATACAGATATACATGCACCTTAAAAGTGCTTCACATAAAATAAAAATAGAAACACGCAAACACCCACACCATATGGGACTATTCTGTGTCTATTGGGACTATTGAGACTATCCAGTGTCTATTGGAACGATTGGGCCTATACAGTATCTATTGGAACTATTGGGACTATTCAGTGTGTATTGGAACGATTGGGACTATACAGTATGTATTGGAACGATTGGGCCTATACAGTATCTATTGGAACTATTGGGACTATTCAGTGTGTATTGGAACGATTGGGCCTATACAGTATGTATTGGAACGATTGGGACTATTCAGTGTCTATTGGAACTATTGGGACTATTCAGTGTGTATTGGAACGATTGGGACTATTCAGTGTCTATTGGAACGATTGGGACTATTCAGTGTCTATTGGAACGATTGGGACTATTCAGTGTGTATTGGAACGATTGGGACTATTCAGTGTCTATTGGAACGATTGGGACTATTCAGTGTCTATTGGAACGATTGGGACTATTCAGTGTCTATTGGAACGATTGGGACTATTCAGTGTCTATTGGAACGATTGGGACTATTCAGTGTCTATTGGAACGATTGGGACTATTCAGTGTGTATTGGAACGATTGGGACTATTCAGTGTGTATTGGAACGATTGGGACTATTCAGTGTGTATTGGAACGATTGGGACTATTCAGTGTCTATTGGAACGATTGGGACTATTCAGTGTGTATTGGAACGATTGGGACTATTCAGTGTCTATTGGAACGATTGGGACTATTCAGTGTCTATTGGAACGATTGGGACTATTCAGTGTGTATTGGAACGATTGGGCCTATACAGTATCTATTGGAACTATTGGGACTATTCAGTGTGTATTGGAACTATTGGGACTATTCAGTGTGTATTGGAACGATTGGGACTATTCAGTGTGTATTGGAACGATTGGGACTATTCAGTGTGTATTGGAACTATTGGGACTATTCATTGTGTATTGGAACTATTGGGACTATTCAGTGTGTGTTGGAACGATTGGGACTATTCAGTGTGTATTGGAACGATTGGGACTATTCAGTGTCTATATGGGACTATTGGGTCTATTTAGTGTCTATTGGGTCTATTTAGTGTCTATTGGGACTATTGGGTCTATTCAGTGTCTATTGGGACTATTGGGTCTATTCAGTGTCTATTGGGACTATTGGGTCTATTCAGTGTCTATTGGGACTATTGGGTCTATTTAGTGTCTATTGGGTCTATTTAGTGTCTATTGGGACTATTGGGTCTATTCAGTGTCTATTGGGACTATTGGGTCTATTCAGTGTCTATTGGGACTATTGGGTCTATTCAGTGTCTATTGGGACTATTGGGTCTATTCAGTGTCTATTGGGACTATTGGGTCTATTTAGTGTCTATTAGGACTATTCAGTGTCTATTGGGACTATTGGGTCTATTTAGTGTCTATTGGGACTATTCAGTGTCTATAGGGGTCTATTAAGTGTCTACATGGGACTATTGGGACTATTCAGTGTCTATTGAGGCTATTCTTCTTCTCCCGCTTCCTCTCCTGCTTCTCCTTCTTCTTCTTGAAATACCGCCATCTGCTGGTTGTAGCTAGTCTAGCCCCCATTCCAAATTATTATGCAAGTTGCCTGTAAGTGTCATAGATTCAATTGTTTGTTTTTCAATTAAACCTGAGGATTGTATTCTGCGTCAGGGCTCTTTGGATCACTGAAATCAAACTCAGACACCTGTGATAGTTAGTTTGCCAGTTGAGCAAAGTTAAAGGAAAAACTACAAAAGAAAGACGTTCCACATTATGAAGCCTGGCTCCCCGGGGGATGCTTTTACGTGGCCCTATGACGTAGCGTGTCGTGTTGAGAGGCCAAATAAAACCGGATTTATGATGAAAACTAAACATGATATTGTAGGCCGTGCTCTGTGAGCAGTTGGAGCCATTAATAACTTTTTTTTATTAATTTGTACACGATGTACGATTAATCAGTTTCTATGCATTCTGAAGACCTAGTTCTAGCTCCTCTATAGCGCTGTCATCTTTAATTTCATGTTTGGGCCTGTCAATATACAAATCTATCTTTTTCCTACTCATATTTTGGGGGAATTTTTTTTATTTTTGCAATTTTAGGTCGAGTGTGTCAAAACGAAAAAATTCTTTCATTTAATTTAATTTCAGAATCAAATAGGTGACTTGCTGAAAAGAATGATACCCAAAATGATAGTTTTAGTAGCTCCAAATAGTGAAATATGAGGTAAAATCCAAAGTATTGTCAAAACGGTGACTTTATACAATTGTTTAAAAATTGTGTTGAAATACAGTATAGTCTTTTATGCATTGGTGTGTGTAAAGAACTCATTGAATGTCCTCTCACTTGTTAGTTCAATAAACATGCTCTTGTTTCTCTAGCTCAAATCCAAAAAAAGTTATTCTTTTTTATTTGTGTGTTTTTAGGTCCAGTGTGTTCTTCCAAAGTGTCAAAGTTAATAAATAATCGTAGAATTATGTAGGTGAGCTTGTGCTGAAAAAAGGACACCAAATATTCAAGATAAACCCTTTAAATAGTGAAATATGAACGTAAAAGCAACAACACAATGGGCCATTAAGCAGGCCGCCGTTTTCAAGCAATATGGGAAAGAAAAAGATCTCTCCGCTGCTGAAAAGCGTCAAATACCTGAATGCCTTGGACAAGGTATGAAAGGATATTTCATGAAAATGTAATCGTGATCATCGTGCTGTTAAGACATTCGTGGCTGATTCCGAGCACACATGGTTGGTGCAGATAAAGGCACAATGAGGAAGAGTTCTGCCAGAGAAATACATCGGATTAAGAGAGCACCTCCTAAAATGTCATGACAAAGCAGCAAACCGATATTTGAAGTTGCTGCTGCCTCTGGACAATGATTTGGAAGAGTGCATTTTAAGTTATTTATTTTTGTAAAAAAAAAAAAAAAAACACTTTTCATTGAGAGGTATGTTCAATAACATTTGAGTTACGCTCTACGTTTGATGACTTTAAAATGATGTTGACTGTCATTTGCATCGACTATTTAGGAAGATGAAAGGAATATCATTTGCATAATAATTTGGACACTGCACAAAAAACAAAGAAAGCTTAAAGTCTTGGGCTGCGTCCCAATTCTACCCCTTAGCCCTTCATCTTACCCCTACCCCTTTGAAATGCGTGTTCACGAGAGTCTGAGGGGTGTCCCATTTCACTATTGCGCAGAGGCGGAGGGGTGAGGGGAAGGGCTATTCACCCCTCGAAATGGAGTGTTTACAGATGCACACTTCAAACAGAGGGGTATGAGGACATGGCACCGAAGGACTCGCATTTCACAGATATATACACTTCTAAAGTTATCTAAACCTGTTGTGTTTTATACTAGTAAGAACGGCAGTAGTGCTGCCGTCTGTATCTTCCGTGTGTATTTGTTTCGTAGAGACTGTGTTTATAACATTTTATTATTACACTGTATAGTTCCAAAGTCTTCTAATACGGGTGTTTTGAAAACAGGGACCCCCGAACAAACAAGGAAGCTCCTCCGCTTTCACATGGTGAATGAGGAAATATTTCTGAAGTCCAAATACAGCGCGAAAACTGAAGTAATCCATGTCTCCGTCTATTTCTTCTCCTTGATGTGGAACGGTGGAAAACGAAACAAAGCACCCAAATCTAAGGGCTGAAACTTTTATCCCTTTGCCTTTGTCCTCGTTTTGGAGGGGAAGGCAGAGGCGTAGGCGCAGGGCTAAGGGGTAGGGTTACAAAATAGAATTGGGATTGGGCCTTGGATATTTTATTGCTCTCATGACAGTTGAGCTCAGAACATTGTCGAATCGTTTCAAACCCAAATGTTCCACTTCTGTCTCGCTAACAGGAAATGAATGGTGGTGTTCGTCAGCGGATCAGTGATTGGCTGAGAATGAACAATTTCGACCAATCAGAATGGTCGTTTCATTTCACTCTTGGATATGTGTGTTTTAACGTGAATGATGTGAAGTCGTGAAGTTTTGATCGTTGCTGATGAGAGTTTTTCGTCGTCAGGCCGCAATCCGCAAGGAGCTCAACGAGTTCAAGAGCTCGGAGATGGAGGTTCACCAGGAGAGTCGGATCTACACCCGGTGAGCCACCACACTCACCTCCATACCTCACCTCCATCACCCAGAACCCACCTCCATACCTCACCTCCATACCTCGCCTCCATTCTTCACCTCCATACCTCGCCTCCATACCTCACCTCCATCACCCAGAACCCACCCCCATACCTCACCTCCATACCTCGCCTCCATACCTCGCCTCCATTCCTCACCTCCATACCTCGCCTCCATTCCTCACCTCCATACCTCACCTCCATCACCCAGAACCCACCTCCATACCTCGCCTCCATACCTCACCTCCATACCTCACCTCCATACCTCACCACCCCCAGAACCCACCTCCATACCTCGCCTCTATACCTCACGTCCATACCTCACCTCCATACCTCACCACCCCCAGAACCCACCTCCATACCTCACCTCCATACCTCACCACCCACAGAACCCACCTCCATACCTCACCTCCATACCTCACCTCCATACCTCGCCTACATACCTCACCTACATACCTCACCTCCATACCTCGCCACACCCAGAACCCACCTCCATGCCTCACCTCCATACCTCACCACCCCCATACTTCATCACTGAGTTGTTTGTTTTTCTTTTTAATTGAGTGCTTCTCTCTTCTCCATCCCCGGCAGCTTCCACCGGCCCTGAGCCGCCCGGGTCCTGGACCAGGAGGAAGCAGGAGGAAGCAGGAGGAAGCAGGAGGAAGCAGGAGGAAGCAGGAGGAAGCAGGAGGAAGCAGGAGGAAGCAGGAGGAAGCAGGAGGAAGCAGGAGGAAGCAGGAGGAAGCAGGAGGAAGCAGGAGGCCACTGGCTCCCTGGACGGAGCCCAGAGCTGGAAGCAGTTCATCAGGTGCCAAGAGAAGCGTCACACTGGACTGCACTTCCCTACAAAATCCCTTTTCATCCCTGCTGACGGTACAAACACTGCGCCGCCTTAACCCATTCAACCAAATGTGAACGGACCGATTTAAAAATGGGCACTGACTCCCCAAATTTTAATTCCTTTAAACGAGTGCTTTTTACTGTATTTTCTGCGATGGTTTAGCACATATCACTGGACTAATGAGGCACCTTAAGTTCCTTGGAGAGAAAAAAAAAGTTTCTAATTATTAAAGTTGTTGAAGCAGGAGAATGTGCATATATATATATATTTTCCTGTTTCTTTTATGGTACTTTATATGTCACTGGCTACAGTTGTATTATAGATCAATTGTGTAGATTTGATTGACTTTATATTGTAAACTACTGACATGTTTTAATTGTAAAGTATTTCTGAAATGTTATTTTCCACTAGTGATGGTTAAGATTTTTTTTTTATGATTTTTTTTTTTTTTTTGATACAGAGACTGTAACTGAAACAATCTAAGAATAAAATATGTGATTTTCCATTTCAGGATGACTTGATTTGTTGTTGATTTCACAGGCCAGGGAGGGTTGGTGACCAGAAAGGGGCCAGTGTTCCTTTAGTGGAGCCGCCATCGTCCATTTTGGTTTACGGTTTCAGCCTTGTTCAGCAGATTTCTACAGATCTGCTTCATTGAGATGTGACATTATCAACACGAACACATGATTAAGCTCTAATAACATCAATATATGACAAAGCAGTTGTACAGTAGACAGTTTTTGCTGGGTTAGGTACATAAAGGTTTTTAAAATGAAATGTTTACTTCCTAGAGAACAGAGAAATTATGCGGTTTATTTAATCATTTTACATTTTATATTTATATATTATTATATATTTATATGAAAAGTGCTTTTTTTTTATTATGTATACTTTACTAATTTTTTTTAATGGACATGTCATTTTCATTTATTAAGCAGTTTAGATTTTTGCAAACATCACACATCTACTTATGATAAAGATATGGTTAGTAAAATATATTGTCTAAATATGTTAATCAGCCGCACCGAATATTTTCTTTACAAAGAAATGTGCTGTTTTAACAGCAAATATCACATTTAATTTGATGTATTAATTAGGCCATCAGTGTGGCGTGCACTTATCTAACTATGTGCACGCCACACTGAGATCAGATAATTGAATGATCCTCTACTAATGATCAGAATTAGCCGCAGGCAGGAGAAAATCCCAAACCTCCATTTAATCATAGACATAAATTAAAGAATCACCTCACAGTTATCAAGCCCACACACACCTCAGACTCTGCAAAGCCTACATTTGATCTACAGCCTCTACCAGCACAACTTTGCACGCATGAACAATAAACAATACCTCACAATAAACAATACCTCACTATAAACAATACCTCACTATGAACAATACCTCACAATAAACAATACCTCACTATAAACAATACCTCACTATAAACAATACCCCACAATAAACAATACCTCACTATAAACAATACCTCACTATAAACAATACCTCACTATGAACAATACCTCACAATAAACAATACCTCACTATAAACAATACCTCACTATAAACAATACCTCACTATAAACAATACCTCACAATAAACAATACCTCACTATAAACAATACCTCACTATAAACAATACCCCACAATAAACAATACCTCACTATAAACAATACCTCACTATAAACAATACCTCACTATGAACAATACCTCACTATAAACAATACCTCACAATAAACAATACCTCACTATAAACAATACCTCACAATAAACAATACCTCACAATAAACAATACCTCACTATAAACAATACCTCACAATAAACAATACCTCACAATAAACAATACCTCACTATAAACAATACCTCACAATAAACAATACCTCACAATAAACAATACCTCACTATAAACAATACCTCACTATAAACAATACCTCACTATGAACAATACCTCACAATAAACAATACCTCACTATAAACAATACCTCACTATAAACAATACCTCACTATGAACAATACCTCACAATAAACAATACCTCACTATAAACAATACCTCACTATAAACAATACCTCACTATGAACAATACCTCACAATAAACAATACCTCACAATAAACAATACCTCACAATAAACAATACCTCACTATAAACAATACCTCACTATGAACAATACCTCACAATAAACAATACCTCACAATAAACAATACCTCACTATAAACAATACCTCACAATAAACAATACCTCACAATAAACAATACCCCACAATAAACAATACCTCACTATAAACAATACCTCACTATAAACAATACCTCACTATAAACAATACCTCACAATAAACAATACCTCACTATAAACAATACCTCACTATGAACAATACCTCACTATGAACAATACCTCACTATAAACAATACCCCACAATAAACAATACCTCACTATAAACAATACCTCACTATAAACAATACCTCACAATAAACAATACCTCACTATAAACAATACCTCACTATAAACAATACCTCACTATGAACAATACCTCACAATAAACAATACCTCACTATAAACAATACCTCACTATAAACAATACCTCACTATGAACAATACCTCACAATAAACAATACCTCACTATAAACAATACCTCACTATAAACAATACCTCACAATAAACAATACCTCACTATAAACAATACCTCACTATAAACAATACCTCACTATAAACAATACCTCACAATAAACAATACCTCACTATAAACAATACCTCACTATAAACAATACCTCACAATAAACAATACCTCACTATAAACAATACCTCACTATAAACAATACCTCACTATAAACAATACCTCACTATAAACAATACCTCACAATAAACAGAAATTTGAAAAACTTTTAATTTTTTTAAATAGCATCAACTTTTGCAAACTAACCAGCCTGGTGCTTTGAAAATTAATATAAAAGCATAAATCAGAATATTTGACTTACAGTTGTCATAGTAAAATAATATTTTCAGCTCAATACTCTTATGATCAAACTGCCTCATTGTATCCTGTTGTCACAAGCTTCAATGTTTCCCAGGCTTCAAACTAGCAAAGACTTATCTTTGTCTTATCTAATGACAACCAAACGCTGTTTCTGTGAATGTCAAGGTGAACTCCTTGTTGTTGTCCTAATGTGCCCACTTTCCAGCCCTCCTCCTCCTCCTCCTCCTCCTCCTCCTCCTCCTCCTCACTGGTGATGAAGACACACCGTCTATCCTGCAGACAGCTGACTGCTCTCTCCATGATCCTGTCCCTTGGGACCTAATCAAATATTCCTGACAGAAAAACCCTGTTTTAACACTTTATTCCAAGCAGCACTGACAACGACAACAAAATGTCCACGACACAGTTCCCACATTTACAATCGAGCCACAGATATTTGGTACAAAGCCATGCTTTATTAATCCAGCGTGATACTAGCCGATGTTCTGAAAACACTCCTGAAGTGCTGGGAATAATGTATAAAACTTTGGGAAGCCTTGTAGATTCCCATTGAAAATCAAAATAAGGAGACAAGTACTACAGACACCAGGAAGATGACAACTTTACTGTTTCCGAAACATTAAAAATCTGGACAGTTGCAATAGAGGAATGTATTGCTCTTAATCAATCTGACTCTGAACCTATCTCTACCTATTGTGGGAGTCCTTCAACGCATATCTCCAGGGTCAGATCATTTCATATTCTGCACATATAAGAAAATTAACGATGTCAAATATTCTGAAGCTTTCATCTGATCTAGAATCAGTGGACCAACAATTTGCGATCGCCCCAATTGTTGACCTTTCAAAGCATTGTGTGGCCTTACAAACTGAGCTAGACCTTATAACAACTAATGAGGCTGAACGCCTGTTAATTCACTCCCATTCTGGAGACTATGAACATGGTGACAAGTCTAGTCGGTTATTAGCCCGCCAGCTATGTCGTCAAGCAGCCTCACGTTTAATACCGTTTAATTAAAGATGGATCTGGATCATTGCAGGAAGACCCGGCCGTTATCAATTCTGTGTTTTCATCTTTTTATGAGTCCCTGTATAGCTCTGAGGTTCCACCAGACCAAGCTGATATGCACACATTCTTAGATAAACTTCAATTCCCCTCCATAAATCCAGAATTGGTTGACCAATTACAATCCGCGCTGACCACTCAAGAACTAAATTCAGCTTTACAAAACATGCAAGATAATAAAGCCCCAGGACCCGACGGGTTTCCTGTTGAATTTTTTAAAGCTATTCATGCCGAGCTCATCCCATTACTTCACTCTGTGTATGTTGAATCCCCGTCACTCTGATCTCTTCCTCCTACACTGAGACGAGCCTCTATTAGTGTCTTTTAAAGAAGGACAAGGATCCTGATCTTTGTACCTCCTATAGACCAATCTCTTTAATGAACGTAGACGCAAAGATTCTGGCAAAGGCCTTGGCTTGCCGGCTCGAAAAGGTTGTTCCAACAATCATTTCCAACGAACAAACTGGCTTTATAAAGGGGCGTCAGCTCTATTATAATGTTCGATCTTTGTTAAATGTAGTCTATTCAAAAGAAACAACTGTTAATCCTGAAGTAGTGATATCAATTGATGCCGAAAAAGCATTCGATCAGGTTGAATGGAGTTATTTATTTTCAGTCTTAGCTAAATTCAGATTTGGCAAAAGCTTTATATCATGGATACACCTTCTTTATACACTCCCCTGTGCCAGCATCACCACTGACGACATCCGGTCTGGATACTTTTTCTTAAATAGAGGTTGTAGACAGGGTTGCCCTCTGTCCCCCTGTTGTTTGCACTTGTAATAGAGCCCTTGTCTATTTATTTGAGGAACTCCCCTACTTTTAATGGCATCACCAGGACTCGCACAGAATTTAAATTATCGTTATATGCCGATGATTTATTGGTGTATGTGGTAGACCCAGTAAGAGCGTGCCCCGCTGTTGTTTCATTCTTTCATAGATTCGGTCAGTTCTCAGGGAATAAAGTAAATGTTGCCAAGAGCGAATGCTATCCTGTCAATAAACAGGCAATGCAACTCCCCCAATCTGACATTCCTTTAAGGCATTAAGGCAGATTTTCAAGTGGGGGTCCCTCCCTCTCTCTTTGATTGGGAGAATAAATACAGTCAAAATGAGTGTCCGGTCAAAATTTCTACTACTACTACTACTGAGTCGACTGTGTTTTTTAAACAGTAGACTCATTTAATTGTCATTTTTTGTGGAATGGCAAAACGTCTAAAGTTAGCTCTCGGTAGTGAAGGCCAAATGAAGCTTCAATGAAGATTCATGAACCATTTTCTGTATTTTCTGTCTCCACCAGATGGCACGCTTGGTTTGAAGATAGAGGCTGAAAGTATTGATGGCCAAATGAAGCTTCAATGAAGATTCATGAACCACTTTCTATATTTTTTCAAGCCACTAGATGGCACTGTCTGTTCAATACATGTTTGAAAACACCCTTCACTGACAGTCTTTCAGCCTCTATCTTTCAGCCTCACTATAGAAAGTGGTTCATGAATCTTCATTTGGCCATCACTCGCTCTCAGCCCCAACAAACTCCGCAAAAGGAGAATCATCAAGCTGACGTGACACAAAACCCTGTATCTGGCAGGAAGTTTGCGTCTCGTGGTGGAAATCAGTCGTTCGCTCAGATTCCTGCTTTCTGACGACGGCTGCTTATTGGTGAGATACGTTCTGGTGGAGAAAACAATGAGCTGAACTACACTTCATCCTCCATATGAGTGTTAAATATTCATGACCGCGCTGAGGCCATGAAAATTTCATGTCCAGTTATTTTTTTTTTTCTTTTTCTGGGGGACTAATCGAAGCGTCAAGTTTTGGTGGCAGATTGCCGCATTTCCGTACCAGATGGTGAGCTCACGTATGTGACGGAGCTGAGGATCGGGAGCAGGTGATGGATTCACTACTAAATGAAATGTAATTAGAGCACGGCCGGCCCGTCCTGTCGGTTCTTATTGACAAAAAGCTGAACTGCTGGCCACCTTGTGCTGTGGCTGCTGATGGAGAGAGCTGGCGAGCGAGGCCAAAGGGCTGAGAGCTGCCACCAACTTTGAGATCCTCTCTTGGGGGCCTTACAGCAGTGAAGGCCCTGACGCCCAAACTGTAATTAGATTCCTGGATAACAAAGGCTGCCTGTCTCCTGGCTCATCGGGGGAAAGTTGTACCCGTGGGTGGGGTGGGGGGTGGGTGTTAGAGGCAGGCATCAATACATAAATTCAAAAGACGTCCTCTCCCCGCGGGGGGTTGGAGGCAGCTCCTACGCGCTTCGCTCGGGGTGTGACTTCCTGTAAGGTCATGATGAAAGAATCTTCACTGGATGGTCCGGGGTGGATGGGGCTGATCATTACACCCAATGAAGTCTCAGTCATAATTACTCCAGTTAGACGTCTTCCCGCGAGACAGGAGCCACAAACGATCCCAGCTCCGCTGCGAATAGCGGAAGTTATTGTTATCAGCTTCTGAAAGGTCGACCGACTTCTCCTCCCCAGAAACCAGGAAGAGTTCTGAGGAAATGTCACCTCTTCTCTTGGGAATATGCACACACACACACACACACACACACACACACACACCCTCCCATTGTATATCCTTGAGTGTAAATAATGGTTACTCCGTTCAGTGTCCTTGTTTAAGGCGCCTGATAATTTGCAGTCTTGCTGTGGTAAAGACTTGAATCGCTGCTGCACCAGTTTACTCGCTACAAGCACCTCTTTTAAAGTCCCAAAGTCCACGTTGAGTCATTTTCATTTGAAAACAGTCAACGAACAGCTGCATCTCTGCATGAAAAAAAACCAAAACTACACTTTCACTAGTTACATGAATCATTTCTTCATTCTTCTTATTGAGGCTGCAAAAGCTTCAACTTTCATTCCTATGGAATGAAACAAAGCTTGTAGTGAAGCTTTAACTGATCTTTACTACAATTAGTAGTGGATTTGTGGATTTTTATCAGTGGATTTGGTTCTATAAATCTCCAATGACTCATCATCCTCATCATCACTGATTGTAGCACAACAGCACACTTTTGAAACCACTGCTCCGTTAACCACAAACTGTACAAGCTACTGTGAAAAGACTTCATAATTCTACACATCGCCACAGCATGATGCTGCCACCACCATGTTTCATGTATTCAGGGTGATAAGCACGAGTTTTCTACCACCGTTTTGCTGTTTGACTCTTACAAACGGGCTTCTAAAGGGTCTTGGATTTACTGGATTTGTTTCACAGGTATCACAGTAAAATGTATGAATACGTTTGTACGACACACTCTTCATGTACCATTTCCAATTATGTGGTAGGTTGCATTAATCTATCACGTAAAATAACAATACAATACATTTGTGAGTGTACTGTGACAAGATGTAGAAACATTGAAGGGGTGTGAAGAGTTTCCCAGTGTTTCCGAGTGCACACATCCACGCACGCACACAGATTGAGCTTGTTCAGATCTTTTACTGCTTTGCAATGAAAAAAGGGATCATTTTTGTACACTGGAGCTCAAATGGCAGCTGAACTGTAATGATTTTGACACGCTTGACATGGTGATGATTTTTAATACACACCCATTAACAGCTGCAACCAGACTTTTTTTTTTTTAAACCTTCTTATTTCAAGTTCTTTGGCATTTTGATTTGCTTTTATTTTTTTGTATTTTTTTTGTATTTAAATCTATTAACTTTGTTTTTGAAACAACCCATTTTTATTTATTTATTTATTTTTTAACATTCTTATTATCAAACATTTTCAAAATGATAACACAGTACAAATATAGCAAGAAGCAAGAAGCAAGAAGGTTGTGGGTTCAAATATGGCCCGGGGGCCATTCTGTGTGGGGTTTGCATGTTCCCCCTGTGTGTGCGTGGGTTTCCCCCGGTATTCCGGTTTACGCCCACATTCCACAAAAACATGCACTGGGGGTCCCTGAGCAAGACCCTCAGTTCCACCCCAGCTCCCCTGAGTGGCTGCAACTGATGGGTCAATTCAGAAAGGAATTTTCCCTCTGGGGATTAATATGGTGCTATAAAGAAATAATATCAGTTACCATTCTTTCCAGCCGATTAGACACTACTTTGGAGAGTATTTATCCATCCTGATAGGCAAACTGGGCAATAAAAAGCACATAGTTCTGGGTCTTTCCATTTTTTGGGGGGATAACTACAATATGGGCTAAATAAATAGATTTTGGGAGTTCATCCTCTTCAAAGGATTTGTGGAACCCGTGTTGTAGGAATTTGTTAATTTTGCTTTTCTTTTTTTTTAATATAACTGAGCACAGTATCAATTGGCCCCTGAATTTTAATTTGGCTGCAGTGAGGATTGCTTTATACATTTCTGTTCTTGTATCAAGTCCTTCTATCGGACTAGCTTGTTGTTGTGTTCGCTGAGGCATCTGTAAACCTTCGAGAAAAGTACTGCTGCTAAGTGTACTGCTGTCCAATTCTGAGGTATGCAATGTTTCATAACATTTCTGAAAGCATTCATTGATCTTTGTATTGTTGGTTTCACGGATGTGGTCCCAATCAGATATTGCAGAAACAAAAGCTTTTAGGGGAGAGTTTCTTGAAAGACAAACGAAGAACTGATTTGACTTATTTCCAAATTCAGACACTCTTTGTCGAGCAAACAAAACATCAGACTCAGCCTTCCTTGTTACGATGTAATCGTGCCTCACATGTAAGCTTTGAAAGCTTCCCACACCAATCTGGGATCAGTCATTGCAGTCATTTGCCTCTAAATAGAGGCCTGTCTGTGTTTCCAAAGATTTGATCAATTTATCATCATGAAAACGTGACGCATTCATTCTCCACGAGAAAGAAGCTCTGCAGGTCCAAGAGGCTCATTGCCAGTGTGACAGGAGGTCGGTCTGAAAGGACAATAGATCCCATGTCAGCTATGTGTGCAGATAAAAATATAGACCGTCGTCAGTTTGTGAGAATGACAAGTGAGGTGGAGAATAAAATGTGTACTTTTTGTTATTAGGATTCATGTATCTTCAACCATCTGTCAGGTTAAATATCTCAAGAACATTTTGAAGTGCTCTGCCTGATTTCTATTGTTCTTTATGAGGGGGATCCCTATCTGAAAAGGGAGACACATAATTCAAATCCCCCCAACTACTATATTTGTACAGTCCAGAAATTGTATTGATTAGGAAGGCAAAAAAGTTCTCGTCATAGACATTAGGAGCGTAAACATTTCCTAATAATACTGATTCTCAATATACAGTAGTTCTCCTTTTACTAAAACGATCCTTCCATCTTGGTAACTATCTTTGACTGTTACTGGCAGAAAACTATGAACTAATGTAACTGCAGCCCTTTTATTTGTAAAACAAGATGTAAATCTACCTGTCTCACCCATTCCCTCAGGTCTTTCTTGTGCTCCTCCTCATTCAAATGCGTTTCTTGGAGGAATGCAACCTGAATATTTGTCTTTTTAAAATAGTTTAAAACTGCTTTCCTTTTGACAACATTATCAGAGCCCTTGACATTCCAATAACAAAACTTAATATTCAGAATAATGTGAAATTATATCTTGCTGTTTGGCCTTGTTTCCCTTGTAAAACAATTTGCATATGCTTTTAATCTCAAGTACTGCCTGGACAAAGAAAAAACACACGGAGGATCCAAGTGAACACAAACTGAAGCTTGGATAACGCCTATCTACCATAGAACACAGCAAAGAAAACAAAAACTAAAATCTTGTCATACTCTAGCTACAACAGTGCAGCTGGGGGAGCAAAAGAAACACAGTGAGAGAGAGCAAAAGATATTTTTTTATGTCAGGTCTCCTCATCTGGATTATATCATGATCAAACTGCCAGCTAGAGATGGCCGAATGAAGCTTCAATGAAGATTCATGAACCACTTTCTATATGTTTTGAAGCCACTAGATGGCACTGTCTGTTCAATACATGTTTGAAAACACCCTTCATTGACAGTCTTTCAGCCTCTATGTTCAAACCAAGAGTTCCACCTGGTGGAGTCAGAAAATACAGAAAGTGGTTCATGAATCTTCATTGAAGCTTCATTTAGCATCACTACTGCCAACATGACAACAATGGTGTAAATGATGGTAATAAACAGCAACTCAAGTAAACTAAGATGTATTCATGTACAAATATATTTAACTTTCAAGTGAACAAAAGCTCTTTTAATGTTATGTAATACCAGCGTTGGGAACGTTACTTTAAAAAAGTAACTAGTTATAGTTACTCACTACTTGTTCCAAAATGTAACTGAGTTAGTAATTGAATTACTCTATGATAAAAGTAACTGAATACCAAGGAAAGTAACTATTTCCGTTACTGTTAAAAAAAAGTTGGTATATGTCAAAAAATTCTGCTTTTTTTTTTTAGCAGGTTTCACAAGTCAATAGAAACGAGTAGAACAGACAGGTGCTTGTTGTTGTACATAACTATATTTACTGCACATCAACAGAGGTTTATCCTGCACTTCAAGTATTATCTTGAAAAGTAAAGAGTGTGTTTTACGCTATATCAAATTAAATCAAATGTTCACAACCTGAGACAACTGGTCAAGTAACACAACGTGTATTTACAAGTGTTTTGTTCACAACAAAAGTAAATGTTTAAACAACAAAAAAAAGGTGAGGGAGAAAGAGCTAGCTTTTGCTGCTTGGGCGACTTTGCTCCGTGTCCTTCTTTGTTCGTGGATCTGATCTGTGGTTGAGGTTCGTTTGGGCTACAAGCTTTGTAGACGCGTGTGTCGTTGTGAGACGCTTAATCAAATTTGAGTTGCTCACCACTTGATGTCAACAAAGTCTTTGCTCCGGAACATAATGTACACTTCACATCACGTTCTTGCCTTTGACCACAGTGGATTTAAAGTAGTGCTTGTATCGACACCTTGAAAATGAAAAACGAAAAAAAAAGTTTTCATCGGACTGCTTCACGCTGCTCTCGTGTGTGTGTGTGTGTGTGTGTGTGTGCTCAGCTGGCACGTATGTCAAAAAACACTGGCTCTGATTGGCTCCCATGAAAGATGACTCTGCCTGAGCCAATCGCTGACCTGGTTTTTAAGCCACCTCCTCACAGTCACTGCAGCCGGTATGAAGCCTGGGGTGCTTCTGGAGGACATCAATGCAATGTAACGCACCCCATTTAACGTTCAGTAACGTGAACGGCGTTGTAACGGTGTAAAAAATAAGTAGTTAGACTACCCCGTTACTGAAAAAATAACGCCGTTACCTAACGCTGTTATTCCAAACACTGTATAATCCCGACTGTTCGTTGTTTTAAGCAGTCATTTTGGAGGCAGATGCTGTGTACCTGCTGACAGGCTGATTGATGCAGTCACTGGGTAGTAGGGTCGCTGATTTCCTTCATGGTGGAGAGTGAGATGGAAAACCTTAATAGGTTTTCCATTTCAGCTGTGCGTTTGATGTACCCACAGCTGGGTACTCCCGCTTCCTGAAGCCTTGTGTGTGCATCAGCAGACTCTTGCCACCGCTTCACAACCGCCGCAGAAAAATCTTGGCAAAAAGAAACTACTTGACCTTCCAAGGTAACTTTACCCTTGTTTCTTGCTGCAGGTACAATCCTGTCTGTCTGTGTAATGGTGAAGTCGTCTGTTGGTGGATCCCGTTAGTCCCACTCGGTGAGCGCGTTCTATTTTCAGTCGTTCCCCTGCATGTCCATGTTCAACATCTCGGGAATCCACTTCTCAAAAAACACGGTTAGCTTCTTCTCTTCAGTGTCTTCTTTCAGTCCATCACTTCTGATGTTTTGCCGTTGACTCAGGTTTTCATCATTCTTGGTTTTTCCGTTGCTTTTTTTTCAGGGCTGACTCCACCAAGTCAGTTATCACGTTATCTTCCACGTTGGACAATCGTTGTTCCATCGTCCCCAGTCTGTCCACTAGCTTATCCAGGTTTTCTGAAATCTCTGTGACTGGATTCAGGATATTAGTGAGTTAATGTCCAGCATCTTCTCACCTGTTGAACCAGCGGGCCACCGTCAGTGGGGCTGACTGCCTCTTTTCTGGGCTCAGTGCAGGATTCTGGCTCTTCTTCATGAGTTCGCTCTGGCTCTGTGTCGCCATCTTAGTTGGCCTTTTTTCCTCGTTTCTCTTTTCTTGGGCATAGTGAAAAAGTTTCCCAGTGACATGACCAGCATCTATGCAGGTTTAGCGATAGTTCAACCGGAGTTTTAGCAGCAAGCAATTCGAGAAATATTGTTTTAGTTCCATCCGTCGAGGAGAATGGCGTGTCTACCCTCCTTGGTGCATCACGTGATCCTGAAACAAGCCATTTTAATGAAAGGAATCCTGAGTGCCCTTTAGAGCTGCTGTGTATTTATTTTTCCCTCATCCTGGTTGTTAAATTCTTACAAATACTCTCATGAAAGGATTCTTTCGGCCCAGAATTAATATTGTACAAATGGACAAACTCATGTTGATGTGTGCTTTGTTTTGGCACTCGAGAAGGGATTCATGGCTCTTTGAAGGGAACCAGATCTTAAGGAGCCATTACATACAGTACACACTCTATTGGTGGGAATTGTTCTGACATAGTGATTAGAATTCCTTTAACTTGTGTTTTCATTGTAAACATTCCATAAGGCGGTGCCATATCGCCCCGCTGTGACAGTAAGATCACTGTTTAGAATCTCACCTACAAGACTATGCGGCACTATATAAAAAACGATGCAGGCGATAGATACGCTCCTTGCATTGTGCTCGCCCTTGCAGGTCATCTCCAGAATTGTGCATTCAAATGCTGCTACACTTCTTTTTTTAACCCTCTTCAATGATAAAACAGTAAGTGATCACTTATAATGTCCACTTCGTTCGCCAGCGTCACGTCTCTAACTGGCACAAGCCTGGTTTAATATCACGGCTCAACATCACAATTAGTTTTGATCCCCCGGAGATAGCAGTGTGCTGCAAAGGTTCGTGACCACATCTTTTTTTTAAGCTCAGCATGCGGCTGAGAGCAGATGTACAGCACATATATCTACTACCCAAACAGTCAGCGATAGTATGAAATCAGAAAAGCAGCAGGCGTGATACAGGAAGCTGAACCTCTGCAGGATATTTGAAAGCTCTCGACTGTGAGTTTCCAAAGTGGAAAACCATTTCAGGAGCATGGATGCCATAAATATATAGCAAAAAAACCAAAAAAAAACAAGAAAAAACCCCAACAATGCGCCCACTGTGCGTGATGTCCAACTCACAGCAGCATCGATCGCCAGATTGCTTCCAGTTTGCAGACACATGGCTGAAGTCCACAGAAATTGTGAAGAATGGGCCATTACAGATAAACGCCTTTGTCTTTAATGACAGAAAGCCGCAGCATTTAAAGGTAGCACTGAAAAGGCCGGCTGGAAGCATTGCGACGCGCTGTGATTTTAGCCCGGGCTGTTAATGCGGCTGCCGGAGAGGCCTGGAGAAGCTGCGGCGAAAGGTTCAAACCATTACAGAAAAGATGAGCTGTGGCGCCAGCAGGAGGACCTGGAGCTGCGTGGGGTAACAAGGTGGAACTCCATTTACTACTTGATGAAAATCCTCTGTGGATGGAACAATGGCGCCACGGCCACACACTGCCTGGTTCACCCCCGGCCCTCAAAACCTGAGCTTTACTCAGCGGGGGGGGGGGCTGATCAAGGTGCTGGTGACTTCGCTTGGCCCGCAGAGGATTAATGCAGTGAGAGAACTGGGAGAAAAAACACCTTTTAACTTGCATTTTCAGCAGGATCAGCTAACATGAGTTATTGAGTTTTTTGGTTTTCCAGATGCCATGTTTTCAGGACTATATACGTTACATCGGTCAAATAGGCCTTTTTCACACTTTTTAAACTGGAAGTGACGCGTGACAACTTCAGCTGGCTGTTGCTTTAGCAGTACAGTGAGGAAAATGGCTCAGGCCCACGCGGTTGTTTTTTGTTCTATTCCTGGTTGCTTAGTGGGGCAAGAAAACAACCATACCTCTCTTACCACGCTTTCCCTACGGACCCCAATCAAAGGAGGCAGTGGATCCAACCCGTTAACAGAAAGAAAAAAATGTTCCACTCTTTTTTCTTCTTTTCCCGGTGCTCTTGATCTGTGCCATCTTTGTAAATCACTTGTGCAGGCCAGTGCAGGAGGAACAAACCAGCAACTCAGCCTGGTCCACACCCAGTGAAATCTAAAACAGACAAGAGTTTTTAGCATATATATAAATTAGTACTTCTTATAACCAGTGTTCCCACAGTTACCTTGAAAAAGTAATTGTTGCATTTATTCAAATCTATTTATCTATTTATCTATTTGTAGTACCTGCTTGATGCAGCCTTTTAATTGTCCCGTTGGAGACCAATAAAGTCTTTCATTAATTGACTGATTGATGTGGGCCAATATAGCTTTATGAAGGAAAATTACAAAAAGCAGTGTAGCATCTGGTGCACTGATATGGTTTACAACCTCTGGCAGAAATGATGGGATTGCCCGTCTTGGAGGTTCATTCAGTTGTTTAATTTTGATGGGGAAAAAAAGCAGATCACAGACATGCCACAAAACTACAGTCATTTAAAATGGCAACTTCCTGGCTTTAAGAAACACTAAAAGAAATCAAGAAGAAAAATGGCAAAAATTGTCAATGACAATGACTTTTTTTAGATCAAGCAGAGGGAAAAATCATGGAATCACTCAATTCTGAGGAAAAACATTTAAATCAAGTAGTGAAAGATTATAGTAATAAAAGATTGGGGCCAGAAGGTGAATGTAAAAACAGTTTGAGATACTTTAAATGAACGGGAACAAAACAAAACGCCTTGTTTGAAAAGAGTGTGAGAATTCCTGCAGCTTTCCTTCAGTTCTTCCCTTCCAAGTTCAATTAAGTCTTCACATTTGAAGTGGAGCCTGCAGATGGAGACACATCAATGAGGAAGTTAACTCAATCTGTGGTGAGATATTTTGAGGGCAATGGGTTTCTCAGTGTCAGAGAGAGTGGCTGTTGATAGATCAAACGTCACCACCACCTTTCTAAACGGCACGTGGAAGCACGGCTTTGTTTGTGTTGCGCCACGTGACTTTGTTTTGCTGCTGTATGGTTTCATCTTGTGCTCCTCCGGGGGGGGGGGGGGGGGGAGGGGGGAGGGGGGGGGACGCTCAGATCTTAGTCACACGACAGATCGAGGAACCGAAAGGACGCTTTCGACTGTTTACCCCTCTGTCAGTTTTTTTGGGTTTCCCTGCTGTGGGGCCCTGGTGGACTGAGAACTCAGCAAAGCTTTGCTAATTAGCCGCCATGAAGTGGCTCTCTTCTAATTACACCACCGCTTCCATCACGCCTGTTTGAGCAGAGCCAAGCTGCTTCCTACCCCTCCAACAGAGGATGACTTGAGTGAGCGTTTTGTTTGTGTCTGGGAGGAGAGGCGACCGAGGGCCCCGAGTGTAAAGTATTTTGAAAGGAAAAGACACAACCCCCCCCCACACACACACACCCACCCACCCCCACTAAAATTGAAGGCTGGGACTTGAAAAACGCGGCGGGAGCAAAGCAGATGAATCGCTTTTCACACTCCTGTGAAATGTATTGGATTTCTGCCGCGGGGCAGCAAAGTCTAATGGCAGAGCTGATAGGTAGTCATCGGAGATCCATTCTGTTTGGAAGTCGCAGCGCCCTTATGGAGAACGGCTTTATATAAACAGACAAGGCTTTCAGTACCTCTGAGCACATTTCCCCGCCTTTCACTTTGGTCTTTCCCTGTGATGTATTCCGTCCTCCTGACCCCCACTGCTTCGCTCTTTCTCTGAGCAATTCCCATCCCTTTTTCTAACACTGGCATTTTTCATGAGGGCTCCTCTTGGATTCAGTCTGATATAGATTAGTTTCCAGCAGCCAGGCAGTGGTAAAAAGACTCACAATGGAGATGTGGGACAAGCTCATGATGGAGTCCGGTAGCTGAATACAAAACACCTTCAATAACACCATTTCACTCCGTGCATCAGCTCGGATTTTCTTTTTTATCACAGGAAAACTTTTATTTTGTATTTCTACAGAGGTGAAATCCTAAAAAGACTCATACAGCATTGAAATAATGGTAAAACGTTTCTCTGAGTTAACAGAAGGTGCTTTGGAAAATCATTCATATTGTTAAAACTATGGATAATGATCTCCTCTTCCCTTTCAGATCCAGTGTAAAGCTTTGTGATGCACAACAATGTCTTCAAGTGAAAACGTTCGGGACTCCGTTTAAACCACACAGGTGCTTGAAAGCTACTGAAAACACAACTTTATGAAAACAGCTCCTGAGATGGAGCTCCAACTCTGTCTCCATGGAAACAAACGCACCTTTTCTGAAACACTGCTATTGTGCATCCAGATCCTCTTCTTTTTTTTTTTAAATTCATTGATTTCAGGCATGTGTCATTTCATACATTTTGTACCATCGCATGCACACACACACACACACACACACACACACACACACACACACACACACACACACACACACACACACACACACACACACACACACACACACACACACACACACACACACACACACACACACACACACACACACACACACATTCAAAAGTATATACACCATTTCATGATAATAAAAATTTTTAAGATAGCTCATGACAATATAGTAATACAAAATATATGATCTATGTTTAAGTATACCCACAAATACTTATCAACATACACATGCATACATACAACATATATCTGATTACTGTAGCATGCCTGAAAAGGGGTAGGAAGAAGTAAACTTATCAAATCCTACCTTTTCTCCAATATTTAATAGTTCTATTTTAAAATGTATAATTATCTTTCTGTATTAAGAATAGTTAGTATTATATTTGTAAATATAACAGTAAGAATGTTATCTGATGTAGAAGACATAATCTGGACTCATATTGTGGACATTGTCATCCTTCATTTCGGTGTAAAATCCATATATGCAGACGACTGTGTGTGCTTCACTCACTAGCTTAAGTTCTCAAGAGATATTCAAACTTGAAAAACTGTTACCGACATGCATCCAGACGTCCCAGCTCTGATATTATCACCAGGTAGTAGAAACTGATTCCACTAAAGGCAGTAAAAAGGAGCTCAACATGTATCTACTATTAAAGGAAGAGGTAAAAAAAACAACCTTTTTGACCTATTTGCTGTACTAAAATGTGCTTCTTCTGTAGAACAAAGCTCAATTTGGATTACTAACATTTGAATTTGTTAAGTTTTCAGTAATACATTTATATTGTATTAGATTATATTTACATGGTTATATGTCTTTTACCAACACAGGATTTGAAAATATACATTGTCAATCTGAAGATACAATGTATATAATCCAGAACCATCAAGCTGTGACATTGCAGTTTCCAGGTCTCATACCACTCATGGCATACCGTATTCAGGGCTCGGTAGTAACGGATTACATGTAACGGATTACATGTAACAGCGTTATGTAATTAGGATACACAATTTTTTAGACTGTAAACCGTTACAGTACATAAAAAATGTGTAATCTCGTTACAGGTATATTGGATAAAAACTGGGATTACTGAGCAGGATTACAATAGAAAATCAGATGGAATAAACTAGAAATGCACTTGTCACATGATCCGCCCACTGGTATTGCAACACGTCCTGATGCTTTCAGGCTGGCCGGCACTGATGCGTTACCATGGATACTGCAGCCAGTTGCTCTCATCACTATGTTTTAAAGTGGGAGAAATCTCCTAATCTCTCTGTACAATGCTAATGACCCGAACCCTCCCAGCCGTGAAAGTGCTGTGAATGTCCAGGGACTAGAAGTCTCACCTGAAGAAACATCTGGTAGGATAAAACCTGCTCACTTCACTG
Organism: Blennius ocellaris; assembly: GCF_963422515.1. Classification (NCBI taxonomy): domain Eukaryota; kingdom Metazoa; phylum Chordata; class Actinopteri; order Blenniiformes; family Blenniidae; genus Blennius; species Blennius ocellaris. The sequence continues at coordinate 2,207,751 of NC_137669.1, forward strand.
AAACACATCTGGACTCTGTTAACTAGTTTTATTAGTTCATAACCTGTGAGAGAGAGAGAGAGAGAGAGAGAGAGAGAGAGAGAGAGAGAGAGAGAGAGAGAGAGAGAGAGAGAGAGAGAGAGAGAGAGAGAGGGGCACATTTTCTTGAATAGAAATTAAAAGCTTTATTTGTATTGTGCGTTTTGATGCTTTAAAAAAAAAAATCAGTGTTCGACACCTGATTGGTTACTGAGTTTTGATTTAGTTCAAAACTGGTTCAGTGCAATTTGTGTATCAGACGTGTCAACACACTGAGCAGACCACACATTCTATTCTTTCTTGTCTTTATTTTTATGGTTGCTGGTGAATCAATCCAAAAGTATCTAAAAGTACCTTTTATATTAGTACTTAGAGTAAGTTACTGATTACATTTTTTGACAAGTAACTTGTAATTGTAACAGTTTTGAAGTAACCTTCCCAACTCTAACCGTATATATCACTCAGATAATACCTCACTTGCAGTCTTTCTCTTTTCATGTTTGCTCAGTTGAGAAGCAGCCTCATGGCTTGCTGCTGCCTTCGCCGTGCTTTATCGCAGAGTTTATCAGACAAACGCAAACAAAAGTTTTCTGCAAAGTAAACATTTTTCATGTACTTTTCATTCAGACTGAATCACGTACAGTCACTATACACCTCAAAAAAACTGAAATGCTCCCTGGCTTTCACACATAAATCAGCTGGAATCAACTCCTGCAGCCCTAATCTGGATAAACACATGAAGAGCGATGGCTTCTCGATGAGGCTTCCTACTACAGCTGCTCACTTTAACCTTTCTACACTTTATGAATCTCATTATTCTTCCTCATCTTATCATATTTACTCAGGTGAGGAGATCCTGAATACTAAATCCTGCAGCAGTTGTCAAGTTATATTTCTGTTACCTAGCAACCAATGTTACTTTTCTCCTCTCATATCACCCAGGGACTTTTCAACCTGCAACACTTTCTTCCGTTGACCATGGGGAGCTTTTCTACTACACTCTGAAACCAGCCACAAAATTACTAGTTGCTGCTGCCAACTTTGTTCGATAGCAAGCCGACATGTTGTGGCTGCATGGACCTCTCCAAAAATCAATGAACCCAACAGCATTGCAGCGAACAAAACGCCCCATCTAAAGCAAGGGTGAGCATTTTATCATCACACTGGGACTCGTGGCTAGAGCTCTGTCAGCCAGGAAAAAGATTAAAATGCTCTGCCTGACATTTCATCGGCTGTACATGAGGAATGAAGGAGCAGATATGTGGCTTTAATGGCTCTGAAAACACGATGTGGTATTGATGATTAAAAGTTCAAAGGGCTTTATGGGAGTTTGTAAACTTGTTGTGTGATCAGGGGGAGACGCTGCGATCTCTCAGGAACATCTGCTTACAGAAACCAGTTTCCGATATGTGTTTGGGGTTTCTCTGATCCTGCAGAGTGCATTTGATTGGTCAAACCTCTCCCACAGAACAAGTGAAAGCATTTAAAACGCATGGGTTTCTACTATGCATTGTTCCGGCTTCTGAGACGCAGAAAAAGGTTGCCACATCTTGATGTCGAGGGGAAAACAATCTCACACTTTGTTTGGAGAAGACGCTGATCAGAGAGTGATAAAGAACAGCCTGAAGATAACACAGGGCAATTTCCTGATGCAGGAGACACTGGCACTACTGCCTCGCCCGCCATTTCATCATGTCTAAAGAGCTGTGACCAGGGTTTAAAAGTGATTTAGCGTCTTTCAGCAGAGCTTATAACATCTGATATCCTCCAGCTCTGCACAGGTCTGATAACAACTTATCCATTTGAATCCGATGCTTTGGGAGAGAGGAGCTTCAGAAATGTGAGGGGAAGTAGTAACCATGGGTGTTGTTTGAGTAATTATGTTCAAAGGTCCCAGCCTGTTCATTCTCGAGCCTCCATGATGACACCAAGCATCAGCAGACACGTTCACCAACATACAAAAGCATGTGCTTTCAAAAGAAAGGAAAACAAGGAAGCGATAGGTGGCTTCCCAAGTCTGGTTTAGGTCCCGGTTCACACAACTATTTACTACAGCCATGGTGTACACGTGTAGTAGAAACGTGCATCCAAAGTGCAACGAGCGTTTTCCATTTTCATTTCAAAATGAGGCCCGAGATTTTCGAAAGTGTATTTTCCACAATTGTTCTTTGACGCGTGCAAAGTTACACACAAAGTACATTTGTGTGACTGGTAAGTCGCCTGGTGCAACACACTGGGAGGAGCTCAACATATTGATCCACAACATGCAATACAATGTATGTCTGAAAAGCTCTGTTTTTTATAATTATGTCAGTTTTTTAATGGGTTTGAAAAGGAGCCATGAACGAACTCAGCAGAGATGCTTCTGTTATCGTGGTTAGAGGAGTTTCCTCAGCAGGCTCCCCATGACTCTCATTCATATTCCATTATAAGTCATTTTCTATCAGTACTCCGTCTTGCATCCTGCATTGCCTAATTCAGATTTGATTGCTGTAACAATCCAATATATTTAATTACTTCCTCCAACATCATGTCCAACTGTGAGGTAACACAATTTATTCTGGCGATCGCAGAAACAATGTGACGATGGTTTTTCTCAATTTGTCTATAACGTAGGAGGAATCTTAAAGCCCTAAAATGGCTGGTTCTGAGGAATGTACCAGACAATGGTCAAGCATAATGAGGGAGGACAGTGACATGGCAATACACACCAGAGAGTTTGCTTTGATGCAAGGGTCAAACTCAGATTCTGGAGGGCCGCAGCCCTGCATGTTTTCCATGTCTCCCTGTTTCCACACGGCTGACTGCAATGAGCAGCCCGTTATCTGGTTTTGTGCTCAGAGTGGTGGTGAACCCTCAGGACGTCCAGGTATGTTGAAGAAGGGAGACATGTGGAGACACAGGGCTGCAGCCCTCCAGGACCCGAGGCAGAGACCAATACTTTAACAAGTGTATCAGTCATACTTTACTATTATAACTTGTTTGCGGCCTCTTGACCAGCTGGTTATTGAAAATCAGACTCAGTTTTTGATGAACTTACTTGGTAAAATGAAGGTCAAATAAAAAGTCAATAAAATGTTTCCCTGACAACCTAATCACCGAGCTACTAATGATTCAAGCAAATAGAAAGCAGCACTGAAATCTGACATCAGTCATTGATTCCTATTAATATGAAGTCAGTGTTCTCATTAGATGCTGTTTTTAGTACTACCTTACACTTTCACCATTAGCTACCCTCAATCAACTTGGAAATGTATTGCCCCAAACAGTCGGATCAAAATCTAAACTTGGTTCTCCCATTAGCTTTTAGTCCGCAGCATGACCATGTGAGGCTCCGCGATCTAATGTTTGATTAATCTTCTGTCATATCTTGCTGCTGCTTTTTTGATATGATCCAATGACAAAAGTCATCGCCTGCTGCCACAGAAACTCCTAATGCCTCCGCCAATGTGCCGGTCTTCTCCGTGCCACTGCCTCGACCTGCCAAGATGAAACTACCGAAGCACGTCTTTCACCCAGCTCCTCATATTTTACACCATTAGGAGTTTTCACTATTCTGCCCTGCTTATCAGCCACATCATTAAAGCGGCACGGCCAACGATCAGTGAAGCAAACTTCAAAGTTCCTGTCGTCAACCGGTTGCTTTCACCTGCAGTCAGTGCGATTCAAAAGTGTCTGGGTCTCACTTGTAGCACAAAAACCTAAAACCAGGCTCACAGGCAGTGCTGCCATTTGTAAGAACACCGTACACCATTAAATGTCACATGGTATATCTGGATGTGATCTAAAACTATAAGAAATAGTGACAATTCTCATTTGACATGTGAAATGTTCCCCCTTGTTTTGGAAAGCCATCATTTCTCCAAATGTCCCTGCAGCAGTGGTTTGTTGATGGGATGACCATGGCATACACACTGACCATGGCCCCCGTGCAGAGCGGCTTGTCTCAGTGAAAATACTGCTCAACTCATGTCCCGTCTGGTGGAAGTGTCTTTGACACCGAATCCCAAATTCCTCCGAATGGACGGACTGAGCACAAAGCATGATGCAGGCGCTGGCATGTGACAGGTCGTTGAGAGGTTGAGTGCATCGCATTGCTTTAAACCAGGGCTGTCAAACATGAGGTCTGCTCCAACACTGGAGCGCCGCTCTATAGGACGGCTACGTGACGGCTACAGGAGAAGCTTTTTTGATATTTCATTGTATTTTGCACCTTCAGTACTGCTGCCTGTAGATTTTCTATATTCAGTTTCTGTCTACAGCTTCTCATATCTTATTTTCTCATTCCCCATCCTGGCGTCAAGAAGTTTGGGCCAGACGTCACAGTCCAGGGGTGGGCATGTCTAGTCCTGGAGGGCCGCAGCCCTGCATGTTTTCAATGTGTCCTCACATCAACACAGCTGACAGCAATTAGTGTGGCTCATTATCAAGCGTTCTGCTGAGCCTCATCATGAGAACTCTGCTGTGTTTGGGCAGGGAAACATTGGAAACATGCAGGGCCGCGGCTCTCCAGGACCAGGATTGCCTTTCATAGTCTGTTATGGTATGAGGATGTGAGGATCTGATTTCATTATTGTTTTCCATCATGTTCACCCCCTCTGGACCGTATAACTGGGCAGAACTTATGCACCAGTTAGAGATGCATATTCAAAGCCCGCCCCTCTCATGCTATCCGTCTGTGATGTTTGATGCTATCGATTTGATATTAAACATTTTTATCCGAGCAAAGAAGCATCATTGAAGCAAGTTCTTTTTCATGCTCTTCATCATCAGCTGAAGTCGCTTCACTGTCTTGGCCAGGACACTTTTGAAAGGGGAGGTTTTTAATCTCAACAAGGTCTTTCTGGTCAAATAAAGGTGAAATAAAATAAAAAAATTTAATGTTTTATTTAAAATGCCACCATATTGAGACTGTAATTCGGTGTTTGGTTTTGTGGAAATAGAGACATTTTTATCACATAATATGCTCTGTACCACAAATACAATCTTTTTAAAAAGTTAAAAATTAAAGGTTATTATGACAGTATTGTAGCAGTCCGGTAAATTGGGCCGTATGTTGCCCCTGAATTCAAATGTGTTTGACACTCCTGTCACTCTACATTGTGTACAGTTGAATTACACAAGTTCCAAGCATTCATTGTAATGTCAAGCAATAAATGAATGGTGTCACCTCCACATACACCAAAGGAATATACTCTATAGAATATGTAAACAGCACTAACATTCAATTTTCCATTCAACTGGCAGTGTTTGGGAGGCAGTGGTTGTTTTATCGTATCCATTGTTCAAGAACCGTTTACCTGCAATGGAAAAAAGCCCTAATCTCTTAGCATAGCAAAACCCAACTGCTTTGTACCTGAAGTATACTGTACTATACTCTATTCATACAAAACTTAATTACAATACAGATAATTCCAATAGGGAAATCTACCAATAAATATATCTTGAAATTGAAACATCTGCGGTCATAATACACGAGAACATGACATTTTAATCAGATAAATTCTCGTATTTTTGTGATCACTGGCAAAAATGTGTGATTAACTTGTTGAGTATCTTGGCTCTTACATCCTCTGAGCTCAAGACATCCAGGTTGCTCCGCCTGTTATCTGACCTAGTTCTGTGCAAATGGGTTTAATGAGTTTCAGAGCCGAGGAGCTGCGCTGTCATGCTGCGCTGATTATTAGCAGGGCTTTGGTTGTTGAAAAAAAAAAAAAAAGACAAAGAAGAAAAAAATCCTCATGTGGATCAAGAAATACTTTAGTAATAATAATTTTGTAATACTTGACATCTTTGGCATTCCAGTTTGGTGTTTCCTTCTCGAAAACCTCTACGTTTGCTGAAGTTCATGACCGAGATCCCCAGAATCACATTCATAACATCCTGAGGGTACAGAATTGTCTTGTGCAAGATATCCTGCTCACCATCCTTGTATTTGATGTACTGAAGACCCACACAATCAGGAGCTTCCTTATTGCCTCTCGTTTTCTACGGCTTTAACATCAACAAATGATGGATCACTTCTGTTCCCCTGAAATGAGTCTTTAAGTGCCGAACTAAATCTCTGCTATAGTTTATTGAAGTGAAAGAGACATTGAAGGGTGACAGATAGCAACCTAACCTTACCCAAAGATCCTTTACAAAGTTGTAGAAACACTAACAAAGCTCAGGCGGGTATCACACAGGACCCAACTGCAGGACTCAGGTGCTTTTAGCAACGTATTTATTTACAGCAGACAGCACAGACCGACTTGAGATGCAGGTTGAACCTCAACCTGGGGGGTGCGGTCGACCTAGACAACAGACAGTGATCAGGACGGACCAGACATCAATGACTAACAGAAAACAATAGTCAAACACACAGACAGGATGTATACAGCTGACATGGTAATGACTGCAGACTGGCTACAGGTGTGGAACTGACAGGACCACCCAGAACATGTGACCCACCCACTAGTTAATGGTGATCCTCAGTCTCGTCCCTGACAGTTTCAATAAGTCTCTGCAATTCTCTTGGCTGTCCTACAGTAATTTCCATTTTGCACAACATGCCACTTCTGGTAAACATCGGACATGAAAGTCTAACGCTTCTGCTGCAGTATTTAAGTATGAAAAGAAACAGGAGACTTTCACACAGACAAATGAGGTTTTTGATGTTTTCAAAGTGGCTGCAAAATTCCCTCAGTTCTTGACCTGTCCTGTCTCGCGGTGACCTCGCGGGGGAATATTCAGTAGACGTACAACCTCTGTGTTGTTGTCTGTCTCATTTATGGATGAATCTGTGAGCCCGGCCTTACGATGCTCAACCCATGCAAACACTGAATTGACACCACTCTTTGACTTTTCATGAACTTTGCCTCCTTCTCAATTAGTTTGATGTGAATACAGATTCTGAGGTATCAGTAATGTCAAAGATGTTTAGACCAGTCACTGACACAGAGACCTGACATACATCCCATTAATGCAAAATTCTGATTTCTGGCAACATTGTCTATATACTTTGCTATAATGACTCCATTTCAAATGTAAACAGACATATATTTGTCCCATTAAACACCAAAACTTTTCCCCACCTAATGCATCTTCAGATGAAATGCGAGCAACATACCTCAGCAGAACGGGGATATGTTTGGGCAGTGAGCAAAAGCGGCTTACAGAATCACCAATTATGTTTTATTCTTTTCAGAAAATTAGCTCCCAAGAATAATGCTCACGTCGAAGTGCACAGAGATTAATTTTTCTCGGCTCCCCAAATATGAAAACTCTCGCGGCACATTTGGAGGGAGGTGTGTAGCTCTGTGCAGGAGCCGTCTTCCTAAAGCAGTTCGATTTGCCTCAGCAGGCGTAATGAGGCAGCAATCACTGTCAAGAAAAAAAGAACACACTGAAGAGCGTTAAACATGACGGACGACTGAGCTTCTCTTTGTTCTTTCTATCTCATTTTCGCAGTAGTTATAAATGACGACTCACCAAATATTCTGGACGTTCTCCTTTTTACTCAAATAAATGATGGCAAAAGAACTAAATCAGACTATATATTCTCTTTGAACAAATGTTAATAGAAGATATATCAAGATTTCACTCTGATGTCTGTGACTTAGGCCCCGTCTTTACAAGGTCTCAAATGAAAACGCGTCATTTTTACTTTTATTCATTTCAGACACGTGTTGTGCTTACTCTGCAACATTTTGAAAATGATGTTTGCTTTCCAAACATTGCAGTGCTAGCGTGGCGAAACTGCTAAGTCCCTGGAGGATATTTACTGGGAGTCTCTCTGGAGGCCAATATTGTTCACATTGTCTGTCTGCTTGCGCATGTGCAAAAGAAGTGTTTACTACAACCATGGTGTGCATGCAGAGTAAGCATAGTTTTCAAAAAGTTGCATTTTCCTTCATTTCCACCAATACAAAGTCGCTGCATTTTCGAAAAGTTCCACCTTGGGAGCCATTTTCAAGACGTTGCATTTTCATCGGTTCTGAGCATCAATATATAAACGGGCACCCAAAACACACTGGAGGTTTTCTGTTTTCACTTGAGAACATCGTATAAACTTTAATCTTGAGCTCCTTACCTTAACCTGATCTTTAACCCCCCATCCTCCTGGACACCCCCTCGTGGATGTCTGGGGGTTACACAGCCCCGTAACAAGGGTCGCCTCTGGTGACCTTATGTCATCTACTCACATGAAAAGCCCTTGCTGGATCATATATCAGCTTTCAAATGGTTAATAAAACCCACCCAGGGGTATTGAAGATCACTTCCCATTACTGAAGGTCTTTCCAGCCTTTAAAGAGTGACGACAGTCAGCAAAAAGTCAGTGAATGAAACAAAACCCCCCCCAAAAAACGCTGCATTCATCAGAAGGTGTGGGGTTTATGCACTAAATACAACAAATAGCAAAGCAAAGCTCTATCTGTTTAACGTAGGTACATATTTAACCACTGGCCTTTCAGTCTTCCCAGGACAGTTAGTTTTAGAGCAGCTCGGGCTTTTCTGTTCCAAGTTAAGGAGTTAATTACATTTGTGATTTGTGAGCCAGTAATGAGTCTTCCACGAGTGGCGTGAAAGTGATGTAATGTTGTGTTTTTACAAAATGCAAAGGCATGGTGACCTATAAGGTCTCTGGGGATTTTTTGTTTTGATAAAAGATTTTCACTATTTGCACAAGCATTTTGGTCTCATCTTGGTCATCGTGAACCATCAATGTCTACTGGACAACACATGTCTGATTTGTGGTTTGTGATCAATGTTTGGAATTAAAGATCCTTGCTTTCTTCTTTTTGCATCTCTTGAAAGCTCGTGAAGAGCGATAAACTTCTTGTGAAGTGCATCGATGGAGGATTTTCTTTTTTCCAAGCTTACTCATCAAGATGGAGCAATTACCTTGTGAACTGAGCTGTTTAAGCACATTACACACCACAGGAAGGTAAGAGGAGGATGTTTGTTGTGCCCAGCAGGGCTTATTCCATGTAGTCTTGACTGAAATATCCCACTTAAAACTTGGGCCATAATACAAATAACTGATGCAGAAAAGTGTTAACATTAATTCAAATCAATTTGGTTAAAAAAATATATAGAAAGTAAGCACCCATCCATACTTTCTCAGTTTATATGACTAAATTAAGAAATGTAATCCAATCAATGAGCCTAAAAGAGAGAGATCAGGATAGCAGACCAATCATAGAAGCTTATTATGGACAGGTGGTGTTGCTCCCTGATGACGTCAGTGAAGGTTACACTGTGGTGAAACAGCAGCAGATTGACAGAGATGCTGTCGCTATCGGGAGAGACGCTTGTGAAGCAGCACCGAGAGAAAGAACTCCCAAAGTGGGAAGCACTCTCCTCCCCCCAAGTAAATGTATGTGATGTGTGTGTATGTATGTGTATGTGTATGCGTTATGCGTACGTGTATGTGAGTGTGTGTTGGGATTGGGGGGTGGGAGGGTGGCTGTTCTCCAGCCAGGCCTGGCTGGGCCTTCGCTCTACCTGGTCTGGGGTAGTGGGGGGGGGCAGACTGGACTGGACTGGACTAGACCTCCTGGACTGTTGACACCAGGACTCCACCTCACACAGGCACCACCACTACTGTTACTCCTGAGACCCTGGTTCACACCAAGAATCCTGATCCACACAGTTGGGGAGCTTTAAAAGGCTGTGGTACTGCTGGTCTCCTCCAACCGAGGTCGGTCCTCCTGGTCCTCCTGGTCCTCTTGGTCCACTGGTCTTCCTTGTCCACCTGGTTCTTCTGGTCCTCCTGGTACACCTGGATCTTCTGGTCCACCACACAGAACATTTATTGGGAAAATGGATGGAGAGACTGTCTGATGACCGATCTGTGGAGGAGGTGCAGTGTGGGAGAGGAACCCCCAGATCCAGCGGACTTTTTCCTTGTTTTACTGATCTGCCGCCGTCTGGCAGACAGTTCTGGACTGGTAGCAACCCAGGTGGAGGTCTGGCAGACAGTTCTGGACTGGAAGCAACCCAGGCGGAGGTCTGGCAGACAGTTCTGGACTGGTAGCAACCCAGGTGGAGGTCTGGCAGACAGTTCTGGACTGGTAGCAACCCAGGTGGAGGTCTGGCAGACTGTTCTGGACTGGTACTGACCTGGGTGGAGTCGGGGTAATCTGACCTGTTGCCACTGGAGGGGCACACCCTGTACCGATGGAGCATCAAGGCCAGACTGAGCTCAACGGCAAGACAGTTTTTTTTACGACCCCATGGAACATCTTGAGATATGAACTGGTCCTGTTATATGCCTGGAATCGACTGTGGAAATGTTTTATGGTGAAATCGTGACTGACAAAGACATGTAAATAAAGTAAATAAAAATCAAATCTCTCTCTCTCTCCCCTCAATCTTCTCTCTCTTTGAGAGCTATTTGTGTAGAACTTTATTTGATTGGTTTACTAAAGCCAGCAATTGTTCCAAGTTTAAACTGTCTCTGAGTCTCTTTCCAACAGTCCATGACGCTCCGGCAGTCGAGCCTTCCGGTCCATTCTTTTATTCAACCGAAGAGTTCATTATTTAATCATTTGAAGGTAATAAGACAAAGACAATAAAATTTTAACTTTAGGACTAATGTAAATTCATTGCGTGAACAGAATAAAGATAAGTAAAAATTTTAAAATATCTTGCCATCCAAAATCAACCGTCTCAGGTACCACAGACTTACCTCACTATCTTACTTTACTTAGCATAGTTTATTAGATTGCTGTTACAAAAATACACCAAACTCTTTCTTAAGTAAGTGAGCTCATCATTTGTCTCCTCATGAATAAAACCTCCATTTCCTGAGGGGATTCCTCAAAGTCTGAGTGTCCAGACACGAGTGGACAGCCGTGAAGTAGCACAACATTAGGAGGAGTGGAGAGGCAGGAGACCGAAGCCTCCAGACATATTACCGACTTTACAACTCGTCTGCTCACCACTGAGTGTAATCTTGCGCGATGATCAATCGCCACACTGCGGTGCACACCTCATCTCTCAGACTCCTACTAAAGAGCCGTCTGAAGACTCCCTGCCCTTTGGTCATCTGCCCGCATTAAGTTCTAATCACCTGGAAAAAGGACCAGGCTACTTTCTGAAGACGTCAGGGATCACATCGCATGACACTCTGGATTGTTAAAGCATTGCAGTCATATCAAGCAGTTAATGACACATGTGGCACGTTTTCAAATCTGCTGAGAAACGGATAAACAATCACATCTGTCAAAGAATAGCATAAGGTTTCCGTGGTTATTTCACAGCAAGACTCGGCTGCTCCTGAGTCCTGGACTCTGTCCCTGCCTTGTGTCTGCTCTTTTGGGACAACATGAAAGTTGCACAGCCAAGAAAACAACAAAAAACAACCAGTGCCAAGCTGCCCATGCTAACAGCAGAGGATTCATACAGCCACATATTAAAGTGTCCCTGAAATGTTTTTCAGATTTCATCTTTAGAAAGAAGAATAAATATGCTTTCGAAAGGTATATAACATTCCCAGATAAAAGTCCGAATTCCGACCCTTTTAATTGACTTTACATGATGCAGCAGACGACGGTATATTTGCGGGCCATAAATGTGAGCCGCCTGAGCTAGACCGGATATGACGTACGAGGGGTTATATGTCCCAGCCAAAACAACATCAGCTGATTGAAGAATGGAGGGGTTTGGCGATACAGAAGCACCTAGGAGCGATGTTAGCGAAGATTTAAGTGACGTATCGTTAGTTTTGGACGAAGATGAAGGAGAGGAATCATCGGAGGAAGAATTAGAAGAAAATCAAGGCGTTCAACCATACATGTTTGAGCCGTGAGTACATATTGTGCGTGACCGGGTATTTACCCGTGTGCACATATTGTGCGTGACCGGGTATTTACCCGTGTGCACATATTGTGCGTGACCGGGTATTTACCCGTGTGCACATATTGTGCGTGACCGGGTATTTACCCTTGTGTCAGAGTGGGTGTTTTGCAAAGTTTATTGGTCTATTTGTCTTAAGTTTTAGCAGGTTTTAAAAAGACTTACTGAAGGTTGGGTTTAAACATCCGTTAAAAAGCCGTTTAAAAATGGTGGGGACAGAACCAGGTTTCAGGATACGTTTCCTCTTCACATCAAAACCAAGTGACTCTCGGATTGCGGGTGCTGTTTCGTAACAGTCATCTGTGAAATGTTGACTGCAGAGATAGGAGGCCTCTGTTGGTGTCCAGTTGGAGCGAGTGCGCTGCACTTGTTTTGTCCATAATCTCCTCAAAGTTTCATCTTTTGGGAATTTATGGACACTTACAGACGGACTGGGCATTTGGGAACACCCAGCCGCAACACAACGCTTAGGCATGGCTCTAAAAAACTGCTAAATAACGCGATAATGCAGAGCACATGTAAACAAGACACTACGATCAGCTGTTGTGGGCGGAAGTAAATAACCCCTCATACGTCACAGCGCAAAACTACGGCAAGTTGGGAAAACTAGGTCAGATTCACAGGGCGGGAGATTTAAAGGCATATTTAGACGTTCGGCGCTCAAGAGCAAGATAGTGGTGTGATTGTCATTGGTGTGTCATATATCATTCGAAAGGGGGAAAATAATGCTAAATACTGGTGTATTTTAATAGAATTATTTCAGGGACACTTTAAAATATTGGGGGCGTGTAGTATACCACTGACCAATCGGAAGACGGCTCCTCAAAATCAGACCCATTCTATGGTCCACAGTCCCCCGATGGAAGGGCGACGGAAAAGCATCAACCTTTGTTAGCAGTTGTTTCCAGAAAATCCCACATTTTCAAACCCAAACCTTAAAGGACTATACGAGTCCATTCCCACACTTTTTGCATGGGGGAAATGGGGCTTATGTGGACCCTGAAGCAAAATATGATTGACATCCTTGATATAATTATTCCCAATACATTTAATGTATATTGATAACATATTTGTCAACTAACCCCCACAAGTGGCCCTCAGGGTGTCAAATCCTCAATCGAATGAAATGACTGTTATTTGCTTCATTCTATCTAAATATAACTAAATAAAACATTTTAATGTTGTTTAAATGCGTAAATCTATATATAATAGTGTATATTATAAAGAATATATATATATATATATATATATATGGAGGAGCAGCGGCTCCACCCCAAGCTCCTCCCTGGTGACTGAGCTCCTCACCCTATCTCTAAGGGTGACTGAGCTCCTCACCCTATCTCTAAGGGTACGCCCAGCCACCCTACGAAGGAAGCTCATTGTGTCCAGGATCTCGTTCTTTCGGTCATGACCCATAGTTCATGACCATAGGTGAGGGTAGGAACGAAGATCGACCAGTAAATCGAGAGCTTCGCTTTTTGGCTCAGCTCCTTCTTCACCACGACGGACCGATACAACGTCCGCATGACTGCAGAGCTGCACCGATCTGCCTGTCGGTCTCACGCTCCATCTTTCCCCCACTCGTGAACAAGACCCCAAGATACTTAAACTCCTCCACTTGGGACAAGAGCACTCCACCGACCTGGAGGGGGCAAGCCACCTTTTTCTGAACCTGGTTTCTAGAACCATGGCCTTGGATTTAGAGGTGCTGATCCTCATCTCAGCTGCTTCACATTCGGCTGCGAGGTCCAAGGTCCAGGTTTGATGAAGCCAACAGAACCACATCATCTGCAAAAAGTAGAGACAAGATCCTGTGGTCCCCAAACCAGACCCCCTCCAGCCCCTGGCTGTGCCTTCTGTCCAGGTAGGTGACGAGCAGAACCGGTGACAAAGGACAGCCTCCCCCGGGATCCGTGAGAAGCTCTCCCAGAGTTGAAAACTGCGAGGACAGAGCGCTCGGCGAGGCCAACTGATCATGGTGATCAGTTGACAGCTCTGCCCCTCTTTTTACCCGAGTGTCGAAGACGTGTGGCCTGAGATCAGATGACACGACCACAAAGTCTATCTATGACCTCCAGCCTAGGGTGTTCTGGTGCCATGTGCACTTATGGACCCCCCTGTGCTCGAACATGGTGTTCGTTATGGACAAACTGTAACTAGCACAGAAGTCCAATAACAGAACACTGCTTGGGTTCACATTGGGGGGGGCGTTCTTCCCAATACCTTCGAAGTCTCGCTGTCATTGCCCACTGGGAGTCCCCAGTTGGAGCACTATCCAGCACCCCTCCCAGGGACTCCAAGAAGGTTGGGTACTCTGAACTGCTGTTCGGTGCATCGGCCGAGACAACAGTCAGAGACCTGTCCCCTACCTGAAGGCATAGGGACGCGACCCTCTCGTTCACCAGGTGAACTCCAACACATGGCGGCTGAGCTGTGGGGCAATAAACAGGCCCAATCCAGCCCGCTGTCTCTCACCACGGGCAACTCCAGAGAAGTGGAGTATCCAGCCCCTGTCGAGGCGCTGGGTTCCAGAGTCCAAGCTGTGAGTGGAGGTGAGCCCGACTATATCTAGACGGTATCTCTCAGCCTCCCTCACAAGCTCGGGCTCCTTCCCCCCCAGTGAGGTCACGTTCCATGTCCCGAAAACCAGATTCTGTGTTCGGGTATCGGGTCGTCGAGGCCCCCTCCGTCAACTGTCACCCAATCCACACTGCACCCGACCCCTACGGCAGCCTCTTTCGGTGGTGGGCCCACAGGAGGAAGAGCCCGCATCGTCTCTTCGGGCTGAGGCCGGCTGGGTCCCGCGGGCAAGAGCCAGGCCACCAGTCGCTCACATAGGAGCCCCAACCCCAGGCCTGGCTCCAGCGCCTTACCGGGTGACGTCTCTCCTTTCTTTCAGTGTTTGTCCACAGGGGTGTTTTGAACTGCTTTTCGTCTGACCCGTCACCTAGGACCTGTTTGCCTTGGGAGACCCTACTGGGGAGCATAAAGCCCCCTGACAACATAGCTCCGAGGAGCATTCAGGTACTCAAACTCCCCCACCACGATAAGGTAGCAGTTCAAAGGGGAGGACTATTAAATGTAGTGATTTTAAATTGTACAGTGGAACAGATACATTCGTACAATGGTTTGTTAATGAAGACTAAGCTGGTGGAAAACACTCTCTGCCCCAGTTTATGAAATACACATTACACAGTGTTTAGAATGTAATGAACTAAATCATTTTTAAAATGCAAGATATTTTTATTTATGTTTACTGGAGCCTGCAACATGTTAAGTGATATCGAAAATAAGTTAAACATTGTATCATCCGCTGCTGGATTTTTATCATCAAATCTACAAACTAATGTGATGAGATTCAAATTTTACCCAAAAAGCAATTACTGCTTTAAGCTTCCATTAAAAAAGACTCAATCACAAAGACTGTGAAGATCACGTTTGGCAATTATTGTTGTCTTTTTTAAATAATAATATGAAGAAGAGCGTTTCAGTTCCAATCACTCTCAGACTAGAAAATCCTTCATTGTTATTCAGTTGAAAGAAAGAAAGAAAGAAATGATTCGACGTAATGAAGAGGTAACAGCCAGAGCTCTGAATTACACCAGCATTGATTGGGTGGTTTATTAAATCACGGGTGTTGAAGGACACCACAAAGTAAAGAGTCAGGGAATCTTCTGCCCTCAGTTAAGTGTTTAGCCTAACTCAACTTTGACAGTGAGCTTGACACAAAAAGAAATGGCCCCAGAACGAACAGAGGACGCTGGGTGGTTTCATGTCTGAAGACCATCTCTTTTAACTTTGTAAAACTGCAAAACACGTAAAAAATATCCATCAGTGTTGAATATATGTACAAAACACAAATGAAAGAATATATAACATAATACACCTGAGATACACAGGAAGTACTAGTGCACAACGCAGCTAGCACAGATTCAAATGAGCATAGCTGGCTCAAACAGAAAAATGATTTATGCAATAAACACATAAACATACATTTACAGCCAATAACTTAGAAAACACTTTAGCTACTTACAGATTATGTCTGATCAAACTCAACACAGGAAAAGATGCGCAGAGAAGAGCGATGTGTAAATGAACTCCTCCAGTGCTGTTCTCAAAATGGCGTTTTCAACCTGCTGCTTACAAGAGGTGGTCAGTAGGTGGCACTACCACAAACAAAGTAATGCCCCAAAGAAGAAGTAAAACAAGCAAAACCACCAAGTACCCAGTGACATCTTTTGGGTGAATAGGGCATTACACCTGAGTTGCAAATGAATCACCTGAGAAACTTAAACGCTTACATACATCAAAATATGAGGGACAGAATAGGGAATGTGAAGGGTGTTTCTTCACAGGCATTTAAAAGAATCAGAACCATTGCACAGGAGCAGGTTGCAGAATGTTGATGGCTTGTAATTCCGGCTCAGATTCAAAGAGTCTAATCTGCTTAAGCCATGATATCACTTGCACACAATGTTTAAGCTGATGTATTAACAGGATGCAGTGAGCATCTTATGCAAAACTACACAAACGGTATATTTCTTCATGAATGTTTACAGTCTGGTGGTGAATATATGACAGCCGGCCTTAATGTGGCACTTGGTGCGAAGCTGACTGTGTGAGTTTACTCTGAATACTGAGAGTTACAGTCTTGGGTTTATTTTGACTTCAAAGATGCTCATTTGACGTGTTTTGATCTGTCCTGCTGGTGAAGGAGCTTGAAACACTTTATGGTGGAGATTCAATTTTATTCCAACTTGTGGTGAAAATAAATCAGCTGAAGAACGTGTGTCGGGATGCAAACATCAGTCCCTGAATATTGGTGAAACTTTCAAGCTGAAGTTTGAATAGTTAACTGTCATTTACGAGCGGAAAGCCTTCAGATCTGAACTGCATCACGCACGACAACTGTAAACGTGACTGAGGCTTATTTACATGGCACTTCAAGTGAAAATGCTTTCAATGTATTCAAAAATAAGGAAAAACATTGAAAATGATATTGAGAGCATGTAGAGGCCCCATGAAACACTTGATTCCAACGTTATTGTCATTCTTGTCACGCATGTGCAATACAATTACAATTTACTCCAGCCGTGCTGCACATGTGCAGTAGCAGCATTTCACAATGGTTGTGTTTTCTAGTGATGGCCAAATGAAGCTTCAGGGAAGATTCATGAGCCACTGTCTATATTTTCTGACTCCACCAGGTGGCACTCTTGGTTTAAAGATAGAGGCTAAAAGACTGTCAATGAAGTGTGTTTTGAAAACATGAATCTTCATTGAAGCTTCATTTTGGCCATCACTAGTGTTTTCAAACATTCATTGAACAGAGAGTGCCCTCTACTGGCTTTAGAAAACATTTAAAGTGGTTCATGAATCTTCATTGAAGCTACATTTGGCCATCTCTAGTGTTTTCCTCTGTTTCCATGGAGATGGAACAGGGGCATTTTCATACAGTTTTTTACTGATGCAGAGCATCATTATCATGTAAAAGGACACCCACAAAGCAACCAAAAGGTTTTAGTTTTCTCTTGAAAGTGTTGTTGGGGATCAGAGAGTGTATCTGAACCCACTGAGTAAGCAATGTCCATAGACGTCCAAGACACGTCCGTCCATCCGTCTGTCCAGGCTGTAATCTGGACGCCTATTTGACAGCCAGAACTAGTTGACAAATGACACACAGAAATATAATGATGGACATCTACGACACCCAGAATCAGTTCAAAGAGACAGGTCATAAGCTGTCTGTTAAGTCCAACTGCCTGTTTAATCATTGATTTGTCATTAAAATATTAAGGGAAGCGGATCATTACAGGCAAGAGGAGACAGCATGTGAACTTTAATGCACAATGTCTGAGATATGACCGTTTATTGTTCTTTTTTCTGGTTTCCTCCCACATTCCAAAAAAATGCATGTATTTCTAACTTTTGAAACATATTTTTATGGATGTCCATATGATGTCCAGGCATGAATACAACGTCCAAAAAATGTTAATTCTGGCCCCTCTGAAGATGCATTCTTGATCTATAGAGATGATGTCTTTTAGACATGTTTTGCACCACTTTTTGCTCAGTGGGAAGCTGTGCAAAAATATGTGTTTTATAATTAAAGTTCTTTTGTTTATTCATATAGAGTTGGAAAGACACAACTTAGATTACACAAGCTTTACTGAAACAGCCTTATCATGAAAATACTTCAACTTAATAGGACCACCATTCAAATTTCACTAATATTTCACTAATTCAAAAATATGAATTATTTCCCTGTTTATTGAAATTAAAGTCACATTAGTACATATGCATCATTTGGCCCATGTGTTGGTTTACATGCTTTTGTGTGTCAATTACTTCCAGGTTTCCATTAGACTTCCTGTTTTTTTCCAAATAAGCAGCTCAGTCCATGCAATTGTCTTTAGTGAATGTGTATTTTGTTCTAGCTGACCAACAAATCTATGCAAAAAAAAAACAAACCTGATTTCTTTAGCTTTTCATAATTCTTATTGTCATTACTGTCTGCGATCAGTATTTGGGCAGGTTAATATTATAAATCTGCTGCTATTTGCTGGCATTGCCATGTTTCACTAGATTGAATAATCTATATCGATTGAATACTGTCATACTGCATCCCCCTCTCTCTCCCTCTCTCTCTCTCCCTCTCTCTGTCTGTCTGTCTCTCTCTTTCTCTATCTCTCTCTCTCTCTCCCTTTCTCTCTATCTTTATTTTTCTCTGAAGCTTCAATTTGTTAGTTCATAAAAGTGGTAAATTACGTTGAAAGCTATATATCAATATGTGCAGATATAAATAGTGGAGTTGATCCAAGATGGCGCCGGTGTGTCTGGTACGCCGCTTGGCTCTGCTCAGTTTTATTTGTTTTATGCTGATTTTAACATCTGTCACAAGGACCATCGACTCACTGCTGGTGTATAATCGCCAAGAACTACTAAAAATAAAACAAACGGTACAATCGTGCACAATTCATGACGCAAACAAGTGGAATGCTTTCTACCTGGCCGACCTGCCTGAGCACCTCCTCCGGGTGAATGTGCCGCTACCCAGGAAGCGCAAGCGCCGAGGAGTGCGATCCGGTCGGCTGGTGAAGCTGAAAGCCTGGCTGGCTCTTTCTCCCGGCGCGGTGTGGTCCTCGGATCTTCCACGAGACTACAGAGACTGCTTTCGCCGTTGTGTCTCGCGACGGACACTCGCTCCTGTTGGCACTTGGTTGGTGCCCGTTCTTGGACACCGGGAGGATTTCTGCGCGCTGCGCCCTCACCGCTCTTCTTTCCGGGGCTCTGGCGGTGTGTCCCCGGCTAACCTCAGGCCGCTGAGTCGGGCAGCTCACGCGGCTACCACAGCTTCTACGAGGTGTGCACTCGTGAACGCGAGGTCTGTGGTGAATAAGACTTTCATCCTGCAGGACTTCTTCACATCGCACTCTTTGGATGTAATGTTTTTAACAGAGACTTGGATCAACACCGGTGAGTCCACCGCTTTCTCAGAGCTACTACCTCCAGACTGTACTTTGATCAACACACCGAGAACCACCGGTCGTGGCGGAGGTATAGCTACTATTTTAAAGAACTGCTTTTACCACAAAGTGGTATCTGAGTGGTCGTTTTCTTCATTTGAACTGAGCTGTTTCGAGCTACGCCAGACTGACCCAGTACTGTGCGCTGTCGTCTACAGACCACCGAAGCACAACAAGGATTTTATGAGAGACCTTTATGAATGTATTGCTTGTGTGCTCATGCGTTATGACAGGGTTTTAATTGTCGGAGATTTTAATGTGCACGTATGCTGTCCCTCTAAGCCAATGGCCAGCCAGTTTTTGGACTTGGTGGAAGCTTTTATTTTGACACAACACGTCACTGACCCAACACAAGTGCACGGGCACACACTGGACCTTGTGTTGTCTTGTGGTTTTACTGTTGACCATGTCGTTGTCGGAGATGCCGTGTTCTCTGACCACAGCCCTGTCACGTTGGATTTTATTTTGGACTTGGAGGTGAAGCTGTCTCCCGTGCGTCATGGTCGTGTTATCAAGCCGGACACGGCCGTTGCTTTTTCTCCTCTTTTCACTGCATCGGCCCTGGATCTTCTAAACTCTGCTGCATTTATGGACACGGAGCAATTGATGAACTCTTTTAGTTCCACCTGCTCTGAAGTCCTGGACAGTGTTGCTCCACTTAAAGCCATTTGTCCCAAGCCAAAGCAGGAACCGTGGCTCAATGGCACTACACAAGCAGTTCGGCGTGAGTGTCGGAGGGCGGAGCGGAGGTGGAAGAAGGATCGCTTGGAGGTTTCACACCAGATTCTTAAAGAGTGCTGGAGAAATGATCAGAGTGCTGTTAAAACTGAAAAAACGAAATATTTCTCAGACTTAATTTTGAATAATATCAGTAAGCCTTGAGTTCTTTTTAAAACTATTGGTTCTGTTTTTAATCCGAGTCCGTCCACTTCATTGGAGATGTCAAAGAAAACGTGTGAACAATTCCTCTCCTTTTTTAATGAGAAGGTTGCTGCTATTAGGGCCAACATGTCTCCCTCTTCATTGTGGTGTTGTGTATCCACTCAGTGCTCAGCTGTTTTTGATCAGTTTGAGTCTGTGCCACTGTCTGTGCTCACAGGTATAGTTTCTAATCTAAAACCTTCCTCCTGTCCCACAGACCCAGTCCCACCTCACTTTTTTAAAGAGGTTTGGGGCACCATTGGCTCTTCTGTTAGGGAGATCATCAACAGCAGCCTGGCTTCTGGCATAGTGCCCTCCTTTTGTAAGAAAGCTGTTGTAGAGCCTTTGATTAAAAAACCTGGCCTTGACCCTGCAGTTTTAGCAAACTACCGTCCAATCTCCAAACTACCTTTAGTGTCTAAAATTTTAGAGAAATGCGTTTTTGCACAGTTGCAACCTTTTTTAGATGCAAATGGAACCTTAGACCCGTTTCAGTCAGGTTACAAAGCTTTGCACAGTCCTGAATCTGCACTTTTAAAGGTTGTTAATGACTGATTCTGGAGGCTCTGCCATTTTAGTGCTTCTAGACGTCACGGCTGCTTTTGACACAGTCGACCACACAATTCTTTTAAACTGCCTAAGAGATTGCGTGGGTGTCAGGGGGACCGCGTTGGAGTGGTTTAAGTCCTACCTGTCGGGGAGGTCCTTCTCCGTCAGGCTGGGGGACTCCACCTCTTCTTCTGCCCCGCTTCACTGTGGAGTCCCCCAGGGATCTATCCTGGGACCCATTCTTTTTGCTTTGTATCTCCTCCCACTTGGAGAGATTTTTAAGAAGCATGGCATGTTCTACCATTTTTATGCAGATGACTGCCAAATTTACATGCCCATTGCCAAGAATGAGCACAGCCCCCTGACACCCCTGCTCCACTGTCTAGGTGACATTAAGGCTTGGTTAGCCCAGAATTTTTTTAAACTGAATGAGGGAAAAACTGAAATGATGGTATTTGGATCAGCCCTCACGGACTTGGGATCACTCGGAAATTATTAGCATCCCAAAGTCACCAGCCTTGGCGTCACCATAGACAGTGATTTTAGATTTGATAAACAGATCAATGGCGTTTTAAAATCGGGCTTTTATCATCTTCGACTTTTATCTAAGGTTAAGCCGTTTTTATCTTTTAATCTTTTTGAGCAAGTGGTGCACGCTTTTATTTCTTCTTGTCTGGACTACTGCAACGCACTTTATTCTGGCGTTAGCCACAACGCACTTTATTCTGGCGTTAGCCACAAAACACTTTCCCGCTTGCAGTTAGTCCAGAACGCTGCGGCACGACTTTTAACAGGGACCAAAAAACCAGAACATATTACCCCTATCCTTGCATCTTTGCACTGGCTCCCTGTTCATTTTAGAATTGATTTTAAAATTTTGTTGTTTGTTTTTAAAGCTTTGAATGGACTGGCCCCTCAGTACATTACTGATCTCATCAAAATGTATCAACCCCCCCCACCCCCCCCCCCCGCTCTGAGGTCTGAGGGCTCCAGCTCGTGGGTCCTAAGACGAAGTGTAAAACCAGAGGGGACAGAGCGTTCTCTGTTTTTGGCCCTAAGCTGTGGAACGCTCTGCCCCTCCACGTCCCAACAGCCCCCCCACTGTGGACTGTTTTAAATCACGTCTAAAAACCCACTTTTATTCTCAGGCTTTTAACGCCGCGTGAGTCGTGTGGTCCCCTGTGTCCTTTGTTTATTTTATTGTTCTTATTTATTTTATTGCCTTTTAAGCGTTTTTATATTTCTATTTATTCTTTTAAATTGTTGTATTCTTATTTGTATTTTTTTTTTTATGTGTTTGTAGTTCTTAATCTTTTTTTATTTAGATTTTATGGTTTTATAGTTATTTAGTGTTGGACTGTTTAGTTTGTTTTTTATGTGTTTGGAAACACGTTGTTGTTAAAATGTGCTATACAAATAAAGTGCATTGGGATTGGATTGGATAAATAAATTACATACAGGAATAAAGCCATAGGTACGGACTGATGTTGGGCTTTACCAGCAAACTTAATGAGACTCCATCATATCATTAGCAGTCACAAATACAGCGCATGAGGATGAATTGAAAATGAAAAAACGATGTACAGAGCTCCTGTCACATAGATCATTTTCATGGGTCCATGAGAGCGTGTCCTACTTTGAAGCTGTCATTTGGGAATTAAACATCTTGTTTTTAATCTTCTGGTCTCAATGGATGTGATCTGTAATAGCTATAATACGGATTTACGGATTAATGTTCTAATAATGAAGATGACATAACAAATATGTACATTAACAGCAGCGGGTTGTGCAATAATTATATTTCTTCTACAAATTGTCTTTGATCACCGACAATTTTGGTCTTTCTCAGTTTTACGCCCTGAAACATCCTCACTGTCGGACTAAAATACACTTTTAATTCTCTTTGCTCCCATGCTGCATGACGAAGGTCTCCACAGATGTGGAAATTACTGTAATAACCGCAGCCACATTAACCAGCTGGGGGCAACAGTTTACCTTTTCTGCCCCCCATTAGGATCATTGTACAAGGAGCACATTATTACCATCCCAGAATATATTACATTGCTGCCCCAGTGTTTCTGTGGAGCAATCTGATTAAACATTCAGCTGAAGTCTGAATGTCCTGAAAGGAAGTGTTGCACTTCTCCAGACCACAACTTCAACGTCTTGGTCTTGTCACTTGGCCGATTCAAGTCTTGTCTTGAGATTCCCTAGTCTTGTCTCACCTTGATTCAGATTTGGGTTTAAGTGGTTGTTCTACAACACAATATTCAACAACTTCATCTTGATGATCTCCAGCAGTTTCCCTACACTTGGTTGATTGTGTTTACACCCTGAGACAGCAGTATGAGTAGCTGGTTAGAACATCTGTTGACCAAACATAAATTACACCGCATTTTCACTCCGAACGCCATGTAAACAGGGTCTTAAATGTACATGTACATCTTCCTTACTTATTTAAATTTGTGGCTGTTTAAAGATATAATATGGGAGCATGATCCACTCTTGCTGTGCTGGCTCGGTTTCTGCTGTCGTTATGCACTCTCCCATGTTACCAAACAAGATTGTACTTCATTGAGCCACCATTCAGTCGGGAATAAATGGGTGATAGGCCACCTACACAAGCATTGTTGCAGACAATGTACAACTTTTCATGGAAACAGTGTTTTCCCAGTGGGAGTGGCCTCAATCATGTGTGCTGCCACAAAGCAAAAGTACTTCAGCAAAAAAAAAACACGAGTACAAGTCCCAGGTGTTGACTTGACCAGCAGATTCCTCACATCTCAGGCCCAATTTCCATGACAACATTTCACATGACAACACCTAATCTGTTTTTTTTAAAAAGTGCTGCGTTAACAATGCAGCAGTGGACACACTGACAACGAGGTCGTTAGTCTGCTGGGCCACAGGAGGGAGGCGATGAGCATGTGCAGAAACAGGCTCCTTTTGCTCCATCAGTCTCTACAGGAAGGAATGAACACTGTGAAAGAGTCTTTCCACCTTGGGAGCCACTAGAAAAACTTCATATGTATGGATACAGTGGATCAGAACACCAGTATCGTGTAAACGGAACAAGAGTGAAGGGATTTTCTTGGACACACTCGTATTCGTTCTCTTGTGAATGAGGCCTCAATCCAGGACAAAGAAGTCAAATCCATACGTTACACCTCCAGAGGTTCAGTAGTTTATATCTCAATTGCTCATGTGTAGACTAATAAAAGTTGTTGAATCCTTAATGTCTGTAAAGCCTTTGTATGTGGCGACAACTGGAGGGATCTGAGCTCATCCAGAGATGTAGAGATTGTTCCAGAAATCAACACAAGATTAAACAAAGCAGATGAACTCACAGAGATCCGGAGAGGATAGAAGACCCAGGAAGACAAATCAGCTTTCATTTTCAAAATGGTATGAGTTGTTATTGTTACAAGTATTTCATCCCAGTTGGTTTAGGTTTCTTAATGCCAAATACCAAAATTGAGCTGCTTGTTCTTTGCATCCTTTTTTGTGTGACACGTGAGCTTTTTCACCGTTTCGCCTCTTTTTCATGCAGTAAATAAAAAGCTTTCTCAGCTTCCTCTGAAGCCGAGAAAGCCTTCCTCTTACACGTGCCAGTAATACCCAAGAGGTTGTAAGCTTTACATAGGGACTTGCCTGCAAAGCCCCTCCCTCCAACTTCTATCGGCAAACACAGGGCACACCAACCCATCCGCGGCAGCGGCACCGCCAGCCGGAATCTTGTACACACTGTGCCTACATGTTTTTTGAAGGTGTGAAAAAAAAAGTTCAAGCCTGGGCTGCTGTTTCTGTAAGTATATGTATATATTTATTGTTGACAATTCACTGGTTTGTAACAGTCTGCGCTCGAATCTCACACCT
This sequence comes from Blennius ocellaris, assembly GCF_963422515.1. Taxonomy (NCBI): domain Eukaryota; kingdom Metazoa; phylum Chordata; class Actinopteri; order Blenniiformes; family Blenniidae; genus Blennius; species Blennius ocellaris. The sequence continues at coordinate 2,232,482 of NC_137669.1, forward strand.
TCCCTGTTATTTAAGAATGTTATATTTGCACAGAAATATTAACTAACTTAGATAACCTTTTTTCAAATGAGACTGATATTTAGTATTAGCTATTTCCAGTTGAGCTATTTTCATTATTAATAATAATTAATAATATTTTTGTTTGATAATTTATTAACTTTTGAGTAATTACTCAATTACTCTAGGAGTTGTTAATGAGTAAATGACTGTTTACTTCCATTAATAATTTATATTTTTCATAAATTGCTTCCAGTAATCTATTACTTCCAGTAATTTTTAATGCTAATAACCAACCATAAAACATCTCCAATTCTCCAAATGATTCCAATTTCGAGTAAACGTTCAAGAGTCGTGTCATGCGTACTCTTGAGTTTGTTTATCGCATGAGTCTGAGCGTTCAGAGCTCGGCACAGTCCCTCAGTGACGATAGGCATCCTTCCCAATACACAACTTTGTGATAGATCAGAAAGCCGCCAGCTCCAATCAGCAGCAGACCTGTTATCATAAATCCAATTATGTAGAGGTCCTCCACGTCCTCGATGGAAAGAATCACCAAACACACGGACCTCCAGGTCCCCCGGGAGTCCAGCATGTATCTCTGCAGCAAACATCCCATTGAGACATGTGAGCCCTTCCTTGCCCGATGGTCTTCTCATAAAAATGTGGTCGGTTGCATTGAGAGACCAGCTGATCAATTCCATGTTTCCGTTTCAGTTCATATGGGGATGTAAAGAGAGGCTCTTGTTAGATTCTGACACAAGACAGTATAAAACAAGGAGCAGCAGGCAGGGGAGGCAAGGGAGGAGAAGAGAGAAGCAACCGCTTTCGTTGAGTGTCAGAAGAAGAGAATTGCTGCTTACCTATGGTGCATTAGTGGGGCTTGCACCATGCAGTGTGTATTGCATGCAGTAAAGTATAAGTGTGCATGCTCAGGCTGTGGCTCCATTCATTTAGATCACATGATTTTGATACTTTGTGGGGCTTGATGCCTGAAGACCCACTAACAACGTCATTTAGAAGCTCAGAGCTGATTGGCTGGCCCTGATTGAGGCACTGCTTCACAGAACTGGAGCAAGTTGTCACAAATACCTGCTTATTAGTAGCTAGGGCTAACAAATAATCAAAACATTTAGGTCAATTATTCACCAGTATGAGTTTGAAACTCTTACTTTAGCAGAGAAACTAAAGGCGACTACTGGTAAGGTGAATAATGCAGTGAGCAATAGATTTAAAAATTCTATGAAACTTCTATCTTTGAAACACTGTGGCTTGGTTCAAGTCTAACCGTTGACTTTTTCTTTTTTCCATCAGTGATCTCCAAGACTCAAATTTTTTACGGGATCAGCGCCTATATGTTTGTTATAATGGTGTGGCTATAAGGTTGTGCACCTACTTTATTTATGAATTTAGTGTCACTAAAACTGAAATAAAATCTTGCCCCACCAAGCATTTATATCAATGTCACTGCATGTAAGTAATAAAAGGAAGCCACTAACACCGAGGAGGTACATTTAATACAACGCACTTTGGGCTTTTTTGCAGCTTTCAAACAAAGGCACCTTTTCCATTTGTTTTTGTGATCTTGTGATGTGTTTTCTACTTTATGCCACTGCTACGGCTAATAGTCAGCTTGTTAAATCAACTCTCTCATTATATTTCTGTAAAATTGGCTTTTGGCTGTGCGGTGGAGCGATGGAGTGGTGGATTGCACTCTCGTTTCATGGCTGGAAAGTTCCCTGAGTTTGCCTGTTCTCTATGTGGGTTTTTCACACCGAGTGTGTGCACAGATTGAAGTTGTACAAAGCCTCTTGTGGGATGGTTTTGACTCATTGGCATTATGTTTGACACATCAAATCAAATCAAACTTCAGTTTGATTTGATTTGATTTGTCTGATCAAAAATCAGAATTCAGTTTCAAATCCCACTGTGGTTCTCTGAGTAAGGCTCTAATACAGCATTGCTGGGCCCTGTGCATCCATAGTTCACTCATCTGCAAGGGGGCGGGGTTCCTTTGAGGACAAACAGACGGCATGGTCAGCCCTGGAAAAATTCACCATTGATCACGTGACCCTCAAGGGGCCCTCGGCCACACTGTCCCCAAGCTGCAGCACTGCACCCCAGTGGCAGGGAGATCTAAGGCCTCCATCACCAGCCGGAGCACCATCCCCGTATGCTCTGAGGCGAACCCCACTCTGACTGGCTAAGGCCATTGTCAACACAGCAGGGTGCAGGAACATGACGCACCGCAAAAGAACAAACCCTCTTCAAGACAGTTTTGCGTCAGGCCAGACGCAGAGCTGCACATGGGGGACGCAGAGAGCCGTGGTAATGCACACGGACCAGACCGGACCTTTCTAACCTCACTGGATGAGTACAAAATCTGTGGAGTTACTTTTTTCCCTTTCCAACGGACTGCATTGCTGCAGATGCATCGTCCCTCCTCCAGCCATGCAACTCATCGGAACTCTCAACCTGAGGCTTACTTCTGCACCAGATAGCAAAGCCTCTGGACTTCAGAACGCTGAGGTCCAGACAGTTACTGTGACACATAGCACCGTGCACGAATGACGCTGAAGAACGCCACGCCACGAACAGTCAGTGAGCTTTTGTCTGGGCAGCACTGTTAGTTTCGCCTGAACGCCATCTTCACGCACACTCCCGTCCGAAGCCCCGGTTTCCACCTCGGACACCAGAGGTCTGGTTTAGCTTCCCGAAGCTAACTTCGATCCCTGTGTGGAGAACCAAGTTTCTGACGGGAAACCTCGCCATAGCTTTTCCATCTCTCTCCTCTTTCCTCTCTCTTTCACTCACCTGACCTTGCGAGCGCGCACCCCGCGTACGCCCACTGTCCGCTTGTGGTATCTAATCTCAGTTAGATAAACACAAACACAGCCACAATTAGCTCCAAACTGCTAACTTGTGCCGCTAAACCACCTCTCCACAATCACCAGAGTTCTAGCTGGATGTTCCAACATCCAGCTAGAACTCCGACTCGGAACCGGACTAACCCTAACCCTAACCTCAGAGAGCGTCTGCGTAGTGACGGCCAAATGAAGCTTCAATGAAGATTCATGAACCACTTTCTATGTTTTTTGAAGCCACTAGATGGCACTGTCTGTCAATACATGTTTGAAAACACCCTTCATTGACAGTCTTTCAGCCTCTATCTTCAAACCAAGAGTTCCACCTGGTGGAGTCAGAAAATACAGACAGTGGTTCATGAATCTTCATTGAAGCTTCATTTGGCCGTCACTAATTATAACTAACACCATACTCATGCCAAGCAGAGCAATACCACTGAATGACCTGTAGGGGCAGTGCTGTGCGGAATAGCACATGTGTGACCAGCAAAAGGAACAAAACAGACAATATAACTTGGAATTCAACCGAAATGACAATCCCTTTGAGGAAATACAAATGTATGTTGGATACAAGCAAATGTATGATGTTACTTCACCTGAACATCAAGACAAAGAAGTTTCAGATGACTCGTATGAACAATTTTGAGATTATTTGACGAGCAAAGTTGAAAACATAGGGCAAAGAATTGTCTCTCTAGACCAAATCCAAATACTACGAGGAACATTAATACTTATTTGAACCTGTTTCATCCATTTGTGGATTAGAAAAGTTGTCCCACATAAAACTAATCATGTACACTGCCCTCTACTGGATGTATTGATTAACATCAACACCAATTTAAGTCAAGTTGAAGATGACTGAAATATTTATTTATTGTATGTTGATATTGTGATATCATTATAATCAATATCTACATGTGATCTTTAAGTGCATTTCTATGGAATGCCTTCAACATAACAGTTTCTGGTATTTTCCTCAACAGACTTTAGGGCTCTTCTACAGTGGAAATATGTGATTCAATAGCTTTAAATGTGTTAATCCAGCCAACTGTGCTGGACATGTGCAAATGTAATCTTGCAGTAATAAATTGTACAGAAACAGAAAATTACTCAAATCTTAGACATTTTTTTTAAAATAAGCTCCCTGTTCCTGATAATATAATAGAAAACACAAGGCACAGTTGACGTTCTGCTTTATTAGTGTGAATTTCCCACCTGATTGTGGCAAACAACTACTCTGCAGATTAAATTGTGTTGAACGCCCGTTGTTCCTCCCCTCGCTCCCCGTTGTGTGATTGCCTTCTTCTCTCAACCAGCAACTCGTGTAGTTCAGTTTCTACTTATGCAAGAAAATGACACTGGAAACCAATAATATAGTGAAGCGACATTACAGGCGTGTGGTTGGTGCACACACAGCGTTACTGCTCCTGCTGCTACCAATTGTGCGTCGAGGTACTCTGGGAGTGGTCTTCTATTTCATACATTCTATTTCTCTACATGAGACACTCTATTCCTCACTGCTATTCTCAGATGCTGATTCATCTCAAAGCATCACGCTTCACCTGGCCTCCTCTGTAAGACCCCCACCTTGCAAACTTTAAACACTTGACTTATTCAGCTATATTTCTTAATCATTTCTATAAGACATCCTTGAAGAAGTGAATAACTTCACCTTAAGACCATTTGTCTGCTGTCAGTTTGAGTATTTTATCGTTTAAGTGCCCTTACTCGCTCCGCTTCACAGAAGTATGACAAAGTCGTCTCTAAGCTGCTGTAATCATGCTTTTCTATGGAAAAATACATTTTTTTTAATTCTCCTTTTAGCATGTTTGAAGAGGGTTTTTTTTTTTTACATAATTTTCAGGGACATCCAGATAATGGGTGGGACAATGCAGCCTAAAGACTTCCATTGTCCCTTCATTGCAAATGATTGACCACTGGCAATAAGAACGAATTCAGTAGAGAGTAATTTGATCTTTTTTTTTTTTTTTTACCATTTGATGGATTAAAGTAGTTTGTGATTCATCATATTATGTTCATCATATTGTGACATAAACTCCGCACCAGTAATGGACGGAAAAAGTTTTCCAGCTTCACCAGCCTGAAGTCCCGTTTATGCAACCGTGGTTTCCAAAAATGCTTCATCTGTCTCCTTAGAAACTGCGGGGGGGATTATTACTTTGCATAAACTAAGAAAAATGCAACTTTTCTATAATGCAACCACTGTGCATGTGCTCGGGATGTAACGGTGTGGAAAATTTCTGGAAAAATTTGTTGAGCTAAGCTGGGAAATATTCGTTAAACTCGGTTATAGTTGGTCGCTGCATAGGAGAAATGATCAAATTCAAGATCCCTAATGGTCTTGATATTATGTGATATTTGTAAGCTAAACATTAGTAATACATCAAATCTGTTAAACATATTACCACATAATATCAAAACTTATTTCACTTTTTGAAGTCCACAGGTTCAAATGTGTGTCTTCAGTCATCATGCAGTGGGTTTGGCCGCAATCACTCTGCAGTTAAAGCTGTGTGTGCTTGTGATTGAGGAATGTAATAGGACATGCATGGCGTTTGCTATTAAGAGCCAAACATCATTACAGAAAACAACAGCGCCAACTGATGGCCTGGCATTCTAACTACATTGTTTTCAGCATTTGTTTTGACCCAGAACCCGAGGTGAAGTTGGCAATCGAAACATCAACCTTGTGATTGATAGAGAGAACTCGCTCCTCCAATTGAGCTGCTTCTGCCAGAGAAAATGGCCATTTCTCTGAAACCCTGGAAATTGACATTAAATGTTTATTTGTCCAGTTTAAGTCATATAAAAAGAATTGCTTCTTTAGTGTGTGCCATCTTTGTGAGCCTGAATGGTTATGTGCACCAAACAAACACATTCATTTGATAAGCTGCTGATGTGTTGTTTGGCGATAAAGTATCCCCTCAGTTATGCAAAAATCTAAAATGCCTATTTTCTTGACTTTACCTCTGACTTGTACTGTTAAAATTGTAATGGAAGATTTAATTCTATCCTTTGTCTTCATTAATGCTGCTTCCCTTGCAGACTGGAATAATACACATCAGATTGATGTATTCTAAATCTAATTGAAGCAAGTTTGCCAAATTGTAGACATTAAGAATGAACCTCATTAAACTATAAACTCACACTGTCACAATGAACATGTGTGATTTCTTACCAATTAATAACTTACAAATATCTTTTACATAGACGGTAACCATCTACTGGGACACAAAAACATTTTCCGACGTACTGATGAGCAGTGGTGTGAAGGAACAAAGTAAAAATACTTTGTTACAGTACAAGTAGTTTTTGGGAGTATCTATACTATACTTGAGATTTTATATTTATTGCGACTTTTACTTTGTGACATAAAGAAGAAAAAAAGAATACTTTTACTCCGGTACATTTATGCTGGACACCTTCGTTACTCGTTACAAAATTAAAATGTGAATATTGGTGTATTGTTTAGGTACGAAGATAAACCGTCAGGAGACCAACCATTCATGTAGCAAGTCCGTCGTTTATTATGGTCCCCCCGGACACCCCGGTACATATTTCCTACCACACATAGTGACCTAGCTCTTCAAATATAATTGTCTTATTACCTTTTGAGTATCCAGACTGTGCATATTCTTGCCTGGCACTCTCAAAAGAAGATGAGGCAAATCTCCCACAGTTGCGAATATTCAGCATGATGAAAGCGGCTGGAGATACCGCCACACTAGCAACTGTTAGTTGTGCTTCAGAAGTGGACAGACACCTGTGGCCATATCTAAAGAATATGTTCACTTTTGTTTGGATGAAAGATTCATCATACAGGATGAAGTACCTCTTGTGTTTGCCAAAAAACAAAGAAATAGCCTTCCAAAACTCACCATTAAACCTAAAGAAACACGTTGCGGTAAGTGAACTAACCAACTGCAGTAACAAATATAGATACAATGTTGTCAATTACACAGTTTGCCAACATTTTACTCATTTACCTCAACTCAGCAGATAAGAGTGGCTTGCTAGCTTACCACCATAGTGAGTGAGGGCTACCGAGTGCATCACATAACCTTTATTCACAGTTGTATGTTACCATTTGCAAATCATTGGTCCTTTCAACATGTTCAGACACTAGAAATATTACTGGGTAATATTGTTTTATGTTTTGTCAACGAAATTGTACAATACGTCATTCAAAAAATGACACTTGGCTTTGACCTGGGGCGCTTCCAGTCTGTATGTAGCGTCATTTTTCATGTTCGGAAATCCTGAAAAATGTCGTGATGTGACTGTTAGTCTCAATGTAACCTATTTAATAAAGCTGTTAAACTAGTTTAAAAAAAAAAACCCTGAAATAACATTAATGTTAGAAAACAATCCCCAGTCTGCCTGTCATTGCTAAATTGATAACTCATATTCTCATAAAAGTCATATTTTTCAGTTTTTCTTCTTTTTGATGTAGAGAAAGCATCTTAACCTTGTAAAAATCTATGAAGCATTAACGTCACTAAAAAGAAAACAGGTTCCCGATAGTGAGACTTCCGCCCTCAAACAGAGCATGTTGGTGTATGCCAGGTCCACATCTCAAAGCTCAATCCACAAAGCAATTGTTAAGTATGTTGTCATCAGGCTCCAGCCATTTGCTGTTGTCGAACAACAAGCCTTTAGAGAATTTGTCAGTGAGCTTCAGCCTACTGCAACAATCATCTCAAGGCCCACTCTGCATTTAAGAATTGAAGATGTTGCCAAGAAAATGAAGATGGAGGTTACTGAGGCCATGAGGAACGTGGACCACATTGTCACCACCACAGACGTGAGCCGGAAGAAGGAACTTTATTGGTGTGACTGCCTATTGGTAGTGATGGCCAAACGAAGCTTCAATGAAGATTCATGAACCACTGTCTGTATTTTCTGACTCCACCAGGTGGAACTCTTGGTTTGAACATAGAGGCTGAAAGACTGTCAATGAAGTGAGTTTTCAAACATTTATCAAACAGACAGTGCCATCTAGTGGCCTCAAAATATATAGAAAGTGGTTCATGAATCTTCTTTGAAGCTTCATTTGGCCATCTCTAGCCATTGCATTGACCCTGATAGTCTAACTTGAAACTCAGCAGCGCTCGTGTGTTGGCAGCTGAGAGGTTCCCACACTTTTGATGTTTTGGCGTACGCACTCAATGACATCCATTCAGAATATGAAATCAGGAACAAAATTGTGAGAACAACCACCGACAATGGTTCCAAACTTCAAAAGGCTTTCAAAAGTTTTAGTGAGGGCAAAAACAACAGTGAAGTCGGAAGTGATGCAAGGCCAGGGGAGGAAGATTTGGAAGAGGGTGTGGAAGAAGAAGTGGAGTTTGTTGAAGCGTCACTGATCCTAAATGATCCTCATTGGACGGCTTGGAGTTTCGACTCCCAAAGCACCAACGCTGTGCTTGTCATCTGCTCAACTTGGTGCCTACAGTTGATGCTGCAAGAGCAGCTACTAACAATTCATACAAAAAGGTGTATCGCTCAATATTCAGCAAGTGCCCTGTACCATGGAATAAATTATGGCTGCCACAAACGATTATTTTGAGAGTTGACTAATCACCGATAATTTTTTCGATGAGTCGACGAATGTGATCATATGTAAATTGAATGTAAAACATAGAGCTTATCACACCAGCATGAAGCTGCTGTTATATAACCCTCATTAGTTTTCACCTTGAAGTGTTTAAGGTATATGCTAACTAAAAATAAAGGCAAGTAAAATGATAGTTCATTAAACCTTTAATCAAATATGCTTGTAGCAACAAACACTGGTTTAACTGTGTAGAATAAAGTACAAACAGCTGAGTAAAATAAGGAAAAGGCACGTGTTGGAATGGTGGCTAATGAATCTAATCACCATTGCTAATGTTAACATTTACAGCTATATGAGTAAGTAGTAAGTTAGCTCTCTGTTTATGCTAATATTAGCAGCAAACTAGCCATTTAGCTTCTCGAGATGACGGTCCCTCTTCATCGTTGTCATAAGCCACATCATGCTTCTTTTCAGGTGCTCGTGCATCACAGTTGTTCTGCCGTGGAAGGCAAGTTCTGTCTTGCAGACATTGTATTGCACGCTTTTCTCTTTTGTTTTCTTAAAATGCGTCCACACTTTTGAGCTCCGTTGCCGCCAGGTAGCCATGATACCTGAGCCCATCTGGTATAACCTTAGGTGACATCACAGCTCACCCTGATTACCACTACTGCGCATGTGTGTCAGGGACAGAAAGGCAGACGTGGCAGTGGAAGGTGCTGCTGCAGTTTTGAGAGAAAAACAAAGAAAACAAAAAAAACAAGAAAAAATGAAGTGTCGACTATTAAATTAGTTGTGGACGATTTTAATAGTCGTCATAATCGTGACGAGTCGACCAATCGTGGCAGCCCTACAATAAATGCGGCAGATCCACTCTAGCAGCCAAAGCTGTGGATGACGCCTGCTCCCTCCAGCAGCTATGCCCAAATGCCACCCAGTGGAACTCTTTGTTCATGGCTGTGGAAAGGCTGCTCAAGATAATGAAAGACAAGGGAGATGGAGCCATGAGAGCTGTCTGCACAGACCTGAAGGTTCCAATGTAAGTTATAATTCTGTGTATTATTATGTGCAGTGTTTCTTATCATTTCCATGTATCGTAATGCCTATGTCGTGGCTTCAGTGTATGGAATGTCCCTGACTCGTATCATCTTACTGTAACACAGTGCTTCTCAAATGGTGGGGCACGCCCCCCTGAGGGGGCGTGGTGAGGTGTCAGGGGGGGTGTGAGGCGGGCGCGACTTTCAGTATTAGTGTCTTTATTCATGCTTGAAGGATTAAAAAAAGGGCCTCCAGCCACTAGGTGGCAGCAGTGCTCAAACTAATCAACAGGCTGCCTGTTCAACCAGTAGAGTAGAAGAAGTACTACACATGAACACCGGTGTACAGAGCTGGCGGAGGAGGAGGAGGAGAGGTGGAGAAGTTTCTGACAGGAGTGAAAAGAAAAAAGGATGAGGCGTCAGAGGAAAAGAAAACAGGTGAGAGTAAACATAAAGCTAGTAAGAGCAGGAGATATGACGATGCTACATCGCCCTTGGGTTTACCGTGAACACGTCGGAAACCAGGAAACACCCGTTTGTGTTTTATGCCTAAAAACTGGCAGCGGAGCATGACACCAAATAAATGAAGACGGCACCTGGAGACCATACACCATACACCTGGAGACCATACACCATACACCTGGAGACCATACACCCGTTATGTCAGTAAGCCACTGGAGTTTTTTCTTGGTAAACTCCATGAGTATGGCCAACAAGCCGGTCATTGTGTCAGCGCGGCATCAGTAAACAAAAAAGCCTGTTAGCTCTTACAAAGTTGCCCACCACATCGCAAGGTGCATAAAACCTCACACCATAGCAGATTTATTTTGATAATCAGGCGATTGTATGCAGAATGCTGGTGCAGCAACTCATACAGTGGTTTATACAGATAAATAAATAAATATTATCAAGTTCTCAATGGTAGTACAATTCGGGGGGGGGGGCGCTGAAAAAAATTCTGTCCTCTAGGGGGGGCATGACAGAAAATAATTGAGAACCACTGCTGTAACACAATATTTACCAAACTTAATATTTGTGTTTTTTATTATTTACATTCAAGAATTCGGGTGAAGAGCTCAGTCAACAGGGAGGAGCTTGGAGTAGAGCCGCTGCTCCTCCACATCCAGAGGAGCCAGCTGAGGAGGCTCGGGCACCTGTTTCGGATGACGCCTCCCCAGGGAGGTGTTCCAGGCATGTCCCTCCGGTAGGAGGCTTCGGGGCAGACCTAGGACACTTGTCCCTAGGCTGGCCTGGGAAGGCCGTGGGGTCCCACTGGAAGAGCTGGAGGAAGTGTCTGGGGTGAGGGAAGTCTGGGCAACTCTGCTCAGAGTGCTACCTCCGCGCCTCAGCTTTGGATAAGTGGCGGAATATGGATGGATGGATGGATGGCATTCAAGAACCGCTTGACACCCTAACATATCATTAAATATCCTGTTCACATTTCACTAACATACTGCCATCTAGTGGTAAATATATTTGATTCACCCAAATAAACTAAACTATTATAGAAAGTGATAGACAACTCCAGAATTGGGTCCTACAATATACAAGGCATTGTTTTACATCACGTAGGACTTTCCAACATGATGTAAAATAATGCTTTGTATTGTATATTTTTTAAGCTATTCATGAAACTAAAACACAGGGATGTTTTGTTTTTTTCCTAACAGGTTCAATGTAACTGTATACACACCACTCAAGATTCAAGTTTTTTTATTTGTCATTTAAATTGTACAGAGTACAAGAAAAACAAAACGTGTACTCCTTGGTTAAAAGCTGTGTAAAAACAGGGAATTAATATATAAAAGAGTACATGCAGATAATAAAATTTGAGGTAAAATTGTGTACTCGTCAGTTAAGACGAGTATAAAATCAAATCAATAAAAGACAGAAAATTAGTGCAGGCAGTCAGAATAAAATTTAACAGAGCAAAGTTCAGTCATGATGCAGATATTTCTTATCAGTCATTTTTCATTGTAGCTTATTTAATCTATGAGCCCAGTTGCCCAGGCAATCAACATCTTGCAAACAGAAACGCATGCCCAGATAGGATGGCTGCTTCCGACTATAAGCCTCTCGATGACCAACCTGGACCGAGCCAAGCTGACGCTACAGTACTGCTCACCCTCGGCATAAAGAACCACATTAGCCACATAATAACAGACCCTGAGTTGGTTGCTGCAGCGATTGTACTCCTAAAATTCAGAACTACATGGACAAAAGATCATGCTACAATCAAAATGGGAAAGACAACATGGAGATAATAATTTTTGACACTTGGTACTAGTTAAAGTCAAAAGAAAAGGTTTGATGCATTTAGTTTTGCATAACACAAAATCTTTACACTTGAAAGTAAAGGAAATGTACATCAACCTCCCATTAGGGTTATGGTATTTTAACTTTACTAACGCCACTTTCAACCTCACTATGTTTCAGGGATGGACTACATCAAAGAGCACATGGAAGATCCTTCCTTGCTGTCAGGAGATGCCACCAGATCCAGTTCGTGCGATGAGGAGGATTTATATTTAGCAATTCAGGACTTCAGCCCACAAAGAGCCTGAACCCTCGCCATTTTGAAAACCAACTTCTGCTGAAGATGAACAGCAAATTTGTGGACTTTAATTAAGGGAAGGAGGCAGCAAGATGGGAAGGGAGTTGCGGGAGGGAGAGTGGGAGAATTTAGCTTAATAAAGCCTGTGGGAGAAATAAATATGACCTATTTTCAGGCTTTTACTCAAGTGATCATTTTATGGGTGACCTTTACTTTTACCTAAGTAGATTTCAAGTGTTGAGATCTCACAGGACCACAGAAAGTTTGTTCATTTCTCGGGAAAGACGATTTTCATTTGTCATGATACACAGTCATGACATATGAATTTGGACCCAGGAATGTGATTGACCATCACACCCAGTGGGGTGGAGGGGACCTTTTGCCACAGCAGACCCATTCAAATCCTCCCCCACTTTCTGCTCAAAAGACATTTCCCCCCCTGCACTCAGCCAGTCACAGATTGGGTGAAGCTCTCAGGATTTGACACCTTTGAATCCACAAACCTTCACTCCTCAAAGCAGTCTTACAGAGTCTTGCACCAAGTCTTCTCCTGTGAACACCCGGGAGGAGCTGCATCCCAGCAGCTCAGCTCACCCAGCCTACAGCTAACACCAGAGGCCTACAACCAGACGCCTGCACCCAGGAGCCTTCACTCCTCAACTCCTCTGCTGACCCACCACGAGGGTCAGACCTTCCCCTGGTCCAGAGACCAGCACCCAGAGTCTGATCTCCCATAAACCAGGAAAACCAACCAGTTCCTCCAGGACGGACCAGGGAAACGACGCCTCACAGAACTTCTTTGTGTTTTCCTCAACCAGCAGGAAAACCATCACAGACCTGAGCGACCAGCTCCTCAGTCTGGACAAAAGGAACAACCAGGAGCTGCAAAGAAGGACTCCTGAAACATCAACTCCATCTTCTTCTCCTCAGCCTGCAGAACCAGCAACCACAGTTAGCAGGAGGTGCTAACTACAGGAGAAGACACCAGCTTCCCTCCAGCAGGACAACAACTGAACTCCTTCAAGGAAGTGGGAACAACTGGGCTTTACCTGAGATTAGTTAAACCTGATGCTATGATAGAACTGTTTAACTTTATGAAGATGTGTTGATTCTGTTACAGTGATTGAGTTCTATAGATAATGATATTAGGAGCTGTTATTAACCTGTAAACCAACGTTAGCTCTGCCACAGACACAGGGTCTGCATGCTAGTCTTTGCTTTACTAACTTGTTAACTCACAATCCTACACATATCACATCAAAGACAACATCACACAGTAACTGAACACCATCTGACGACTTCTGATGTTTAAAAAACAAGTCGCATTCACATCAACTCATTCTAGAAATGGTCTTTTAGCAGAGACACACGGGAAGCAGACGCTAAAGACTAGCTTCCATGTTCCATTGTTCTCCAGCACATGGTGGAGACCCAGGACAGACTTCGTGTTCTCTGACAACCTCCATTTCCGAGTTCCTTGTGATCCGCCATCTTGTTTTGTTATTCCATCAAATGTCTCACACACACACTTCTTCCACCTCTCTCTCTCTCTCCACACACACACACACACACACACACACACACACACACACACACACACACACACACACACACACACACACACACACACACACACACACACAGCTGTATATAGGTAGTTACAATCTGTGTTTATTTGTTTTCATTGTTAATAAATATAATGTTTGGAATCATACTTGCTGTTTTATTAATGAGCACAAAGGAGAATGAAATGTCGACTCTTCTGTGTTAAGAACTCCAAAATCATTCAAGCTTTATTGTTAATTCTGGTAATTGTCATTCATTTAATTAAAAATATAAATTCCTGATTAACTGTTTAGTATATCTTATGAGACTGATAGAACTGAATTGGCTATCATTTCCTGTTAAACAGGTGGAGCTCCGAGGTTCTGATACACATCAGATATCAATCATTAATCATTATCAATAGCCAAACACAACATAAATGGTTCCTAGTGATCCTTATGAGGTAAGAAATCCCTACACAAGCAAAGTATCTGTACTTTTACTCAAGTGTGACTTTCAACTGCTTTTTACAGCACTGCTGATGAGCAACTTTTAGAGTAAAATGCATGGTGTTCATACTGTATACAGTCTGTGCTTGTTGCAACTGTTATTGATTTAAGTTAATTATAGGTAAAATGTGTTCACTTCCAAAGAAGGCCTCACAGGAAACGCAGGAAGCACACACTGGGTTTGTTAGCCTGTGTGCAGACATCTCTTCAAAACATCACCTCCAAAATGGTTTCCCCACTGGAACCCACCGGCAGGTGTTTTTCTGATAACTCAGTCATGAAAGGCGATGGCTCCGAGGCGCACTTTTTCAGCTTTGTGTTGAAGGGTAGATACCAGCATTCCTGGGACTTCATACCGCTCCTCAATGCTCAGTGTGGGGGAAACATGTGGAGCTGGAGCTGCTGAGCCATATCAGGGCTTGATGCGTCATGCTGTGGGATCGTTTCCTCACAGCTTGGACAAAGACAACACTGTCTGCCATGCTGATGAGGTCGTGTGGGCAGACAAAAACAGCAATCTGTCTACTGTCAGTGTTTTTTTTAGCTGTGGCGTGTCCAAAAGTAGGGGTTTTTGTGTGTGTTATGGGCTGTTCTCTGAGACTGCATGTTTTCATACAATCAATTCAATATTATTGGATGAATCTCATAAAGCATTTAAACAGGGGGGATATATCAGGCAGATAGTTGATATCACCATCTCAAGGCTGACGTGTGACAAACTTTTTGAATTGCTACCCTCGATATAATTAAGGCCCTCTATATGTTTTACATCTTATCTTATCTTACACATTTCCAGTGATTGCGAAATACGTCGGACAGTCCGTCGTTACCGATAAAAAGGCCCTTGGTCTGGTTAATTTCTTCTTAAAATCTTTCATTTATCACTCTCAGGGCTTGATATATTAAGGCTTGTACAGGGCTTATAAAAGATTTGCTCAGGCAAGTGAATCATCTCCTCACCTTGCCCAAAAGGGCCAGTGGTTTTTTTGCAATATTTTGAAGTTTTTTCCAATCAGACCTGTGGAGATTTCAGAATCACGAAGCCACATCTGTGCTTCACTGTGTGCTGAAATGCAGTGACATGCCGTGACCATCAGGGTAGGGTAGGAAGCGCCGAATACAATCAGACCTCCAATGTTGATCAGCACATGCAGGCAGTTTGCATATGAGATTTTGCTTCTACCTTCATTGCAACTGCAGATAGTTGAGGCTTTTAATTTGGTTCACCAAACAAGAACAAAATGGCAGGACCAGATGACACACAAAATCCATTTCACTCCTGGTTGCCAACTTACAAATTTTAAACTACTCTAAACTAGATCAACTAACTAAACCTAGCAAACCTAATGTAACCCCCAATAAAGGCATCTAAAACACGGTGACCCCAAACTCCAATGCATTGCAGTGATCAGCTCAGTGATCGTTACATAATTGTAAACAGGAGTGAGAAGAGTTTTGTGTTTTATGTCGTTCTGTCATCGTTCCTGTTTGTGCACATCAATACAAGAATCTCTGTCAACTGCTGTTGGCTGACCTGTGTTAATCTACAATAAAATAACGTCAAATGAACCTAAACAATTATTCAATAGCAGTCTCCAAACTCTCCTAACAAGATAAATCTCATGCCATGTCAACGCATCCGCAGCTGTCTGCGGTGCTGAAACCACTCCTGCTGCACTTCCGCCAGAGAGAGAGAGAGAGAGAGAGAGAGAGAGAGAGAGAAGAGAGAGAGAGAGAGAGAGAGAGAGAGAGAGAGAGAGAGAGAGAGAGAGTCCCTACACACATGACGCATCACTCAAAGCTACGAAGTGGTGTTATACCGTTCCGACATCAAGACAAAAGATATATTAGTCCTGAGACAGATATCAAAAGTTCTCCATTTGTAATCCCGCAGTATTTTTTAAAACCAGTGTTTAAAGTCGGCACTGTTTTTACTGGCGTAATGTGTATTAAAGACCGCTTCTGTTCAAAACTTGTTAAGTGCAATTTGTGTCTGTTGTGTATGGGTTTGTCAATACACTGAGCAGACGACACATTCTATTCTGTCTTGTCTTTATTTTTTATGTTTGTTGGTGAAGTAATCCAAAAGTAACTAAAAGTACTCCGGTATGTTACTTTTTCATATTAGTACTTTGAGTAAGTCACTGATTACAGTTTTTAACAAGTAACTTGTTTTTGTAATTACAGTTTTCAAGTAACCTTCCCAACCCTGTATATATTTGTATATATAAAATGTTTTTGTGTCAAATACACTTTGTAGTTCTTCCAAATGTGTATTAAAGGCTGCTTCTGAGCCGCTGCACAGGTTGTCTGGAATCTCATGGACGAGTTGTCCGGGTTCGCAGTTTAATGGACGAGTCGTTCGGAGATGAGTTGTCCATGGATGAGATGTCTGCACACCGCTCAGGAGCCGGGGTGAGAAGCCAAGAAAAGTGGGTTGGGAGGCAGTTTGACCAAGTTTGTATTTCGGACATTTGTGCTGTCCGGGTCAGGTTCGACCAATCAGTGGTTGAAAGTGGGGAGCCCTGCATTCGCTTTGCCATTTCTATTGGTTCCTCACCTGGGGCTTGTGGCCAGGTTGCTGTCATCCCCCAATGCCGTTTTATTACCTTCCCATTGTTGCAGTCTGTTCCCTTGAGGGAGAAGCTGTTTGAAGGAAAGCATATGGATTCTGGGCCCAACATATGTGTCAGGTTAACTGATAATATGATGTGAAATACACTGTAGAACAATATAGTGAGAAAGCTCTTTCTTTCCTTACATAAACTTCTCAGTAGTTTAATGGTCAACAGTACAGACACAACTAAAACTATTTACCTTCAACTGAAACCCACACAAGCTATATTTATTTGTTTACTGAGGTTCTTTATTTTATGTGCCCATGCAGAAAATCATAATTTCCTTTCTCAGCTGACACCAGTTGACCACATAATTAGGCCACCTGGGAAACACAGTGTGCTCCAGCTGCCAGCTGGCAGCAACGCCATTGGTGAGCTTCTGCTTTTGTGGAGGCACTCGGGCAGTTCGGGGAGTCATCTCCATCAGCACGGAGAGCCACACACAGTAAACCCTGCAAGGTGGGCAGGAAATACTGTAAGCTGCAGTCTGAGGCTCAAAATTATGGCCTTTTGTAAATGATGTGGCCTATCTGTTCCTGGTTTTAGACCCGCTCAGGGGACTGCTGTGTGGATTAAAGCAATCTCCGGTGGAGCAGTCACGTTTGGCTGGCAGATGTCGGTGCTGGCCGCTGGTTGAGCTTCTTTGAGGGCCAAAACATAATCGCATGCAGTGATTTCCAAATCTTTGCTACGGTGTGCAGCAGCACTCAGCAGCATTTTCCTGAATGCTTTATATGCATGCACTGTCGGAGAGGGATCTTAGCATAATGTGTTTGAGGGCCAGCTCCAATTGAATGAATTGAATGTTTTGTCAGCTGCAGCATATAAAGCTGCTTACTGAATGAAATTCTTACACTTTCATGACGACCTGGCCAGTGTCTATCAGTTAATACAACAATGTGCCCCAGATATAAACCACCCATGGAACTATTTCAATTCTCCTCAGAATACAACCACAGCAGCTACGCATCATGGTCTTACAGTTGAAATCCAGTGGAAATCCAGTTAAAACAGAATTAATGATGATTAGCACAATAAATCCTTCCTCTCTGCTATACTTTATGTTCCGTTCAGTTAATTAAAGATATTGTCCAAATTTGTTTCTGTTACAACTGGGAAAGCACAAAATACCCAGAGACACAAGGTGGTCAATGTAGTACTATCATACTATAGACTCATAAAGATAACGATGACTGACAAACCCACATCAACACCTTTGCTGCCCCCACTTTTCTGCTTGAATTATTAGTTGTCATGACCTCCACCTCTGGCTCTGCCTAGTGGCAGCATTTTTTCCCTTCCCCCTCCCTCCTTTCCTTTTTCCTAGGTGGGCGTGTGCTGCATGCTGTGTGAGGTGGAGTGCAGTGCTGATCACCTGAGTGCTCTCACCTGCAGCAGGGTGTGGCTTCACCCAACAATGCACCTTTCCCTCTATAAAGCTGGCATCAGATGAAGACTCGGTGTCGGACCGTAGAACTACCAACATACTGGACCCATCCTGCTGCACCAAGCTCCTGCCTGTAACGCTGTCCTTGGCCCACTCCAACGGCTTCAGCACAACGCCACCTCCCGTGTCCTCCAGCACCAGCCACGCCACTCCGCATTTGCCGCTTCATTCTGGGCAGTGTGCTCCTTAGTCTCCCGCTGGGTCCTTATAGTTTTGTTGGGTGAAGTACCTGGGTTGTCATTAGTTCTGTCTCACTAGAGTTTTGCTTTCCTTGGGTTTTTGGTTTTGAGTTCTTTGCCTCATCACTTATTAATAAAGTGTTATGAGAGTATTCCTGTTTGCTGTGTTTCTGTCCGCACCTGAGTCTCTGAGAGTGAACCGTGACATTAGTGTTGAATGAGGACCTCCTCAGCCACCAGTGCTTTCACTTCTCAGAAGTCTGATCGCGCTCTAGCAGTCGATAGGGAGTCTGCTCAGTCAATGATCAGTCCTGACTGACCGTCACGTAGAACGGATGCAGCAATTGATTCCTCCGGGGTTAATTAAAAACAGATTATATTCAAGACATTCAGGAAATTGACAAATTATAGTTTCGCATTCAATCTTTTTGAGAAGATTGTAATATGCAGGATTGGGTAGTAACAGATTACATTTAACAGCGTTACATAATTAGGACACCAAAACAATTTAACTGTAATCCTTTACAATACATTAAAAAATGTGTAATCTTGTTACAGGTGTAGTCGATAAAAACTGGGATTACTGAGCAGGATTACAATAGAAAATCAGATGGAATAAACAGGCGCTGTCCGCTGGCATTGCGACATTTCCTGACGCTTTCAGGCTGGCCGGCACTGACAGGTTGCCATGGATACTGCAGCCAGCAGCTCTCGTCACTATGTTTTAAAGAATGCATTGACCAGACATGTGCAAACGCTCTTCACTCAGGCAAAACTTTAACGTTTAAAAATGCACTCAAAGTGTGAAAGTATGAAGTGTTCCTTTGAAGGACAACTTCTAATATTCCTCTAAAACAAGATGTAAAAGTGTGTTTCTGCTCTCAGTTGCCTCCTTCAGCTTCAATTTTGTTCAGGGCAACTTGTTCGTGTCGTGTCTTTTCTGAATCAAGGTTTGCATTGTAGCATGTGATTTTCCATAATTTATGTAATGCACACTAAAATAAATACAAGAAATATGATCGGATGATAACGGAGAAACAATTACGGTAATTCTGACTTCAGACTTGAGCAGCTGCATGTTGTAGGGTTGCTTTTCCTTCTGCTCTCCTTCCCACCTGGATTCAGCATTTGCATGCATTTGTAGCTTTGAGCCCAGGGGGTGTTAGACTTGCCTTAGTGGCATCTGTTGAGTGATCACAAACTACAAAACATGCCTGTTTCTTTTCCACATAGCAGATCCAAGGTTTCTCCAGGGGGAGGTCCACCAGGGGGTTCGAACTTTGGAGATGACTTAACCCCTGAAGTGTTTTGTGTAGCGGCCATGATAAGGGCTGTCCGAATTCTCAATGAGCAAAGGAAAAGAGGCTTGTTTCTTCTTTTATGGCCTCCTTTAGCACAGGATAGCACTGATGCATCCTTAATAAAGGAGGTGAGCTCGTGCAGCCCCACAATTCCTTATGGTGACAACATCTAAAGGGACCCGTTAATCCAGTGGTTCTAAATTATTTTCTGTCATGCCCCCCCTAGAGGACAACATTTCTTTCAGCCCCCCCCCCCCCCCCCGCCCCCGAATTGGACTACCATTGAGAACCTGATAATATTTATTTATTTATTTATCTGTATAAACCACTGTATGAGTTGCTGGCATTCAGCATTCTCACACCCCCCCTGACACCCCTCCACGCCCCCCCAGGGGGGCTCGCCCCACCATTTGAGAAGCACTGCGTTAATCCGAGCGTTTAGGGAAACTCAGGATGACTGAAAAAGGATCATGTAAGTGACCAAAGCAATAATCTGCATTTAACAACTTTAAATAATCTAAAACCCAAATCTGCTTTTTACAATATAGTCCATTTTCAGAAACTGGTAATTCTTTCCCCCACCACGGCAGACGTCAACTAACTTGCGCCACTGTCGGATTACTATGACATCACTAAGTGAAAGTGCAGGCCGACTGCCACACCGTGATCGTTTTTCACTAACTACTTTAAGCAGCCTTCTAACACCTTTCCTTAACCCGGGGACATCATCCACAGGGTTAAGTACAAGTCCATACATGAGGAGAAAGAAGGGACATTTTGGACGTACCCAGAGACTCTCTCACTGGGTAGTGGAGGTCATTCAGTATGCCTATCGTGTACGGAGCATATAGTGCCATTCTGCTAGAGCAGGGGTGGTCGAGTCCAGTTCCCCAGGGCCAAAACCCTGCACGGTTTCAATGTGTCCTCACATCAACACAACTGACAGCAATTAGTGGTTCATTATCAAGCTTTCTGCAGAGCCTCATCTTGAGAACTCGGGTGTGCCGCATCCGGCCCATGGGAGCCACCATGTGAAATCCAGTGCAATTTGTGGGAGAAAAAATGCACTGCTCCACATTTTTAATCCTCATCCCACACCGTAGTCGAAGCTGGAGTTTGAGCGCATCCCACATAATCACATCAATGCATGCCTCATTCAGATGTGTAGGGATTTCGTACCTCATAAGGATCACTAGGTACCATTCATGTTGTGTTTGGCTATAGATAGTGATTCATAATTATCGAAGATAGTTATTAATTATGTTTTAATCTGATCTGTATCAGATACCTCGGAGCACCAACAGGAAATGATAGCCAATTAAGTCATATCACTCTCATAAAGTATACTAAACAGTTAATTAGAAATTTTAATTAATAGTTTACAATTACCAGAATTAACAGTAAAGCTTGAAGAATTTTGGAGTTCTTGACACAGAAGAGGTCGACATTTCATTCACCTTTGTCCTCATTAATAAAACAGCAAGTATGATTCCAAAAATGATATACAATCAATCAAAATCAAACTTTATTTCTATAGCCCTTTTATAATCACTCGATAACATCCAAAGTGCTTTACAACAAAGCTAAAACAATACATTAAGAAGTAAATACGAGAATAAATACATAAAAACAAAAAAATAAAATAAAACACAGGTGCTGTCTGTAGGAGGCAAAACAAATAAAACAGATTTTAACTACGTATATACAGCTTGGTGTGTGTAGGTGTGTGTGTGGAGGGAGAGAGAGAGAAAGAGAGAGGTGGAGGGAGTGTGTGTGTGAGACGTGTGATGGAACTACAAAACAAGATGGCGGATCACAAGAAACTACATTCCAAATCGTTGTCATTGTCCTGCTGGAGGGAAGCTGCTAGCTTCTCCTGTAGTTAGCGCCTCCTGCTAACTGTGGTTTGCTGGTTCTGCAGGCTGAGGAGAAGAAGATGAAGTTGATGTTTCAGGAGTCCTTCTTTGCAGCTCCTGGTTGTTCCTTTTGTCCAGACAGGGCTGCGGCCTTCAGGAACCAGAATTGCCCACCACTGTAGGAGAGGCATGTCTGCATCATGGGCCGCCTTGAGGGGCGTTCTCCTGCAGGACATCTGTGCTGCATGCACGTCGTCCTCATCTTGCACCTTTGGACGTTTCTATAGGGTGAATGTGGCAGATGTCCAGCCTGTGGCAACGGCTGCACTGTCCACAGCTTCAGGCCCTTGAGTGAGTGAAGATTCTTCGTGAGCTTTCTAATATAAGTCATCCAGTGGTTAAAGCACCGCCTCTGGCGGTCTGGAAGGAAATTAAATGAAACGGAATGAAATAGAACAAACCTTATATATGCAACTATGGTTCTATGAATCCTGGAAGACCGTCAGAGCATCCTGTCACTCATGTTCCTCATGTCCTCCAGAGAAGATTTTCACAGGAACAGATCACCTGATGACACCAGCAGATATAGACTCTCCGGATATGACCCCTGGAGTCATGGGTGACTTTGTTGATATATACTTTGTTGACTTGACCTGCACATGCGTGAGATGGAACATCCAGTGCTTAAAGCACCACTTCTGGTGGTGATCCAGGATTCATAGAACCATATTCACGTCCCTTTCGTTACTGCTGGGGTCACTTCCAGGTCTCTGTGTCTGCCCCTGTGTGTCTCACCTCATGTTTCCAATTAACCAATGATCTTCTCCCTCTGTGTGCTCCCATCGTTGAGTTCCACCTGTGTCCACCCTTTCCCAGTGTATTTAAGCCTCCTATTGTCTGTGAAAGTTCATTTCATCAACCTGTTTCATCCACGTCCTGGTCCCGTCTCCCCAGTGTTACCCACATGGTTTTTGGAGTTTGCAGTTTTTTGGATTTTGACTTTCCTGAACTTTTATTTCTTCAATAAATTCTAATTTTGTACCACCTGGTGAGTCTGTTTGGGTCCACGTGCAATCCCTGACAGTGTGTTTGTGATAAACTGTGTGATGAGGAAGAGGCCTTAAAAATCCTTCATTAACTTTATTACATCCACCACCTCTGTTATTTATTTCTTTTTACTAATTAAAACAAAATAAAGATGAACATGCACCAGAAAAACCAAACTATTGGAGAGAAGGAAAGACACTCGAATGCTGCCTGAATCCCTCAATATGTACTGGTTCTCCACACATATATCAGACATACATTATTCATTGCTTTTTGCCCCGCTCTAATCCTCTTACACTCTTTTTTGCTAATGCTGCACACATTCTTCTCTCTGCTGCCATTCTTTCTAATCTTCGCACAGCGAAACGAGCATAATGCCGTCCACCCTGCTTGTTATCAATCGCTTGTTCATGAGCTGTGATCTGCAGCATTTCCACTGAACATCATCAATGCACGTAACTAATGTATGCTTTTAGATCAAAATACATTTTCCTCTCTGGCTATCTTCCCATTTGTTCCCATCGTATATCCTCTTTTGCAGCTGAATGGCTCTTTTTAATCAATACTGCCTTTGTGATGTCATGGCCATTTGGTTTAGTTTGAGCTGCTTCACAAGAAGGAAATCTTGTAATTCTTCATTTGCATTCAGAGAATTTGCAATGGTGTTCAACCAGCCACTTAACTGGAATAAATGCACATGTACGTCATGTACTTAAAATCCATGAGGAGGAGCAGAGTCACCGAACGCAAGAGAAACTGTAACCGCATTTCCTTTTGGTGGAAAATTACACTTGGATAACTTGTTTTCAATTGCTCCAACATAATTATGGCACTCGGGGGGGCAGGCAGCCACCAGGATGGGCTACGGTTCCCCCCAATTGTCTTCTTGAAGTGGAAAGTGTTGCCGGACTTCCTGGTATTTTTCACTCATTGTTAATTTCAGTTGGGATCCATCAGAAATACAAATGCCAAACCATTCATGTGATATTTAAACAACAAAATTTTCAAGTGAAAATAGAAAACTACTTTTATGTTTTTGGTGTCTGTTTATACAACAACGGTGCTCGGAGCTTGAAAGATTGCATTATCACTTTAAATGAATTATATGTTGCCTTTCTTATTTTAATTGGATCTGATAGAATGTTTTTATCAGTGCAGACATGCAAGATCTTAGAGTGGTGAATGCCTTAATTGGATAGTTTGAGCTATTTTGTAGATTTTTTTGTTAACGTGTCCTGTTAGTAGGGGTGTGAAATAAAAAATGAAAATATGACAATATATTGTGATACTGAGCCACCTGATATAATACCGATTTATCAGTGCCGGATATCACTTTATTTGAATGGAAATTGTTTATGATTTGGATATAGAAGTGGTCTCTGCTGCTTGAATGATGAAGGAGTTTGTTTTGGATATGAAGACCAGGATGCTTCTGGATGGGAAATGACCGCTGTCACAGTCACCCTCCAACATCTCTAATCTTTGCTTCTAACTTCACCTGCTTTTTTCAGGTCTGTCTAGCTTTATCGGTAAAAGGTAAGCTCCTTAATCCTGGAGAGGCTCGATTCCTGTTAAAGCTTTAGGGCAAGACAAGAAACAGAGCAGGACAAGATATAAATCCATAAAACACAGGTACGCTGGGAGAAAAAATGACTATATTCAATTAAACACAAGAAGTAAAGCTCGACCAGCTAAAATATGCAAGATGCTGTGGATGACAGAAGACTAATCAATTCTCTACAATAAAACAGCGGAGCACAACTCACAAAGGGAAAATATACTGAATCATTCCAATAAATAATGACAACTCCACAGCTCAGAAAGCCACTTGACTTACTGACTGAAGAGAGCTTCAACGTGGCGCTACAATTGGTGGAGACATACAATATATGTATGGTCGTGTCCACTATACGACGTTCTCTTTGCTCCTCGAGTAGAGGATGGCCATCTGCTTCATGTGTGGGGGAGATTAGAAAGCTCTGCTTTGCATTTAGAGAATTTGACCTGCTCTTATCAGGAGCACCACCGCCATGCTCCTTTGTGTCAGTCAGAATGGACCACTGCTTGTTTTCCGGCTCCGTCCAGCTCGGCCATCAGCCATCTTTCTTCCTGCCACGTGGATTTATCTCCACAGATACCTGTCTTGCTTGCCGGTCAGCAGTTCCTCCCATTCATCTCCAGCACTTTTCTTCAAGCTTTTCTTTTATTCTGAGTGTGAAAGGCAAATGATCAAGACTGGCACTTTTCCAGGAGAGCCGTCTTTGAACTACTGATATATTTGTGTGTATTTCTACAACGTGGATCCGGCATGTGATTACTGTCAATCTACACAAGGTTCATTCATTTATTTCTCCATGTCCAGATGTAACTTAAGTGCAATTGTTCCAGAACCGTGTATGAATTTGTTCCTCAGCTCTGGCTGTTATGTCGTAGAGTTGCTCAGCTGCTAAACTCTATCTCGTGTTGACCTTATCATTTTAGTGAAACTTTTTCTTTTGGGGATATTTTGCAGTGAACTATAGTATTGAAGTTTTTTCTGTAGTATTGTAGCAGTGTTGTGGTGTCAGTACAGTGAGGTAGAAGCCCCATATGGTATGTGCCAGTGTATTTTGATGTGCATTTTAATGCCTGACTTACTGCGATTCTCGTCCATTGGAGATGAAAGATTGAATCATGGGAGAATTTTCAGTAAAATCTGTGGTTGGGGCTCGAACTGGTGGGCGGAGTTGGTACTTGTAAGCCTGTGATCAATACTAGATAACACTGGAGCAATTCTAGACCCTGTCAGATATTTGGGGCGATCATAGCAACTGCTGCGATGTGCAGCCTGTTTGTTTCATTTACATGAAGCGTTTTGTTGGAAAATGAAAGACCACAACAGTAGATGCTAATGTAAAATGCTAGTAGATGCTAATAGATAATGTCAAGTACTTCCTTCTCTTTCTTTGTTGGGGGGGGGGGGGGTGTTCCGCAATTGCACAATACGCAATCAGTCGACAGGACTACACAATACACATTTGCGCAACACAATCTGCAGACATGATTATTTACATTTGTCTTGTGCAGTGTCAGACACTGTGATGACTAAGATTGTTAAAATCACACAGTGTGAGGAAGCTTTAAGGCCTGTGTGTTTTTGCATTTTTGTTTCAGAAAAGTTTCCCGTTCACATGGCAACATTTTTGTCTGTTTACATGGATATGGCAGAATAGCCAAAAACAATGCAGTTAGTATGTCAGGTCAGGAGTTGGGGCTCTTGGTTATTTTTGTAATAAAACCACACACACAGGCACACGGAGAACAACACTGTATAAACATTAGTCATGGTGAGTATATGGACAGACGACTGTGTTAGATTGTTATTCAGGGTGACTCTCAACTCAAAAACTACCAAGTCCCAGCAGAATATAGAGTCATGACACCTTGGAGACAAACACTTGGTATTGTTTATCTACTCATACATTGTCATCATCGGACACCCAAACACAACAGAAGACTTCTGTTTCCACTAGAAAACATTGTGATGGAAACAGGGCCTCAAACACCTCCAGTGCACACGAGTTTGGAGTAAAAGTAACGAATGAGATGCGAGATTCTGCTGATCCTGAAGCCGAATAAAATCGCCCTGTTGGCAGGGAGGGTATAAAGTAACTGTGATTATAATATGACAGAAATCCAGAGGAGGCACCATGGTGGTGAAATGCTTCATGCTGCTCCTTCTTACAGTAAAATGTTAGTACTATTTGGAGTTTGTCATCCTGTGGGTTTACTCCAGGTACTCCCAGTTACTCCCGGCCCCATGAGTGTGATTGGTCGGTCTGGGTTAGCTCTGTCACAGAGTGAACGCTGCCTTCGTGCTGCAGAACTCATCAGTTTTTAGACAACAAATGACAATTTACAACATGCCTGTCAACCTCAGCTGCAAAGATAATTAGAAAATATCTGCATCCTGTGGCATGTTAGTGTTGTCATGGTGACCGACTTAGCATGCTAATATTGATGGCATTTTTTTTGTGTTTATTGAAGATATTTATTGCTGATTTGTGTACGTACGTCCTGATTTATCTGTTTACAAAGACTGAATCAAAGTCTTGTCTTGAACCACTTTCTACACATTAAGTTTGAGATTTCTCCTCCTGCCAGTGTCAATGTGATCATTTGTACAAGGCATTGATTTGATGCTGCATATTACAGCGCATTTGTTGAACTTCTGAAGAACACGACATCAGAGATATGAGCCTCTCCCTCGGCTGTTAAGTTGTCGCTTCCTTGACTACTCGGGAGACTTTTGTGATGTTGTGAATAAAGCAACCCAAGCTAAGTGGTAAGTGTCTCCTGCTGAAGAAACCTCCATAATTAAATGGAAACTCTTGAACTCTTCATCTCGAGGGTTCCCTGTGGCTGTCAGTCTCCATGGTGACTGCAAGATGCTGAAGACCCAAATTTGGAGGAGACATGTTGTGTAATGTTCTGATGGCGGCAGACGGCACGCTCTGGTACTCCGGAGACACCTCAGGTCATCTCTTGTGTGTTTATCTGAGGAAATGCACTTGGCCATGACTGCATGTCTTCTATGAAGCACTTTCAACTTTCAAATTGAATGATGGGCATGCAAGATGAATAATTCCATTATGATCCCAATCATGTTCAAGAAAATATGATGCCTACCCACTTCCTCTTGTTTCCAGGAAAGTTTTTCTCTCATCCCACACCACAAAAACAAACACACTTCCCTGCCTGCTTCATTCGTTAGATCCACTTTATTTTTGTCCACAGTCGAAGTTATGCGCAAAATACAGTAGCTGTATTAAAAATGTCAAGTACAACACCAGGACCAGGAGAAGCTGAGAAACAATATAAATTGCCTCATACACTGTAGTCAGTGGTTACACAGCAAATTTGCATTTTTACACAAATGTACAGTTATTAATTGTTAGTATTCTGTTGACAGTGTTGAGCTATTATACGCATGAAAGTGGGTTATGGTAAAAAGGAATGAGTACAGTAAATCACAGCCGTTCACAAAAGAAACTCAAACTGTGCGAACTATCAAGTATTGTCAGTTCACCTCAGTTCAGTTCAGTGCTTGTTAAGCTCCACACCTTCATTCAGGCACTCAAAGCGACACAAGAGTCACATAAAGGTTCATGAAACATCTCTTCCCAAGCTTTTCATTGCAACACCGCGTCCTCCGGGATCTTTCACACCATCTGGATCAGCAACGTTACCTTTTATGTAAAGTAAAAAGCCCCTTTTCCAACAGTTCCTGTCACATTTTACACCATTTTAAAGAAAGATTGATAAATTTCCCTAAAGTGTTTCAGTCAATATATTAGAAAATGTGTCGCAAACCAGGGTGTGTCTTCATCATTGTAGAATTATTGTTCTTTAGGGTTATTATTGCTTGTCTACAATAATAAACATATTATACCTTATTCAGGCAATTGTAGAGAATTCTAAATGTATATTTAATTGTAATTCAAGGATTGTGTAGGTTGTTTGTGATGACACTGGTTTGGAATACAGTAAAACCTCTGATGTAGGGACGCCCTAGAATTCAAAGACAAATGTCCCCTGAAGACAGGTGTCCTCTCTTCAGAGGGACCGGTCACGAAGACACATTTTAGGACCAGTTCATATTGAATGGACCAAACACCAGATATGTTATGGTTATTTAAAAGCACATAACTGAATAATACAAAGTTGTATACAATATAAATACATATAGACACATGTACAGTATTTAAGATGTATACAAGATAATATTAAATAAGATTTAATTTACTTCAGGGACCACATCCAGTCTAGTTTCATCTTGAGTGAACCTGACTGGTAAAATATGACTATAATAAACTTTAAATTTACACTTGATAGTTTTTCTTTGTTGTGGTCACAGAGTATGGAATGAACTTGTTTATTTTTACAGGATAAAACAGTTAGTACGGAAAATTATTCCAATTTCAACATGAAGTCAATTTTAATTAAACATTCTGGTGAAACATACAGTGAAATGTCAAAAAGTAACTTGTATAAATTTTATATAAGCTCTTTGCTTGGACCAGACTGGAGCCTCTTGGTGGGTTTTGGCCCAGGGCCTTATGTTCTCTGTAGTTCAGGGAAAGTGAAACTTAAGTACGTTTGACGTCAAAATCGTCATCCACCTTGTGCGCTAGGCTCCAACCCTCTGTGGCATTTTTCAGGATCATTAGTTTACATTATAGAACAAGCATGGACCTAAACCAGGAGCGTAGAATGGAGGCAATCATGTATCATGATTATTGGGCTTGAATGGGCCTGAATATTCCAATTATCAGGCCCAGCCCAAGTATTTTGGCCATCTTCGTGTCACCCCAGCTTGAAATTTGCTATGAAAACCTGTCCCTTGTCCTTGTGTGGCAGGTTATCCCTTCGTCATGGTGTGTAAACAGTTAAATATGTGTCCGTGCACAGTGACATGTCCGCCCAGTACAGGTTGTCCCTTCTTACCGGGTCCCCTGGTCAGAGGTTCTACTGTATATGTTTCTATTGACCTTTACCAGATTTAGGCTCATAAGTACATTTCTTAACACTTAACTCACTTTAATCTTCATTTGGACAAAAAACCTGTTTGCTGATTTGAAGTCTTCGATGAAGTGAATTTGTATAATCACTCCTGATATAACTGTCAGTGTGTTGTTGCACATACATGCAGGATGAATTAAAGATTAAAGGTGTCTGCCTGCTGGGCGCCACCTTAGCAGTCGACAGCATCTTGAGGATATAGCATCACTTTCACCACATCAGTCAACAGAGTCCAGTGAACGAGGGCATTGTAACGGAAGAGAGCCAATCCCATCAGAACAAAACCAAAATACATCACAAAATAAAGGTGATTTCTCAGAAACAATGGTTTGCTGCTCCTTCCAAGGGAACAAATGGACTCAAGTCAAGCCTTTCCTTCACATAATCAACTGTCTGTAAACGGTGCTC
The DNA here is from genome assembly GCF_963422515.1 of Blennius ocellaris. NCBI lineage: Eukaryota > Metazoa > Chordata > Actinopteri > Blenniiformes > Blenniidae > Blennius > Blennius ocellaris. Next base: position 2,261,980 of record NC_137669.1, read on the forward strand.
CAACCAGGAAGCTCAAGGTTGGAGACTCAATAAGCTCTTGAATGTTTTAGGCCTTGTTTATGATGACGTTTCAAGTGGAAACACATTTTTGTTTCTAAAAAGTTTGTTGGTGACACAGCAACGTTTTGAAAATCCCTGTTTACGTGGAAACAGCAGGAAAGCTTAAAACGATATTGTTATCATGTAGAGCCACTCGCCTACGTGGGCCACTAGCGGGTGCTGTTTGTTTTTGTGGTGAAACCACAGACACACACACACACGTGCACAGAGGACACTCACAATGGCGAGCACACGGACATTTGCACAGACAACGTTAGATAGCTGACAGGTGACTGGAGGCCACCATTGTTGTCCATCGACTTGTGCATTTGCAGATGTTTTCCCTCAATTCCACAGAGAGGGAGTTGGGGTGTTTTCAAAAACTTCTACACTCAGATCTGATTTCAGAAAGTCGTGTTTTCAGAGGCTCAAATCGTGTGATCGTGTAAACAGACACACAAAACACAATGAAAGTTTTATGCTTACGGTGTTGTGTAAACAGCACTTTGGATTAAAATACATTTTTTCACTTAATGAAGAAAAGTGTGAGCCAGATACTTTTCCCACTGGTTTTGTAACTTCCAGAACTACATGTTAGCACAATTGGGAAATGAGGCTTGAAGAAGATTTTTGAGAGGCTTATTGAAGTTTTCTGTAAGATATAAAAGAATAAAGCTTTGAAGGAGAGTGTCTTTTGAAATGAAAGATGACAACAAAGGCCTTTGAATCATGTGTCATATGTCACCCTTAGGAAATCCAGAAAAGATACAGTATCACAGTAGAATGAACAAGGTAAAAAACATATTACTGCAGCCCAATAAGTTCAACAAACAAGAACAAGTTTTAATTTTGTGCTTGTTTCATCCTCCCAACAAAAAAGTTCCTCAAGGACAGCCTCTTTGAAAGTAAGAAAGTGGGGAGCCTTTATCTTTGCTTCTACACTTCATCTTAAAGAGCTGCATTAATTTGTCTTACTAACATGAAAAAGTGCTTTTCCTTAAATTCAGACTGAACCTGTCACATCAAGTGGGACTGGGATTTTGTTTCCTGGACATGTGACTTTTCTCTGGTTAATGTGGCCACAAACGGAAGAACTCTGACTGAGAACACAACATTTCAAGTGGAAACTCATCGATTTTACGCCTTGATTCAGAGATGTCAATGATGATGGCTTAATTTCGAAAAAGATGTCCATTTACATGAAAATGGCAGAAAACAATGTAAGTAGTATGTAGGGCCACAAGTGGGTGATAATGGTGGTTTTTGTAATGAGAAATTTGAAAACATCGCCTCAGTATTGACCTGTGGATGGGCAAGATGCACATTGGCTGAAAATGATGATGTCATTGCCCCATTTCTCATCCCAATAACCACGTGTTTAACAATAGCAAAGACGAACGACCTGCTCCAGATGCAGAAACTACTTAAGCTCTTTGGTTTAATAAGGCAAGATGTCTGATTTTTCGATTTCTCCATTTTTGCATTCTCTGTGTCTTCATCACCCTTTGCTGTATTTCTGTGGCAGCGTTACAGTGCCACCTATAGGTCTGGCATACATACTACATCATTTTGAGGAGTTTTCATGGTGTTGTATAGAGAGGAAACTCTTTTAGAATGACGGGGGAGCCTTTTCCAAAAGTTCCACCTTGGAAGTCATTTTCAAAGTTTCACATTTTCAGTGGCGCCGAACAACGTTGTCATGTAAACAGACACCATTAAAAGTTTTCCTTTCTTACTTGAAAACATTGTTGTGTACATGGGGCCTAGTTGGTGACTCCGATTTGTGTGAGAGTCTCTGGGTGTTTTGCTCTGTGATGCAAACCCAGCTGTACTTTTGTACTGCCTTTGTCTGTAAACAGTTTCTGTAGACAGTTTGATGAAGCGGAGCAACCAATGGATGAAACCAACAAGCATTAGATACTTTTTGTTGAATATTCATGATTCAAACACAAGTTTAACTATAACTGATGCTCATCTGTCCTGATTCTATATCAAACTTTGTATTTTCAGGGACTGATTCAGAAGAATCTTGTTTCTTCAGTCATCAGTAGCAGTTTTGTTTTTTTTGGACGATCCATACATTTATTAAAAATCTTGCAGGAGGGAAAGGAAATGACACGTTTCTGCACATATGGCGGTTTTAGAGAACATAAATGCCTGTTAAAACATAGTAAAGAAAGTTCAACTCCACATACTGCCTCATTTAAAAGTTTAAAATATGGTCTTGATCTCACACAAGCTCAACTGATTTTTGAATTTTTTTTCCAACACCAACAAAATATACATATATTTTTGCAAGCATTTAATATTTAAAATGAGCATTATGCCAGTGTCATGGTCACAATGTTAAACAAGATATATTAATACACTGTGATGAAAAATGACAAAACAATCACAATCAGCCATTTCCAAGTAATTTCAAAGTCATGTAGGAATATCAAATCATGCATATAAGCACATGTTTCATTAAAACTATTTAAACCAGTTCTACATAATAACTACTTTTCACTTCCCCTTATCTGTCACATTTGAAGATAAAGTCTGTACATTCTTCATTATATTGTGATTTAGTAGAAATAGTGGCAGATGAATATCTCACAAAGATTCTGCAATTTCTCAAAGCTTAGGCATGATGATTGTATACACTCGGTCCATCCATCCATCTTCTATCCCGCTTATCCAATTCAGGGTCGTGGGTTGCTGGAGCCAATCCCAGCTTACTGTGGGCAAGGACAGGGTTCACCTGGACAGGTCACCAATCTGTCCACAGTCCGCAGGGCACACTCCAAGTCAGAAAGATAAAATACACAAATGTTTCACCATCTGCTGCACAGAGAGTGGTCAATTCTTATTGTCTTGTTTGTCCGGGTTTATGTGCTGAAATACTTTTGTTTTGCTATTTTTCACCCTTTTAATCAATACTCAGGTGCTATATGAAGACCAAAATACTCCCAATTGTTAGATCTGGAGCAGACACTTAGAGAACAACAGAATCATATATAAATAGTCCATTTGAGTCATCCACCAGTTCATTTAGGTGCTAGTTTTCCTTTGTAAAAGTAAATCCAGAGCTTTAGTGACCGGTGACTGATGTTGGTTCTGTTTCTGGTGAAAGCAAAGGTGCTGCAGCCATGAACACTTCACAATACATTTCAATGTCGTCCACCACCTCAGTGGATGTGAAGCTGGAGCCGTTAACTGACCTGGCTTGAGCTGACCGATCAAAATGTGTACTCACATTTTCTGCTTGTTAGCATTTGTAGTCTAGCTTTATGCAAGAAATGGTTGGACTGAAATAATGGCTTTTTACCAAGAAGCAATGGTGTGGTTGATCGATAAAAGAGAGGTTTTTACTGCCATATGTTACAGCTCCTTGATCCAGCTTGCCTACCATTCTGAGAATCAAAGACATTGGGGTGGTAATTGACCTTTGGCTAAGCCCCGCCCCCAAAGGCATTCAAACCAATACCAAAGCCAAATCCGACATTTTCAGCATAAAACCATAGAGAACCATTAGACAATGACCATCAACTGACTTCGATGGAGAACCATTGAAAGGGATGGCCCTCCACTACCCTAGTAGACTACCATTGGTCACGGTCAAGCTCAATGGACAAGGCAAAGTGATAACATGTTTGATCTGATGGTCAAAGTCACTGTCACATGTCAACAATGGACATTGGTAGGAAATGGCCAGTGGCTGCCTAGAAAGGTGGACTTGAGATCGGGATACTGCACGTTCAAATCCCGCAGCTGACGGGTCACCACTGTTGGTCCCTGAGCAAGACCCTTGACCCTCAACCCTCATGAGCTCCCCGGAGAGCCGTAGTGTGGTGGCACCACCTCACCCGAGAAACAGGATTAGTCAATGCTGGAAAAAAAGCAATTTCCCCACAGTGATTAATAAAGTATTATTGGTTTAGTTAGTGAGTTATTTTACATGTCAAACTCCATCTAGCCATGAAGACTCAATAGAATTTGATTTAAAAAGAGATTATTAGAAGAATTATGATCCACATCTGCTATGCAAACCGCGAATGGTTATTAACTTTACAGCGTCCCATTGATTGATGTCTTATTTTTGATCGTTGTCAAGATCCGGCGGGTTCCATAAATCACCCTCCCTGGGTGATACCTGTCTTCACCTCCTACAGATGTTCGATGTGACAGATGACAGGCATTTTTCACATTTTAAATGCAGATCAATAATCCCCCGCGAGCAACATATTTCCTGCCATAGAGATGGATATCTCTATCTGCAGTGCTCTCAAACTGCTTCAAACAATGGCCTAAAATCTTGAGACAAGCATTGTGGGCATCAACAGCTGTTCTCCGCTGGCCGGTTTTTTTGTACTTCAGTGATTTTCCTCGGACGCTCAATGACGCTTCACACCTCTTATGGAAGTCAGGCCAGTGAGTACAGGAGCAGTCCACAAACATCTGAGCATCACTGCGTGATGCCATTATGAATTTTCCAAACTGAGCACACAAAATAAACTACACAAACTAAGCTCAATTAAAATTTCATGTCTTCCATGACACGCTTTTTTTTTCAAATCGGAGCATCACGTGTGAAATATCTCCTTCTGTACAGTTGACAGTAGCAGAATTGTATATCAGTCTTGGGGGAAATACAAACAAAAAATTGCATCTGTCGCAGTTCTGAAAATGAACGCTCGACTGATTCATACCCATCAGTGCTTCTGTACTTCTCTATTGAGTGGTTGAATGTGTAAAACAAACTGTGCTGTAATTCATCATCCGGCTGTCGGTGGCTTGCGTAGTTTCTGCTCAGTAAGGCGAAGTTGTTTGGGGAAAGTTTTCTCCTTCGAAGTACTCTGTAAGGCATTGTCAATATACTGACTCGTGTTAACTCCATCAAATCCCAAAGCTCAATTTAAAAAGGCATTTGTTTAAAATGCCTGTATTCTAGTGCACAATGTTTTGCCTCTTCAACAGTACAATGGTGGATGGTGTGTGAAAAAATGTTTTGCTAAAGAAGCAAGAAAACTGGAGGCAATGCTTTGTCCTTTATGTGCCATTGAAATGTCTTCCAATCAAAGATTTAGGTATAATCCAGGGGCCATCCATATCGCTGCACTGCCATTGATTTCGCCAGAGAAACACTTTCATAGAAAATCGAGATCAGAGTGAATTTGTGCCATTAACTTCTACAACTCCTTACAATATTGAACATTTCAATCAAATTGGAGAGAATGAGCAATGCATTGTTATTTTTCTTGTTTTTTTTAAAGATCTCTCAAAACTCTGTTGTTGAGATCTGTGTGACCTCTGATTGCAGATCTTGTTGGATCCTCCTGGAGCGAGAGCTGTGGGGGACCCAGTCCATGCCTAGTCATGCCGGCTTCTTCCCTGCCTCCGTGGGAGCACACACAGACACTGGCTCCCTGGTAGTGTTGCGGCCTCTGGTCAGGCTGTTCTGCTCCACCTGGGTCCGACAGGGAAGGCAGAAATCCCTGAAGCATCGCTTGAAGTTTTCATCCAAAAATGCGTAGAGCACAGGGTTGAGGCTGCTGTTGGTGTAGCCCAAGGCGATGCACAGGTGCCAGCTCGCATTCACAAAGGGATTCCTGCTGTCAACCTTCACCATGGTCCTCACGATGATGAATATGTGAATTGGGGTCCAGCAGACGATGAAGGCCGCCACCACCACCAGGACCATGCGGGTAATGCGACGCATGTTGCGGTCTTTCTCCTTAGAGCCTGAGAGCAGACGAACGCTCCTCAGACGCAGGATCATCAGGCCGTAGCATATAGTGATGACCATGACGGGGACCACGAAAGCAAAGATGAAGACGCAGATCTTGGTCACAGTGTCCCAGTACCAGTCAGGGTTAGGAAACTTCAGCGTGCACCTGGTTACACCTGGGAGGAGCAAACAGGTAGAGTTCAATACATCAAACAGAGTTCCTACAGCATCTGAAAACACAAGCTCGAGACCAGAGGTCTCCAACCTTTATGACCAAACTACTTTCCTCAAAATATATCTAACATCAATACGCAAAACATGTTTAACACAGCTCATAAGGATATATACATCATCTAACTAGGTACACAAAAGCTGCATGATAGTTTTGGTCTTAACTACAATCTAGAACAGGGGTGTCAAACTCATTTTAGTTGAGGGGCCACATCCACCCTAATCTGACCTCTGGAGGGCCGAACAAGTCAAACACAACATATTAAACTGCAGATATGGATACATGTCAAAGTCTTTCCTTCTTTTTTGCCATTCTATTCTGAAATGTACCTATTAAAGTTAATCAGATATTATTATATTTGCATGATATCTGGATATCGTATTTTTATTCAGGATTAAAACAATTTGTCATCATCTGGAAAGTGTTTTTGAGTTTACGTGTCTAAAGTATCACTTCACATAAATTGGACTCATTGTTTTATTGTGAAAGGCGTTGCGTCATGTGACCTCCACAGATGCATTAATGTTGAGTGTCAAATTCTGACCAAGGGTGGTTTTGAATGTCATTTTTGCCAATCTAGTGTTTTTAGATCAGCCTCTGTCAGTTTTCAGATTATTACTTTAAAAAAAAAAATTAATAAAAAATCACATTGCGGGCCGGTTCTGGCCCCCGGGCCGCATGTTTGACACCCCTGATCTAGAATATTTTTATTGAATCTTCATCTGCGTTAGTTTTTGCAGCTGCTTTTAAGGGTTGTATCATTTTTGACAGATTCATGCCTTGTTTATGCAACAATTCAAGTAAACAATTTGCATTTTTGTATCACATTAACAGGACAAAGGCAAAAACACAAAAACTAAATTGTTACCATGTATCCTCATTAGTGGGTGCTATTTTTTATTTCAGCAATGAAACCACACACATACATGTATGCAAAGAACAATGCAATATAAACATTAACAATGACGAGTACACAAACATTAGCATGGACAGACAAACAAGATGGATAGCTATTTTTATTTTTAACTATGAAACTACCAAGTTCTGGGAGACTATGGACTGGGCGGTGCATGTGCAGAAGAACTATTTACTAGTGTCGTGGTAAGAGCGTTTCAGAAAAGTTGCATTCGACATGGAAACTGAGTGTTTTCAAAAAGTTCCACTTTGGACTCTGTTTTAAAAGGTGATGGTTTCAGTGGCTCGGAGCATCAAGCAGAAAACCAAATGAAAGTTTTCTGTTTCCACTAGTAGTAATACTGTGGTAATACTACACTAAACAGAAAAGATAACACTTTTGTTTTTTTCCCACTTTTGATGAGTTCAAGTCAAAGATGTAAAACATTTTACAAGACCTATTTTTCTCTCAAATATTGTTCACAAATCTGTCTAAATCTGTGCGAGTGAGCACTTCTCCTTTGCCGAGATAATCCATCCCACCTCACAGGAGTGGTATATCCACGTGGAACCACACCAGTCCAGGACCTCCACATCCAGCATGTTCACCTCCATGGTGGTGTGAGACCAGCCACCTGGACAGTTGCTGCAACTATTGCTTTGCAGAACCAAAGGATTTCTGCACAAACTGTATGGGGTTATATTTGTGCCAAAATTCTGAGCGAGCTATGGGAAAATTTGAGCGCAAAAAAATTAATTGTGCAAGCACACTAATAGCATTTTGAGGAAATATTTAAATTGCGCAAAGACAAACTTGAGATTGCGTGCTCAAAAATCATTTCTGCGCTCAGATTCTTCCAACGCACGCTCAACCTCTCTCTCTCTCGCGCTCAACCTCTCTCTCTCTCGTGCTCAACCTCTCTCTCTCTCGTGCTCAACCTCTCTCTCTCTCGTGCTCAACCTCTCTCTCTCGTGCTCAACCTCTCTCTCTCGCGCTCAACCTCTCTCTCTCTCGCTCGCTCAAATCTCTCCATGTCCGCGCTCAAGTCCTGCTGTGCGCTCGCTCAAAATGTGCAAAGCCCAAATGTGACAGACACGGTTGTCCACCAATCACAGAAATTTGGGGCGGGCATTGAACTCTGATTGGTTACTTCGGATTCTGGAACTTCCTCATAACCAACTAAGAAGAAAAAGAAGAAGAAGAGGGAAAAACAAACTGCGGGGGAAAACATGTTGTAATCCAGGATCATTATCTTTAGTTTTCCTTATTTCTGTTTTCCTTCGCAGTTTGTTTTTCCCTCTTCTTCTTCGTCGGTTATGAGGCACTTCCAGAAACCGAAGTAACCAATCAGAATTCAACACCCGCCCCAAATTTCTGTGATTGGTGGACAACCGTGTCTGTCACATTTGGGCTTTGCACATTTTGAGCGAGCGCACAGCAGGACTTGAGCGCGGACCTGGAGAGATTTGAGCGAGCGAGAGAGAGAGAGGTTGAGCGCGAGAGAGAGAGAGGTTGAGCGCGAGAGAGAGAGAGAGGTTGAGCGCGAGAGAGAGAGAGAGGTTGAGCACGAGAGAGAGAGAGGTTGAGCGAGAGAGAGAGAGAGGTTGAGCGAGAGAGAGAGAGAGGTTGAGCGTGCAGAGGAAGAATCTGAGCGCAGAAATGATTTTTGAGCGCGCAATCTCAAGTTTGTCTTTGCGCAATTTAAATATTTCCTCAAAATGTTATTAGTGTGCTTGCACAATTAATTTTTTTGCGCTCAAATTTTCCCATCGCTCGCTCAGAATTTTGGCACAAATATAACCCCATAAAACTGTCAGAAACCGTCTCAGGGAAGCTCCTCTGGAGGCTGGTTGTCCTCATCAGGGTCTCCACCTGACTGCAGTATGTCGTCGGAACCGACTTGAGTGGGCAAACGCTCACATTGGATGACGTCTGGTACGTGAGAGGTGTTCTCTTCATGGATGAATTCCGGTTTTCACTGTTCAGGACCGATGACAGACAGCGTGTGTGGCGTGGTGTGGATGGAGTGGCCCATGGTGGAGGTGGGGTTATGGTCTGGGCAGGCGTATGTCATGAACAATGAACACAGGTACATTTTATTGATGGCATTTTGAATCCACAGAGATGTGATGAGCCCATTGTTGTGCTGTTCATCCACGACCATCACCTCATGTGGCAGCAGGATAATGCACGGCCACATGTGGCAAGGATCTGGACACAATTCCTGGAAGCTGAAAACATCCTAGTTCTTGCATGGCCAGCATATTTACCGGACATGTCCCCCACTGAGCGTGTTTGAGATGCTCTGGATCGGTGTAGACGACAGCGTGTTCCACTTCCTGCCAATATCCTTGGCAGCCACTGAAGAGGAGTGGAGCAACAGCCCACAGGCCGCACTCAACAACCTGATCAACTCTATGGGAATGAGATGTGTTGCACTGAGTGAGTGCACGCCCCCCCCCCACCCCCACCCCCAGTCCCCCCAATAAAGCAAAACTGCACATTTCAGAGTGACCTTTTATGGTGGCCACCCTAAGACACACCTGTGCAATATTCATGCTGTCTAATCAGCATCTTGATGTGCTTCGCTAGTGAGGTTGTGGACTATCTGGGTAAAGGAGAAGTGCTCACAAGCACACACTTAGACAGTATTTGAGAAAAATAGGTAATAGGTAAAAAATAGGTAATTTGCATGTATAGAAAATGTTCCACATCTTTGAGCAAAAACAAAAGTCTTGCGTTTATATGTTTGTTCAGTGTAGTTTGGTTGAATCATACCAGAAGATGTAAAACAGGGATCAAACTCACCAGTTTCAGCTGACGTATCTGTGACAGCCATGACCATGATGGGCACGCCGATCGCTGAGGACAACACCCAGACCAGCACGTTAATCAGCTTGGCCTTTGCCGGCGTCCGAAATTCCAGCGCCCTGACCGGGTGGCACACGGCTATGTAGCGATCCACGCTCATCATGGTCAGGGTGAAGATGCTGGTGAACATGTTGTAGTAGTCGATGGCGATGATGAGCTTGCAGAGGACCTCGCCAAACGGCCACGTGTTCATGAGGCACTTGGCACTCTGGAAGGGCAGCGTGCTCGTTGCCAGGGCGTCGGCGAGGGCCAAGTTGAAGATGTAGATGTTCGTGGCGGTCTTCATCTTGGTGTATCTGGTGTGATCGCAAAGCAGAGAGAACATATAGTTAACATTTAATGAACAAGCAGTAACAATCAGAGCAGCTGGGTATGGATGTCTTTGTAATGGGATGTTGGGATTTGAAAGCAATATTCACTGCACACCATGTCTTTAAAGCTTACATGGGAAGCTCCATCTGTAATGCTCTACACGCTCTGTGCGAGCCTGCGAACATCTGAGGCCAATTTCTTAGCCTGGAAATTTCTTTAAATGAGTAAATTGAGTTAATAGCTAGAGCTGGCTCATTGGAGGCTCTGATCAGGCAGCCTACTTGCAAGGAAATCAAGCGGGACTTGTGAAAAGAAAAGAGTAAAGCTGGCTCGTATTTAATGTATGAGGCTGGACTCTCGTTTTAGCATAAGTGATTTACTTTTTTTGCAGCTTTGATAAAAAAAGATTTAACAGCAGTGAAACATTTTTTTAATTATTTTTAGAGTATATGTAGAGAATCCTCTGTGCAGCATGGTGCTGGGCACTGCTAATCACATTTAGGGGTATGTAATGGTGTATTCCAAAGGGGTACTGCTTTTAAATTGGGTAATCACAATCAGTTTACATTAATATTCATACAATTCTGGTTTAACCTGGTGGATAGAATAACTAATCGATACTTTCAATCATTAGCAACAGTTCATACTGGACAGGGATGACAGATGAGCCTATGATCGTTGAGAGCTGAACACGTCTGCATTCATTAGAATATCTGAGAAAAAAATGACAAGACTGTGGTGATAATGGTCAAAATGTACCAGGAGATTGATCTACACGACAATGTTTCAAGTGAAAATTGTTGTGTACGCAGCAACATTTCAACAATATGTGTTATCCCAGTCTAGAGAGAGATGAAGCTGGAGTGTTGTCCCCGGTTTCCATAGAGTGTTTTCAGAAAGTTGTATTTTCAGTGGCTCAGAGCATCATTGTGAACAGAAACCCAAAACGCAACAAATGCTTTCAGTTTTCACTTGAAAATGTTGTGTAAAAACAAACCCAGTGTCTTCCTGGAGTGGAAGGCCTTGAGTGCTCACAGAGTGCCGGTCGGCTGTGGACTCTAACTTTGTGACATTTTATTCTTCTCTCTCCAGCTTTTTCACATTTATCTGATACTGACAAAGATGGATTCTTTAAAAAAAAAAATGAATTTCCTTCAGAGGTCTGCAGGAAAAACATCAGAATCCATTTGTATTATTTGCAATGGAACAAAGCACAATTTCCAGTTATCTCGCAGCAGTATCTGTCACAGTCAGTGATGCTGGTAACGTGTTAATAATAACTCTCATATGACCAGTAACGAGTAATCTAACGTGTAACTATTTCCAAACCAGTAATCAGAGTAAAGACACTTCTCCGTGTCACTGTGCGTCACTACTGTAGTGTCCCGCAAGTGGAGATTCTTGTATGTAAAGCCGCTTTATTATTAAACACAACCGGACCTCTAGTTCTCTCAGACAAACCTGCACACACACAAACAATTTCCGTACTGCGCTCACCTGACCCGCCCCCTTCTTCACTCTCAGCCAATCACAGGCCAACTATCTCTAATGGTGCGTTCCAAAGATCGATCAATCAAAGACTTAATTTATCCTGGGGGGCAATTAAATAGTAACTAAGAGCAGGCAGTACAAATATATAAATAACTAAATAATGCAACAACAGACAACAACTACACCTCTGGGTAAATAAATATCAGTCAATAGTAAAAATCTGATAATAAAAGCGTGAGTCAGATGTAAATACAACAAAGAATGAAGGTCAAAGGTTAAAATAAGTATAAACATGGTGCAGGAAGCAGGGATCAGCATTTTTTTTCATTTTCAAGTTGAGACGATGGGGGTGTTGTCGGCAGCTGCTGAAAGTAACTAAAAAGTAACTTTCAAAAACAAGTAATCAATAAATTAACTGAGTTACTTTTTAAAGGGGTTACTAGCAATTAGCAATCGAATTACTTTTTCAAGTTAACTGTAGCAACACTGGTCACAGTGTGTGAAACAAATATTTTACACTTCATTTGCAAAGTGACCATACAAGCAACAAATTAGTATTTTTTGATTGATTTCTTGATTACATGATTATTATTTTTCCCAATCTTCTGATGTTTATGGGAGTTGGTCCAGTTGAAGTATATTATTACTCAACTGTGTGGGATGAGGAAAACATATCATAATTCTTTGTTATGTGATTGAGGCTGAATCAGCGTCTGCTGTCAACAAGGTCAGCTGATGCATTTTCCACTTGCAGCTCCATCTTGATGCTCTGGATGATGTTGACCCTGCAGAATGTCTCTTTGGATCAGCAGAAAGAGACACTGATGGCTCATGAATTAGATTCAATTAGGAGGGGAATAGGCTCTTAATATGTCCCAGCGAGACAAGCGTCACTGTGATTGATTATGTAAGAGAGAAGCTATTGAGCGAGCCACACCCAAAATCATGGAGTAATGGGGCAAGTAAATGAAACTAAACCACTGCTGAGACTTAATTTAGATCTCTAGTGTTGACAGGTTGTTTTTAACACGGTTGGCACTGATCAACCGTTCAAGTCGAACCATGTCTTCAACTTGATGTTTCAGACATTGCAACATTAACAATCACACATGAACTATCTATGCTTCATTAGATCATTTCAGAAGCAATTTAAATATAAATAGTATGCACAAATATAACCAGAGCCACCTGGCAAGACAAATAGACATAGAAGTGTGTGCAATGTGCTTGTGTCTTGGGTTTCTGGAAGCTTCCTGCTGGCACAGGGTAAAAAGGCAAGATAAACCAAAGACATGGTTCAAGAGCTTCACAACACAGTCAACACACAATCAATCATACACTGATTACCTTACAAGGAGTACATGACAAAAATACATGTGAGAGCCTTTAAACCCAAAAAAACTATAAAAATGGAGAAATACTGCGTTGGCTATGTAAATTAAGTACAAACTACTGATTCAGGGCCAGTCAGTAACACGTTTAATACAACAGAGAACATGGCTATATTATGTTTTATGTTATGAGTAGAGTAACAATGTTTGGCACCTTTTGACATTAAAATGTCTCAGTATGTCACTTACTCCAAAAAATGGTGGAACAAATCTGTTTGTTTGTCGTCAATAAACTGGTTTGTTTGTCCTCTATATTGTGACAGATTAACCACAACAGCACAAAGAGCCAAACTCTGCATGAGAAAATCACTGGATTTCCTCAACGAAACACTCAATGTTTCAGATTCTTACTTTATTTCAACACGAATGTGTCGTTCTCATGTAGCAATCACTGTATTGTACATCACTGCCTTGACTTGAGAATTTCTAAAGGTTGTTTCTGACCATCACGACGACCACAGCTATGATGCAGTGATAGTAGAAATGTTGCTGTCCTTTTCTGCAGCTATTCTCAAACACATTTAGCAAATCTTGTTTCCGCAAACTGAGTTAGGTCTCAAGTTTCCTGGACAAATAGTGAGGCCAACAGCAGATGGCTGCTTTTCCTCTGTATGTTTGTTCATCCTAATCCCATGTCTGTGTTATTGCCCCCCTGCAGCGAAGGCTCGCTGTGAACCTCTGGGTTATGTAAGAGCTGCAGCTGAAGCGAGCTCAAAGTGAACATAATGCTTTGGAACCCAGGGGAGGCTGAGTGAAATAATACCTCCTGCCTGGAAAGGACAATAGCTGTACAGTCAAAGAAAGAAGGAGCAGTTTGGAGTTTGGATCCCGGCGCATCTTATGTGACTAAACTCAAAACAGAATTGTGAATGGATGTTTAAATTTAGATCTCATTCTGTTTGATTCAGCATGTGAAGCCTGGCTTTTGACTCGGGGGAGAGGATTAAGTCGATCATCAAAATCACTTCCCTAATTGTGCATGTGCTCAAGAATTGAAGGAAATCACATTCTCATTCCTATAATCCCAGCTGACAAGATGGATTCCAGTTCGTCACTTTCTGCCTCCATGCAGAAGGTAATCTGTAGTGATGGTGAAACATTCTGACCAGAATATTTAACCTGATACTTTTACTCCTGGAGAGTTTGATCTTACGTAACATAATGGCATAATGTGCATGCTAATCTTATATGTACCTTTAAACAAAAACTTACAATGTGATACTGACTCTCATTTTCTCATTTGGAAGATGTTGGCTTATTTTAAAAGTCTAATAGACGGGCAATCAAAACTACTGCACAGCCCAGAAATGTCTCCAAAGTGTTCGGGTTAAGCCATGATGTTGAAGTGCCTTGCTGCACAGGGTACAGGCAATATAATATAATGGACTGAAATATTTAGAGCCAAAAATGTATAAATTGATGGTTTCCTTTCCACAACTCATTACTGCATTAAACACTCAACTTGCCTGTTTGTGTTACACGTTTAACACGTTTTAATAGAGAGTAAAAACTGTTGCACTGGTTACAATGTAATATGTGCAATGTGTGTGCAATCGACTCCACAGTCCCTCAACAACAATGTATGCAGGATGCAGGAGTATTTAAATGAAGGTTTTGAATGCCTTCGGCCATGTTTACACCGGCAGGATTGAGTAGAAATGGTATTGGTTCAGCGTTCGCGTGTGACAATCTGTCACAAATTCAAAGTGATGAGGGGAAAGCAGGAACAAAAGAAAAAATTCAGAAAAGAATACAAAACCTAAGAGGGGATAAAAAACAGAACATGACAAAAGTCTAAGAAAGCCAACAGATGAGATGTGTCTCACCACAATAATAATAATAATAATAATAATAATAATAATAATAATAACAATAACAATAATAATAATAATAATAATAATAATAATGATAATAATAATAATGATAATAATAATAATAATAATAATAATAATAGATTTGCACCTCGTTTTCCAAAGCTGGGCTAAATCCTAAAGAATGCAAGTCCTTTCAGACAGTGTAAATCACGTGTTGTGTTGTACTTTAAACTATTAGCACAAAGTTATCTTAGTAGCCATGTGATCTGGAATTGCTGCTGAATTAGCTTTTGGGGCAAAACAGTGACTTGATGAAACGTGAGGGAAAAGGGTAACGAGGTTAGATTTAGGTACCAAAACCTCCTTAAATAGCATTAGGAACCAAAACTACTGTGCTATCTTTCAGAACTAATGTTTGGGAATTTGCTGAAGTCACTAAAGTGATTTCATAATCTGTTGTTTCCAGGTCATTTTGCAGTACTCTGAGTCAGTCTCAAGCCCTTAAAGTTTTGGTTTTGTCTTTGTCTTGGAATGCTGAGTAGATCAAAACCCCTGTGTTATGTTTGGAGAAGAATAAAATTCCTTCTCCTTTTTGAAGTTGCCCTTTCCAGCTGCTGAAGTGTTGTAAGAAGCTATAAGAAGCTCCCAGACCACTGAGTTTACATTCAAACTAGCAGTTTGTTTCACAATCAGACCAATCGACCGCTCACAATCGTTGGCTCTGTTTTGTTCTTCAGTTACTCCAGTAACCTTTAGACGCTTCTCGTCACTCCATTGTCTCCATAGAGATTCAGTCTCAGACTCATCATATTTGCCTGTATATCCATTGTGTGTTCAGTGCACATTAACCTTCTGTGTTAAAGGCTGAAGGCCAAACACATGAAGAAATGCTGCTGGGTGAGAGAGGAGGACAAGTGGTGACCACATCTTCCAGGAAACAAACCGTCAGACATGCTCCCTGTCCTTTTCCTGCTGGCAACAAACTTCCACACGTTCACCAAAATTCCCTCTCTCAATTTTCAGAGCTGTAGCTTTGTCTTCACTGTAAATACTAGAAATGCTACTATGGTAGAAAAGAAACATTTCCATGTGCAAAGCAATTTACCCCCCCCCCCCCCCCCCCGGACATGAGACCGATTTCAGCTGGGGCAACTTGATGATAGATTGTACGGGCACTGAGGCAGTTCTTATCTAACAGGTGAGGCAGCAGGGAGGAGAATATGACAGCTGGAAGATAAGAGCTGACCCACGATGCACACGCCGATTTCAATGGAGTTTGTGTATTGAGCCATGAGTGTACAGCATAAGTCAAAATCCAAAATCCATGGGTATTTGTTTAGTCATTCACTTGATGGAGGAAAACAAATTACACACAGATGCTTTCAAGCAGATCGAAGACACCATTCTTCTCAAGATGATGAGTTATTTCTCTGATAAATTTACAATTTCAGGCAATTGAATTATATTTAAAGTGATGTAGCAGTGGAATATCCAGCCTTTTTGAATGGACTCCCACAAGCCTGCCAAATCCTAAACACTGACAACACTTTAAATGTAGGAAACCGTTTTTGACTGCTGTAGCAAGTACACGTCTAGATGTGCTTGAAATATAAGCATGGGTACATTGGATTTTATGATGGTAAATAAATGAAGAGGGTGATTCGTTAGAAGAGTCTTATTCCTCCAGCATGCCAGCAGGCAGCGCGTCAATAAGACCCTGGTGTAGTAACTCACGGATTTAAAGCATAGCAGACTAGCTTGTTAGACAAAAGAGGCAAATCCTACAGGTGATGTGTCCTCCAGAGGACAGTACTGGGGAAAAATTCACTATCAATATAATTACATTTAGAGTAGTTATTTTTATCTACTAGAAATGCTCACATTGATTCAAGTAAAGTTCAATTAATATGATAATACAATTGATAATATGAAATAAGTAGAGGTTTCTCTACTGTTATGAACCATTTGTAGAGTTGAAACTTCTATTTACACTTGTCTAATCTGCTCTTTTATTATTCGTTTTATTATACCCACCTATATTATATATATATATATATATATATATATATGTGTGTGTGTGTGTGTGTGTGTGTGTGTACACCAAAATGTCACTGTAATGAAAATAAAGGTGTATGTCATCTAATATGCATATCAGAAATACATTTTACATTATATATTATACATACATACATACATACTAGACAACAAGTACTTATTAGGTTTTGAATTTTTTTTCCAGAAATCATTTTTATGTTGATTCATGTTTTGTTTTTTTTAAGTTTTAAGCATGTAAATTGGGTGACACATTATATTATGAATTACCGACAATGACAAAATCAATACTCAGCGATATCCTTTGTAAGTGTATGTAAATCACCAAAGGCCAAATGCCACATGAGATGGAGCTGGCTCTGGTTTGAAGCATTGACCTGGCCTCGACAGTTAAAATAAAAACTGTTTTATTCTTCAATTGGAAAAGCTGACCAACAAAGGAAAGTTCTGCCATATATAATCCACCAAAGGTATGAATGAATGAATGAATAGTTTCTTAACGATAGTAGTTTCTTGTCAATGTGTGCCAACCATAAAGAACATCATCATAATGTTTGATCCCAAACTGCAGCCATCACAGCATCAGAGCTTCATAGTAAAAGACTTTAGGGTTGACTGCAGTCCATACCTTGTACAAATATACACCATTTGGTCATGAACATCCATGTCAATACATCATGTGCTGTTGGGCAGCAAGGATCTTACATTAAATAAAAATGAAACACTCTTCCACCACAGCCTCATGTCCTGAACTGTCGACGTCACACAAAAGTAAACATGGTTTCCTCAAATATATTGGTGACGCATCACTGCTTTCAAAGTAAAAAAACATTTTTTTATCTGTGTATCCTTATATTTACATAACAAATCAACCATTTTGAAAGAGTCATTGAACAATCATTATGTGTACATTAAGTGGGCGATTAGTTGCCATAGTCATTCTTTGAACATGCAAATAGTTGCATTCTGCTCTTATTCAGTCCTGTAATGCAGCAGCTCCACTAATGACCCAACAGGGATCATGAGGGATCTTCTACCGCTCTGCACCTCGGGGGGGTGCACCAGCCGCAGGACTCCTAGTGGGGGATTAGACATTCACCAAGAGAGGAAACCAAATACTTCTACGGCAGCTTATGACACAAGAGGATTTACTACGATTGTGTTTTCATTTCATTCTACTTGAAACATTATGAACATGGTTTGGACTTTAAGAGACAATCTTTGAGTTTGAAGGTGCAGTTGAAGGAAATTGAATCTTGACTTTTCCTCTCATATAGTTTACTTCTCTGATAAAGGGCTTGAAGAATGAGTCCTAACATTTACTGAAGGATAATTGAGGGAGTAGCCTGCTGTTAAAAAAAAGAGGTCTGATTGAAGGGGAAACTAATACAAGCTGTTAAATTTGAATGACCCTCTTATCCTATTGCAAGGCTTCTCAACCATGTTCCCAAACGACCTATTGAATTTCATAGATGCCTTTCTAATACCTTGGATTTAAACAGAGAGAAGATCTGGGTTCAAATACCAGCTGGGCCTTTCTGAATGGTGTTTGCATGTTCTCCCCTTGTGTGTGTGTGTGGGTTTCCCCCACAATCCAAAAACAGACATGTAAGGTTAATTTGTGACTCTAAATTACCCCATGTGTGAATGTGAGTGTGTGTGGTTGTCTGTCTCTCTGTGGATGGATGGATGGATGGATGGATGGATGGATGGATGGATGGATGGATGTGTGTGGAATCATCCAAAACATGCAGCATAGTCAAATCAGCAACCTGAAACCATGTTATTGGTCATAAATATTGTCTTTAATTGCCACTGTGAGGAAAACTATACAAACACATTTATCATCAGGTTTTATAGATGTAAATAAATCTTAAATAAATAAATAAATCCTACAGCAGAAGATAAATGGAGTTTATTTGGTGTTTGTTTAATTCCCAAAGCACGATCCCTCCAGAGTTTTACAGATGCCCCAGTGGGGATCATACATTCTGGCTGCGGGCTGCTTTATGTGTCCAGCTTGCCACCTCACCCATCACAGACCAGCAAATAGCAACTTGATTCACTGCCTTTCCTGAGCTCACATCCATCTCTGCTGTGCCTCTCCTTCCCTTTACTTCCTCAGTGTCCTATACATCTGGGGAATTTTCACTCTCAATGGACACACCAAGCGCCTCTGTGATTATTGATTGATTTTGATAAACAAATACAGAAACTCAATCTTTCACCACTTCTCTACGTCAAACAAACACCAGCGGCCAGCCACACCAGCCCTCCAAAGCTGCAGAAATGTTCAGCACCACTCTCACATTTGTGAAGGGAGGAAAAACAGCCACTATATCACCTGCCTTGACTGACATATCTGCTGAAACTAACACATTAAATGAAAAAAAATGTTTTTTTTATTTACCAGCTAGCAGGTCTAATTAATGTTTAGGGCGACTGGGGGGGTGCAGAAGCAGAATGTTATAGATTAAAAGCTAATTAATGTGATTAAAAGGGACATGCAGAGCTGCTACAAAAAGATATAAGATGAAGTCTGTCAAGCACATCATCCAGGGTATAGGCCCGGGAGAATTGTCAGGGGTGACGAGGTGGGTGGATGTCAATCATATAATGCAAATATATTGCGATGAGGAAAAGTGGTGTGCATTTGGAAACTCTAAGAACCAACATTGTAGGGGTTCAAAGTACGATTTTATGAGCAGAGGTGTGTCATGTGCTGATTTGTTCCCTTTCTTCTTTATGAGATGAAAAGGAAGCTGAGTTCGGCTTATTCCAAGATCCCGGAGTCTTGAGGCACATCTGAGTCAGAACCCGGCGGACAATTGGTCACTGACAGGCGTGCCTTCACGAACCTCACGACACTACACAGTGCACAGCTTTGGCAATGAAACTTGCAGAGCTAGTCACTCTTTGCAAGAAATATTGAGACACAAGCTCTTGGCTCACGCAAAAGATCTTAGACCGCTTGAATGCTATGCGCACATATCGATGCTCGGGGGATGAAACAACATAAATGGCTGAGCGGTCACAAAGAGGTGCTTGAAGATAAGCAGTTTGAGCCCGACAGACTTAATACTATTAAGATTAGCTGATAACTTTAACGTCATGTGAACATTTTATGTATTTTTTGGATTTACGCACAAACCGACCGACTTCAGCGTAAAAGTTTGTAGAAAATTACACGTTTCTTGACATTCTCTGCCTTGTAGCAGAATAAAATCAGTATTTTCTGGAAGCATGTGTTAATTTTGGAAAGGCAAAAGTCACAAGCACGCTCTCATCAGGAGTTAGTTTGGCGTCTGAAAAATGATCGGAGTCATTTTCCTCACGGGTATGGAATGAAATCACGAATTTTTAAAACGTCACGACATCCAAAAAGAAACAAATGACAAACGTTTACCTGACAACCCCGTACATGACGAGGACGTTGCCCAGAAGTCCCACCACACAGATGACGGAGTAAAGCGCCGTGATGGAGATGGCTACGATTATATCCCCGGCGCACTTGGCCGGGCTGCGCTGCCCGGTGAAATTCTGCAGCCGGACGCTCTCCTCGTCCGGAAAGGTCACGTTGAAAGGTATGACCGAGTAAAGGTCGGAGAGGGAGAGCTGCGCTCCGGGGACCGTGAACGTCTCCATGCTGCTGCCGAGGCGCTGTCCACTGCCCGTGGTGCTGATAACGCGCTCAGCGCACAGTGATGTGGCACGACTGGGCTTGTGTGAACGACAGGAAAAGGCAAAACGCGTCCGAAAGAGGGCAAAAAGTGCAACGACGATAACTTTCCAGGTAAAGCGGAGAAGCTGGGTATCTGCGTAAAAGAGTTTTCTATCCAGATGACGAAGAGGAGGAGGAGGATGACGAAGAGGAGGAGGAGGACAATGCGCTCCTCGTTGGCAGCCAGTCCTGTCTGTGCACTTGAGCTAAGCGCGCATCTCTTATACTTTTCGAGACCCCCACCTCACAGCCTGACAGACCCCTTATACCCGCGCGTCGACGTCATGCCTGCGCGTCCATGCGCACACCGGAGTCAACTGGGAAAACGTAAAGGCAGACTCCTAACGGGATAGGTTTTCAGGTTCCAAAATAGAGAAAGAAATATATATGCTTGAAATGTATTGCTCATTTCACGGAATGAGTTGTATATGTTTGGTATTCATTTATCAGATTCTGGGATTAATAAATCATTATATTCTATTCCTCTGAAGCCGCTGTATCAATCGATTGATTATCAGAATCTCTTAATGAGGAACTATGCTATCAAGGAGAAATCAAAAACATGCAGGAGTGTGCCTCTGTCCTGTCATCCCTGTCCTGTAGTATTCATAGATACACTCCTACCACCTGCTACACAGCTCATTAACGGAGTTAATATTTAACCAATCACCTGGGAGTAACTCGGTGCGTCACAGCATATAGACATGGCTCAGATGAGCTGATGAGTGCCCAATCAAGTATTTAAACGTGTAACTACCAGTATATATTCTGTCTGGTGTGAATGTTACTACTGCTAATAGATGACAAACAACAGCAATTCATTGTGACAGGCTTTTAAACTGAGCTATTTTAGATGGCAGCTCTCAATGAAGAGTATGAGATACAACAGCAGAACACCAAACAAACAACCAATCTCATCTCAACTGAAAACGGGAGGTTCAGCTTCAAGGAGACAATTGAACAGGTTTCACAGCTTTGAGCCCCAAAAAAGTCCCTCACTTACCACCTAACAATGTAGTGACTGTCATTGAGCCTGATCCCAGCAGAGAAAAGTGAGCATCCCAGACCAGGAACTACAAGAAATTGATCCAGCACTGTTGTGAGGTTTCAGAGTGGTGTGTGAGGAGGATTTAGGATTTGCACTTCCTGGATGTCTGAAATGTGGCATAGTCATGGTCTGATCTAGTTTAAAGTTCTCTATTGGCTATAGTGTTTGAAACAGGCATGAATTTCTCCCAACATTAATGCAGCCATTGGGCCATACACTGCAAACCTGAATAAGCTCACAGAACTCCACCTTTTTTGTGTAACAGATTACACAAGAATATTCAAGTGATGTTGTTAAATGTTTTAAGATAATATTCAAATAATGTATTTTATATGATTTGGGGAGGGTCCTAGATCTGGTTACCATCAGCATTAAAAGTAAAACAGGGGAGGTCCGTCCATCCATCAATAGCTGCACTGTGGACAGTTCATAACAGGTCAAACACAGAAAGACAGGAAATCACTTCCAATTTCCTTTAAATCCCAGGTTAACCAAACAAGCATGTCAGAGGGTTGTGGGAGGAAGCCAGTGTATAAAATAAAATCCAAACATGGGCAAAATATAAAATGCTATCTTTTCTGTTTTACATCAGGTGGCTGTGGGAAAAACAATGCTAACTTCTACAATCCTTTTCTATTTTTTTCACAATAGTATCATCTTATGTTAGTTTTATCATCAAGTACACTGATACTCAAACTCTGGGAAAACCTGAGGTACACATGCTCCTTTTAGTTCGATGGGGAGAAAGTCAAAAATAATGAAAGTATTAAAGAAGTGAAACTTGACATTTAAGAAGATAAATACAACAACAAAAACAACAACAACAATAATAATAATAATAATAATAACAATAACAATAATAATAATAAGAATAATAAGAATGTAAAATGCTCAGTGATTAATCCTTAAATCAGTGGTACATATCTGATCAGACAAGCCTCCGCACTAGGTTGGTGATACTTGGAGAGCGCAAAATATTTTCAAGTGGTTCACATTGCAAAACCTTGGAGAACAACAGCGATAGTACATTTCTTACAGTAAAAAATGTAAATGGTTAACATTTAGCAATGAAACCTATCAAGCAATGCATTTTTGGTATCTCACTTGAGAGCTGTTCTTGCTTCCATTTATTGTGTTTCCATACTTTTATTTAATTTGCAGAGTCCGTTAGTGGCTCAGAGCCACAAAAAAATGCAACTTTTTGAAAAAGCCCATTGAAAATGCAAAAATGATCCATGTCACACTCCCTAAACTGAATACACCCACTTTACTAAGATGACATTTTTTTATATCTGTTTGTGAGAATTAACCTTTTTAACAAAGGCATATCATTTACATATTTCTTTATTTTCAAATTTACAATTACAATACAGCTAATAGCCCAGACTTTGCCCTAACCTTACTGGAACAGGGTCTGGCATTTTTGATCCTCAATTTTGTTTCATTATCTCTGTTTACCTTCAGTAAGTGGGGCTAAGGTGAAGTCATCATGAATCTCCACCATCCACGGCAGCAGCCCTCACAAGTGTTTCCTTTTGTGGATTGGAAAGTGTATTCATGTGGCACATTTCTCGAGGGATCAGTTAGCTTTCAATGAAGGGTCTTAATGTGAATATAAAATGTTGCAGAAGCATTTCTGCCCACCGTGGCCATTCAAACTGTACCCTCTCTAGCGTCACACACACATGAAAAGAGTCTTTGTTGCGCAGGCAGTTCATTGACACATCATACCGCGGCACTCTCCTTCCCTGGGATTGATCAAGACAACACAAAGCAGACAGACACAAACAGTGATTGCGGCGGGCTCGCCTGGGAGGACAACAGGCTTCATCGATCCTGGAGGCTTCCGGTCACTCAGCAACACTTATTCCGACGACTCGTCGCCCTGCTTAACCTCGGGAAATGAAAAGCTTAGCAGATATACTTCTGCGGTAGAATATAGATGGGTCATTAAGATGTTTATATCCAGCGTTCAGCTTAACCCTTCTGGAACTTCACCTCTTCCTGTGTCCTCTTCAATCCTCCTCCTATTGAACCCCTACTGTGACTGTACGAGGAAATAGAAACCGGTAGCATAGGAGCCACAGTGACTCGCTTCCTTCCCTTGCAGCGTAATTGGACGGGCCGTTTTCTGACCGAAATCCTCTCTGCCATTTAATTAGTGGTGCCTGTTGCTCTCTGCTACATGCTTGTCACTTGGTATTTGCGCGATAGAAATTAGGAGAGCAGAGTCCCTCCCGGAGGATGCAGCCACAAGTCTTGATTACATGTCTTCTGTCTGTTGGGTGATCTATCCTCACTGTGGAGGAATATGGAAAGACTGAGGCCCTGTTTACGCTGAAAGCGAAATGTATTGGCAACGGCTCCCAAAGTGGCACTTTCCTAAATTTTCTTGAAAATACTCCAATTCTGTCCCCCTGGAAATGGGGTAAAATGTAACTTTTCTGAAATGCTGCTCCTGCTTATCATGGCTGTAGTAAATAGATCTTCCACACATCCACAAGTGGATGGACACTAACAACAATAGAACTCCTCCAGAGTGTCAAGACTCCAGATTCTCCTGGGACTCAGTAGTTTTATAGTTGAAAGTAACCGCAATAACAATCCAACTTTGTCGTCTGTACTTTGTCGTCTGTACTTTGTCATCTGTACTCAACGTTAATAGCTTATTGTTCTCTGTGTGCATGCGTGTGTGGTTTTATTCCAAAAACAAACAATAGCACCCACTAGTGGAACTACATGCGAACTACATCATTTTCAGGGTCTTGCCATTTAAAGAAAAAAAAAACCCAAAAAACAATGTGTTTTCACTTGAAACGTTGGGTAAATGACACCTGAAACATAGGAAATGTCTGGATCAGAAGTTCTTGCTAACAGATCACAGTAAAGAAGCAGCTTCAAGCTTAAGTATTTCGATCGATAGCTGAAACAAATCTGGACCTGCACACAAACTTTTTTCTATAATTTAGAAACAGATTGGTGGCTCTGAGCAAATGAAAATTACCCCCTCCACCACATTGGGAGGGCAATGGGTTAATACAGATAATTAGTACTATTTTAAACCTTGTGTGTCTATATATTCTGCATGTTGAGCAGACCGATTACAAGCCCATTCCAAAACAGGCTGGGATGATGTTTAGAAATTAGAACAAAACCATAAAAACATCCATTCATCTTCTGGGATAGCTTGGTTCAAAATAATGTTGCGAGGAGCCTGTCAAAGAAGTTAGCAAATCCCGAGTAGCTATCGGCTGTATTAAAGTCACAAAATTATTGTCCTCATCTACTTTGCATATCTGGCAGAGTGCATGTAGGGGAGGCAATCAACGTCGTGAGAAAGATAAATAGTAACGGAAATGCACCCTTAATAGGTGAAGGACTATAAATCACAGGCAGACGGTGAGCCAGCATGGTATCAGCCAGCATTGGCTTCAATGTGTGTGATTCATTTGCAGTCTGGAGACGGTAGTGAACTGTGAGGGACTGCGGTGTGCGGACTGGGATGCCCGGGCTTCAAATCCATGCAGATCGACTCTGACATGTGCAGATAAAGGATTCATTATCATCCACATTTGAAAAGAGTTGCGTTTTAACAGTTTCAATGGAAATTGGGTCTTATAAGCATGATGCAGTCTGGAAGGCCTGTTTCCAGAGACTCACAAAGCTATTGAAACAGCTGAAACCACAAGAACGTCTTGGAAAATTGTTCAAACGTGGCCTTAGAAGAGGGAGAATAACACCTGGGGGAAAATGATTAGGTGACCACAATCACACACTCAGGTGCAGGCTCATGCTTCCCGTTACACTGCCCCCTACAGGTTTGGAATGCTCATAGTAGCTCTGGAACTTTGTGTCTGAATCAGAACTGTCCAAGGTTGTTTCACGTCATCAGATGACGGGCTTAACTGTGCCGATATAACTGAACAGGATCGACTCAATGCCATCTTTGACCCCCACCAACCAACATGTGCTATGTCAGGCTTCCCCAATTCCAGGCTTCGAGGTCTGGTGTCCTGCATGTTTTAGGTTTCCCCGTGTTGCAATACATCTGAATGCAAAAAGGGCCTTGTTGCTTGGCTTGTTTACAAGCTTGACGATGACATCAACATCAGATTGAGGTGTGCTGAAGCTGGGAGAGTACGAAAACCTGCAGGACACTGGACTTCAAGGCCCGGAATTGAGGAAGCCTGTGCTATGTCCTCAAGATCTGTTGTCATTGTGTTTTTATAATTGTATGCATTGTAATTATGTTTGTTGGTGCTTCTATGTACTGAGGCATTTTTTCCCCTAATCACACACTGTGCCCGCTCTAAAGGAGTATAGTTTGGGACCTGCTTTTTTTTTTACCTCTCCTTACTTCCTGTTTTCCATTTTTCATTTAAGCATGGGGCGCTGCGCATGCTGGCTACCACGGTGTGTTGGTGCGCTGTTTGCACCAACTGCCAAAAGAATGTCGTTGTACCGATACATTGACAATAAACTATTATATGCAGATCAGTGTCAATGATGATTTATTTTTTTTGGTAAACGTAGAGGGGGAATATCCACTATTGTGAAAACCCAGGTACTGTATTTTACACCCTATAAGGCACCTAAATACCTCAAATTTTCTCAAAAGCTGCCAGTGCACCTTATAACCCGGTGCACCTTATATATGGAAGAATTGATCTACTGGAGACTGCTATATGACAGCTGAACAACCAGAAGCTTTTATTTTGACAACTCTAACTTCTCAACTGGATCTCCAGAGCGGACGACACTCCACACAACACCTTCATCACTCATGGTTGCACACCAACATTCTAACAAACCAAAATAAACTAGATGAAATAATTACTCCCTAAACTGGGGAACAAAAACACATAAACACAATCAACACAACACCAAGCCCAACAACAACCCACAATAACCTCCAACAACACAAAACATGAATTCCCATCATGCCTTGCATCCTGAGCTCCTCAGTGCAGACGATAGCTGCAATGCATTATGGGAGTTTCTGTTTGTGGTGTTTTAAATGCAATTATTGGGGGTTATTTATACCTCTCTGGGTGTTAGAATCAGTGGAAAAAGTAACCTAATGGCTTTGAGCTATAAAGGTTGCTGACCACTGGTCTATTCCATGCGCCTTATAATGTGGTGTGCCTTATATATGAACAAAGTTGTAAATTATGTCAATCAATGTAGGTGTGCCTTATAGGTACATGTAAATGTGGTTGAAAAGAACACAAGGAATTAAAGCTGGCAAGCAGCCTTGATGGGGACCTCACACTCTGGCCTGTAATCCAGTGGGGTCGGCCCAATCATGGCCTCTGGCCCCTTTAAATATTAATGAAATATGAATTTTGAAAGTTTTAATAAAACATTTACTTTTATTTAGAAAAAGGTGGGGGCTTTTATTTTGAAAGCCTACTCAACTCTAATGTTGCTCGTGGCATATAGGCCACCACCTAACCCCAACCCTAACCCCAATTTTTCTGCTTTCCAGAGATAAGGATCTACTATAGATGTGGATGGTGGTGGTGTTTAGACAGCAAAGTGAGCCACTTTCAGCGAGGGTTGGTCCTGTAACCGTAGAGTCAAAAATAGGCGGGATCTTGCTAATTAGCTAGTGATCCATAGCCATACCCCCCCACCGCCTTCAGGCCATCACTCAAATATCAGCTCAATTGAATAAACTTTGTTATCATGCGAGGCTTGTACCTGTAATCTACCTGAAAAGGACACAGATTACTCACCTGGTGTCCCTGACCTGAGATCTGGTCTTCTCTCAAATGCTGATCTGCTAAGCTAGCTAGCCTAGCATTAAAACGCATTTAAATGCATTAAAAGCATCAGCATTAAAAGCCAGCCAAACTAATCCCTAAATGTCCATTTTTAAGTGTTGTGGTGTTATTTTTAACAAGGTGTTTTATTTTGAAATGTTTTGAAAGCCAGCTCACCCCTAGCCTAGCGAAGCACTTAATATCCACCTTGAAGGTTTACATTGTCATGATCAAAAACAAGGACTTTTTTTTTTTTCATTCATTCATCCATTAACTTTTATTTAATCAGGAAAGTAAAAAATCCGTTGAGATCGAGATCTCTTTTACAAGGGCAACCTGGCCTAGAGGTCCACAGGACACATCCCGTCAATACATTTTCGATGAATATAACTGAATTAACATAATACAATAGTTAAAGAGTGATTGAGCAGAGATCCATACACAAAAATGTAGATGATAAAATGCAGATTTAAAGGCAAACAATAATAGAATAAAGTGCAATAACACTTTCAGACAATTATTAAACAGTAAAAATGTTAAAAAGGCATATTAATCAACAGTTAAAACTTTACAACACAAGCACTGATTTCTTGATCTTCCCTCTTTGGAGAGTAACAATGATTGGAAGAGATTTAAGGAGACCAGTTCGCACATTTTAGTTTCAGTTTGAAGTTTGTTCCAGGCAGAGGGGACAGAGAAACTAAAAGCTTGCTTTCCCAGCTCAGTCCGAACACAAACAACATGTAGATGAAGAATGTCATTGGAGTGAAGGGAATAATGGCTGTTGGTTCTCTGGAGAAGAGCACTAAGAAGAAGGAGCCAAGCCAAGAAGAGTCTTGTAGATTATAGTCATCCAGTGTGAACACCTCGTCGCTCTGAGTGAGGGCCACTCAGCTCTGGCGTATAGTTCTCAATGGTGAGTGAGCAATCACAACCTGTCGTAAACCTCAAGGCACAATGATACACTGTATTCAAAGACTGCACACTTTTCATTGAGGCATTTATATAAAGCAGTGTTTTTCAACCTTTTTGAGCCAAAGCAAACTTTTTTCTTTGGAAACATCTGGAGGCACACCACCATCCGAAAATGTTAAAATGTGAAACTCTGTAGCCTATATTAACATAGTCATAGTCAAGTCATTCTCATCAATGCTTTATCAACAGGAATCAAATAAATACAGAAAAAAGTATTTCCCAATTTATTTATTTTTATTTTGACTCCCTCAGTGTGAAACCTGGACCTGATGGATGAAGAACTGAGATCCTGGTTCACATTCTTCCTTTTCAAAAACTTCTCCATCACTGTCACTGACACAGTACTTTGATACAAGATGGTAGCAGCAGGTGGAGATTAACCACACTGACTCTGTTAAGTTTCATTTCACCGGCAAAGTTCTGTGCTGCCCTCTAGTGGTGAAGAGTATTGTAGCATCACAGAGTTGGTCGCTGCAGGGCATGATGGGAGTTCAGGTTATGTGTTGCCGGAGGTTATTGAGGGTTATTGTTGGGGTTGTTGTGTGTTGATTTGTGCTTGTGTTGTGTTTTTGTTCCTCGGTTCAGATAGTTCATTATTTCTTCTAGTTTGTTTTGGTTTGTTGGATGTTGGTGTGAAACCATGAGTGAGAAATGTGTTGTGTGGAGTCTCATCCTGTTATGAAGTTCTGATTGTGTGTATTCATGTCAAAATAAAAGACTGGTGATCAGCTGACAGAATAGTATCTCCACTAAGTGCAATTCCTCCACACACATTTATACATGAATACTCTACACACTGCTCTTACGGCTGGGAGAACAGTGGTTGAAAAACACTGATATAAAGGATGCTGCCATAATCAATAAGTGGTAAAAATGTTGCAGACACGAGACATTTTCAAGCTCATAGTTGAAACATAATCTGTTCTGAAAATAAACTCTAATCTTGATTTGGAGTTTACAGCCTAAAATTGCAATGTGCTCTTTGAAAGAAAGCTCTTGGTCAAGAACAAAACCAAGATACTTATAACTCCTGACACATTCTATTTGTTTACCTTGAGTAGTGTTTTTTACTGGGAGACTTTCTGGTAATTTACGATGACTCAAGACCATCACTTTTGTTTTCTCTGTGTTCAAGACAAGCTTCAAATTGTGCAGGCCAGACTGGACAATATTTAAAGCAGATTGTAAAAACCCAAATGCCTGAATCAGAGATGAAGAAAGACAGTAAATGATAGTGTCACCAGCATAAAGGTGGTACGACGCGTTTGGTAAATCATTACATAGATCATTCACATAATTAGAAAATAAAATGGGTCCCCAGACCGAGCCCTGTGGCACACCTTTGGTGACCTCTAAAAAGGGGAAAATTGAGTAGCTTATTTGAATGGATGAGCATCTGTTTGACAGGTAGTCGACGAACCAGCCCACTGCTTGCTCAGAGATGCCAATCTTAGTTAGAGTTTTAACTAAAAGAGAGTGATCCACAGTGTCAAAAGCCTTTGACAGGTCAATAAAAAGTGCGGTACAATAATTCTTAACATCCAGAGCAGAAATAAAATCATTTCGAACTTTTAAAGTGGCCATGGCCATCCTGTGCTGCTTTCTAAAACCACATTTAAAATTATTTAAAATACAATGGGTTTCTAAAAACTATTTAATTTGGTCACTGACCATTTTTTGAATAATGTATATATTGTAAATAAATGGTGTTCATTCACCACCAAGCGCCTTGCTCACCTGTCACTTGCTTGAGCGAGTCATGACGAGGATAAATTGTAGGACCGGTTGATAATGAATGAACCAAACACCAAATATGTTATGGTTGTTTAAAAGCAAATAACTGAACCCGTACAAAGTTATATACAATATGAATACATACTGTATATACACATGTATATAAGATGAATACAAAATAAGTATTAGCCAAATTTGATGCACATTTAAGCTTGTTTGGTGGGTCAAATATGGGCTCAAGGAGGCATCAGGAGTCAAAGAAAAAAAAGAATAAGAACATATGAAATAACTGTGGAGGTCTGGCTTTTTGGGTTCTGTCACTAATTAACAATAAACCATGACAGAGCCAAAGACTTCCTGGTTGTGGAGTGAAAGCACTAAAAGCTGCTGCAGTTTGCTTTCCAAGGAGACATTTTCAAGTGAAAAAAGAAAACATTCATTGCATTTGTGTGTCTGTTTACACAACAATAATGCTCAAAGTTACTAAAAAGGTAACTTTTCGAAAACGCTCCGACAGCAAATGCAATTTTTCTGAAATGCTGTAACTACTATTTACTGCACACTTTTCTGCACATGAAGGACAATAACAACAACTGCAGCCTCCATATACTTCTAGTTGAGAGTCACCTGTAACAACAACAATCCAGCTTCAATATCTGTCCATATAAATGTCCCTGTGATTGCAAGTGTTAATATTTAGAACATATAGAACATTTGGTTTTATTACAAAAACAAAAAGCACCTACTAGTGGCCCAACATGACATCTACATTGTTTCCAGCATTTCTGCTGTTTCCATGCAATCAGGCATGATTTTCAAAATGTTGCCATTCAAACAGGAAACCTTTCTGAGAGGAAAACACAGAAATAAAGATTTGTTTTTTTTTCACTTGAAACATGTAAACCTGGGCTAAGTTTGACTGTGATGAATTACTACAGCACACATCAATCTACTATTATAAAGTCATCGATGTTCGCCCACCGGCCCCATCAAGATTGAATTAAATGATGGATGTGTTGCAGCACACCTCCATTACATTCATCCTGCTGCATTTCTGTTGCTGGGTAAGAGGCTGTGAGTCACGTGTGAGATGTGGTGAGTTGACTGTCCTCAACATCTGACCTTGGCACAAAATTGAACTCCCTTTGTTCTACAGACTGTAACAGTCAGTGTCTGTGATCAACTGTCACATACACCCAACATCTTTTGTCTTTGATCTCAAAACGTTCAAAGGTCCACCGTGTATACCCTCCTTGAGAGGAATCATTCATGTGAAGGACAAACAGTGAAAAAGAAAACAACCAGAGACATTTCAAATTGCACCTTAATGTGAAGGTACATTATACGCTTCACAGCATCCACACACACCCTCCAAAATCCTCGTCTGGATCAGTGAAGGTGAAGACAGACTGAGTATCTGCTGAGTAACTACTGCAATATCACAGCTTTAAGATTTATCAGTGTGGGCATTAAAGGTAAGCTACAACGTGAGAGTGACAGTGTTCATAAAGCTCTCGCCAAGTCCTTGAAAAGTTCTGGGGGGCAGGAACTGGCTCAAGGCTGAGTCGCCAAACTTCAGATGGTAAAGGGTAAAAGAGATTCTGCACAAAAAAAACAAACTCACACAAACAGTGAGAGACAAAATTCACTTAAGATAAACAAAAAACATCAAATATAAAGGAAGAAAGTCGAGTTGACTTTACACTCCTACCTGATGCAAATACAGCTGTTTCCAAACCAACAGTTTTGTGTTTATTCACATATGTGGGCAAGTAATTTGATATTCATTGTAAACATCCATCTATGTGTGCATGTATTTCCTGGAAACATTCATTTCATTCATCTACACTTTTTGATAGTTGGATAAATGTAAATAAACACCAAGTTGAAATGTCAATTTTAAATTCTCCTGCCCTCCCCTGTAAGCCCAAAACATAAGTGCATTACTGTAAATATTTTGACCATTTAAAATTGTATAAAATCAATAATGTAAATAAACAACCATAACTGTGAGCACATAGCATATTATGTGTCCTTAGTGAATTAATATTAGCCATTATATGTATTGTTGATGAGCTAACTACACAAAAACTGCATTAACATATTTGATTTTCAAGGAATGCTGACTTATACCACAATAAAACAACAACATTTCAACTGAAAATGGAGCATTATTGCATTTTTGTGTTTACACAGCAACATTTTGAAAACAATGTCTGTTTACACAGAAACGTAAAAACTTTGAAATTGATGTTGTTTTCATGTCAGGCCACTGTTGTTGTTTGTTCTCTGGACACACATACATGTGCTATAAACATTAACAATGGCCACTACACAGACATTTGTATGGACAGACGATCAGGTTGGATTGTTATTCAGGGTGACTGAATTGAACAAGTGCATAACATACTTTTCTCAACTATAAAACATCCAAGTCCAAGGAGAATCTGGACAGGGAATCGTGACACTGGAGGAAATATTGATGTTACTGTGGTTGTACAATAATCTGCCGGTGCAGGGAAAACTACTATAGCATGACTTTGAGGCTAATGCTAGTTGTGTTATGTCTGCTACTCTGAAGAAATGTGTTTAAAAGAATCAATGTTTACTTTGAAATGTGTACAATTTGCTTGGCTGCGGTTGAATGTTCACCTTGAAGGAGTTCTCCATCAGCAAATACAAATCTGCAAACTTCCTGGATCCATTGGCTAGTTCCAAAAACATGACCGTTCCCTCTGTGTTATTGATGCCTTCTGAACTCTGCATCTCTGAACCCAACAGATTTTCTTTCTCTCAGCATGGAGCTGAAACAAAGACAACCGCCAACCACATGTCAGCACGTCTGTCCTGAAAGGAGTGAAAGAGGCTTGTGGAGACATTGAGCTGAGGTCAGTGCAGGCCGGGGCTGGCAGACGGTGGCTGGCAGACGGGGCAGGACTTTCTAGAGATGTGCTTGGGGTCTTGCAGAGGGCAGGATTCATAACCATCCTCCTGTAAAACAAATGAAACCAGCTGCTCGGAGTGTTTATTGCTGGTCATTTTGATAGAAAAGTCAACTAAATTAGATTTTTCTCACAGTAGCAGGCAAAATCTGGGCTCACCCAATGATATTTAAAACTTATTTATAAATAAAATATCATGAAATGTTGCTTCAAAAGAGTTCATATGCCTGTTAAAAGTCCACGTCTGTCTTATGTTTAGAAGCCCTTTAGAAGCAGTGTGATGTACCAATATTTTCCTTTATACAATGTACATTAATAGATGGTTTCATGTTCAAACAGCTATGAGTACATATCAAGGCACAGATAGTATCTGTGTATGCTACTGCTGCATTCATATTGTATTGTACTTTGCTATAAGTCAGTTTTCATTTTGTTAATTAAAAATAAACTCCAGTGTCCTCACACAAATTCTATGTAAGTTTCTGTGCTTTATTAAAAAAAACCTTTCGGAAGAAATCACTTAAAACAGAATATCCTATTAAAGTTTTGTTTTTGTGTTTAGTAACTGTTAATATAGTGTATTCTACCTTTTTGACTGTTTTTGTTACGTTATATCTTTACATTCTTCAAGAAAAAAAACTTGGAAAAGAAGGAAACTGCCATCTAATTACTGTGAAAAAACTTGAGAGAGTGCTGATGAAAGTTTTGTATCATCTTGCTCATATGAATGCATGTAAAGAAACATTGTAACATGGAGTGTTTTCAAAAACTTCCACCTTGGACGCTATTTTTAAAAAGCTGTGTTTTCACTGGATCTGAGCGTCATCGTCAAGTAAACGGACAATATTTCCATTTTCACCAGAATACTCCGCCTATGCTGTTATTGTCCACCTTCTGGCACATGTGCAAAAGAACTATTTACTATGAATGTAGGATTTAATTTTGATGTATGACTTCTTTTGACTTGTATAAATTATCATCAAAGCAGCCAGATTTCTTGTAGTTTATGACAGAATTCGATCAAACTTGTTGAATTTAAACAGCTCTGGTTTGGGAGAAACCTGGATCCCAGGCTGTTGAGACTCTATTTTTCATAATGTTTCATTAGTTTTGTTGCAGTTCAGTCGAGTTGTGCTGCTGTACCTGCTGATGTGTGTTTGCTGTTTAAATCTTCTTGATGTAGATTTGGAAAAAACACCAAATGGACATCTGCCCGACACCGGTAAGACTGATTGAGCAGAGTCAATTAACTTTTTATCTGAAGATCTGAATGTAGTCGTTCCTGTGGACCCATCAAGTCTCGACTGTAAATATTGGGCTGTGCAAATTCAAAATGCCAAGTCTCAGCAGTAATTTAAGAAAACTCGGCACGGAGAGGAGTGTGTGGGAGATGGATCCTTTGAAGCTGGAAACATTTCAAAGGAGATGGACACAGGATTGCTCAGTGGTTCTCGGGTGCAGACAAAGAAGAATTCATTTAGATTCATAGCATGTTGGTGTGGAGAGTAACGACAGGGAGTGGTGAGGCTTAATAACCACAAAAAACATAAGCTATCAAAGGGTGTTGAGTTGCCAAAATCATCACGTGGGTTTGGTCCAAGAAAAATTGGTCGTTTAATCATTATATTGGACAGAGGTGGAAAAGTCATGAGCACAAAACCAATGCACGTTGTTGAAAAAAGTAATGCAATATGTATGTGTGACAAGAGTCTCTCATTCCCTGGATGTACTTGCATGCAGATGCAGAGCCAGCGTCCATTGTTAAGTTCTTTATTTTTAACCACCACAGATTTGTGTTGCCTATTCAGGCTCCATCCGCTTCCTCCAGGAGCTTCTCCCCCTTTTAAATTCTTACTATTGCGACTTACTTAGCATTCACCCAAGGTCACTGAAATGTTATAAATAATTCACTGGTTATAATAAGTCATCTAAATGTTTTTAGTCCGACATCGGGACTCAGCGGGTTTTTTTTTTTTTTTTACTTCCCCCGCTGCGTTTTTAAACTATGTTTCTGTGTGTGTAAACATACATTACTATTCATCATAGATCACAAGTAATTTACTGATTATAATAAGTTGTCTATCTGGGAATTATCCAACTGCGAAATAATGCTGTTAGAGTACAGTGAAGCTAGGTTTACACTATGTTCACGACAGCCACATTTCAGGCCACCATGGACAAAACGGGATGGACGTGAGACAACGCAGAGGGACGGGATGGGCAAACCTAGTAGGCAGTGATTGCTGTGGACGCCGTGCCAGATTTTTAAACTGTCAAAAAATGTTCTGCAGTGTCCACGGTGCGGATGAGAAACTTGGTCGGCCGTAGCAAAACGGAATGAATGCAAGACAACTAGGCAGCACGTAAATGGCCGTAAGATAACTTGGAGGTGGTCCGTAGTGGGACGGGAAGCTTGGGTATTTCCCTGGCATCCCACAGTGTTTTCACGTTTTGTCACGTTTAGTGCGTGTTCTATCACGGTTGTTTCACGGTTGCTTTCCATTTTAACACGTCGCGTTGCGCATTGTCATGGTTCTCACAGCAAAGCGACGGTGTAAGGTAGCCGTTTCCTCACGTTCAATCGCGGCTTGTCCCGGCGTTTGACGATTTGTGGACCTGGCGTGTTGCCTTCTACTATGGTCTGCCACGGCCTGGAAGAGAGTATATAAAAGCCAGACTGTTAGGAGAGTTTCATTCGAGTCTGAGCAATCAGCGACAGAATGCCTTCGACAAGCTTTGCTATGTTTTTTAGAGCAGTGTTTTTCAACCACTGTGCCGCGGCACGCTGGTGTTCCGCAAGATATAGTCAGGTGTGCTGTGGGAAATTAGCCAATTTCATATTTTTTTATCAAATCTACAGCCCACCTCCAAATCAGTGTGCTGAAGAGTAATCATGTATACATACTCTTCACCACTAGATGGCAGCACAGAACTTTGCCGGTGAAATGGAAACTTAACAGACGTCAGTGTGGTTAATCTCCACCTCCTGCTCCCATCTTGTATCAAAGTACTGTGTCAGTGACAGTGATGGAGAAGTTTTTGAAAAGGAAGAATGTGAACCAGGATCTCAGTTCTTCATCCATCAGGTCCAGGTTTCACACTGAGGGAGTAAAAATTTAAAAAAAGAAATTGGGAAATACTTTTTTTTCTGTATTTATTTGATTCCTGTTGATAAAACTTTGATGAGAACGACTTTATATTGTTAATAGAGGCTACAGAGTTTCACATTTTAACATTTTCGGGTGGTGGTGTGCCTCCAGATTTTTCCAAAGAAAAAAGTGTGCCTTGGCTCAAAAAAGGTTGAAAAACACTGCTTTATATAAATGCCTCAATGAAAAGTCTTTTAGAGATAACCCTCGTGTGGCTCTGCAACACCTACCTTTTCATCTCTGTCTACTGCACATGAAGATTTCTATAATATGGACCATGAACTTTGATCCCATTACTGATGTTGGACTCAGGCCTGAGTGGCACTGGGTGACGTGTGGCTTTGTGTAATTTCCAGAGCCGTCCAACAGAAAACAGGAGAGCAGATGGTGGGACGAGAAGGGAAACGTCGAGACACACCAGCCCCAGCCTCGTTTCCCTTCACCCTTGCTCCAAATAGATGTAAGCAGCACCGGACCTGGTTCAGGATTGGGGCTTCAGCCATATGGTGAGTGCTGCTTGTCTGTGACTTTTCATGCCAAGTATTTCCACTTGAGCAGCTTCCCGTTGATACTCCAAAAACCACGGAGGTCATAACACATCAGTCCTTTGGCTCAGTTTCATTTGAAGACTCAATGCCTGATTTACTGAAGGTTTGGGACTTCATGTGATGAAGTTGATCCGATAACTGGATGCATTGAGGATTATGTCTGATAGTTGGCTGAAAACACACGTCCTATTTATTCACTGGGTTTGCCCAAACAAATCTACAGTTTGAGTCACTCAGACCCTGTTTAAATGACAACTTTTTGAAATGAAAAGAGAAAACTTCCGTTACGCTTTTCACGACAGCGGTGTCCAGAGCTGTGCATCTTCTTGAAAATGAAAACGTTTTCAATTTCCAGTAGCTCACAGTACCTATAGGTTTGAAAGTATCAGCATGTTGTGCTTTTCATAGCCCAAATGACTCAACACTGCTATTTACTGGTATGACAGAGAGTCAGTCACTCCTGCACTGTAGGAGGCCACACCCTCTCCTGAAAGAGGAGTGGATGTGTGAGTGAGTTAATCAAGGTTACCATGGCTTAGGTGCCAGTGAGTATATTTGATTAGCGTGGAACAAACCGTGTTTTCTTTACAGGTGCCGATGATTTGATATGTGTCACGGTTCACACTCAGAGACTCAGGTGGGGACAGAAACACGGTAACCAGTGTTGGGATCTGCAGGACCACAGAAAGTTTGTTCATTTCTGGGGAGGCACAATATTCATTTGTCATGAGACGCAGTCATGACATGAATTCTGACCCAGGAATGTGATGGCCTTTCACACCTAGAGTGGGGAAGGGGGGGACATTCTCCAGGACCTTCCTCCCCCCCCTTTCTGCTCATAAGACTCTCCCCCCATGCAATCAGCCAGTCACTGATTGGTTGAAGCTCTCAGGCTTTGACACCTCTGAAGTCACACGTGGACAAACGGCTTTCAGCCAGCCTCCATTCTCTCTCTCTGGCAAGACCACTCTCCGAGGAGGTGAGTTGCTAGAGGAGCAACTCACCCAGCGTTAGCACACAGCTAACACCAGACGCTCTTGCAACCAGAGGCCTCCACTCCTCAACTCATCTGCTGACCCGACCACGAGGGACAACCACCACAGACCTGAGCGACCAGCTCCTCAGTCTGGACAAAAGGAACAACCAGGAGCTGCAAAGAAGGACTCCTGAAACACCAACTTCATCTTCTTCTCCTCAGCCGGCAGAACCAGCAACCACAGTTAGCAGGAGGTGCTAACTACAGGAGAAGACACCAGCTTCCCTCCAGCAGGACAACAACTGAACTCCTTCAAGGAAGTGGGAACAACTGGGCATTACTTGAGATTAGTTAAACTTGATGCTATGCATAGAACTGTTTAACTTTTGTGAAGATGTGTTGATTCTGTCACAGTGATCGCGTTCTGTTGATAATGATATTAGGCACTGTTATCAACTTGTAAACCAACGTTAGCTCTGCCACAGACACAGGGTCTGCATGCTAATCTGCTTTACTAACTAGTTAACTCACAATCCTACACATATCACATCAAAGACAACATCACACAGTAACCGAACACCATCTGACGACTCCTGACGTTTTACAAGACAAATTGCATTCACATCAACTCTTTCTAGAAATGGTCCTTTAGCAGAGACACACCAGAAGCAGATGCTACGGCTAGCTTCTATTGTTCCATTGCTATCAGCACATGGTGGAGACCCAGGACAGACTTCCTGCTCTCTGATAACCTCCATTTAGAATGTAGTTTCTTGTGATCCGCCATCTTGTTTTGTAGTTCCATCACACGTCACACACACACACTCCCTCCAACTCTCTCTCTCTTTCCTCGCCACACACACACATGCACCTACACACACCCAGCTGTATATAGGTAGTTAGAATCTGTGTTTTATTTGTTTTAATTGTTAATAAATATAATGTTTGGAATCATACTTGCTGTTTTATTAATGTGCACAAAGGTGAATGAAATGTCGACCTCTTCTGTGTCAAGAACTCCAAAATCCTTCAAGCTTTACTGTTAATTCTGGTAATTGTAATTAATTTAACTATTAATTCAAATTCCTGATGAACTGTTTAGTATATCTTATGAGACTGATAGAACTGAATTGACTATCATTTCCTGTTAAGACAGGTGGAGCTCCGAGGTTCTGATACA
Organism: Blennius ocellaris; assembly: GCF_963422515.1. NCBI lineage: Eukaryota > Metazoa > Chordata > Actinopteri > Blenniiformes > Blenniidae > Blennius > Blennius ocellaris. The sequence continues at coordinate 2,300,825 of NC_137669.1, forward strand.
CATCAGATTAAATTTCAATAACATTACTAATAACTATCTTTGATAAATATTAATCATTATCGATAGCCAACCAAAACATAAATAGTGATCCATATGAGGTAGTAAATCCCTACACCAGGATACTCTCAGAGCACTTTATTAAACGACGTGGCAACAAACACAAACAAGCAGAACTCTAAAGAGCCAGAAATACCGAATTACAGACTTAACCCAGAACAACAACTAAACCCATCCAAACCGAATCCCAGAATTAACAACACAGATACACTACGCAGGCTAAGGAACCACCCAAGCAAAACTATCAGGACCCAGCGGGAGGCTGAGGGAGCACACAGCCTGGTATGAAGCGGCAAGAGGTGAATGGCGTGGTCGACGCTGGAGACCACAGGAGGTGGCGTGTGCTGCAGCCTGAAGGACGGGAGTCTTGTGCAGAAGCCGTAGGGATGGGTAGTGATGTTACCTCTGACACACAGCTTGACTGATCACGTGACTGATGATATTTGGACCACTTCACTGGTTCACTCAGACTGAATCAGCTGACTGCTTTAGTTCAATGTTCGGGGCTTTGAAAGACTGGCGGGTCGATGGATTGATTTGATTAGTGTTTGTATTGTTTTCGGTTTGCTTTCTTATTGCTCTGCAATGGAACCAAGAGATCTCAAGTCTGGGAGCATTTTGAAATGGTGCCGCTGAACAAGGTAATTTGTTACAAACGTATTTTTCAACTCTTCATTCATACAGAGACTAGAATAAACCACACACATCTCATATTTAATTTGCAGGTAAAGTGTTTGCTTTGTTCCCGGCATCTGACGTATAATAATTATCACGTCATCTATGATGAGGCATTACTGAACCAAACATGAGAATGAAGCTGGTCGTGCTGCTGTGATGAGGTGTACACCAGGTGAGTGGGTAAAATGTTTGCTGTTCCAGGCAACATCCTCCAGAGACCCAGCAATGCATTTTTTGTCTATTGTGTTTGAGAAGAGGACATGGGTTTCTCAGCTCTGTTTATATTTAAATATATTTATATTTATAGATAGAGCTATGTATACAGCTCTATCTATTTAGTCTAGGTTTGGGTGTATAACATGAATACTAAACTTACTTCAAATCAGAAACATAACAATGAGCCTTTATTATACATTGCAATCTTTACACTTAAAACTTTTCCCTGCAGTGTGATTCGTATAGTTTTGTTCCTGCTAAAACTAGATTAATCTATTGTTCTGCTTTTGTATTTCACGGAGCAGGAACCAAGAGCTTGATGAAGCTCTAGTGGATTTCATAGTGAAAGATTCCCAGCCTTTCACTGTGGTATCTGATCCTGTGGTGGCTAAACTGGATCCCACATACACCCTTCTATCAAGGCAGGCATTAAAGCCATGGTGGAGAGGAGGTATGTGGAAGAAAAGGAGAAGGCCAAGGCAGCCCTGCAGAATGTTGACAGTGTCAGCCTGACCGCAGATATGTGGACTTCCATCAACACGGATGTGTATCTGGCTGCCACCTGTCATGCTATTCATGCAGGTGAACTCTCCACCACCCTTTTGGGAGTTCGGCCTTTTCCCGTCAGTCACACAGCAGAGAACATCACTGGAACTACTCAAGAGCTTTTAAGGGAATGGGGCTCTTGAAGAGAAGGTTAAGTGCTTGGCGACTGATACAGCAGCAAATATGATCGCTGCGGCAAATATTCTGCATGTACGGCATGCTGTCTGCACTGAACTTAATTGTGAAAAAGTCCATGGATGCTACTCCTGGGCTGGAGAATATAAGATCAAAAACAAGGCGGATGGTCATCTATTTTAAATCAAGCACCACCGCAACAGAAAAGCTGCAGCAGATCCAAGTGCAGATGAGCCGTCCTGTCAGAAAACTGATAATTGAGGTAGACACAAGATGGAACAGCACCTATGACATGCTGCAGCGCTTTTATGAGCAGAGGGACACAGTGGCAGCTGCTCTGTCCTCTCTGCCCACTGATTTGCACCCACTGACTGCAAATTACTTTGATTGTGTATCTCAGTGTATAAAGATGTCGCCTTTTCATACTGCCACCATAGAGCGCTCACATGAGAAGAGAGTTTCAGGATCAAAAATAATACCCCTGGTAAAAATGCTAAAGCATGCTTTGAATGGGGTGATGGCACTGAACTCAAATGAAATGGCGTGCCACCTCGGCATGAATCTGAATAGAATTCTGAATGATAAACTCAGTGGAATAGAGACCACAAGCATCTTTTCATTGTCATTATTAACTGGACCCAAGATTTAAAACGCTCGGTTTTCAAAGCCCTGCAAATGTCGAGTCAGCTGTACGGAGGTTAACATCAGAGTGTGCGGCATTGTTGCGCAATGTACCCCATGAAGAGCCATCTGCTTCAAGAGCACAGCCAGAACCAGCAACATCTTCCCAAGGAAGATGACCTTCTGGTCATAGAATTTGGATCAATAGATTTATTTCCATTTAGAGCCTTCATTCCACACTCACATCCAGGAGAGTTGAAGACAAAACACAGCCTTGGCGACTGTGTGTCTGGGAGCCGAATGTGGATTATCTTTGTTTTCGTTCAGGCGCTTCAGCTTTATCTGTGGACCTTGAGTGTCTCTGGTCTCCAATGCTGCTCCAATTGTGGCAAGAATTTTAGCTTCCCAACCGAGTTCGAATATCCTCCAAGATCGATCCAATTTCTCGTAAACGTTCAAGAGTCGTACTCTTGAGTTCGTTCTCTTGAGTTCGTTTATCACATGATGGACTAAACTTTATGTAATGTTTCATTTTCAGTCATTGACCTGTGGAAGCTCTTGGACAGGGACGCTGAAGAAGCCAGAGCGTCCAGGAATGCTGCGGCTGATGCCATAGTGGAGGTGCGACGGCATCTGTCCGCACCTCCACTGGAACGATCACAAGACCCACTGGTTTATTGGACCACACATAAATCCATCTATCCAAGCTTGTACCACCTGGCAAACCAGTACCTGGCAACACCAGCATCCTCTGTGCCCTGCGAGAGGGTGTTTTCTAAAGCAGGGGAAATTGTCTCCAAAAAGAGAAACTGCCTAAAACCCTTGACTGTGGAGAAACTGTTGTTTTTAAAGAAAAATGCATAAGCACCCTGCAGTTTACCCAAGCACCATAGGGCCATACCCCCCTTGCACATAAAATATATAATATATATAATATACATACATGAATAATTGTCAAAATAATTTATATATATATATATACAGTATATATATGTGTGTGTGTGTGTGTGTGTGTGTGTGTGTGTGTGTGTGTGTGTGTGTGTGTGTGTGTGTGTATAAAAAGTATAAGTCAATATATTATTTTTTATCTCCATAGTTAGAGTTAGTATATACAATATATAACTATAACCTTTTTGGCAATGGTTTATTTATCTATTATTCATTATTTATTGATTTAATGCTGGCCTGAAGAGCAAATTTTATTCTTCATGTTTTTAACATGTTGACTGACAAAGTATTGTCAAGTATTTGTAGGATAGAGCAAGAAGGAAAAGCAACTCATGAAATGAAGTTCGCTTCAGTTTTATTTAGAAATTGATACTTTATTAATCCCCCAGAAGGGGGGATTTGTGTGTTCAGTAGTCAACATACATACAAGGACATACAAAAACACAGAGGCATAAAACACAGAGTAGAAGTTACCAACCATGGTCATAATAATAACAAAAGTGTACAAATACAGCAAAAATCCAAGTGCACACTTGCTAGGGGTCATCAACCTTTTGGATGGCTGCAGTACACCCAATACGCCAGCAGATGACCCCCAAGTTCTCTTTCATAGCATTTGTTTCGTGTCTCACATTGGGAACGCCTTCGGCGTGACCACATCAGAAGCTCCTATTGCATTCTGCCAGCCACTATTGGCTGGAATCAAGCGTGTCAGTGTCCAGGGGGCGGAGCCGCTCCCTCTATAAGAGGGCTTGACACCGAATGCGCTATACGTCATTCAAAAACCTCTTCTCGCTACGAGCAGAAATTCTATTTCTAAACTATTCTATTTAGCTAAACTGTCCGCAGACACGAGCGAAAGACTTGGTCGCCGGGCGCTTTGTGCAAGGTTTGCTCCAGTCAGCCGAGTGGTACCGCTCAAGCTAGTCTGTTTCCAAACAGCAGCTCCGAGCTGCCTGCTGTTGGAAATAGCAATTTTTTCGATAACCAGCCAAACCGTGGTCGCAAAACCACCGAAGTAGCCAGCAAACATTTTCTGTCCCTCAAGGCCACTCATGTGTGGAGCAGATCGCCTGTCCAAGGGAAACCTCCTTTACGCAGAATGCAGACTTCACCCAGATGTAGTGAACCTGATCTGGGAACATTACGGACAGCCATCTGTGGACCTCTTTGCGATGTCAGAGAACACTCACTGTCCGATGTTCTTCTTCCTTCGAGACCAGGAGGCACCCCTGGGGGTGGACGCACTGGCTCACCAGTGGCCGAATGTCTTCCTGTAGGCATTGCCCCAATACCTTTGATTTCTCCGGCCCTCGCCAGAGTGAGGGCAGAGGGTCTGACAATGATCCTCATAGCCCCTCACTGGCCAGCAAAGCACTGTTTGGCAGAAATAACCCAGCTCCTTTACCAGGGGCCATTACCTCTGCCAATATACAAGGATCTATTGTGGGGAGGGGAGAAATATTTCATCCCCATCCAGAGAGGCTGGCCCTGTGGGCTTGGCCCATGAGTGGTAAGACTTGAGGACTGTGAATCTTCCTCTGAATGTTGTTGACACCATACAGAGACAGTTTCTTCTGCTGACCTCCACCTTTTATTTGAGGTAGTTTTGTTACATGGCATACCCTTACAGAACACATTTTCTCCTGGAAGAACTTTGCAGACTTAAGCTTCTTGTCGTCTATTTTGGCAGGTATGTTTTGCTCCTGCAGAGTTGAAAAACTTTTTTGCTGACTTTCATCTCCCTTTGGTGCCTTTGTGGTCTGTTCCAACACATCTTCTCTGTCAAGAATTCCATTTACAACTTGATTGAAGAGGCTCCTCAGAGCAACACAATTGATGCTTTGAGTCACAAAAGAAATCGCAATTGTCTCTTTGGAAGATCAATATGATCCATTTACCAGGCGGCTGCTGCCAAAGCATTGTGCCATCTTGGCCACAGTTCTAGCAGTGCTGCTTCGTGGTCGTGACGGTGCCAGGCTCACATCTGGCCTCCAAGTGATTTGGCTCCAAAAACGATGCTGGACAGTCAAATGACATTAGCTCAGATATGTTGTCAGCTTTCAGTCGACACGCCGCAGGGACCACCGGCTTGAATTAACGGCCATGTGTTGGTGAGACAGACCATCTTGACCCATCTGTTGGCAATCAGAGGGAAAAGGTCACAACTGTAGATCACACGTATCATTTCAAGCAGGAATTGCTGGGAGCCACAGAGGCACAATGGAGAATCAAAAATCCAGCCCAGCTCTCTATACGTGTGCATAACTTTTACATCTTGGAGATGTTTGTAGTGGGAGTCAATTTAATAAGAAGTCATAAAAAAAATTGCAGTTTACTCAAACATACTCAACCAAATGTTCATACTACAATCAGGAATAAAAACACTACATGTATAAAATCACATATATATTTCAAAACCAGTAACCAGTTTATACAACCTTTTCAGGTCGCATAACAAGACTTATTATAACAAGCCATTCGAGTGGAAGCCTCCGCTTAGCACACACTAACAAATGCACTTTATTGGCAATGGAGCCCAGGAATCGTTCACAAGAACATATTTTAATATGAACCACTTGAGGGATGTGGCATTTTACCAAAAGTATGGTGTGAGTTTAGAGTTAATTTAGCAGGAAGTCTGAAAGATGCAACTGCAGGCTTAAAAGTTCTTGAATGCATCATAGTGTCAAAAACTAGAAGCAGACAGGACTTGCAGATCAGAAATCTGAATTTTTATCTGAATGTGAAAGTCTCCCAGTGTAAATTACAGGTCAGAAAACTGTCTTATCTTTTTGGAAAATGTGTTCTGTGTGTGTGTGTGTGTGTGTGTGGGGGGGGGGGGGGGGGGGGGGGGGGGGCAAGAGAATCTGAATCTTGATTAAACGAGAGCCAGTGGTACTGTTGGAGCACTGGGTGGTGTAGAGGGTGGAGTGATGATCCAGGCGGCAGACTTTGGGATGAATTGGAATTTGTGGAGGGTTTGTTTGTGGAAGGCCATGGAAAAGGGACTTGAAATAGTTGAGATGTGAGGCGACCAGAGGAGGAGGAGGAGGAGGTGCTGTTCAGGTGATGTTATTGGAACAGAAATGATGAGGAGCTGTGGAGGAAACACTCAGACTCTTAACATGGGGAAGAGTTGGTGGAGTTTTAATTGTTTATGGCTCTATTGTCAGTTTTGGAGAGAATTGATTTGGTGCCAATGAAAAGGGCTTCAGTTTTGTTGCTGTTTAATTGGAGTGAATTGTTAAAGAGTCCATGTTTAAAGATCAATGTAATATTTGGCCTTGTACTGTTCCTTAATGAGTGAATGACACATTAGGGAACTGCTGTGGTTTGGCTTTTCAGCAAATAAGTACTTCTTTAACAACTTTGCTTTTTTTCTAGACTTTCTTGAGCCATGATAATTCAAATATGGAAAATACAAAGTAGTGTATACAAAGAGGAATGTATGATTGTTGACTTTGTTTATGCTTTCTGTTGTGGCAGTCTAAATGGGCCTATACTGTAATTTAGACTGTTCAACATGTATGCAAGTTTCATTTCAGTGTGTTTGGGACTTTTGTTTACATGTAAATAAAGCAACAAGGATTATGTCTGCAACCTGGGGGCGAAGTTGAGATGCGGAAAAACTCAGCCTTTACATTTGTATCCAAGCACATGCTCATAGTAGGTTTTAACCAGACTTGTGTGAATGAGATTATTTTAGAAAACAAACTGGTGTGAACAGTGTTATTTTTGAAAAGTGTGTGAAAATATCTGTTTCTTAAACACCGAGCTTTGTGTGAACGTGAGGGAAAAGCCCGAAAGAGCCACATTTAAAGGTTAATGATTAACTTCACTCAAGAACATATTAGTGATATTATTTGACAACCTGAACCATTTCATAGAGATATCTGTGTGGCATCTACTTGTTAGTAAGAAGGAACCTGTGAAAATGTTGAGATTTGTGAACTTGAAAAGCAGGGAATTTGGAGAAGCAATTGAAATCGATTCTATTTGGGGGGTGTATATGTGCGGGCATGCATATATTGAGAAATACAGACTGCTTTAAGCACAGTCACTGGGGTAAAATATGCTGTATCAGTGTGATCCACTCAACTCATATGGGTGCTGCAAGGAGAAGTAAGGTGAACTTTATTTCTTTTGATAGCAACCGTATCTTATAAAGAGGCTAGTTCACCGCCAGAAGAAGCTCGACTGTGAACAAGATAAGTGGGAGGGCAAATTGCAATCCAACCTTTTGCGCACTGTTTATATTTTCTCCCTATCAACCTGTGTCCTGCATTAAAGGTGCTATGAATGTCTTTTAACTGATTTATCGTTTCAACCTGATGTCCCAGTCAGCAGGTTGGATGTTTTCTGAAGGGAAGGAGGTGTCAGAAAGTTGGCAAACAGTGTGGTTAGATAGCTGAAAGTTCCATTTGCTCTCATATGGAGATGGGTTTTTAGAAGACAATAGTCTTTAGAAGCCACTCCCTGTATTCTGTCAGAGCAACACATCTGGGTGAAGACCAGGGGAACAATATTTTATTGGGCCTCTTTTCCAGTTCCAACAAACCAATTGGTCAGCAGCAGCACTGACATGTTTGGGCTCCTGAAAGTGATGTATTTGCGAGTAATGGAGCACTAGGAGGTGTGTTTGCACTGCACAGGAGCAGATTTCTGTCGCGAGCCACCCCGGAGGCAGAAGAACACTTTGATTTATGTGCAGCAAAGTGTTACCTACTTGGTAAAAGAGATGGAAGAACAACAAAACAAGAGTGGAAAAAAAAACAGTGCAGAGGGAAAGGGATGGGATTTATTTTGGCTTAAAGAGCTTTTCTGAGAAGGTTTCTCTCTCATCAGTGCTTGGAGCCAATCGAGCTGGTGACTGAGTTACGTTCCATCTCTTTGCATTCAGTTGCCCTTTTTCCAGCTGATTTATTTGTCTGCTCATCATTTTGATTCTTTTCTCTCATATTTCCACTTGAATTCATTTTGTATATCTTTGTAGTTTCATTACAACTTCCTTTTATGTTTTTGTGATCATTTTATATCTTTTTGGCTATTTGTATTTCGTCGCGTTTGTATTGTATCACAGTTTGATTGGCTTGCATCTCATTTTGGTTGCTTTATTAGGGGCCAGGCCCGAAAACCCTCAGTCCCTGGGGACCTCTCGCCCTGGACTCTGGCCTGTCAGGGTCGGCCCAATCATGGCCTCTGGCCCCTTTAAATATTGATCAAATATACATTTTGAAGGTTTTAACCAAAAAGGACATTTATTTTGAAAACTGACGAAACTCTAATGTAGCTTGTGGCAAAGAGGCCACCACCCAACCCCAACCCTAATTTTTCCAGGTTCCAGAGATAAGGATCCATTAAGCCACTTTCAGCTGGGGTTGGTCCTGTAACCATTACCCTCGGGTGGGGTCAAAATGGGTGGGACCTAGCTAATTAGCCAGTGATCCATAACCCTAGCCCCTCCATTAGGCCACCCCCTAAATATCAGCTCAATTGAAAAGACTTTGTTAGGATGCTAACTGGTGTGCTTGGCTAGTATCTGTTATCTACCTGAAAATGATACAGGCTACTCCCCAGCTGTCCCTGACCTAGAATCTGGGGTACCAAACTGGCCCAGGATTAGCATTAAAAAGCATTTAAAGCATTAGCATTATATTAGCCTGTCAGCTTGTTAATGTCATAGTGCACATTAGCATGTCAGCTAGTCCACACACTGCATGTTAGTTAAACCGCTTATTGGCATGTTAGCTCGTCCACAAAGCAAACATTAGCATGGGGGCTTGTTTATGTAGTAAAGGATAGCAGGTTATCTCATAAAAAAGGACTTTCATGGTATTATGCAATCCTGGATGTCAATGATGCAACATTGATTGATGCACTGTCAGTTCGTGATGTCATCACAGTGTGTGAGAAGATGGATTTTATCCAAATATTTTGGAAACAACTCTTCAGAATCCACAGTTTTCAGGCAAATATTTGGATAAAATTATCATTTCTTGAGAGGAAAATTTGTCATTTTTCAGTCTGTGTGGGTTTGGATGTAGTCTAAAGCAAACTTTAGACACTTGGAGGCGGAGTTTATGCAGACGCACATTTTTGCTCCATCTGACAGTCAAAAAAGTCATGTTTTATGGAATTTTCCTCACATGTGTTACATCTTCTTGTTCAGCAGATTCTTGTCGTGCTTGCGATCTGTTTGCTTTTTGGCTCAGAGTTACAGTTTAGCCACAGTCGCCACTTGTTCGGAGTGTTCTGTCACGGCTGTTTTTGAGGAGACATCTTGGTTTTCCAATGTATTTGAATGATTGTTGTTTAAATGTATGTATTTTTGTGGTTCTTTAATGCATCTTTTTCATCTTTTGCATTTATTGATGGTTGTTGATTGCTTTCTGTCTTGTGTCAGATGTAATGTCCTTCTTGTTCGTTCTTTGTCTTCAGTTTTGTCTTGAATGTAAATCATGACTATTATGATTACTTTGATGATTTGTTCCGTCCAAAGTATTTGATGGGATGATGGAAGCGTCCTTCACTGCCGCACATCTGCTATATTCTCTATTTTTCCACATGTTACACAGTTCTTCCAATAAAATGTGTATAAACCTGTACACACCAAATTGTAATAGATGGTATCTATATCAACAGCTGACCAAGAATGGGAGTATAGTGACACTGAGGCTAATGGCACACATTCTGCTTGCACATCACCAGCTGCCTCTGTTTTAAGTTTCTGTCATTTTCTGGTTGTTTTGCGTCTATATGTTGAATTTTTGGTTCCATTTTTGCCTTTCTGCAATCAGCTCTTTTATGTTTGGGTCATTTCGTGTTGTGGTTTGGTAGCTTTGCATCTCCTAAGGAATTCATCATTTTGTGGTCATTTGATATTTCCTTTGCCTCTATCTCTCTTTGTGGTTGTTTTCAGTTATGTTGGGTTTCCATGTGGAGTTTCCATGTAGAGTTTTTGTGATCATTTAATGTTAATTTCGCGTCTTTGCGTCTCTCTTTCATTGTCTTTTCTCTCCTGTTTATTTTGTGTCTTCTTTATTTGTTAATCAATGTGTGCTTTGCCTCTTATTGGTCATATTGCAACTTTACTTAGTTGATTGTTTCTCTTTTCCTCCCTTGGTAATAATTTAGTGTCTTTCTATGGCGAGGTTACATTAACTTTAAGTCTTGTCATTTTTTTTTACATGTTATCTATTGCTTGTTTGTGGTACTTTTGGCTCTCCTTTGTCATTGTTCACCTTGTTTTGGTGTTTTGCCATTTTCTAATATTTTATTCTAATTTTGCATCTTTTATTGATTATTTAGCATCGGATTTTGGTTGTGTTGTATCTCCTTTTGGTTGTTTTATGTTTCATTTTTCTTTTTGATTTATTTTCATCTAACTTACTTCCTTTATAGTATTCTGCATCTTTTAATGGTTATTTTATGTCACTTTAGCGTCTGTATTGAGTCTCTGTGTTGTCTATTACAACATATAATTGTCCACATAAAACTTGTTTGGCAGAAGGGATGAACAAAAAACAAAAACCAAGAGAGTAAAAGAAGGAATTGATTCAGCTAAATAAGCTTCATTGAACAGGTTGGTTGCTCGCTGATAAGTAATGGGGTCATTTAGGCAGATGTCTTGTAGGTTTGGTCCATGAGATTGAACATTATCAAACCTTAATGGGTGCCTTTTTTCCCCTCGGTGGCCAGGAGCAATTACACTCTTTAAACTTGTTTTGTTGTGCATCTGTATTTGAAATAACGTTGAGAGGAATAGAGGGGGAAAAACTAGGGTGAATGGTTAAGAAAAGGTATATGGGTAGTAATATTTGTTTGTAAACACAATTGAACAGGGGTGTCAAACGTAAGCCCAGCGAGTCGAAATTGGACGACAAGAGGCTGCAATCCGATCAAACCTCCAAGCAATTTTTTAAATTTTCAAAGAAAACACAGATCTTTTTTTTTTTTTTTAACCATTTTTCTTCAGAGTAGCAAACCAAATACAACACTGAGACCTGGACTGAGATATCATTGATGCTGCCATGAAATGTAGTAAACTGACATTAGCTTCAAAGCCATGTTGTCAAGGTGAGCATGTATACATAATGCAACAGCTATAAGAGAAGTTTTTTTTTAACCTCCTTTCACTGTATTTTACACCAAAGCATTCATTAGAATTGGCTTCATATTGAGACTGTAGTCATTTTCAGTGTTAATTGTTTGGATTTCTGAAAATATATAGATTTTCATCCTGTATACTCTGCACCAGAACAAAAAAAAGTAAAATTTAAAGGTTAGTCTGGAACTATTGAGCTCTATGTGGCCCCTAAAATAAAATGTGTATGACACCCCTGATGAGTCTGCTTACAACATGTTTAACAAAAGATTCCACCTTTTTTTTTATGTGAATCATCAACTATTTGTTGATTTAACCAACCAGCTGCTACTTATAAATCCGAGCCCCTCCATCCCTCAGAGTGGTTAAAAACCAGCCACCCTGCAGCTGCCAGGTTGTGATCCATAGTCCAATGAGAGGATTTTGGCCCAGTGGTATTTTCACTGCTCAGCCCGTCTGAAGTAATGTATCTGATCAGGCTGAAGCAGGCTTTAATTACAGGCTCCTCAGCAACTCTGATTTATGATGGACGGCTGGTGAGGCATGCGTGTACTTATAACGAGCTTCAGAGTTACAGCCAATAACTTAATAACAGCAGGTAAGGTCTCCTAATGGGTTTCTGTGGCGCAATCAACAGCCAATCAATGGGAGATAGAGAGCCGCCTTGTTATCGCTGTCAACAACATAAATTTAACACATGGGGGTAAAGGAGCCAATCAGAGATTTTGTGGTGCCCATGATGAGATAGCATCAACTTGGGAGTTTTACAAGTAGAACGCACTGCACATAAAAAGTAACAGATTACTTTAAAATGCACGTTTGATTTGACTTCCTAAATAAGACCAGTCCTCGTAATGCGCTTCTTCTTCCTTCTCTTGCATTTAAATTTGTTTCCAGTTGTTTCCACTTCTACTGACTTCTGCATGGTCTTTCTCTGATTCACTTGCCTTATGGGTTCTTCCTCAGTATGTGACCAGTCCAGCTCCACCGGATCTTGTTTTGTGCGTTCCCACACATGCGGGGCGACCGTGGCTCAGGTGGTAGAGTGGTCGTCTTTCGGAGTGAGAGGTCGGAGGTTCGATCCCAGTCTACACCGGTCTATGTGTCGAAGTGTCCTTGGGCAAGACACTGGACCCTAAATTGCTCCCAGTGGTCGACTAGCGCCTTGCATGACAGCTCTGTCCCATTGGTGTGTGAATGTGAGCGTGAATGGGTGAATGACTGATATGTGAAGCGCTTTGGGACTGCACTCAGTGTGGTTAGAAGGCGCTATATAAATCTAGACCATTTACCATTTACCATTTACATGGATGTTGTAAAATAAATTCTGGAGAAGAGCTGGAAGGAATTCATAGGACTGGATAATGATGCGGATGGAGTCAAGATATATCACGGAGAACTGGAGTGCCGTACTACACACAGGACTTGCTATCTCAACCTCTGGGAAACGTGTTCATGAACAGACCCAAAGCGGTCCAAGTCGGAGGAATTCAGATACGGATGTGTGTGGATGCTTTGTCATAGATTAGATGTACTGACCTGTCTTGAAGGTTAGAGTTGAAAGTCTTCAGACCATCTGATTCTTAGTCTTCTTTTGGTCACTATTTGCTGGAGTGTCTTTCGAAAATTAAAACTTAAATGTTAATTTCTTTTCATTATAATTAAGTCACAGAATAATCAACACCTCACTCTCACTGTCATCTGTCCCCACCTGCCTAAAGACTGCCACAATTGTCCCCGTCCCCAAATGCTCCACAGTGACAGGCCTAAACGACTACCGGCCGGTCGCCCTAACCCCGGTAGTTATGAAGTGCTTCGAGAGGCTGGTCATGACTCAGATCAAGGACTCCATCGACGTCACTGTGGACCCCCACCAATACGCATATAGGAAAAACCGCTCCACTGATGACGCCATCTCATCGGTGGTCCACACAACCCTCACCCATCTGGAGAGCAAAAACTCCTACGTCCGTCTGCTCTTCCTGGACTTCTCCTCAGCCTTCAACACCATCATCCCGCAGACCCTGGTGCAGAAGCTCCACTCCCTGGGACTGAGCCCCACACTGGGGAACTGGATCCTGGACTTCCTGACCAACAGACCACAAACTGTCAGGATCAACGACACCGTCTCCTCCCCCATCATCCTCAGCACCGGCTCACCTCAGGGCTGTGTGCTGAGCCCCCTCCTGTTCACTCTGCTGACATATGACTGCACGGCAATACACCCCAGCTGTCATATAGTGAAGTTTGCGGACGACACAGCAGTAGTGGGACGCATCACAAACAACGATGAGTCCAAATACAGAGAGGAGGTGGAACACCTGATGCAGTGGTGCAGTGAAAACAACCTCTGCATCAACGGGGAAAAGACCAAGGAGATGGTGGTGGACTTCAGGAGGGTCAGGTGCCCCCCCGCTCCCCTGCACATCGGAGGAGCAGCTGTGGAAGTGGTTTCCAGCTACAAGTACCTGGGGGTACACTTGTCCAAGGACCTCACCTGGAGCGCCAACACTTCCCGTCTGGTCAAGAAGGCCCACCAACGCCTCTACTTCCTCAGGAAGTTGCGGAGGGCGGGTCTGGGAGGCTCCGTCCTGAGGAGCTTCTACCACTGTGCGGTGGAGAGCGTCCTCTGCAGCTGCATCACTGTGTGGCATGGCGGATGCACCGCCGCTGAGAGGAAGGCTCTGCAGAGGGTGGTAAAGGCCGCTCAGAGGACTCCCCACCACCTCGGACCTCTACACAGCACGATGCAGGGGGAGGGCTCTCCGCATCATGAAGGACTCCACCCACCCAGCACATGGACTGTTTCAGCCCCTCCCCTCAGGAAAGCGTCTGAGGAGCATTCGGAGCAAAACCACCAGGCTCAGGAACAGCTTCTTCCTTGAAGCTGTGAGACTAGTGAACTCGAGCCATGTTCCATAGACTCCCTCATAATTTTGCACTACAAACACTTTACACTTTACATTTCTGCTCTTGTATATGTATATATTTTTACGCTCTATATATTTTTATTACTGGCTTACCGGGACCTGAGTCCAAATTTCGTATCATTGTTTTTTTGATATGACAATAAAGAATCCTTGAATCCTTGAATCCTTGAATCCTTGAAGCAGCCTTGTATAAGAAAATGAAAAGGCAGTTTAGATGATTGGTCATTAATTTTTATTAACAGTTTAATCTGAAAAAGAAAAAAATATTTCTGTTAATACATTTCAAATTGATTTTTGAGCCACATTCCCTTCTAGTGACTAGAGTAACTCAAGATTGGTCAGAATGGTGTATTTTTGTGGAATCTCTATGTTCCTCTTGTTAACTAACTCTTCTGGGAGGAGTGGATTGTTGAATCTAAGACTTGGAGGCAGAAAGGGAAATACCAACATGTAGACAGCAGAAAATAGATTATGAAATGCTCAAGCACAACTGGTACTGTTAATGGTGTTAGCAGTTAGACCTAAATGTTGTCACCTACCATTAGATGTTGCTGTCAAGAATACTGTGCTTTCAACGCTAAGGGCCAATCCCAATTCTATTTTGTACCCTTATGCCTACCCCTTAACCATCTGCCTCCAAAACGAGGGCAAAGGCAAAGGGATAAAAGTTTCAGCCCTTAGATTTGGGACCCCCCTCCCCCTCTGCTCACCCCCCCGCTCCTCTCGCTCCGTCTCACAGTTTTGACGTCATAATACGGCGCCGTTACACCAGCAGAGCTGAGCCACGGATATTTGTTGATTTTCCAGCAGAACATCGTCCTGCCGTCCCAAATTCAACGTGTTGCAGTAGCTTGGCTGCTTTGTTTCGTTTTCCGCCGTTACACATCAAGGTGAAGAAATAGACCGAGACGTGGATTACTTCAGTTTTCGCGCTGTATTTGGACTTCAGAAATATTTCCTCATCCACCATGTGAAAGCGGAGGAGCTTCCTTGTTTGCTCGGGGGTCCCTGTTTTCAAAACACCCGTATTAGAAGACTTTGGAACTATACAGTGTAATAATAAAATGTTATAAACACAGTCTCTATGAAACAAATACACACGGAACCTACATACGGCAGCACTACTGCCGTTCTTACTAGTATAAAACACAACAGGTTTAGATAACTTTAGAAGTGTATATATGTCGAGTCCGAGCATAATACGAGTAAAACTCCGTTCGTGCCAAAGGAAAATCCTCATTAGGTAACTGACTGTCTTCACGCTCTGTGATTGGCCAGTCACACAGAGTGCCAGCCCCTCCCATGCTGAAACACTTCTGAGTGAAATGAAAAATAAGAACACACTAGTTTTTAGTGACCCTGGTCTCCTTAATCAAGATTATTTGTGTTGTTTCTGAGGTTTATTTGAACCAGGAAATAAGTTAAATAAATGATTAAACTGAATAAATACCCAGCATCCAGAATGGCATATATACAGTGTATGTGTGTGTGTATATATATATATATATATATATATATATATATATATATATATATATATATATATATATATATATAATTTTATAGTTAATTTTTTTCCTCTAACATTCTGATTTTCTTTTTTACTTGTATCAATAAATAATGTGATGTTCATAAGGCAGAGCTAATTATAGGGGACAATATTAAACGTAACACAATACACGCTACAGTCGCATTTTACCATTATTTATTGTGTATTCATTCATGTATTATTCATGTGTTTATCTTTACAAACTTTGTGAAACAATGTGTGTTTTGGGGTTTTTTTTCTGCCGTTATTCCGTCGTCAGGTCTACACAGAAAAAAACTTTGTGTGCAGAGCTGCAGACTTTCAGGTGAGGGAGGGGCTGAGGGCTCACCACTCACCAGGTGAACAACACAGCGTCGTGCTGCTGACCGATTCAGTGAACAACTCTTTTGAGGTTCGAGCTAACTTGGGCATTCGAGCCGAACCACTGAAACGAAGTGAGTCGGTCATTCAAGCTGAACTCCATCTACGAGCTGACTCAAGCGTGCTGAAAGCCTCATATGACCTAAAGGAGCCAGTAGCTGCTGTGCTTAGCAGTTAGCATTGGCGTCATGGCTACGAGCTGCTTTTAGCAACTATTCGCAGTAGCATGACAGCTGCTTTTCCCACAGGGCGACAACAATGAGTAATGTGATATAATTATGCAGTTGTAGTGAGAGTAGCAGCAGCACAACAGTAACATTTATGTTTTCCTCTGCAGCTTTGACGGCTTGAGTACTGCCTCCACTCCGGGCATTTTATTTTTTTGCTTTTAACTGTCTGCTTGCTCTTAGTTTGACTGGTAGTGTAAAGATAGTTGGACACTTTACCCGTACTGAACGTGGTGCTTTTGAGAAGAATACAGTGAACAAGGCTGACATATTATTTCCCTGTTTTCCATCACTGGATGTTTACATGAATCACCAGGTTCACACATCATTAAAAAATAAACAGTCTTACAGACCACTTACACACATATAGCTGAACACATAAAGTAGCCTATATTGACATGTTTATTGTATATGGCTGTTCATAAAAATAAATATAATATTATAAATCTTACAAATTAAGCTTTATATACTGTATATAGTATATTGTGTTTTTAGATATAAAACATGGAATCTCAATTCTGAGGCTGTTCTGTGAATAGATTTCAGATAAACAATAAATAAAGCAGCTTCTGATCAATCTGTATCAATTTCAGATTTAAAATAATGTACTGATTTAAGCCCCACCCAGTTTCACTTGAATTACGCTCACTTCCGGTTTAGGCCCCACCCACTCCAAGTACAGCTAAGGATACAGATCATTTAGATGGTTGAAGATAGTTGGTGACACTCGTTCATCTATATTAACAACTTTTCCTCAAGATAAATGTTGAATTGATTGGGATTTTTGTGGCGATGACTTGTGATGGCCAAATGAAGCTTCAGTGAAGATTCATGAACCACTGTCTGTATTTTCTGACTCCACCAGGTGGAACTCTTGGTTTGAAGATAGAGGCTGAAAGACTGTCAATGAAGTGTGTTTTCAAACGTTTATTGAACAGACAGTGCCATCTAGTGGCTTCAAAACATATAGAAAGTGGTTCATGAATCTTCATTGAAGCTTCATTTGGCCATCTCTAGCGATGACCATCACACCAGGCAGAATGACACAAAAATATCAAGCAGCCTCTCACCGTAAAATTTCAGTTTTCAATATAGAATGTGCTCAGCTCTGGATAATTTCTCAGGGGTAAAGCACAAATAGCTGAGCCAAATTTTGTGCCGCAGAGATGATTTTGGGTTGGTCGTCCCAGAAATCCTCTCTGTGAGGGGTAATGTTGCTTTTGTTCTTGAACAAAAACAACTGTTTAGTACCGACATGGATGAATAAAAAAAACAAAAAAACAACAACACATTTGTAATGTTAAATCTGGAAAAAATAAAAATAAAAGATTGTGTTTCACCGAGAGGGCACCTTTTCCCTTGCGATTTTCTGCTTGTTGTTTTGGCTTCAAGGTTAAATGAAGCGATTGAGTGTCACTGTACATGCTCGGCCTTTTGTGTTTAAAGGTATACAGGAGGATTTTCCCGAATTTTAGGAAAGAACCGCCCTCTCCACCTTTTGAAAAAAGTGCGCATGCACAACTCTCTACCTGCTCCCGAGACGGAACGCCTACTAAAACGCGTGCGAGAGACGTGCACGAGCCCAGTTCTCCTCGTGCACGCTCTGTTTACAAGTCACAAGTCGGCATCGCTCACATAAGCTCACTTTACAAGAAGATTTGCACCAGAGGGGGTGAAACTGTGTGAAAATGTCCGAGAATAATGCGTCGGGTCGGCCACCGGCATGATGAGGACCGTGTGGAGTGAGCTGCGCGCAGGGACGAGCACGTACGACGGGCTTACGTCATATATCACCAGAATGATTGACAATTGGGAGGACCAGTTATTTTGATGATCCACCCGGAAGAAGAAAATCCTCTACTATACCTTTAAACAAAGGTATCAAGATTAAAAGCTACTTTCAATCAGACAAACTGTCATCAAACAAAATAGACTTCAAGCTGAAAATCTTGTTAGAAATATTTTATAGTAAGGTCCTTTTATTTCCTGAGCAGTGCCTATAACCTGAGATCTCAGTCATTAATAGAGGCCATCTTTTAGGCAGATAGGCTTTAATTAGGATTCCTCGAGTTATTCGAGTAATCCGATTACTAAAATGCCTCGAGGCAAAATTCTCTGAATCGATGCTTCGTTGAAACCACTTCCACCTTTCATGACATCATGTCCACGCAAAGCGCAACATGCAAAATGGAGGAGACCGAAGGAAACGAGCAAGAGGGAGAGCAAAGAAAACTACGTAAACTGTCCAACGTGTGGGATCATTATAAACTAAATCCGTCGCAAAACGCAGTAGAATGCATGTACTGCAAAACAGAATTAGCTTTCCATAGCAGCACTTCTTCAATGCTGATAAGTGCTATAAATAACAAAATGAATATTCTTCTACTCCTTCTTTATTTCCCAGTAAACCACAGAGTGATACTTTGCACAGAGGGCTCCATCATGTTCAACTGCACAAGCTCCTGCGTTCACAGACAGCATTGTGAACATGATTCTCACAGACTCTGTCCACTGTCCATGGTGGAGGATGAAGCGTTGCAACCACAGACTCTTTTAAAGAGCTGAGCGTGCACACAGACACACACCAGTGTGGAGAAAGACAGTTAATTTATTAGTATGCCTCAGGTTTATCTTTGAATTTTTATTTACACCTTCTTAAAATGAAATGTGAAATTACTGTTACTATTGTTTATTTTTGCACTTTAGGAAAAAAACAAGAAGAGTGTAATGTGGCAATATGTTTAAGTTTTTTTGTCATCTTTAAAATCCAGAATATGCCAGTGACACTTAAATTCACTCTTTTCTTTGTTTAAAGAAGCAGCTACCAGTGCAGTTATGTTAGGTCTGCCACTAAAAATATGTATCTCAAGACGAATTGAATTGGTTGTTTATTTAACTGACTTCTATTATTTTATTCTCTCTGCCATGTATTACTATTAAATTAAGTTCAAGTAAATTCCTTTTTTTTTTATATATCCGATTACTCAATTAATCGCCAGAATAATCGATAGAATACTTGACTATTAAAATAGTTGTTAGCTGCAGCCCTAATTAGGCCTGTGATTTGTGGCATTCGGGTCATAATTGGGGATCAGTAGACCAATGAATGTTTAAAACATATCCAGTTTCTTTATAAACGCCAGAGGCTATCCAAAAAAAACCCACAATTTTTCATGCATACAGTCAGACAATATTATGTTTGAAAGGTAATACATACTCAGCAGAACTGAGAATTGTTTTTATACCAATGGAAGATTATTTTACTCTTCTCAATTTGTATCAGTTTGTATTGATGCTGCCTCCGACAAACTCTAAATCTGGGATGTCAAAGTCAAATACACAGAGGAACGGACTGATTCAATGTTTATTAAAACATATTGAAATGATTGCACATAGCCTATTGAACCAAGACCAAACACAGTGGATATTATTTGATCATTAAATGAATAAAGCCATATTTTCTTATGGCTCTGAGTAATTTCAAGTGAAAACATCTTTCAACAGGCACACTTACAAAAATACACTTCCTTCAAAGAAAAATCACATGTCTTGTACATTAAATGAATAAAGCGATATTTCCTTATGGCTCTGCCAGTGATTTCAAGGGAAAACATTTTTCAACAGGCAAAGAGCAAAAAGTAAATTTCCTTCAAAAACAAGATATGTTCCTTAATATCAAGATAAATGCATAAATGAAATTGCATGCATTATAAACTAAAAATGCATTATTGTGCTGCTCTAGGATCTAACTAATCACTGCTTTCAAAAAGTAAAATGAGAAAATAAAAAATAAATCAAATCAGTTGTATTTTTTCTTATGGCTCATATCTGCAATGTTTCCTGAGTCCATTCAACTGAAAAAAAATACAAATCAATCTATGGCACACAGACCAAAAAAATACCTCCTTCAAAGAAAAATCACATGTCCTGTAATAACAAATGTAAAAATGTAACTGAATTAAACACTGAAAATATATTAATGCTTAGTGACGCTCACTGGTCTCAGACTGACCCTGATACTTGGTGGTGTCTCATCTTTTGTACAAGTTCATCAATGTCCGGGGTCAGGCTCTGAGCTGAGGAAATCCTCAGGATTGAGTCAAGATGTTCATCAGTAAGATGTGATCTTTTGTTTCACTTCATCAAAGAGAACAGTTGTTCACACAGGTATGAGCTGCCAAACATAGAGAGCGTCTGAGCAGCTCCTATTTTTCCTTCAGTGTGTCATTCCACTGGAGCTCAATCAACTCCATTTGTAGGTTTGGTGGTGATCTTTCCATATCAACTGCAAAAAGATTGCTGAGCAGCTCAAACCTGCATTTTTGGGCTTTAACGTCGGCAAATCAATGTCAGAAGTCGGCAGCAAGTATGTTGAGTTTATCAGCGGTAGAGAGCTTCTCTTTCAAGGTCTGGCAGCTCGGAAAGTGGCTCAAGTTTTCTTTCTGCATCTGCACCTCCCACAGACGCAGCTTGGTTTTAAACGCCGTACTGTACGTACTGTACATGTCAGAGATAACGTGCCCCCGTCCTGCAGCTGCAGGTTCATTACATTCAGATGGCTTGTGATGTCGCACAGAAACGCCATTTCACACAGTAAAGTTTCATCTTGGAGCTCTGTAGTGTATTTCCCTTTGCTTTCCATGAACAGACAGATCTCCTCACGCAGCTTGAAACATCTTTTCAGCACCTTTCCCTGGCTTAGCCATCGCACCTCTGTGTGACAGGGCAAGTCACCATACTCTGTATCCAACTCGCCCAGAAATGCCTTGACCGGGCGGCGATTTAAACCTTCGGCTCTAAGGAAGTTAACTGCTTGCATTATGGTGCTCATTACATTTTCTGTTTTCAAGGCTTTGCCACCCAACGACTCCTGGTGTATGGCGTATGACAATGATAAGCTGTCAGCACACCTGTGACGTTTTCCTCCCGCATTCTCTCATGGATCGTTGCCACCAATCCAACTCTGTGCCCGCCTGTTGTCAGTCCCACAAGTTTTTCCCAAGGCAGCCCCATTTCATTGACACATCTGGATACGTCTTCATACAGATCTTGTCCTGTAGTTGTGCCATGCATTTGATGTCATCCCAAAACCTCTTCTGTTCTGCACAGGCTGGAGTCCACTCCATGGATGAAAATGAACAGCTGGGCAATGTCAGTGTGTCGGTGCTCTCATCCACAGCAAGGGAATATGCGATAACATCTTTTCCCTTTCCCACAAGCTGTTGTTTTAGATCGGTGGAAAGCTGGTCTCCTCATTCAGCAAAGGTGTTTCTGCTCAAGCCCACATTTAAAAATAGTTGCGTTTTGTCTGGGCACACGGCATCACAAACTTTAAGCAGACAATTTTTGTGGGATTTTAAGATGTCTTCTGCCACAATAAACCTAGCCTTGACAGCAGCCTCACTTTGTGATTTGGCTTTTGTCAACAGAGCCTGCCGGGAGTTATGACCTCGTTTTAATTCTTCTACCGTGTGTAGCCTTTGTTCATGACCATATTCTTGTACTTGTCTGTGTGTTTCTGAGATGTTTCATAGTGCCTTCTTAGATTATATTCTTTTATCACAGCCACACTTTCTCCACACAGAAGACACACAGGTTTGCCTTTTACCTCCGCGAACATGTATTCTGCCTCCACCTGGCTTGAAACCCACTGTTCTCAGTGTCCACCTTTCATTTAGCCTTATTTAGGGAGGGGGTGGGGGGGTTGCTGAAAGTTGACCACTGCTCTGTCTGCTGATAAATAATGAAGCCGAGGCCCGGGGTTTGCTGCACCGCAGTTGGCGTGCAATGAGAGCCCGCCAACGCCTCGCAGTGCATTGAACTCACGGTGCATTGTGGGGAATGTAGTGTTACGCTGGTGCGTGCAAAACACCAGCCGGCGGCTTTGGCCTGCGGGCCGGTTCTAATAGTAATTAAATATCATCCCAGGGGCCATAGATAATTCGTTCATGGGCCGGATCTGGCTCACGGGCCTTGACTTTGACATATGTGCTCTAAATGGTCTCCTTTTTTTTAATACCCTTTAGAGTAGCTCCAGATCGGGCAGCCAACAGGAGAGTAAGGGTCGGTTGAGAGAGCTGCCAGTGGGTCATCCCTGCCATCTAACCGCGCTTTAAGTCTGTTCCAATGTGGTGTCTGTGTCTTCTCTCACCCCAGAGGTGGTTGGGGGGAAAGACAGACTGCATGCAGACTTGCCAAGTCATTGGCCTGAGGGTCCGAAGACTCTGCCAAGGCTTGGACGAGCCCTTCACAGTGAAGCCTCTCGAACTCACACAGAGGCAGTGATCAGTGGGAAAAGCCTCACATTCAACATAGAGACCCAGAAGTGGACACATTTAAAGCAACTTGTGATCCTGAGGAAGACACAGGAAGATACTCCAAATACCTGTTATTTCTGAAAAGTGATACTGTCCTCATATGTTAAAGAACATAGTCAGGGTATTTTTTTTTTTTTTTACACTTTCGTGGATATTATCTAATTAGATTTGTATTTTGTTCACTTGGTTGGAAAGTGCCCTGTAACAACCAATGATATAACAATAGCAAATAACATATGTCATGTCAAAATACAGTTGTTGTCTGGGCTGGATGATGTCGCTTTTCCATAATTTTCCTCGTTATGTTTCCAAAAGGTCATCATGGAGGAGAATTGGCAAACGGATATGCAGAACTTGATGCAAAATAGAGTTTATTCTCATGCAGACCCAAACCCAAGTCATATCATGATACAGACTAACGTGTTCTTTTCCTCTTTTATATGCATCTGACATTCCATACTTGGTGAGACGGACCTTGGCTCATCTGCAAAAGCAAAGCAATTGGATTTTCTGTAAATACCCAGAACTTTTAAGAGAAGATGGTAAGCACATACAATAGATCGATTCTATATGCAACACAATACACATTTTCTACTTTACTTATGTATTTCTGTTAACTCGTCAAATGCATTCACCCATATAAACTTTGCTCAACACACAATACCTGTCAATTATTTAAAATCCCTGTATACATGACAACTGCGCTTGAAGATACGGACAACACACATTTTGGAAAAGAGCTTCTAAGTTGGAACTTTTCAAAAACACTCCAACTCCATCACCATGGAAACATGCAATTTTTCTGAACCGTTGCTACTGCGCATGTGCCCCAATACTATAGGAAGTAGACGGACAACAACGTTTGCCTCCAGAGTGTTGTGACTCCTCGTGCACATTCTCCTTGGTGTTGATAGTTTTGTTGAGTCACCATGATAGGACTCTAACACTCACTCCATCCACTGGAATCAATTTGTTGTTCAATATTTCATCACTGAGCGACTTCCGATGGAGACGTCCACTCCACCAACCAAGCCACAGCTCCCTAAAACTTAAAGTCATTTCATGGAGAGTTTTCATAAATATAATGAAGTAAAGAGCTTTATTGTTATATGTACACAAACACGCAGTTCGGTATAGAAGCTAAAAGAGCTGGGGAGATGGGGATGGGGCAGGGGAACGTGTATGCTTTTTGCTCATTGATTTTTCACTGTGGGTTGAAAAACAAGAATGGCGAAGAGTGCGGTGGATGTTTGTGTCCTTGGTTTTGGACACAGCGTAGTAGAAATTGAAATTCTTCCATGATTTCTGTCAGTGTTGGCATTTTCCTTTCTGTGACCGAGCCATGCCACTTCTAATCTACTCCTCTCTCCTTTGTCTCACTGTTTATATCCTTAAATCCCTTCTCCAGTCGTCTTCTTTATTTTCTACACCCTTGGTTATATGAGGGTACAGCCAGGGTTGGGAAGGTTACTTGAAAACTGTAATCCGTTACAATTACAAGTAGTGATGAGAAACCCGACTCCTTGAATTGACTCACGGGTTTTTGAGTCGTTCATCCAAGTGAATCGTTTGTCTGAGTCATTTGAGTCATTTGATTCAGTTGCGCATGCGCACTACTTCCACCCGCTCCAGGACCTGGAGGCTCAGCTGAACTGCGACATGAACCCTGGGGGAGAATCATGTATTCATAGTAAAATGCTGAAACACTTCTGAGGAAAATAAACAATAAGTACACATTAGTTTTTAGTGATCCTGGTCTCCTTATTCTCCATTATGTGTGTTGTTTTTGAGGTTTAGTTGAATCAGAAAATAAATTAGATAAATGATTAAACTGAATAAATACCTGGCATCCAGAATGGCAGATATACAGTATATATTAATATATACATATGATTTTTGTTATTTCCTTCCAACATTCTGATTTTCTTTTTTTTACTAGTATCAATAAATAATGTGATGTTCATAGGGAAGAACTAATTATAGGGGACAGTATAAAACGTAACACAATACACGCTGCAGTGGTATTTTAACATTGTTTATTGTGTATTTATTCATGTATTATTCATGTATTTATCTCTACAAGCTTTGTGAAACAAACAATGTGGTTTTTTTTTCTCCGTCGTCACTCAGAAACTTTCTGAGCGGAGCGCCGCTGCAGATTTTCAGGTGAGGGAGGGGCGGAGCCTCACCGCTCACGAGGTGAACGACACAGCGGAAGTGCTACTGACCGATTCAGTGAACGACTCTTTCGAGTTTTGAGCTGACTCGGGCATGTGAGCTGAGCGCCCGAGTCAGCTCAAAACGGAACGAACGGAAACGAGGTGAGTCGGTCATTCGTGCTGAACTTCACCTACGAGCTGACTGGAGCTGCTGAAAGCCTCATGTGAATGTAAGGAGCCGGAAGCTGCTGTGCTTAGCAGCTAGCGTTAGCGGCTCGGCTACAAGCTGCTTTTAGCAGCTCTTTTAGCATTACAGCTGCTTTTCTCACAGGGTGACTAAAGTGAGTAATGAAGTTAGACTAGCAGCAGAGCAGTGACATTTATATTTTCCTCTCTGCAGCTGGAGGCTGTAGCAAGAATGACTCAGTGAACGAGTTAATGAACGTGAAAACTCGTGAGTCACCGTTCAGTAAAGTGAGTCATGGGTTTTGAACGATTCGTTCAAATTCGATCATCACTAATTCCAAGTTACTTGTCAAAAAATGTAATCAGTAACTTACTCTAAGTACTAAAATAATAAAGTAACAAACCAGTACTTTTAGTTACTTTTGGATTACTTCACCAGCAAACATAAAAAATAAAGACAAGAAAGAATAGAATGTGTGGTCTGCTCACTGTATTGACACGTCTGATACACAAATTGCACTGAACCAGTTTTGAACTAAATCAAAACTCAGTAACCAATCAGGTGTCGAACACTGACTTTTATTTAAGGAATCAAAACCACAATACAAATAAAGGTTTTAATTTCTATTCAAGAAAATGTGCCCCTCTCTCTCTCTCTCTCTCTCTCTCTCTCTCTCTCTCTCTCTCTCTCTCTCTCTCTCTCTCTCTCTGTCTGTCTCTCTCAGCACCGGTACTGGTATTGGTATTGGCAGGTTACTGGCAGGTAATGAGCTAATAAAACTAGTTAACAGAGTCCAGGTGTGTATCAGTGAAAGTGAGAGGGTTTTATCCTACCAGATGTTTCTTCAGGTGAGACTTCTAGTCCCTGGACATTCACAGCACTTTCACGGCTGGGAGGGTTCGGGTCATTAGCATTGTACAGAGAGATTAAGAGATTTCTCCCACTTTAAAACATAGTGATGAGAGCAACTGGCTGCAGTATCCATGGCAACGCGTCAGTGCCGGCCAGCCTGAAAGCATCAGGAAGTGTCACAATACCAGCGGACGGGGCATGTTACAGCTAAAGTTGTGGTTTATTGCATCTGATTTTCTATTGTAATCCTGCTCAGTAATCCCAGTTTTTATCGAATATCGACCTGTAATGAGATTACACATTTTTTAATGTACTGTAATGGATTACAGTAAAAAAAAAAAATGTGTATCCTAATTACGTAACGCTGTTACAGGTAATACGTTACAACCCAACCCTGGGTACAGCTCAGGACCTGGCTGGAGCCAGCAGCCTGTCTTGGACAGTAATGGTGTGTTTCCACCGCACAAAAAGTGCAGAGACAGAACTGAGCCTTACGGAGCGGTGTGGCAAAGCGTAAAGGTTAAAAAGTAGGATATGTGATGATACAACAGTATCTCAGACAGGCCTTATGAATCATCTGCTGTTGCTGTTCACATTCTCCACTTTGCATGAGTTGTTTTGTTAACTTTAATTTTTTGCAGCCACAGAGCTGCAACTTCCACTTTGGTCCCAAGAGAGCGAACACTCCGGTGACTTGCCCCGCACTGAGCATGCCCCAGCTGGCCTTGGCATAGAGCCGTGCCGGTGCGCTGCACTGGGACATGGGAGCCCTTAGCTTTCTGCTCAAACCAAGCTGCTACAGCAACTCCGCGCCAGAACATGGAGGCTGTTCCGAGCGCTCCAAGCATCTGTCTTTGCATCACGTCTGTGGTCCGTCCCTGCACCGTGCTTCCTGCCCAGCCACCAGAGTGGCGGAGAGCCATGCCAACCTGGGGAATGGGTTACCTGGGGACCCCGGCGTGG
This sequence comes from Blennius ocellaris, assembly GCF_963422515.1. Taxonomy (NCBI): domain Eukaryota; kingdom Metazoa; phylum Chordata; class Actinopteri; order Blenniiformes; family Blenniidae; genus Blennius; species Blennius ocellaris. Next base: position 2,327,677 of record NC_137669.1, read on the forward strand.
CACAACCGGCAGCATGACCGGCAGCGCGGATGCAATGCTGCGAACAGAAAGCTCAGACGTGATGCAAAGACAGACCGCGGCACACCGGAGTGTGACTGGCAGCCCGGGTGCGAGGTTTCTGTTCAAACATGATGCAGTGGCGACCCAGCTCGGCTGCATCGCGTTTGGACAGAAACCTCAGACGTGATGCAAAGTCCTGAGCCCCGGTCGGCCCTTGCCTCACATCCGCTCTTTCACAACCAACAGGAAAGTTGAGCAGCAAAGAAAAGAAAAGAAAAACTGTCCTTCCATCTGGAGTCCTGGGGTGTGGCCTTAGGCAAGCCATAGTAACCCCTTAGCCTCCCTTGCCAAGGTATAGGCACCGTGGGCTTATGAGGCTCGTTAGCCTTGGCTGGCGACTCATCAAGAAGAGAGAACTCAAACATCAACCATTGCTGTCTCGCGACCTACCCTTTCATGGGAGACACTTCGGGAGAATACCCTGAGAATAAATCCGGATGTGGATGTCCGTTAGGCGAGCCTTCCTTGTTACCATATTGTTCCGGCAATTCCTGCGTCATCCTGATGCCAGGCGTACCTGCTCTGCATCTCCCCAGGATCCCACTGGCTACGAGGGAATGAGCGACCTACTGTATGGGCAACAGTTAGTCCTCCATATCAATCTGCCCCGGCTTGCACCTGGAGAAGTTTCTCAGCGTAGGCACAACACAGGGACCAGAAGTCTACCGGTGATAAACCCATGCTGGTTTGGGGGAAAAGAGCAGCACGGAAGTCTTCAATCAAGTCTTCAAACCAGGAACCATCAGTCTACATCTGTGCCATATGCCAAAGAGACTGTCATTCCCACATTAGCCTATTTAGCCACACCAAGAAGTGTGCCTGATACTGGTGCATCCCATCATCTTATGAGATGGACGGAGGCCGCCACCACCGGTTATTTAAGATATCAAATTGCATTTTCACCAACCACAGTGACATTTCAGCATTAGCATCAGCTCAGGAATTCATTTCAGATTAACAGATGTCAGCAGATTTTTAATTTCCAATATCAAAAAGTGGGTGATTTTTTTCGGGGGGGGACAGGTCGCCTAAATTACGTAAATCTCTTTATTCTCACATAAAGACAGAACGGAGCTAACAATAACATGAGGAATACAATTAAACTGAATTTCTGTTGTTTTCTGGACTCATCAACATATTTCAGTCCATGACAACTTCAGAAAACGTTATCTTACATTTTCGATACAGCCTATGTGGAAGACACCTTTAAGCATAGATAGAGGACCGACATGTCATCCATAAACTTGCTTTATGGATGACATCACACACAGGGCTGTATAAATAATATATCACAATTTTATTATTATATCAGCATGCACAGTATACATATCACAAAAGACTGACATTGTGCATTCTCCCTCTGCAAATTCAAAGTGGCAGAACTTTGAATAGTAAAGAAAAGTTCAATTAAATGCAAATAATTCACTTAAATATCATGCATTTCAAATGACAGCCAGTGAGAAACATTCACGCACAAAAATCAAGTAAAAATGACCAAAAGCTGTAAAAGTCCACAGACCCCTCTTCTTAAAACTGCTGATGCAGAAGAAAACAGTGCTTTTATTTTACTCAAATGATCCTGATCACACTGATGTTCTCACCAAGGAGCATTTAACGCAGTAGAAGCTGTGTTCCAGATGATTTGTGCTCACACCTTTATCGTTCTGTAGCACTTCTTTGATGGTCGCGGTTCAACAAGGGAGGTGTATTTTGGGTGTCTGTACAATAGGTACATACTTCTCTCCGAAACTCAACTTTTCTTTAATCCATTGGACACACTGAGTGGAGAAGTGTTTTATATACGATTGCTGATGTGTGCACTCCTGAAAACAGGCCATTTGCAAATGGAGCCTTCCTGTTAATAAAATACAGCATTTATGACTTCCCCCATTTCATTTTCACATTAGTTGTAACCCTAATCGGATTGCAATTACTTCAAAAATGTGATTGCCTTTGAATATGGATATGCAGTTGGATATGCAGACTGCACGTCATACGTCATCCCACATTTTCCCCTCCTAGGCAGCTTAATATTTCATACCCAGAACTCGATTGGCCTGGACTCCTTCACCCACTCACAGATTTGGAGGACTCGTCCACACGGGGAATTAAAGTAGCTCTGCCATGTGTGACCCTTCACTCTTTAACGAGACTGTGCACGCCCATCTTTGATCCCGCTGCCTCATGGAGGAAGATTTCATATGATGGTGCCTCACAACCAGTCTGCTAATGAGACGAGCCCCTGGCTGCACATTTCCATGAGTTTACCTGCCATCTTCTTATGTTTGAAGAAAAACATGCCCGACACGTTGGTCATTAGTTCTCCTCTAATCTGGTGATGGAAGGGAGAAACCTACACATTCAGCTGTGAGATTTGTGCCTGTTCTCTTTAGAAAACGAGAAGAAAAAACGATGTATTTTGATACAAATGTACATGAGTACAAATGCATGCGTACAAACCTTTCCTCTGTGAACGTTTCTGTCAGCTGTCATTGACGATGGTGAGGTGACACAATAGTGTCAGTCAGCCTCTGACTACCACCTTGTTTGTAAACCAGTGCCAACGCTGTCGTTTTTAATGAGGTTTATAATGACAAACTGTTGTTCTGCACTGTGTCAGGAAGCCCTTAAGTGCATGTGCCTGTGTGTGCATGTGTGTTTCATAATTAATGAGTGCAATTTTGGCTGATGAATGCAAGAAGCAGACAAGCAAAAAAAAAAAAAAAAAAAAACCCATAAAGGTCTCATGATCTTGGTGGCGCAACTGCATTTGTTTCACTTTTAAACCTGAAAAGTCAGTGCCATGGAAAATGTATTTCATTTTCAAGAGCAATGAGATAAAAGCACAGATATGGCACTTACTTTGTGTAATTAGCTAATGTTGCTGGAGTGTATCTGAAGCATAAGGTTAACTGAGTTCTCCACCTCCTCTGCCCTCTAGGACAGTATCTGTACCAAGCTGGCATCAAAGTGCTTTCTCCAGGACACTACGATTGAAAAAAAGAAAGAAAAAGCAGATTCCCGAGATTCATTGAGGTCTTTGAGGAAATCATTTGCATTCAACCCAACCAGGTAGTTAACCTTACTGACACGTAGGAGCAGTGGGTTATTGGTAGATAGATTCAATTCCAGGAAACCATCGCCTCACTTGCCCCAGTGCAACTGTATTCATAGGGGGATACCATTACCAAGAAAATGCACAGCCAGACTGGATTCTTATTTCCTGGGACACACGACATGCCTTAGCAGCGTGAGGACCCATCAGAACCCCCTGCTTTTTAGTCAGAGCAGGTTCAAACAACCGCACATCCTTCGTGAGGATCCACATCTGTAACCACTGCGCTCCACTGTCAATATGGAGTCTGGTTTCGATGTGTTGGTAACAGTGTTGGAAGCAAAATCATGTCACTGACACATGGAACTAGTTCTAAGGTCTAGTGATTCTGCGGTGACTAAGCAAGGCAGTGGTCCCATATGAAGATGATGCAGGCAGGAAGGCAAATGTAGGGACCTACGACCTAAGGACTAGGAATGAGCCCTACTCCAATGAGCCCGGGTAAAGCATTTTTGACAAGTACGAACGTGATACGAGTAAAACTCGTCAATATCCATGTTCCTCCTCAAGGAAAACCCTCATTTGGTAACTGACTGTCTTCATGCGCTATGATTGGCCAGTGACACACAGTGCCCACCCCTCCTGACACACATCTCTGCAGCCAGAGCTGTGTGCTCCACTCTCTCTCTCTCTCACACATACACACACACACACACACATACACACACACACACACACACACACACACACACACACACACACACACACACACACATACACACACACACACACACACGCACACGCACACACACACACAGTGACTGAACTCTGTGCTTGGCTTGACTCTAGCTCACGCTGTACTCTTCAGCTCGCCTCTATTTCAGTTTGTAAGATATTTAAAGTTAGTTGGTGAATTTGTTTCATAACGTACGTGGTGCATTTAACAAGACAGAGCTGAAAACAGCTCATGTCACGTCGGTCACTGCCTCCACTCCAGCCGGGGGGGTTTTGGGGTATTTTTTTTTACCGTTTACTTGCTCTTAGTTTGGCTGGTGATGTAAAGACAGTTGGAAAACGTATTGAACATATTGCTCGTATTGAACGCGGTGCTTTTGAGAAGAATACAGTGAACAAGGCTGACATATTATTTCCCTGCTTGCCACCACTGGATCTGATGGCAAACATGGATTCTGATCAACCCATATCAATTTCAGACTTAAAATATTGTACAGATTTAAGCCCCTCCCAGTTTCACTAGAACTACGCCCACCTCCGGTTTAGGCCCCGCCCACTCATAGTACAGATACGGATACATATAATCTAGATGGTTGAACAGATACAGATACAGATAGTGGTGTACTCGCTCATCCCTACTAAGGACTTACATACTACGTAGCATGTGGTAAGAAGATAGAGACCCCTACTTGTGTTTGAAAGGGCCCACTAGTGCACCAGTGGTCACGCTGTGAGCTTAATGGTCTGTTAATTGATCTGGATCACTGTTTGGTGAAATCCAACCCCCGTTAGGGCAGCAACAATGAAGAATTTCTCTCATCTTTGGTCTCCATTGGGTTTTTACATCTCTCATAATTTTTTCATTTAGCTCAGAATAGCCTCTGAGAAAGTACAAAGTGTCTTTGGCATGCCGAAGTGAAGATTACCAATAAACAGTACGAGAAACCTCTCAGTCTCAAGAGTCTTCAGGACTGTGATTGGTGGCTGGCTGTACATGTAGTTCCATCAGTGAAAGTACCTTTAACGTAACAGTGCAATCTCCCGTGAATACAGAATGTATTACAAACATTTTCGAACATCGAACTTCGATTTTCAGCAAAAAATTAGATAAGACTTTGGAAGACTATTCTTTCTTGCATGAAAGAATAAATGTGTCGGTGTGATGGAGGTAAAAATGCATTTTTATTAATTATATTTTAAATGTATGTTTGCTATTGTTATGTTGAGTATTAGTGAATCTTATCTCAATAGATTATTTTTATTGCCAACGTTTTATTGATTTTGCTTTATTTTTGAATCGCCTTTTGCGCGCTGTCTCGGTAGTCCCTCCCGGGCTTCCGTAGTTCCTCCCACCTCAGTGGGCTGAGGATTAGTTGTAGGATAATTCACTCCCGCTATATTGTGCTGTTTTCTCTTTAAATTATGGTGTGGTGTCATGTTACTGAGCTGTTTTGTTTTGACCTTTATTATAACGTTTGGAGACGTAGTTTAATTAATTTTGGCGCGATTTGCCAGTGAAGGCATGTCCTGTGATGTCTGCACACAGCGCAGCTCGCGGGAACACTGTTCTTGTTTTATGTTTAGAACCAGAGTGCACAAAAGCAAATGAAGAGAAGATTAATTTATTTTGGTCTCTTCTGCAGGTATGTTTTAAGTTTTTACTTTTTTCTGTTCATTTGTTCCCCCTTGTATTGTATTATGTGTCCACCAGATAGCAGTGCATGTTGTATTTCATTTTATTCCATTGTTCAGACTTGACGTTGAAAGTTTACTTTTAAAATGTTGAGAGTGTTGGTTTTTATGGCTGAGGGACCAGAGTGCACAAAGGCAAATGAGAAGATTCATTTATTTTAATCTCTTCTGCAGCTAATAAAAAAAAAAAACTGGAGAACACTCAATCAACTCGTCATCATTGAAGTCCTAACCACATGCATCACTCCCTTTACTTCAGCTAAAGGATACAAACTGAATACAACATGATCTCTATAGAAAGGTGTTGAGTTCATCGCAACTGTCCAACATTTCTGAATGCTGCACTGCTCCTTCTGTCTCGTCTCTTAAAGTTCACAATGTTGCTGGAATTGAAAACTTGATCTGCCCTAAAGAGTCAAAACTCAAGTGGAATATGTATTTGATTGTGACAAGTTAGAGAAGAATCTGGAGCAGGACTGAGAAACGCTATACCAAACCTGAGTTAATGTGGAGACGATGGTCCAGGTCTGGGAGCAGTTTTAAATATCTGCAAGGGTACCTCAAAATGTTCTTTGATGGAAAACTGGACTTTTAATATTGATCAAATAGGAATGTTCTGTTGAAGGCCTTTTCACTTTTCCCTTTGTTTGTCATTCACACTCACACTCAAAAACCAAAAATTACTGGAGACTGTAGTGAAAAGGTGCTCCAAAATCGCACATTACCCATTCAGTCAGTGATTCCTGATCAACATGACGGGGGCCAAAGAGTCAAGGCCTTACAAAGCAGTTTGATAACTTTTGATCACCAAGCTGTCGCAAATTCCGATGAAAATATGGTGCGTTGTCACTTGAAACCATTTTATAAAAAAAGCTTCTTCTTCTTCTTCTTCTTTTGTAAACAGTCAGTTTTTATTTATCCAGGACTGTAGAGAGATTGACCACTGTGTTCACACAGTTTCTCATGCATTGTAAGATGATGGACATCATGACCTCAAGGAACTTCACTTGTTCAGATTCCATTAGGTGTTCATCCTTCGGTGGCTGGTATTTCCTGATGTGTTTCATAATGGATGAGAAGTCCATCCATTGAAATCAGAACATGTCACATAACCATCTGTTTGAAATGGGGAAAATGCAGGACACAGCTGTAGAGCCTGACGACCCAAATGTTAGTGATACAGTAGTTTTTTTAAACAAACCTGATGTGAGTCAACATATAGATTAATCATAACTCAGTTGATGAGTCCCTTTAAACTGTGTGCTCCTAATATTCAGAACTCTTCTGAAGGTAATTATAATAAAACTGAGAATGAACGTAATTGAGCTCTGTGGTATTTTTTGCACTATTTGTTTCAGCAGAAGGAATGATGCGGTTGCAAAGAATTGTAAAAGTGTTCTTTTCTCAACCTCTGTGTTTGCTGTTAGAGGAACAGTTTGTACGAGAGATTGAATGAGAGTCTTGGTGTCCTGGTCCTTAAGGGTTTTTTGAATGAGGAAGAAATGGAGAAGAAATGGAGCACATAAAAATATCCATCAACAACTGAATGTGTGCAAAGCATCGATAACAACAGATGACGTTGCCGGTCAACATAGCCTGCGACATTCTTAAGAAAATATTCAGTTCTATAATCATCATAAATTGTGTGATTGGATCTTGATCATAGTCCAAAGCTACAAAACATTTTTATTGCAGCACATTCTCACGTTTGTCTCTGTCGTATCCACGGAATTAAAAGGAATATCATTGCTCCTGGTTTAAAATGATCATAATCAAATGAGTAGCACTAATGCTAGATTCGGCACTTGGTATGGAAGCACTATTTCCTGTCAAATCTGTTTTGAAGCTATGAATTATGACAGAACTCAGGTTCAGCTACACATCAAGACTGAGGTGGAATCTCGTTCTCAGCTTCAGTATCATTGACATAACATGGCAATCAAGCCCTGCTCATACAACGACATCAACTTTGGAGTTGCTAAGATTATGATTCTTAGCATAGAAGTCTTCAAAATAGATGAACAGTGAGCTATCAGCGGTCCAAGTCACAACACCTGACTAAAGTGTGAAAATTACAAGACATCAACTGCTGTCAATAAAAACAACCGTTATCTTCACACTGATATAGAAAGATGAAATGGATCAATTATATTATTAATTAGAATTTTTTTTTTTTATAGATGATCGGACAGATCAAAGCAATACAGCTGATGCAGCAAGACGCTGCGCTTAAATCAATTTTTTTAACCTTCCTGTGTTTGGGTCAAATCGGACTGATTTACAACTTAAAACACTCATAAATATTGTGTTTTACATCTGATTGCCTCAAGGCCTTATGATATCCTCCACACTATGCACTTGAACATCTAAAAGTGATGATCACCTCTTTCATTGAATTTTGAGTGTTTTAATTAACCTTGTTATAACCTGTGGTGTTCACGATGATATATTGGATCATGTCTTCACACAGACTAGAAGGTGTCTGTTAGGTGAACCCATCTCTTTCCCACGGTTTTATGCCTATCTCTCACATGAACCACACCTTCCACTCTAATCAACATCTTCACACCGACCGCATATATATATAGCTTGATGTTTGCCTTGCGTTCCTTTTACTCTGAGCACAATGAGGAGGCGACCGACCAAGTATGTCGAAGAGGTTCTGGTCCAGCATTTTGGACATGATGAAGAGGACACTGAAACTGAACCAGAGATAGAGGAGGACGTCTGGGAAGTGGGAGACAACACAGATTTTGATCCAGATTTTGACGAGATTGACCAGTCAGCAGATGGAGAGGCACCTGAAGAACAGGTAGTGGAGGAGACATTCCAGTCCAAGAGTGGACAGTTGATCTGGTCTTCATCCCCCCAGGACAGTGGAAGTAGAGCTAGAGTGGAAAACATCATAAAGACGACACCAGGGCCAACATGGTCTGCAACATCTTGTGTGGATGAGAGTCTATTGAGGGAATTATACTGGAGATGACCAACCTGGAGGGGAAGCATGTGTTTGGTGATACCTGGAGAGAAATGGAGCTGGTGGACCTTCGGTCTGTTGATTTTATCAGGAGTATATCGCACAAACAATAATGGTACAAAAAGTCTGTGGGATGCAGCGTCTGGCAGGCCTTTATTCTGGGCAACTATGTCCTGACAACAGTTTCATGTCCTTTCAAGAATTATTTGATTTGACACACACACACACACACACACACACACACACACACACACACACACACACACACACACACACACACACACACACACACACACACACACACACACACACACACACACACACACACACACCCATTACATTACATGTTCATTGTTCACAGCTAAAGAATGTTGAATAAATATTTGGTGGTGAAAAATGATCTTTGTGGTCATTTAAAACCAATTACTGTAAGACAGACAATTTTGACCAGGAACACAAAAGTAAGGGGCTAAATAACTGCATTATATGAAATCTCTACTGTAAGCTTGAGTCTGCGACAACGTGCACACTGAAGGTTACAGAAATCATGTAATCAGAAACCATTTCAGATTGTTCTGAGGAAATGTGTTGCTTTTCAGAGAGTTTGGGGAAAATGCTGAATATGTGAACATTTTATGAATGTACAAATAATGAACTTAATAAAAATGCCAAAATGACACTTTTCCATTGAAATGTTGTCCTGTAAATATGCCTAAACTTACCTGAGGTTTACATAATCAACTTAGTGAGGTGGGGGAGACTTTTAGTAAACACCAATGAACATTTAAAAAAATGAAGTCTCAGCTTCACACAGCACTTATAAAAAAGCCAAACAGCCCTTTTGGGATTGGAAACAGTCCTGCAGTCTAATAGAATGGAGTCTTTTCGGCAGAGTTAAAAATATCAAACATGATAAATGCAAATGTTTATGGGGTGCAACGTATTGCATCTAATTGCATAAAAGAATAATATACGTAGACTGCCACCTCACCCTCTGATGTACGTGCTCGTGGAGACTGAGGTATTGCAATACAACACAATCAGGGATACGACCAACAACACTTTTCACAGAACCATTTTTGTCACATCTAATGTGACTTTGCCAGACGATTACCTCTCTCTTTCTTCCTCGTTGCCATCAGACTTTTGAACAGCTTCTGACATGTTTACATTGCACATCTCACTTTCGCACTAATATTTTTGCACTGCTCTGTTACTTAATTCAATTCAATTCAATTCAATTCAATTCAATTCAATTCAATTCAATTCAATTTAATTTAATTTAATTTTTTATATTTTATTCTCTTGTGTATATACTTATTTATATAGGTCGGCTTCAGGGTGGACGGCAAAATAAGAATTTCATTCACTGTGAAACCTGGCTTTTACTGGTGATATGACAAATAAAACACCTTGAACCTTGAACCTCAAGTCAAAGGATTCAGAACAGAACTCGTGGATTTCCAGGCTTAGTGCTGGAATGTCCTGGAGACAGATGGGGCACGAATTCATAGAGGATGAGGCAGCTGTGGGATGTGAAACTCACCTTTGACAAAAAAAAAAAAGCATTTTGAGAAGATTATTTCAACTTTATCCAAAATTGTTTTTGGATAAAGGGGATTTTGGATTATCCCCTTGAAAAGAAACACTTACCGGGAAAGCAAACACATTTCAAGGCAGATTTTGGGAATGTTTGGCATTCATGCCATCGATTGATGAGTTACTGTCAACGTGACTCCTGGTCACTCAAATGAAAGGAAAACTATACTTAATATTAGGGATGAGCAAGTACACCACTATCTGTATCTGTATCTGTTCAACCATCTAAATGATCTGTATCCGTAGCCGTACCCGGAGTGGGCGAGGCCTAAACTGAAAATGGGCGTGGCTCAATTGAAACTGGGTGGGGCTTAAATTGGTATTATTTTAAGTCTGAAATTGATATGGATTGATCAGAAGTTGCTTTATTTATTGTTTATTTGAATACTACTTACAGAACAGCCTCAGAATTGAGATTAAATGTTTTATAAATAAAAAACTATATACTATATAATTTGTAATATTTATAATATATAAATTTTTATGAACAGCCACAAACAAAAAAAAAAAAAATGACGCGACCAGAGTCGAGGTAGTGACCGACACCATTTTCAGCTCTGTCTTGTCAAATGCACCGCTTACGTTATGAAACAAGTTCACCAAGTAACTTTAAATATCTTACAAACCGAAATAGAGGCGAGCTGAAGAAAACCTAAGATGTACTAAAGAGAACAACTTGAGCTCGAGTCAAGCCAAGCACAGAGGTAAGGCTGCATTTCAATTCTCCCCCTTAGCCCTTCGTCTTACCCCTACCCCATTGAAATGCGTGTTCACGAGAGTCTGAGGGGTGTCCCATTTTACTACTGTGCAGAGGCGGAGGGGTGAGGGGAAGGGCTATTCACCCTCTAAACGAAGCGTTTACAGATGCACACTTCAAACAGAGGGGTAGAAGGACATGGCACAGAAGGACTGGCATTTCACATATATACGCTTCTAAAGTTATATAAACCTGTTGTGTTTAATACTAGTAAGAACGGCAGTAGCGCTGCCGTCTGCTGTATGTAGTTTCCGTGTGTATTTGTTTCATAGAGACTGTGTTTATAACATTTTATTATTACACTGTATAGTTCCAAAGTCTTCTAATACGGGTGTTTTGAAAACAGGAACCCCCGAACAAACAAGGAAGCTCCTCCGCTTTCACATGGTGAATGAGGAAATATTTCTGAAGTCCAAATACAGCGCGAAAACTGAAGTAATCCACGTCTCCGTCTATTTCTTCTCCTTGATGTGTAACGGCGGAAAACAAAACGAAGCAGCCAAGCTGCTGCAACATGTTGAATTTGGGACGGCAGGACGACGCTCCTGCTGGAAAATCAACAAATATTCGTGGCTCAACTCTGCTGATATAACGGCGCCGTATTATGACGTCAAAACTGTGAGACGGAGCGAGAGGGGCGGGGGGGTGAGCAGAGGGGGAGGGGGTCCCAAATCTAGGGGCTGAAAATTTTATCCCTTTGCCTTTGCCCTCGTTTTGGAGGCGGAGGGCTAAGGGGTAGGGGTACCAAATAGAATTGGGATTGGACCTAAGTGTGTGTGTGTGTGTGTGTGTGTGTGTGTGTGTGTGTGTGTGTGTGTGTGTGTGTGTGTGTGTGTGTGTGTGTGTATGCGTGTGTGTGTGTGTGTGTGTGTGTGTGTGTGTGTGTGTGTGTGTGTGTGTGTGTGTGTGTGTGTGTGTGTGTGTGTGTGTGGGGCCACGCGTTATTAAGGCGTGGGAACGAGATAAATAAGTCGTGGCCACGCGTTATTAAGGCGTGAGAACGAGATAAATAAGTCGTGGCTACGCGTTATTAAGGCGTGAGAACGAGATAAATAAGTCGTGGCTACGCGTTATTAAGGTGTGGGAACGAGATAAATAAGTCGTGGCCACGCGTTATTAAGGTGTGGGAACGAGATAAATAAGTCGTGGCTACGCGTTATTAAGGTGTGGGAACGAGATAAATAAGTCGTGGCTACGCGTTATTAAGGTGTGGGAATGAGATAAATAAGTCGTGGCCACGCGTTATTAAACTGCCGTCAAATGAGCCGGCACTCACTTGACGATAAAACACAGGTCAGCGTACGGCTGCAATGCTGACAGAAAGACAGATGGTCTGATTTCAAAATGCAATAAAATGGAATCCTTCATAGGTTTACACCCAATTTCACTTCAGTGCAATACTAGACATACTCCTTGTGATGGTAAGTGATGTAACATCAGAAAGAAGGAACATGAGAAACTTGAGAAATACCAAGGGCTCAGAGAGGAACTGGAGAGGCTTGGAAGGTGAAGGTGACAGTAGTGCCCTCGGGGGAGTAACCCCCAAACTGGAGGAGTGGCTCCAGCAGATCCCTGGAACAACCTCGGACATCTCAGTCCAGAAAAGTGCAGTACTTGGAACAGCAAAGATACTGCGCAGGACCCTCAAGCTCCCAGGCCTCTGGTAGAGGACCAGGACCCTCAAGCTCCCAGGCCTCTGGTAGAGGACCAGGACCCTCAAGCTCCCAGGCCTCTGGTAGAGGACCGGGACCCTCAAGCTCCCAGGCCTCTGGTAGAGGACCAGGACCCTCAAGCTCCCAGGCCTCTGGTAGAGGACCAGGACCCTCAAGCTCCCAGGCCTCTGGTGGAGGACCTGAGCTTGGAATAGAAAAACAGGTGACCGCCTGCGGAGGGCGAGAGGGGAATTTATATATATATATATATTTTTTATTTTTTTTATTTTTTTATGGCCACCCCAGGGCTCCATAAAGGCTTCGCTCTTCATTACAATATTGACTTATATCAAAGTTAAGTCCGCGGTACACCCTATCCTTTCTTGGTTGAAGGGGCATCCCGAATGCAGCACTGCCAGTGAATGCCATGGTGAGAGTTCACCACACTGCTAAAAAGAAAGTTAACCAAGTTTTGAACAACAACATAACAGTGGTGTTAAAGTGAACTGTAAGTTAAATGTGTTTAATGGCTGGTTAAACGATAACTGAGTTTTGAACAACTGGGCCCTGATCTACTAAAGGTCCGTTTGAGTGAAAACAGACAAATGTGGAAGCTGACCTCATGACACGACACAGAGGATTGTTTCTAAACGACACACATTTTGCATAAATGTATCTTGTGGTCTTTACTGAATCTTTTCTGTTACTCATGTTTTTCCCTTTGATTTTGTGAAAAATCATCTTCTTTACTGGATTTATATTTTCAGGTTGAAGCTGCAAGTGCTGTCCTCACCATCAAATTGTACCGAATGACAAAAGACTTGCTAGTAGGTGACAACCTTTGATTGAAGGACGTTGGATTATCACTGAACGAGCCTCTTTAGGTCGGGAGAGAGACTCAGGGTAAAACCCTCTTACGCAACCTCCACCTCTGGGCTGCCGTTGCCATGGTGATGCTGCTGAGGATTTGTCCTGGCTGGGAAAAGACCATCAGCATTATTGCTACCCCTGCACTCATGCTTGGCTCTAAGCATCATCTGGAGCGGCGGCACACACTGTCAGGGTCGAACAAAGCCGACGAGTGGCATTGACTTCAGAAAAGCTTGTTCTGTTCACATGGAGCGGTGTTCATTTGATCATGACTCCAAACAGAATCTGGGCTTGTTAGGAGTTTTTCACTCATAGCACAGGGTGCAAGAAGCTGTTTTGGGTGTCCATTTTTTCACAGTTTTCACATGTTTCATGCACAAGTCAAAATCCCTGCATGTACGTCTGAAATAGTGGAAAATGATATAACAATAAATAAATAAAATACCTGGTTGATTATATGACAAAAGTGCTGAGCCTGAACTGTAATACAGTTGTTGATAAAACAAAAAAATTAATAACTGGTCAATAATGTCACACGATGCTGAGCCCAAAACGTACAATCTTTTAAGATAACATTATGAGGCAAGCAAAAGATGTCTCTCCTATAGTGTAATAATTGTATTACATCATAAAGTGGGTCAACAATTTATGGTTGGACTTGAACTTTAACTATTTCAATTTGAACAACACTGAGAGAATTAATTCTTAAAGTTTGGACTATTTGTTTATACATATATCTACATAAAAGTTATGGTATTATCTACATACAATTTATGGTATTTATGTATGATTTCTGTTGCACATTAATAGTCTTCTGTTCTCTATAATCTGTAATCTATTTCTCCAAATAATCAGTACAAAGTTCCAGTTAAATCTTTTTGCATTTTTGACCAGTTATTATTTTTTGGATTTTATTACATTATATTTTATAACAATGCGGGTCCCTCTTACTTTTTGGGTCATTGTTACAAATCTGGCTCAAACAAGCTTTTTAAAAAAAATGATGATTTGAGCCTGCATTTCAAAATATGAACATTCTCTGCAGCCCTCAGGTTGTCCGTCAGGCTGTAGTGCTGGAACGCAGCCTCACCGTAGGTCCTTGTATTAACCCCAGGAATGATTAAAAAGCCAGTGCTGGAGGACTTGAGGGTTCGCTATTGTTCATAAGACAAAAGGCAAAAGCCCATTAAGGCTTTTAAAACCCATTGAAAGAACGATGAAATGTGTTCTAAAAGACACAGGGAGCCGCTGCAATGCTGGTGTAATCTAATCCTGCTTTCTGGTCCCCGTCAATGGAAATACCTACATTAGAATACAACATTAACATCACAACAAGGTCTGGAATGGTTTCAGGGGAAAAATTCTAACAGAAATGACTCTTTGCTAAACACGAAGCCAGCTAATGCTATGATGAATATCAAGGTTGCTTTGAAAAAGTCTTCCACCTGACCTCGACAAGACAACTGAATGAATAAAAAGGAAAAGAAAATAACATTCAAACATCTCCATGAATCAATAAGGTGCCTAATTCAATTTGAGATAATAGCAATATTATCTTAGGCATATACTGTATTTACTTTCTGACTCATTTGTTGGGATCTCACAGGACCACAGAAAGTTTGTTCATTTCTGGGGAAAGACAATGTTCATTTGTCCTGATACACAGTCATGACATATGAATTCTGACCCAGGAATGTGATTGTCTTTCACACCCAGTGAGGGGGGGGACCTTCTGCAGGACCTTCCTCCCCCCCTTTCTGCTCACAAGACTCTTCCCCCAGGTATTCAGCCAGTCACTGATTGGTTGAAGCTCACCTCCGAATAAACATTTGTGCAACAAAAGGCATTCAGCCAGCCTCTCCTCGCTCTCTTGCAAGACTACACTCCGAGTAGGTGAGTTGCTAGAGGAGCAACTCACCCAGCGTTAGCATACAGCTAACACCAGAGGCCTGCAACCAGGGGCCTTCACTCCTCAACTCCTCTGCTGACCCACCACGAGGGTCAGACCTTCCCCTGATCCAGAGACCAGCACCCAGAGTCTGATCTCCCATCAACCAGGAAAACCAAGCAGTTCCTCCAGGACGGACCAGGGAAACGACGCCTCACAGAACTTCTTTGTGTTTTCCTCAACCAGCAGGAAAACCATCACAGACCTGAGCGACCAGCTCCTCAGTCTGGACAAAAGGAACAACCAGGAGCTGCAAAGAAGGACTCCTGAAACATCAACTTCATCTTCTTCTCCTCAGCCTGCAGAACCAGCAACCACAGTTAGCAGGAGGTGCTAACTACAGGAGAAGACACCAGCTTCCCTCCAGCAGGACAACAACTGAACTCCTTCAAGGAAGTGGGAACAACAACTGGGCTTTACCTGAGATTAGTTAAACCTGATGCTATGATAGAACTGTTTAACTTTATGAAGATGTGTTGGTTCTGTTACAGTGATTGAGTTCTATAGATAATGATACTAGGAGCAGTGATCAACCTGTAAACCAACGTTAGCTCTGCCACAGACACAGGGTCTGCATGCTAATCTTTGCTTTACTAACTAGTTAACTCACAATCCTACACATATCACATCAAAGACAACATCACACAGTAACTGAACACCATCTGACGACTCCTGACGTTTTACAAAACAAGTCTCATTCACATCAAGTCATTCTTGAAATGGTCCTTTAGCAGAGACACACCAGAAGCAGTTGTTCCATCACACATCTATATAGGTAGTTAGAATCTGTGTTTTATTTGTTTTCATTGTAAATAAATATAATGTTTGGAATCATACTTGCTGTTTTATTAATGAGCACAAAGGAGAATGAAATGTTAACCTCTTCTGTGTCAAGCACTCCAAAATCCTTCAAGCTTTACTGTTAATTCTGGTAATTGTAATTAATTTAACTATTAATTCAAATTCCTGATTAACTGTTTAGTATATCTTATGAGACTGATAGAACTGAATTGTCTATAATTTCCTGTTAAGACAGGTGGAGCTCCGAGGTTCTGATACACATCAGATTACATTTCAATAACATTATTAATAACTATCTTTGATAATTATTAATCATTATCGATAGCCAACCAAAACATAAATAGTGATCCTTATGAGGTAAGAAATCCCTACACATTGTTTTCTCTTAATATGATAATCATTATAATTCAAATCGGGGTTAGGCAATTCTATTTTCCAGATAAGAAACAAAATAATCTTTATTTACCATAAACTAAAATTTCAGCCAGCTCAATGATGTTAGTGTTGCAAGACAACACAGTAAACACAATTGAAGCTCCACCTGCAGCCTTAATTTAAGTCCAGTGGAATAAAACAAGGCATTTAATGTACATGCAATGAGCACCTTTGTTGTGTAAACAAACACCCAAACTGCCACTAAAGTTGCTCGTTCTCATTTGAAGACTTTGTCCCTATCAACAAACAAGGCATGAATCCCAGCACTTCAACTTGTTGAATAGATGAATCATTTTTGATCATCTCATTGTGATTCCTATTTATAAAAACAACATTTTGACATTCTGATATATAGGGTTTTTTTTTATATTTACATCTTATACAATCCCGTCACACTTAAGTAAATTCCTGCTGATTGATTTGTTAGTTTTTTGACTGTAAATGACAAGGTATGTTTTACAGTGTCGTCCTGGCTGTCCAGCAAGGAAGTGGGAGATATTACATTTACAGGTAGCAAAAATACAGTTTAGCAGCTGAAAGGGGAACTAAACTCTTTAATAGTTCAGACACATGGATCAAAAGCCTTTTCTAAAATCCTACAAGGCTCCACAAAGTAATTAATTTGACATATAAGTTGATAGCCTGACAATGTTAGTAGGCTGGAACAAGACGCTGTGATAGACGACACATGACAAGCCAAGATGATATGGCAGCTGACAAGAGTGAAAACAGCAGTTCTATTCAGCAATGAGCAATGAACAGTGAACATGGAGCAGAAAGGAAGACTACAACAAGACGGGATTAAGATAGTAATATATCACTGTATGTTAATCCCTGTATTAGCTTTCATCAAGCCAGAAGAACGAGACATTGCATTTCATCGTACCGACCAGAGCGGCCTCGTCCACTTCCTATAAGTGACGGTTAGTAAAGTCATGGGTTGCAAGTTTTGGGACGTTTTTTTCTCGAGTGTAGTTCCATATTGTGGCTTGTCACTGTCCGTATGAACCCCTCCTTATTCTCTCCCAGCTCCAGAAACAAAGTGGACAGCCTTCAAGGATAATGCATAGCCTTTGCATATTGCTTGCATAAAGAGTGTGGGCATAATGGCATTTATTAAAGGACCTATATTTCGCTATATTTCATGTTTCACAGTCCATCCTATGCTCATGTGGGATAATAATTTGGATGATACAGTATACAACATTCAAAACTTGTGAAATTATAGCACCTCTCATGAAACGGGTGGTTCCTAGCTCCTCCTCCTCCTCCACCCCCTGGGTGACGTAGCCAGCAGCTCACGCTAGTAGTTGTAGTAATGTACTTACAGATCTCGGCCCTCGTTAGTCTTTTATTGTGGGAATAGCAGCAGGTTTCAAGATGAGCTTCTGAGGAAGTCCAGTTTCAAAGTACCGTAGTTCTGGAAGCTTCTTTGGTGAAGAGTCGCTCACAAACAAACATTGTTTGTGGAAAAGAACAACAAGTCCAGCCACATTGGCCGCTGTGCTTCTTCTTTCAGCAAGACAAATAGTGTGGAACCATACTTGTACCTGAAAACACATTTTCTCTAAGTGGACATGAAGGTGACAACAGTTATCGACAGAAACAAAAACAGCAGTTCAATGTGAAGCAGCAGAGACTGAGAGAGCAGAGAAGAGGCTGCAGCTCCTTGGCACATTGGTGGGCGTGTCTTGTTTTGGTTTCTCCGCATGTCAATCTTCCTGGAGGCGGGGCTTCTCCAGCTATGTGCAGCATCATCAAATTGAATCAAGGTGTTGAGCTCCTCCACCAGTTAGAACACAGAAAGATCACCCTCTAACTCAAGCTTGAGGGAATCAATAAAAAAAAAAACACTTTGGGGATGTATTTGAACCCCAAATAGCACTTTTATGATGTTTAAAGCACAGAAAAGTCGATTTAGTATAATATGGGACCTTTAAGTACTCGTATCAGTACTCGATATTGGCAAGCAGCGAAAGGTTACACCTCATACTTGTACTTGTTCTTTAAAAAAAATGGTACTTTTGCATCCGTAGTTTATTTTTCTTTAGTTTTGTTTTATTTTTTTAATTCAATTCCAAGAGAAGGTTACTTGTTTTGGGCTTGTTATCAGAACTCTTGTTGCTTATTTCTCTTGTGAGATGTGGCAACACTGGTATAAACAGACCAAACAAGAAACAGAAAATAACTTTATCAATAAATAAATCAATCAAAAACTTTACAGGACTACATTATTAATGGCCTGATAGTGAGTTTCTGATTTAAGTTACAGTGTAGTAATGTTTGAAAGATATCTTGCTGTGGTTAGCCGAGGCCCCACCTCACTGTTGAGGTGAACTACTGTATGCATTTTAACCTTTGAGCAAAATGTCCTCACATGTGAATGAAAATGAGTTGCTGTTGCTTTTGTCTCCAAGAACTGACTGCACTCTGCAAACAGATTCATCACTACTGTCAGGAGTCACACACCTCGCTCCAGCACCGGATCCTCTCTGGCACTCCTGCAGGCAATCAGCTGATTGATTGTCAAGCAGTCTTAAGCCCTGCAGGGAGGTGGGTCCGGGGCCAGAGGATTGTCTTGGTCTTCACTCCCTGTGGAGGTGAGTCGGTGTTGTCCTCCCCGGGGAGTGAGTGTCCTCCCCGGGGTGGTTCCCGTTCCCGTTCCCGTTCCTGTTCCTGTTCCGACGCCAGTTCCAAGAGGCCCCCCCAGAGATTCCCCCGGGTCCCGTCCCGGTTCCAAGAGGCCCCCCCAGAGATTCCCCCGGGTCCCGTCCCGGTTCCAAGAGGCCCCCCCAGAGATTCCCCCGGGTCCCGTCCCGGTTCCAAGAGGCCCCCCCCAGAGATTCCCCCGGGTCCCGTCCCGGTTCCAAGAGGCCCCCCCCCAGAGATTCCCCCGGGTCCCGTCCCGGTTCCAAGAGGCCCCCCCAGAGATTCCCCCGGGTCCCGTCCCGGTTCCAAGAGGCCCCCCCCAGAGATTCCCCCGGGTCCCGTCCCGGTTCCAAGAGGCCCCCCCCCAGAGATTCCCCCGGGTCCCGTCCCGGTTCCAAGAGGCCCCCCCAGAGATTCCCCCGGGTCCCGTCTCGGTTCCAAGAGACCGTTCCAGCTCTCCTTTCCCTGTTTTCACAACGGCTCCCAGCCGTGACAACTACCAGAAGGACTGTCTCTATTATTCCTGAATCTCCATCTACAAACTATCAACGGACTCTGCCTACTTTAAAATACAGTAATTAAAATCTCATAACCCCTGGTAACATGACAAAATACAGAATATTCAAAAGCAAACATGTGCACAAGCAGCGCAACAGCAAAAAGCCCAGAGTTGAATTAACTCCCACAATGTTTATTTGAGTTGTCAGACTTTTGATTTATTTTATTTATTTTGTTCCTCATAGCAATTCAGAATAAAGAAGTATGAATCCCATGTTTTCTTTGTATTTTCTTCCCAAGAGTTGAGACCTTGGTGTTTTTACTAGATCTGGGTTTGTCCAAAAGGGACAATGAAGGTCATTCAGATACACACCAGCATCTACAAACTGTTCACTGCCTATGTTTTATTCAGCGATGTTTTTCTGCAAGGCCATAGGTTTGACTGCCTGAACCTTTATTGAGTTTTGCTTGGACTTAAAATTGGGCCTTGTGCCATAGTTAGTTGGTTAGATGGATGGATGGATGGATGGATGGATGGCTAGATAGATAGATAGATAGATAGATAGATTTGTTTTGGTCTTTCTGACAATTACATCAGAGATGCACTGCAGAATGAAAAAAACACACAAAACATACCAGAGATAAAATAATAAAATAACTCAAAAACTTAAAGAGGGAAAAAGCTTAAACTTAAAATCCCACAGACCATTAGTTCCCAGACTGCTGACTGTCCTATAGCAGCACAGGGAACAAATCCATATTATTCATGTAACCCTTTTGTCACAGGTTCGCAGCACTCGATGGAGCAACAACCCCTTATTAACTTCCAATAAAAAAGAATGTAGTAGATGGCAAAAAGGAACATTTCAATGAATATTAAGTTATCACAATGTCTCACAGCTTCAATCTCCGGACTCTTAAAAAACTGTAAACCGGTACCATTAAGAAATACACAAACACAGCATCAGGCACATTTTCAATCTGTATTAAGAATATGTAACTGAACAGCACAAAAAAAGAAAAGAACGTTTAAAAGTATGTTTTATAGTCTCAATAGGAGTTATAACAGTGCACCGTCTTTGTAAGTTATTTTAAGCAAGCTTGCTTTCAGTTTTGTTGGCGCGCTTGTGGTTGGAGCTCATAAGAAAGGGAGCCGAGCCCCATTGTGGCGAATCTTTCCGTGGGATAATCAGCAGGAATTCACAGTCTCACCGGGCAGCTGTGGAAACCCCCCATGGCTGATTTCATGACAGACCAATGTTAGTTCATGCACATTATGCACCTTGCATTTTTTTTTCACAGGTTTTATAATAACATATGACAATGCTACTCTTATTAGTTGTGTAATTCAATCCAAGCATTGCTCGGCATGTTTAAGCTTTCTTATAGATTATTATTTGTTTTTCATTTTCGCTATCTAACTTGTGGTTTTGTGTTTAATTCCCAAAAGACGACAGAGACAACTGCAATCCGGACACAGGTGCTCAGAAGGCTTCCCCTCCTCCTTGGGGACAAACCCACAAACGTCTTCAAAGCAGGCTTTGTAAGTAAGCGCTTGTGCTCACCATTATTTATTTATTCATGTTGATTAAAGTTGTTTTTTCTAATGAAATATTTCCCTTCTGTTGTTCTCCATCAAGGAATCTGATGATGCTGATTCTTTCTGTGAACTTGATATCGGGATACTTTTACTTGCGCGCAAAGGTGCTAGGCTCACATTTTTGCAGCATCTCAGTCTGACCTCATTGAAAATAGTAATTGAAGGAGAAATCGTGATGGACAACATTGAAGACCTGCCAAAAGCCATGTGCATCCTATTTGGACTCACATATGCACTTCATCTGAACGACCCCAAGAGTATGACGCTGACCTTTGAGTTGATCCAGCAGGTATTGCTGTTGTTGGGCCACACTGAACGAAAGCCGAAGATCCAGACTCTGAAAAATCAGCTCTCAGTTTAAAGAGACGTAGTACTGAAAGAAGCCCATGGCTAATTTTTTTATTTATTTTTCCCACAGGAGTAAAAGATATTCTGTCCAGTGGGATACACCATTTTATTTTCTGTCAAACAAGCAGACAGACCATGTAAAATGCAGACTCACAGACAAACTGCAGAGATGCATACAAGACCCACATTGACACATTTAATACCCCAATAAAACACAAACATCACAGACGCATGAGGCAGAAGAAGCAGATCCTGTTTGCAATTTATTGTACAGTTGAGTTGGAGGTTCTTGTGAATTTTGTTTAAAGAGTCACCGTGTTAATCCATGTTTTTTTTCTTGTACAGTTGTGATACATTCAACACACACATTTAACACATACATTCAACACGCAACACACATATTCAACACCCACACAAACAACACACAACACACACATTCAACACCCACACAAACAACACACATTCAACCCATACACAAACAAAACACACACATTCTACAGCCACACATTCAACATTCAACACCCACACAAACAACACATATTCAACCCCCACACAAACAACACATACATTCAACACACAACACACACATTCAACACCCACACAAACAACACACATTCAACCCAAACACAAACAACACACACACATTCACCACTTACACAAACAACACACACACATTCAACACCCACACAAACAACACACACACATTCACCACTTACACAAACAACACACACACATTCAACACCCACACAAACAACACACACACATTCACCACTTACACAAACAACACACACACATTCTACAGCCACACATTCAACATTCAACACACACACAAACAACACACACACATTCAACACCCACACAAACACACATTCAACACCCACACAAACAACACACACACATTCACCACTTACACAAACAACACACACACATTCAACACCCACACAAACAACACATATTCAACACCCACACAAACAACACATACATTCAACACACAGCACACACATTCAACACCCACACAAACAACACACATTCAACCCATACACAAACAAAACACACACATTCTACAGCCACACATTCAACATTCAACACCCACAAAAACACACATTCAACACCCACACAAACAACACACACACATTCACCACTTACACAAACAACACACATACATTCAACACCAACACAAACAACACACACACATTCACCACCAACACAAACAACACACACACATTCACCACTTACACAAACAATACACATACATTCAACACCAACACAAACAACACACATTCAACACACACACAAACAACACACACACATTCAACACACACACAAACAACACACACACATTCAACATACACACATTCAACACTCACACAAACAACACACATTCAACACACACACAAACAACACACACACATTCAACACACACACAAACAACACACACACATTCAACACACACATTCAACACTCACACAAACAACACACATTCAACACACATACAGTTCTAATGACTTGAAGTTACCCAGGTTTTATCTTAGTATTTAACAAAAATGTTCAATGTTTACATTTGATATTTATCTGGTGTTAATTAGTTTTTTGTTAATGTATTTGATCATTTAGAGGAGTTAATTTGTTTTCCATCCAATCTAACAGAAATCGTTTGCGGTGCATGTAAACAATATCGGAGGGTTTACGGCTGATGAAATAATTAAATATTGCGGGCAAGTCGAGAGTGACGATCGTCACGACCAATCAGCAGACGGCTGCATTTGTAGCTCCTCCTCACAGACCTGTTGCTCGGTGCTAAGTACCTCAACGGAGGGGTGGCGGAAAATCCTACCTGGTGGTCGCGGGTTCTTTCCGTACCATCCACAACTTTGCAGTCGGACCACGCGAAAACCGGCCCACGACGCTCCGTGATAGTAAGTGCGGTGGAACTGCGCCTTAATTGTCCTCCGTTACCCCTTCTGGTGGACCACAGTGATGATAGAATTTGAGCGAATCGTTCAAAACCCATGACTCACTTTACTGAACGGTGACTCACGAGTTTTCACGTTCATTAACTGGTTCACTGAGTCATTCTTGCTACAGCCTCCAGCTGCAGAGAGGAAAATATAAGTGTCACTGTTCTGCTGCTAGTCTAACTCCATTACTCACTTTAGTCACCCTGTGAGAAAAGCAGCTGTAATGCTAAAAGAGCTGCTAAAAGAGCTGCTAAAAGCAGCTTGTAGCCGAGCCGCTAACGCTAGCTGCTAAGCACAGCAGCTTCCGGCTCCTTACAGTCACATGAGGCTTTCAGCAGCTCCAGTCAGCTCGTAGGTGAAGTTCAGCACGAATGACTGACTCACCTCGTTTCCGTCGTTCAGCACTCATCTCGAAACTCGAAAGAGTCGTTCACTGAATCGGTCAGTAGCACTTCCGCTGTGTCGTTCACCTCGTGAGCGGTGAGGCTCCGCCCCTCCCTCACCTGGAAATCTGCAGCAGCGCTCCGCTCAGAAAGTTCCTGAGTGACGGCGGAGGAAAAAAAACACATATTGTTTGCTTCACAAAGCTTGTAGAGATAAATACACGATTAATACATGAAAAAATACACAATAAACAATGTTAAAATACAACTGTATCGTGTATTGTGTTACATTTAATATTGTCCCCTATAATTAGTTCTGCCTTATGAACATAACATTATTTATTGATACAAGAAAATTTGAATATTGGAAGGAAAAAAAACTAAAATCATGTGTGTGTGTGTATATATATATATATATATATATACACACATATACTGTATAAACCCCGTGAGTCCGTTCAAGGAATCGGGTTTCTCATCACTCGCGGACCACCTCTTCCTACTTTTCCAAAGTCAACCGGAAATCATACCTTGTCGTTATCAATTAAAAAAAAAGAATAATTCATTCTTTAGTTTAACATGTGACAAACTATGAATTATGTTTTAACAAAAAAATACAAACACTTTTCTCAATCATCCAACAGCATTAACTGTATGGAAAAAACAACTGATACATTTCAGGTTCTTACATTCACAAATGACATATATGAATAATTATTACTATCGAAACACACAGTACCATATTAACTTATCACCCCCCCCCCCCCCCCCCCCCGTCATGAAAATAGCCAGACAGCACAAAGGTTCTTTCAACAAACACATCAGAGGTGCCAGACTGTGGGATTTTTTTTTTTATTCTCTAAATTGGGCCACAAGTTGAATGACCACAGATTATCCAACTTCACCTGGATCATCCGAACCACAGGAAATGATTTGCATGAACAGGGAAAGTTTGTGTTACAGTCTGAATGCCACCATTACTGATTCTGTATCAATCTGTTGTCTTGCTCTATAGAAAGCCACTGATTTGGCTTGTATTCCTCCAGTACTCTACCTGTACTTGTCATGGCAATCTTGCAGACATGTTTCATGTAAATGCAATGCAGCGGCCAAATCTCAGGAATCCGTTATTGATTCTCACTGAACTGCCTGTTTATTAGGGTGAAGCTGAGAGCTGGATCAGCAGGGAGGCCACTGGGTTTGAAAGTAGAATACATTTTCCAGCTGTTATAGACCCATGCCAGAGATTTCATCAATCAATTAACCAGACAAAATAAAACCGAGCACACGGAACATAAATCTGCTGTTTCAATCTCGCCCAGGATTTTTTTTTTACTAATCCAGTTAGTCTGTGTAGTCTCATTAAAGTTCACTGACACCAACTCATCAATCACTGCATTTATAGTCTTACAGTAAGCCTGTGGCTATATGTTATTTATCTTTTTGCCGCTCAAAGACTTAAGTTCATCATAGTTGGGAGCTGGATGATTGAGATTTGAATGAGTTTGGGAATATTTTTTTCATTGCATTCCATTTGTCTTGATGTCTGAGTGGGAAACACTGTGGCCCCTGGATGCAAGACAAGGATTCAACCTGTCACAATCACCGTAATTGCATGATTGCAATTATTTCAGCTGCCTGCTGAAACCCTACATGAAAGATGACACCAGCACAAACGCCATATTTCCTTCAGTTTTTCCACTTGCGGCTTGACAGGCAACATTGAATGGTGCCGTTTCATTGCGCTCCCTTCTTCCTGTGGTTTAATAGCACAAGTGAACAATAGCCTGTTTAACGGACTCCTTTTTAAACCGCACTGAATAACTTTAATGCGACAAAGATTTAGTTACAAAGATTTGCTAAAAACCTGCCAAGTTAAAAAATGTGTGCCGCGTAATATGATCAAGATGAGAAGATTAAATACATAGTGTTCATTTTAGAACCCAAAGACCAAAACACATGCACAATTATATCAACAATCAATTATTTTACTTTGTTGACCAAATGTGCATTGAGTGTTCTGCCTGAATGAATGATGCAACGGTTTTGGTCCATGATATGTGATAAGAAGCATTCCCAAATCTGTAATATGTCTCATTTGGAACGCAAAGCGGTGTTCAACCAGAGAACGAGAGAAAAGGAAAATGCTTTGGAGATAAAGTTCCACCCGAACTGCGTCCTCTGCCCTCGATTCTCTGTAAATGAGTCGTTGGCAATAAGCAGACTGAGAATCAAACTGAGGTGACATGAAGCAAAACCCTCAGCTTGGAATCTACAGCCCTAAAACAAGATGCAACCTTGAAAAAATACAACATTCATATGGAGACGTCTGCGCTGCTGAAAACCTCCCCGGGGACACTGTAACAAGCCTTATTAAAACCGGCCGCTGTTGTGTGGGAGAGGCCTCTGCTGGTGCTTCATGAATTTAATCATGTTACAGTCACCCTCACCTGAATGGTGAATTTATGAATAAGTGATGAAATGAGCGCTCATGGAAAAATGTGCCCCTGGGGTCATCGTCAGGGACATCATCCAAAAGATAAAAGGATGACCTTGTTAATTTGTTTTAGGCCGGGATGAGCAAATTGCCAATATTTTCATCCACTAGCAGTTTTGTAAAGGTTGGAAAAGCCCAGAGGATTGTCACTTGTGAGCAATGTGCAGAATCCCCCACCAATCCAAACTCAACGGGACCAAAGAGCAGCCAGCATAGAGCTCCGGGGGAAAAAAACATCCTGGGTGGGGGAAAAAAAAATCTGAATGTCTCCCAGGAACACTTGTGTATGTGTTTTACAATCTTATAAACCTGCATGACCACGAGCATTGAAGGTTTTAGGATTCACATGCTCAACCATTTCCAGTGTCGGGGTCTGGGTGGAGATAAAGATGAAACGTTCCTCCTGAATGGCTCACGGATAGAAAATATCTGAGATTATTCCATGTCTGAAGGGCGTCAAACTTAATTCATACATACTCTTAAGAATTTCTATTCTATTCTATTCCATTCTATTCCATTCTATTCCATTCTATTCCATTCTATTCCATTCTATTCCATTCTATTCTATTCGATTCGATTCGATTCGATTCGATTCGATTCAAGGACAACAGAGTTAGCAAAGAAAGTAAGACAGACAAGACACTGGAGCTTGTGAAAGTGAAAATGCATTGTTTTTGTGTTTCAGAAAAGTTTTCCACATTTACATAGCAACATTTTTAAAACAATGTCCCTTTATACAGAATTGGCACAAAGTCAGAAGGAGTTAGCAAGTGGGGCAACAAGGTTGGTGTTATTTCATTTTCCAATGAAACCACTCACATATACATGCAAAGAACAGTCTGTTATTAACATTGACACTGAGAGCACACAGACATTCATATGCACTGATCAGACCTACTAGGAATATGATCACAGTGACAGTCAATTATAAAACTACCATGTCCCAGGATGATATGGACTGGGATTCATGACACTCTGGAGGGAAATGTTGTTATTGTCTATCTACTTGCATTTGCAAGAACATGGTGTGGGGTTGTTATTCAGGAGGTGGCCATTGCCTCTTAGCTTCAGTGAAAGAAACTCTGAAAGCTTCAGCATACCAAGACATTTTGGACAATTTAATGCCCTAGTCTTTGTGGGAAGAGTGTGGAGAACACCCCTTCCTGTTCTAACAAGACTGCAACAGTGCACAAAGCACGCGGGCACACGAGCTCGTCTGCTGTTGCAGAACATGACGAACCTTCAGATTCCTGCCAGCTCCTCCATCTCTGCCTGCATGGGGGGCTTTCAGACATGAGAGCTGGGCTGTGGGTTGGATCTGTTTCTAAAGGGCCTGAAGCTCAATCCACATTTATTGTAAAACACAGGAAGATCCACATGTAATAAAGTTTTGTTGCACTGCTAAAAATGGAGAGTGTGACATTTTCTTAGGGAGCAGATTGCAATACCTTAGCAGTGTGTATGATCTATAGCAGTGCTTTAAATAATCCGTCACATTGAATCATGTGCACTCACACTCCAATGCAACATCTTCCATGCTTCCTTCCTATAAAATAAGGGACAACTTTGGTTTTTATGTCTTGCGCAAATTCACAGCTTCACATGAGGAATACGAGATGGAGGATCAAACCGCAAACTGTGGGATTGGGAGTTAACTCGCTCTAGCATCTAACGGACTCTACTCGACCTGCTACTGTCAGGTGGACAATACAGATGATCCGCAGGCACAATTGATATGCAATATGTTGTATTGTCAGTGTAATGACATGATGACAGAATGAATGCTTCACTGAGAGTGAAGTGTGTGTCTGCTTGTTTTTTCCGATTTTTTTTGCCCAGGGCTTTTGGTATATTTGATCGTGTTTTCAAGGACATTTGTTGTGCTTTCAGTGGATGTACAGATCAGATGACACTTTCATTTCATTGTGCTTGTTTTCATGAGAATAAAGATACTTTGAAAATGTTTCAACTGTGGAAAAGGGGAAAATGCAACTTTTCAAAAATGCTGCTAATGCACACCACGACCGTTTGCAATAGTTCAACTGGAAAAAGATGGACAATAACGACAATGTTTGCCTCCAGAGTGTCACGACTCCTGATGGCCAAATGAAGCTTCAGTGAAGATTCATGAACCACTGTCTGTATTTTGTGACTCCACCAGGTGGAACTCTTGGTTTGAAGATAGAGGCTGAAAGACTGTCAATGAAGGGTGTTTTCAAACATTTATTGAACAGACAGTGCCATCTAGTGGCTTCAAAACATATAGAAAGTGGTTCATGAATCTTCATTTGGCCATCACTAGTCATGACTCCCAGTCGATACTCTCCTTTGACTTGGTAGTTTTCTAGTTAAGTCACCTGGAATCGCAATCCAACTTGGTCATTTGTCTGTGAGCATGTGTGTGTTGTTTCATTACAAAAGCAACTAACAGCACCTGATATAAAAACATGGGTTTCAGCAGTTCTTCTCTTTACCTGGAAATCAACATCATTTTCAAACGCAAAACTTTATAAGATGAAAATGCCAGAACCATGCTGTTTCACCTGAAACAGGGCCTCAAGTACCTGACGTTTATACATTTCAGAGCAAATCAATGAGTCCAGGCACACTTTTTAGTAAGAAAATAACCAGAAAAGATGGCGTGTTTTAATGTGGCCAGCAATGAGTTTAAACCCAAATCAAATTGAAATCTGTACATGAAGAAAATATTTAAAAGAACTCGTGATGAAGGGTAGCAGTGTGAGACAGCATAGACACATTCAGATTCAGATTCTTTTTGTTGAGGTACAAAACTTCACACTTGAAATTTAAGGTAAACAAGTCTGACTAGGACTTTAGGAAAGTGCAACTTCAACGAGAAACATACTGCTTCTGCAATAATCAGTCACGGGCCGATGGAGATGAATGACCTCAGTAGGAGATTAAAAACTTTTGTTGTGCTGGACCTGGAAAAGCTGTTGCCAAATGTTAAATGCAGACACAGACCAATCTGGGCAGCGGCTTTCTAACATATGGAGATGAGAAAGAAACCTTCACATGCCCTTATCCCAGTGTTGTTGCTTATCTCGATATGTCTGAATTGGTTAGCAATGATTCGCACCACTGCATATCCACAGCACAGCCTCGCGAGCCAGAGGACTCCTTTAAGTTGAAGACTCTGCCGGAAAATGGCCAGCTTTTCCCCCACAGTGAGGGCAATTTCCCGAAGGGGTGCTATGCTATTTAATACAAATTTAATGCTTCTTTTTTCCTCCTGCTGGGACGAATATGAGAATCATACCATGGCGGAGCAGTGTGGTAAACGACATGACGTATCACGGTGACACATCTGTCCAGCCTGAGAAGGGAAAGGCCCCTGAGAGCAATATTTACACATTTACATGAGTTATCCTGCATGTTTCAAATGGTATTGTTTTCTTTATTACAACACCAAGGACACTCTGTCTTGCAGTGGCATCAATTTGTCATAATGCACAGATTTAAAGCTGAAAAGAATTGTTTTGTTGGGATTTCTTACCTCATAAGGATCACTAAGTAGTATTTATGTAGTACAGTCCACCCATGGGGTACCATCCATGTTGCGTTTGGCAGTTTGGCTATCAATAATGATTCATAATTATCAAAGATAGTTATTAATTATTTTTTAGAAATTTTAATTTGATCTGTATCAGATACCTCGGAGCACCACCTGTTTCACAAGAAATGATAGCCAATTCAGTTCTATCAGTCTCATAAGATATACTAAACAATTAATTTGGAATTTGAATTAATAGTTAAATTAATTACAATTACCAGAATTAACAGTAAAGCTTGAAGGATTTTGGAGTTCTTGAAACAGAAGAGTGTGTGTGTGTGTGTGTGTGTGTGTGTGTGTGTGTGTGTGTGTGTGTGTGTGTGTGTGTGTGTGTGTGTGTGTGTGTGTGTGTGTGTGTGTGTGTGTGTGTGTGTGTGGAGAGGGAAAGAGAGAGAGAGCGGGAGGGAGTGTGTGTGTGTGACGTGTGATGGAACTACAGAACAAGATGGCGGATCACAAGAAACTACATTCAAATGGAGGTTATCAGAGAGCAGGGAGTCTGTCCTGGGTCTCCACCATGTGCTGGAGAACAATGGAAGCTAGTCTTTAGCATCTGCTTCCTGTGTGTCTCTGCTAAAAGACCATTTCTAGAATGAGTTGATGTGAATACGACTTGCTTTGTAAAACGTCAGGAGTCGTCAGATGGTGTTCAGTTACTGTGTGATGTTGTCTTTGATGTGATATGTGTAGGATTGTGAGTTAACAAGTTAGTAAAGAAAAGATTAGCATGCAGACCCTGTGTCTGTGGCAGAGCTAACGTTGGTTTACAAGTTGATAACTCCTCCTAATAATATTATCAATAGAACTCAATCACTGTAATAGAATCAACACACCTTCATAAAAGATAAACAGATCTATGTATAGCATCAGGTTTAACTAATCTCAGGTATTTGCACAGTTGGTTGTTACCAAATCCTTGATATCTTGAAGGAGTTTGGTTGTTGCCCAGGCTGGAGAGAAGCTGCTGGCCGTGCCTGCAGGCTGAAGAGCCGAAGACCAAGTTGATGATTCAGGAGCCGTCTTTCTTTGCAGCATCCTGGTTGTTCCTTGTCCTGACCGGAGGAGCTGGTCGCTCAGGTCTGTGATCATTCTCCTGGTTGATGGGAGATCAGACGCTGGGTGCTGGTCTCTGGATCAGGGAAGTTCTGACCCTTGTGGTCGGTCAAAAGAGGAGTTGAGGAGTGAAGGCCTTTGGTTGGAGGCCTCTGGTGTTAGCTGTGTGCTAACACTGAGCTAGTGGCTTCCAGCAGCCCACTGCGAGAATCTCTCCAAATGCTTTTGATGAAGGCTGGAGGGTTTGAAGGTGTAAAATCCTGGGAGCCTCAACCAATCGGTGACTGGCTGAGTGCATGGGGGGGAAGTCAGTCCTTTAAGCAGAAAGGTAGGAGGATTTTCATGGGACTGGAATGTCTGCCGGACCGCCTGCTGCGGGGGATGCTCAGGCAGATTGCTGAGTCAGATTTCACGTCATGACAAATGAAGATTTCTTTCCTTAGAAATAACCTAACTTTCTGTGGTCTCCTGAGATCCCAACAGTTTTAAAGAAATAACCTCTATTGCATTGATTCGCAGCAATGACGCTGTGTTTTGATGGTCCTTCAATGTACATTTATACAATGTTCCTGGCAGCCACGCAGCCCCATTTCAGGCCACCGTGGAGAAAATGGGATGGATATCAGACAACACAGGTGGATGGGGTGGGCAAACGTAACAGGTCATGATTGCCGTGGGTTGCCCTGCATAACATTCAAAAAATTAGCTGCGGTGTAGATGAGAAACTTAGTAGCCCGTAGTAAAACGAGATGAACATCACAAAACGTGGCAGCACATAATAGGCCATAATAGAACTTGGAGGCGGTCCATAGTGGGGCAGGAAGCTTACAGGAAGTGATGTTTCTTGCCAATTCTATCACGGTTGTTTCCCCATTGCTTCCTATTTTATAATGTCGTGCTGCGTTTCGTCACGGTTCTCACGGCAAGCTACGGTGTATGGTAGCCATTTCATCATGTTCAATCGCAGCTTATCCCTGCATGTGACGGTCTGTTGACCCGGCGTTTTGTGTTCTACTCTGGTCTGGGAGGATGCTGGACCCAGTCGGGGAGTTTCATTCGAGTCTGAGCAAACACCTTCTACAAGCTATGCTACTGAACAAGAAATCAAGAGGTATATGCACCCAGCAAAAGTCTCAGGATACAATGATTACCTTTACTTTTGGTGGCCCTTTGGGGCATAAATGTGCTTCAAAATGGCCCGGTGTTCACATTTCATCCATACAAAGCCTTGACAGAATGTGAAAAACGTGCCAGATCACAATTCCTCAAAATCTCACGGCACACTACATTTTGGGCAAACAGGAACATAGTGTAAATGTACTATAAGAGCGGGTCGATTAAACGCAGGTGTGCTTCTCAGCCAGCTTGTCAGTCATGGAGACTCCGCCCACAAGGGAGAGGAGACCTGAGAGAAAGGGAAAAGCATGAAAAGCAGCGGTGAAGCTGTGACAGCTGGTTCAAGGTAAAAACATAATGCAATCCGCTAGAAGAGTGATTTAATTAAAATGACACAACAGACAGACCATCAGTATCTCACAGCAGTTGTGGCAGTGCGATTCAATTTCATAGTATGCACAGAACCCCCCCCCCCCACCCTCCCTCACCAGATGTGTGGCCCGCCAGCAGCTGACCCCACCCCCTGTCAGCGCAGAGAAGATGGTTGTCTTTGTGCGCATCGTGGGACGCCACAACTACAAAAACATTATACACACAGTGCGTCCAGGATTGCTGGCTGGCAGCGCCACTGTCTCACAGCTCTGTTAGAGTGGTCCTCTCTCACTCAGATGGTTGCACGTTCGATTCTCCATCTCCCCCTGTCCACATGTTGAAATCTCCTTCGCAAGACACTGATTCCGAAACTACTCCCGGTGGATGGATTGACTGCCTCGCTGGGGTGTGTGTGTGTGTGGGTGTGTGTGTGAAGAGGAGAATGTGATGAAGAGTGTAAAGCACTTTGGGACTGTTCAAGCAGTGAAACCGTTAACATAATTAATTGACCTGATTTAGATTGGTCTATAGTGTCTAATTAAAATGTTGACAGTTTGTTTATGTTGTGAGTGATATATAATGATTTAAACAATGTGAAGTACCAATCTAAGCCTTAAGCAGGTTTCGCTCTGTTTGTGATGTCAGTGGATGGATCTTATCAGTCCCAAATAAGGTATATGCATATACCTGATCTGAATATATATATAAAAAAAAAAAAAAAAAAAAAAAAAAGAATATATATATATATATATATATGGGCTACATGTGAAGAATAATAATGCATTGGTTTGAAGTAGCACTTTTCCAGACGCGTTACATTGCATTATTCACTGACTCCATACGCGATGGTGGTAAACCGCGCACATAACCACAGCTGTCCTGGGGGAGACTGACAAAAGTGAGGCTGCCCTTTTGCGCCATCAGGCCTGCTGACCACCACCAACTCTCACACTGCATTCACACAAGCAGTTTGGGTTCAGTATATTGGCCAAGGACACTGGCCAGGTGCTCTGTCCACACTCCAGCACTGTCCAAGCTCGGTCCCGTCCAGCACTGTCCCGTCCAGCTCTGTCCCGTCCAAGCTCTGTCCCGTCCAGCTCGGTCCCGTCCAGCACTGTCCCGTCCAGCTCTGTCCCGTCCAAGCTCTGTCCCGTCCAGCTCTGTCCCGTCCAGCACTGTCCCGTCCAGCTCTGTCCCGTCCAGCTCTGTCCCGTCCAGCTCTGTCCCATCCAGCTCTGTCCCATCCAGCTCTGTCCCGTCCAGCACTGTCCCGTCCAAGCTCTGTCCCGTCCAGCTCTGTCCCGTCCAGCTCTGTCCCATCCAGCTCTGTCCCGTCCAGCTCTGTCCCGTCCAGCACTGTCCCGTCCAAGCTCTGTCCCGTCCAGCTCTGTCCCGTCCAGCTCTGTCCCATCCAGCTCTGTCCCATCCAGCTCTGTCCCGTCCAGCTCTGTCCCGTCCAGCACTGTCCCATCCAGCTCTGTCCCATCCAGCTCTGTCCCGTCCAGCTCTGTCCCATCCAGCTCTGTCCCGTCCAGCTCTGTCCCGTCCAGCTCTGTCCCGTCCAGCTCTAGTTCTGCTCCGTCCAAGTATGTGAGTCACCGCTCTCCAACTCTACTCCACTTGGATGATCATTTAGAGGGAAGACTCAATGCTTGTTATTATTTCAGTTAATAAATCAATCTGTTTCCTGGCTGCTTCCTGCACTTGCGCCTCCGTTCACCTGCTGTAAAACAAAAGCACATACACGTGTGCAGAGAACAATAAGCAATAAACTTTAACAATGGAGAGAACACAGACAATTTTTGCAGAGAGGCAAACATTGGTCTTTTTGCAAGTGTCTTTTAGTCCCATTCCACAGATGGCTTCCAGTAGCAAGTCTCGTTTCCAGGATTGGTTCTGGTATTGGTGGGAAATAATCCCTGATTCAGTGATTCATGTCAAGGTTTCTGTAAGGAGTTTGTATGTTCTCCCAGTGAGTGCATGAGGTTTTTTTTTCCTGCAGTACAAACACATGCCCCCATCACTAAATAAATAAAAGGATTCCTTGCCAAACCACATTTTCAACAGGAAAAAAAACTAAGTTAAAGTTAAAACTTTAACTTAGTTAAAAATAACGCTATATTTTAGATTACAGCACCATGGTGGTCCAGTCAGCAATGCAACACAGATCTGAAATGTATATTTGTATCACAATTTGCAAGAGAAACAAGCCGTTTCCTTTAGCTGCAGTGACACTTTTCAATATTGTATCTCGCTCAGAAAGTAACACTAATTTAATTCCAGCTCAGTTTTACTGAGTGATTTATTTTGGTTTGCTTTACGTAAAAGAACAAATCGCTACCTGTTGGCTGGGCAGAGAACATTAACAGGTTGTATTTAAAAAATGTACTTGTACCTTTGCCAGTGTTTTCCTCAGCAGACTCTCTAAACTTGTGTTAAAACACAGCATGGACTGAAAGTACCAACCAGGCATAGGCCCAGCCGATCAATGAGTGGAAGGGACTTTGGTAGTTCAAAATAAGATGAGTGGAAGCAAATCAAAAATAATATTTGAGTATTATGGAGGTACAGAAGTACAGGATAACTATTGAAACAACACATCATCAGTAGGGTCAAACTAACCTGTCTCACAAAAGTCTAACCTCGGTCACGTTCCCTATTAGTGGATGAACAATCCAACGCTTGGTGAATTCTGATTCACACTGATAAGAAAGAGGTGACATCAAAGGATCAAAAAGCAATATGAATGTTTGGGCACCATAAGCCAGTTATTTTGTTAGTATCCAGAGACTTGCTTTTTTTTTTAGAGCATGATGGTCATGACTTTGACCAATCAAGAGAAAAATCAGACTGCAACTGTATCTGTACACGCCACACATATCTGGCTCTGACATTGCACCGTCTGTGCCATGTGACTGATGTGTACCATCGGGTTGTCAAAGTTAAAACTTTCCAATACCTCTTCCTGCACACAAACCTGCTGCTGGTGCCAATGGCAAGACAACATTTGCAGAAAAATCAGCACTTGACATTTCAGGACTTTAATCTGAAAAAGTCACAATTCACAGAATCATTGATCCTCAAAGCTTGATGTGCATCCAATTGCAGTTTTTTTTTCCCCTGGTAAACGGGCAATTGGGTTTCATATCAAAGCAGAAAAAAGTGAACTCTTCCTTCCCCCCAGGGCATTCTAGAGATCATTAAATGCACATGTAGTGGTAATACCACTAAATTCATTCAGCAATTTAAAGTCACAAGTCTTTTAATTATTCATGCAAAGGATTTGTCTTCAAAACCATTTTGGATGTGTGGAAATTGACCTTTTTCCTCCATAGTTGGCACATATGAATACAAATCTCTTGTGTTAAAGAGAACATGTGTTTGACATTTCTATGGCTTATAATAAAGACTGTACATAGATTACACCACTAATTGGGCTGCGACTAAACAGAATCAACTGACAAGCATCTCCAGAAGAACACATTTTGGTTTCTATAGCAAAAATGTGTTTAAAAAAAATGCTAATTGCGCATTGATGCAGATTAAAATCTAGTCATTTGCCATTTCATTAGCACGAGAAGACAAAATGGAATCAATAAGAAATCTGCAGAAAATTGACAATAGTGTCACGTCCAGATACAGAGAGAAACTGTTATCTTAAAAATGAAGGCAGCACAAACAATAATTCCTTCAGCACAAACAGTTAACACTATTTTTGGTTCAGTTTGGACATTGTGGGGGGGCTGTGATGTCATCACTGTATAATAACTGTTATATCTGAAAACTGAAGGCAGCACAAACGATAGTTATTTCAGCACAAATGCAGCACTAATGATTAACACCAATTTTGTTCAATTCTGACAAAGGTGGAGGAGCTGTGTGAACTTTAGAATTTGCTCCATTGTTACTGCACTGTGCACCCATCATCCGGACGTGGGCACGCATGCACGCCTTTTCTAATATTGTTTAATATCTTAAAAACGGAGGCAAGCACAAATGGCAATTGTTTCAGCACTAACCAGTACTAATGCAGCACTAATGATTGAGCCCATTTTTGTTCAGTTTGGACAAAGGTGGAGAAGCTGTGTGAACTTTAGAATTGCTTCCATTGCTACTGAACGGTGCGGGCACCCTCCGCCCCGCGCCCGCGCACGCATGTACACTTTTTCTAATATTATTTATTTAAATATCTTAAAAACAAGGGCAGTCCCAAACGATAAATCTTTAGGTTTACTCACGTAGGTGAGTCAAACTCGTCAGTATCCGTGTTCGTGCTGAAGGAAAATCCTCATTTGGTAACTGACTGTCTTCAGGCTCTGTGATTGTCCAGTCACACACGGCGCCCCCCCCCCCCCCCCCCCCCTCCCTACATACACATCTCTGCAGCCACAACTCTGCCCAGCCGCACCGTAATACACACACAGAGTGACTGAACTCTCTGTGCTTGGCTTCACTGGCTGAACACACAAAGTAGCCTATATTAATATGTTTATTCTATGTGGCTGTTCATAAAAATAAATATATTCTAAATGTTACAAAATAAACTTTATATGTAGTATATAGTTTTTTATTTATAAAACATTGAATCTCAATTTTTTTTTACAAAACTTGAAGTTAAGTTCACTTCATTGTGTTAGCCACGACTGAAAGCTAATAGTTTTAGTCACTGTCCCTGAGCATAGTCTGTTTTGGCTGCAAAATCAACACAACTTAAGTAGCACATGAAGCCGATTCTAAACTAAACTGCCTTCATTTTGCTACTAAAGGCAGGTCAGTCATGATTTAAATATGGCAACTTGTAACATGTGCAAAGACCTGCAATAATGCATTTGCAAATACTAGGCACATGCAAACTCATAGTTATATGCCTAATGCATCTTTCAAGTGTTGTTTTCCTGCATGCACTCACGTTTATTCAACATTTTCAGCTCTGACGTGTCACATTTATTAGCATAAATAGGGAAAGAACTGTAGTAAACTGACAAGTGTGGGATATGTATCACGTCATATTGACCTATGTAGTGCAAGGTGTGAGGATATCTGAGGTCTTCTCTTGCATCTGAAAAAATACATTACTGAAGGCAAGATGGTCACATGTCCTTTCAGGGATTGTGCTAAAACATTTACTATTAAGTCCACATTCACATCTCATGTGTCGAAAAGACATAAGGATTGTTGTGAAGACAGTCTGGTTGACTCATTTGTAACTCCTGGCAGCAATAATGATAGTAATATTGAATGTTGTGATATGCCACTTCAGAATCTCAGTCGACATGGACCTTTTTCCAGAAAAGGCAGATAAAGAATAGTTTCTGAGAAATGTTGCCATATTTTAGCTCTAACTGCAAACTAAATTACTCCTCCCATCTTCTACAATTCAAACAATTATTGAACACTATCAAGAAATCCACAACATGAATCAGTCTCACTTAATTCCCAAACTTCAAGAAAAGCTGACTTTGCTTGGACTTCCTGAAGCTGACATAAACACTGTGATAGAGACCCTGGAAAGTGAGGATCTCCACAGGACTTGCTACAGTCACACACTCAAACCCTTTTTTTTTAAAACATAACTTCAATTATGTGCAGCCAGTGTCTATTTGTCTTGGTCAAAATGAATCAGGCAAAGAATGTTTTGCACAATATGTCCCAATTGAAAGTACCATTGAGTCTCTCTTGTTATCAGAGTCAGTGAGGGAGCAAATGCAGCACAAGCTAGAACTCACCCTGACAATGTCATTCAGGATTTGTGGGATGGGACAGATGTTGTAAACAACTTGCTGCTCAAGCACACAACGTCTTCATTGGTTATACCGTAAACCTTTATCGAGGTTCCTTTTATAGTAGTAAACCCCTTTAGGGTTCGGGAGGAAAAAAGCAGTAGATTCTGGCTGTGTATCAGACCCGTGAAAATATTTTGCCCCACAACAGATCCAGCGCTGATCAGATGCAACTTGCGTTGCTTTGTCAAGAGCAAGACTATATAAGTACTTTGGACAGGATCTTAGTACTTGGTTCCCTAGTGGAAGACTTAAAGGATCTTGAACTAAATGGAGTCACTTTGCCAGATGGGCAGACCTGCAAGGGAACCCTGTGAGCCACGGCAGCTGGCAATTTAGGTTCAGACGACATTGGGGGATTCACAGAAAATGTTAGCAGGGGTTCACATTTGTTCAGATATTGTGAGGTTGACCAGGACTGATTTCTGGCCGATCCTCTGGCCCTGGGCCCTGACCGCACACCATGTTCATATCAGAAACACGTGGAGACTCAGTCATAATACGGAAGTAAGAGACTCCAAGTCTCTGTTAATTGTTCTGATGAGTTATATATATAGTTATAACTTGAAATGTCTAAAGCACTGAATGTTTTCAATGCAGCAGTTGATTTCATTCAATGTTACATTGATTGACAAATATTGTTATAGTATAAGAAAAGGACACCTGGATGAGGTCTTACAAAAGGAGATGCTGTTTAGGTTTGCATGTTTCAAGAATGTTTCAATTTAAATGTGTCAGTTATTTAAAGGTGTTTGATACTGAATTGGGCTTAATAAATAATTGACTTCAAAAAGTCAGCTTTTGTCAGTTTAGTTATCATGCTCGCAATTTTCAGGAGTCATTTTGAGGTGTGACATTTTTATATCATTACATTTTTGCAATGTTATCACACTATACGTCACATTCTCTGCTATCCATTTTACAGTAATAAACAGTTAATGAAGATTACAGTAGGAATAGTAAATTAGCAGTACAATGGTCCCAATAAATAATACAGTAGATTTATTGTATAGTAACAGTGGAATGTTGGCAACTTTAGCTGCCAGCTCTTTACTTTAAATTTACAGGGACATTTCTAAGAGTGAATGTACATTCTTTGTGCAACTATTATTATGTACTGTATTTCCATCAGTACATTTTCGTACTGAATTATTTAGTTTCTTGATGCAACAAGTATTTTCAAAGGAATAAAGCGCCAAATTGCAAACTAGGAATATACAATTGTATTTATTAAACCATACATTCAGCAAAACCTTGGTTGTATTTTGTTTAACACAAAAATAATAGAAAATTTAAATGCAGATGTTAAATGTATGGGTTGGCAAAAAACACCCTCATATATCAATGTGAAAGGCTGCAGTCCGACATAACAATGTGCCGCTGGTTCGATTGATGTTTGCTGAGACGGAGTCTATGTTCACATGAAGCTTTGTCTCCATTAGTTCCCTTTCATGTTGGTGCGTGGAGATCTTGTGCATGGCTCATTAGCCACAGTACCCCCTGCTTTCACTTATGATCTACTGGACAATACAATACAGCTGCCTGCCGCCTTCAAGCTCTGTATTTCATTGTGCTCCTGAACAGCCTCTTCATCAATATTGTACATGTGGGGGATTTTGTTTTCAACACCATTTTGCCATTAGCTGCTCTCGCTATGGAAGTTAGCCAGGAAAGCCTTTTTGAAAGCGTTGTTAATTTGGCAAAACACAAAAAAAGGACACGACTGTGATTGACAACCTGCTGCACATGTTGCCTTGTCAAGAGAAATCTGTGATCCTGAACGGAAGTTGTGAATGACTTTTTCAGCCTGATTCATCCATACATCCGGGGCTGCAGCGATGCAGAGAGATCAGTGACTGCAGTGGTGGAAAAGAAGAGCGATCGGAAAGTGGAGGCTCAGAGGTGAGTGACGGCACCTGAGCACACACTTGACATGAAAACAGCCTCCATGGAGGGCCAGCATGTGCCAGAGTCTCGGAGAGGGAAAGAGACATTTTTGGTGCAGACCACAGCAGACTTATAAAGTACAGTTTTATGTGTTTCATAAATCTATGAATTAAATATTTGAACAGGGACTGTGCAAAGGCTCACTGGACTTTGTGTTTTATCCTTGGCCACCCAAGAGGTGGAGGCGGAGGGTGACGAAGAGATAGTGTGTCTCCAGCACCAGTGCGTTTGGAGCGCATGGCAGTACCAGCACATCCACAGTGCAGCAATAGTACTGATTTTTACAAACTTTGTCACAGTTGATAATCAATCAGTTCTATCCACCGCTCTGTATCATTTGAAGATGAAAGTTTAACAGATGAACATCATGCTGTTGATTCAGTAGTAATGATCCACTAAAGAAACATCTCTACCACTGCAGCTTGGCTGTTTACGATTATGTGGATCTATAAGTCTGATATGTGAAGACATTAAATGTATGAGATGATCTGGCTTCAATTCACCACCTCACAATCTGAGGTTCAAAGTTTATGTATCTGTTTCTGTATCTACCGATATGCACATTTTCATGCAAAGCGTTCGGTTTCTTTAGATCACAAACTTTGCATGGGAAGTGGCGTACGCATCTTTCAGGACCTGTTTTGCATGTAAGCAACCGTTATACATGGGGCCCCTGAAGCCTTTTGACATGGCTCACCATAGCATGTCAAAATAGTGCTTCCCTTCAACAGAGATGTCAGGAGGATCAACGTGAGTTGCTGAAGGTAAAGGATTTGAACTGGCATCCGATGTTTATTATTTTTATGTCTTAAGATTCTGTGGTTGACCTGTGTCTTTGTACACAAAAGTATCAAGACTGTGACTGTGATTTTCTCCCACGAGCACATTACAATCTCACTGAATAATATTTTCTATCAATATATTCTTGTGAGGAAAGGTAAAGCGCAAACTCATTGGTCCTCAAAGTTTGATCACACTGGATTGATCCCATTTCATATCACCTTTTCAAGAGTCCATCGATTCTCAAGTGTCTGTGAAAATAAGCACAAAATGGCAAATATAACATAGCTTCTTACATGTTCTTAAATATAAAGAAAAAAGAAAGCATATTTAATCCTGTGCAGGAAATTCCTTTTTCTGTATCTACCGATCCTTTTTCCAGGATGTGGAGCTGCAGCCTTCCAGGGAGCCGAGGGGGTTCAAGGGTCTTGCTCAGGAACCTGCAGTAGTGACCTGTCCTCTGTGGGATTCTCACTTGCAAACTGCAAACCAAGTCTGTTTCCTTATCTATTAGGGCACCATTGCCCTAAATGAAATTTAAATAATGACAGCTGTTGGATATTTTACTCAGCTGACTTATCTTGTGGCTTTCAGCAGCTCGAGTCAGCTTGTCGGTGAAGTTCAGCACGAATGACCGACTCACCTCGCTTCACTCATTCAGCTCGCATGCCCGACTCCCCTCGAAACTCGAAAGAGTCGTTCACTGAATCGGTCAGTTTTAACTTCCACTGTGTCGTTCACCTCGTGAGCGGTGAGTCCTCCCCCCCTCCCTCACCTGAAAATCTGCAGCGGCGCTCCGCTCAGAAAGTTTCTGAGTGAGGCCGGAGAAAAAAAACACACATTGTTTGTTTCATAAAGCTTGTAGAGATAAATACATGAATAATACATGGTAAATACACAATAAACAATGTTAAAATACCACTGTAGCGTGTATTGTGTTACGTTTAATACTGTCCCCTATAATTAATTCTGCCCTATGAACGTCACATTATTTATTGATACTCGTAAAAAAAGAAAATCAGACTGTTGGAACGGAAAAAAAAACTATAAAATCATATGTATATATTAATATATACTGTATATCTGCCATTCTGGATGCCAGGTATTTATTCAGTTTAATCATTTATCTCATTTGTTTTCTGATTCAACTAAACCTCAAAAACAACACACACAATCTACAATAAGGAGACCAGGATCACTAAAAACTAATGTTACTTATTGTTTATTTTCCTCAGAAGTGTTTCAGCATTTTACTATGAATACATGATTCTCCCCTAGGGTTCATGTCGCAGTTCAGCTTAGCCTCCAGGTCCTGGAGCGGGTGGAAATAGTGCGCATGCGCAACTGAATCAAATGACTCAAATGACTCAAATGACAAACGATTCACTTGGATGAATGACTCAAAAACCCGTGAGTCTGTTCAAGGAGTCGGGTTTCTCATCACTTGGTGTCCCAGAGAACAAGTCTACTTCTTCTGCTCTAATTGAATACTGTGGAGGAAGTGTGTTTGCGATGCACTGCCCCCTGCAGGTTGGGAGCGGGAGCCACTTGTAGTATTGACCTTATTCCGGAAGTTTGCGTGGGCGGCGCCATGCGCGTTATCACACTTCCGGTTTAGCTGCGCGCTACTTGATTTGCGATACCAGTCTATTTAATTGTTTACAATTTAAAGCACAGTCACAAGTCAGCAAGATTGCATTGCTGTGGTAAGACATCATGGAGGAGAAAGTAGGCCAATATAGGCTTTGTTTATTTGTTTATTTGTTTATTTGTACATTAAAATTCCTCCTGAGCTCCTCAGTGCATGTGTGGTCTCTTCCCATGTCGTTCTCTCCATGTTTCTGTGACAGACAGTGAAAGACAAGTCATTAGCAGTCAGAAAAACAGAGTTTTACAAATGGAAATAAAATATAACAGACTATTGGTGCAACAGAAAGTATAATAAGAGATAAAGTAGCTGTACTTTAGTTTTTAAATTCATGCTTTACTGTTCTCAGTTTTAGAATAGACTAGACTACATTATCATCATCAAATGTCTGGGCCTAAGGTGATGGTAGTGAGCATTAACTAAAATCTAACGCTAACCCTGCTACTCGATTGGCCTTTTTGTATTAATCTGCTATTTCATATTGATTTTGTTGTGTTTGCTAATAGCAAATAGCTTTATGGTTATTTCTGTTCCTGCAGCAGCTCAATATTTCCCGACATGGACATGCTGCATATCTTTACAAAGCATGTTTTGGGTAGTTTTTAGTCGCTGGGTTTGTTTAACAGATGCCTTAATTTCCTAAGCAAGACACGGCTTAATAATCGCTGGACCGGCTGGAAGCTAACTAGTTAGCAACGTTAGCCTGTCGTCTTGTAAACACTACCAACTCCGCGCTGCGGCACTATAATGACAGCATGTAGCACTGGACACACTCTGATTTAGACTGTAGTCTGTAATAAAGCCAGCTCTATATGGAATATTGTGTTTCCACACTGAAGAATCCTCCAGATTGTTGTTCTTTGCTCTCCTCAGTGAAGAGGAGCTCCGTACTGAGCACACAGAAGAGATGCCATCTGACCGGCAAACGGGCTCTAGAAACACCTCAAAGTCGTTTTCAAACTATAGACAGAAGCAATGTTGGTGTACATGATCATAGCACATTTGGCGCAAAATAACCTACGTTGTATGATATTTTAGATGCAAGTCTTCCCAGTAGTTCTTCGTTGAAATTAATGCGATTTCGCTGGAACAGGAAGTGCGTTTCAAATGGAAGTGTGGGACAGAAGTAAAAGTGGGCGGTGCGGAATAAGGTGAATAAATGGCATACACGTTCATGCTGATTCAGCACGCCTAATTTATGCATGCCATGCATAAAACAGCCTTTAGAACAATAAATGTCGCCATTGGGCCTAAAATTGTTTTGGAAATCATGAACGTGGCCTCCTGCAGGCTAAACAGAACCCAGCCCATCCCGCTCCTCTCACAGCTCGTAGCTTAATGATGGCACATCTGTGAATGCTCCATTGATTATGAATACATTTTACACGTTTTCCAGCAACATCTTCGTCATCATTCTGTCTCCTGGAGCAGCCCTGTTTTTGCACAAAGATGTTACCATATTTAGGCTACACATATTACAACTGTACAAGCCTAATTTATACTACAACTTCAAAATACTTGTCGAAGCAGCACCGAATGCACGCGCAAGCACACAGACCATGAAGGCTGTGATTGGTTCTCTTGTGGCAAATTTCTCATTTTGACAGCATAATAAATTTACGCCTGATCTCTCTTCCCCTAAGGCATTATATCTTTTCTTTTCTTATCTTATTATAGCAGTGGACTTTGTGGCGGATATAGCCTCAAAGCAGAGCTTCCAGGGGTGAAGAGACTGCATCTAGGCTATGCATACTATAGACACAGAAGCATATATTTCAACCGTTAAACACTTCTGATGGTGTTCTAGTACAATCACACTCACAAAAGAAAGATGACCTTTTTTGAAATTGAAGACCAAGCCGATGTTTTCAGCCAATGCGATGCTGCTCCAGTAATTGACTTGCTGATTTTTGGTATGTCAGATGAATTAAAGTCAACAGCCAACATTAGAGTGTCCAGTACACTCATGCCCATTTTTCCCCAGCCATCCAGACATGTACCCACTGGAGCAGTCAAAGCCTGTTTCACCTTTCATGTTTAACATATGACCAACACAGGAATAGCAGAATTTGAAAGTCAGA
Source organism: Blennius ocellaris (assembly GCF_963422515.1). Taxonomy (NCBI): domain Eukaryota; kingdom Metazoa; phylum Chordata; class Actinopteri; order Blenniiformes; family Blenniidae; genus Blennius; species Blennius ocellaris. The sequence continues at coordinate 2,372,542 of NC_137669.1, forward strand.
GCGACTCAACACAATCTAACTGGAAAAACTGTGTGTGCTAAAGACACATTAATGTCACTCTACATAAGAATATCAATATGCTAAGTATGCCGAGTAATACAAAAGACTGTAATATTGTTTAAAAAAGAGGTAGTAATCTCTGGATGACACTACGCTTTCAACAATCCCTCAACTTCATTACATTCGCAGCCACAACAGACTGGAGAGAGAAACAAAAGACCAATTTCCAAACTCAGCAGCAGTGAAGTGGAACGAGCGACTGAGTGAGACGAAAACGGCTCAGACTCCAGAAGGTGGTCAGACTGCAGCTGGAACCTAAAGAGCTCCGTGAGAAATGTCTCGGGAGGAAAACACAGCATAAACCAGGACTGTAGCGGTGTCATTCTTCTTTGTGTGCATGCTGCGCTTTGTTTTTATTTTTTGCATTCTGCTGAAGCTGTATGTCTCCATGTTCACAGACAAAATTACTCCACATACTTATTCATGTGTGTTTTTCTCGCCATCTGTGCCTAATCGGAAGATGCCAACTATGGATTGGGCCTGTTGCACAAATTGTACCGTGGCAGGCACAAAGCAGTTGTTTTTAACTTCTCCAAGGGGTTATGCATGCATGCTCCACCAGGGCTAACACGCCAAGCTGTGCAATCTGTTGTCACGAGGTGTTTGGGGGGGTTTTCAGTTAGGCTCTCTGTGGATGATTAGAAACCCAGCCAAGCCTGACTGTCAGCACAGATTCTCATCCAGTTAGACAAAGGTTAGTCCAGGTTTTCTGACATGGTTTGGTGTCATCTTTTATTTAAGTCACAACACTTTGACCTTCTGGGACACAGCTGCCCTTTATCTGGGTTGATCGCAACAGTCTTGACATTTTAATGTTTTGAGGTCAGAGAACGCCAACACTTGACGATGCTGAAAGTTACATGAGAAAAAAGTGCTGAAAGCGCTGAAACATGAATTTAGCAATGTGTGTTGAATGTGTCCGGATTGTCGGATCACAGAGTAAAGACGTCAAAAATCATTTTAACTCTCTACAATAGTTAAAGGAGAATAACATCAAATCCCACAATCGAGGGTTTGATTTCTGGCTCTTCCTCTGGATTTTCACTAGTTGAAGCTCTTGAGTAAGAATTGAACCCCGTCTTGCTCCCAGCGGTTTGCGAGAACCAGCACTGTCGCTGTCCACCATTGGTGTGTGGCTGCATTATCAATATATGGCAAATGGGTTTTACTTACATTGGGTCATGACCAAAAGAATGAGACAAGTAGCCGGAATGACCCTTGCTAACATTTCAGTTGCAGACTTAAGTTGTTGTTTTTACCCCCCCATAAAAGACGTGGGCTTGACATGGCTCACAGTTGAGCCTTTATATGGGGATTCCTTTGTATTGTGCACTATAATGCGTCCCTTATCTTTAGACACTATCTTTGAAAGTGTGAATTGATGGACAGTCCCTTTCTTCTTTTGCCTGAAGAACACTGCAACTATTTTTCCCAAAAGAGTCTTGATTCATCGGATCACAAGATTAATTTGTAGTTCTCCTCAATCCATCCTAAAACCAGTCAGACCCAGAAAAAGAGGGATACACGTCATCATGACTATATTTCACAGAGTATGGTTTGGAGACAGTGATTTCCACCACACAGTCACGTCTGTTTATATTGCAGTGTTCCCCCTGGGCTCCAAACCCATTGGCCATCCAGAAGCTCTTCTTGCAGACCATGATGTCGTCAGCTTCTGTGACTCTTTTCATCTCCTTTACAGGACATTTGCGGCTAAATCCCATGAGCTGATGCAAACGTCCTGTGTGGAGTTTGATTGTTCTTCCTGTGCCTGAAGGGCTGGAAATCCCAAAACATGTCTGCTACATTAATTAGTGACTGTAAACAATCTGTGTGCGTGTGCGTGTGCGTGTGCGTGTGCGTGTGCGTGTGCGTGTGCGTGTGTGTGTGTGTGTGTGTGTAAGATATATGAATACAAATTGTTCTTATCATATTCTGTGTTTGTTTTACGATTTACTATTTTACAAAGAGTAGCCACTGATGTGACGATCATATTGTCCTGCAGAAAGGACAGTGTTTGTTGTTAGAAGAATTAGATTACAAAAGACATAAACGTCCACATGCCCACGCGGGGATGTTCAGCACATCCCTGCTGAACGGAGTCGGTCCTGTCGTGTCCCAGTTTAAATACATTTAGACTGTAGAAATGTCGAAAAGCCAGTTTGACTATATATGAACACTACGACTACAACACTGCAGCAGACCAAACACCAACTTTCACACTTATTTCTCAGGAACTTTAGTCTTTGATTTGAATATAGGAGAAGTTAGACAGCATAAAACGGCAGTATCCTGTGAAAGCTGCAAAAAAATACAAGTTTGTGTGCAAAGAAAGTGTAAGTGAGCCTGTGGATCAGTGTGTAGTTTGTGTTATTTCTAAAGATCATGAGAAGAAACGTGAATTTTTAAGAAGCAAAAGCTTTATTTTAGCTTCTCAAGCACAGTTTTTGAGTCTTCAGACGCTGGTCTCTCTGTTCTCTTGAGAGCTGGTCTCGTTCCTCTCTCTCTCTGCTGCCGCTGAGAACCTGTATAATCAGGGCTCTGGCTCTCAGTCCTCTCTCTCGCTCCATTCGTTGAACGGCCGGCCTCGCTCTCTCAGCTCTCTCTCTCGCTGCCTTCTCTCTCTGCTCTGTCTCTCTTTGCTCTATCTCTCTCTGTCTCTGCTCTGTCTCTCTTTGCTCTATCTCTATCTCTCTCTGTCTCTGCTCTCTCTCTCTTTTCTCTATCTCTCTCTGTCTCTGCTCTCTCTCTCTTTGCTCTATTGCTCTCTGTCGTTGCTCCCTCAACTCTCGCTGTTCTATGTCTCTCTGTCTTCTCTCTCGCCATGCTCTGTATCGCTGATCTCTCCCTTGCTGTTGTCTCTCTTTCCACTCTCTCTCCCTCTGCTCTCTCTCCTGTCTCTCACTCTCCTGTTTCTCCCTCTCCTCCCTCTCCCTCTGCTCTCTCTCTCTCTGAATGTCCCTGGCAGGGGGGAGCTGTTGATGTGCTTTGTTGAGGCTCTCCTCCTCCTCCCTCCGAGCAACCATGTGGACCTGAGATATCTTTTTAGGTCCCTGCTCGGTGATCCTGGAGACCCAGTTGTTCTGAGAAAAACAAATGAATTTGATGAGTCGTCGTTTTCTGCAGTTTCAGTTCAGACACCAAAGCACATTCAGCTCATGTTGCTCAGACTTCAGGGTTTCTATTGAAATCACACTTTAGAATCCTAAGGACTGAAAATGTTCCCAACTTTTCAATATTTGTCAATATTTCTAACTGTAATGTCACAAAAACACAGTTTGGGTTTCTTTTAGTTTGACGTTGCATCGACTAAAATCACACTTTGTTTCATCATGAATTAAACATGACTTGGACTTCAAGTAGACGAGCAATCAAGATGTGAGCAGGACACAAATATTGTGTTTCAGGAAGTTCAAGAAATCAAGAAAATGACTCAATGGAGGGTAAAGCATGAGCTTTGCAGGACTTCAGACTCCAGCAAACATGTAAACAAATGCTCACCTTTCTGAGGTCCACCAGGTCCTGGAGCAGGAACTTGGTCCTGGAGGACATCTTGTGGGTGTTGAGGAGGTTGTCGATGCCCTCAAAGACCGTGTCCAGTTGTGACTGACGGAAAACAAAACACAGAGTAGTTGAGACGTACGTTAATGTTTGTTTCTCTGCTTCACAACAACAAAAGAGAAACCCTCATCAACGTCTCTGCAAACTGTGCTGAATCCACAAATCCACTTGTTCAGTCTCACCTCAGCCTTCTGGGCGAGGTCCCGACCGGCAGTTGTGGTCAGCCTGCACAGACCCTCCAGAGACTCCTCGGTGGCGTCTTGGAGGAGCTGGTCCATGCAGTCGACCACAACTGCCTTTCCCAGGAGCCGAGCCTTGAGGAGCTCACCAATGAAGGTGAGGTTCCCCAGGGCTCGTCTCCGGTTCTTTAGCTGAGCCATCTCAGGCTCCGTGGACTGAAGACAACAAGAAGTAATATGAGTCAGATATTAATATTAGCCTTGGTAAGTCATTCAGACAAGTCTTTACAAGAGTTGTAGTAAAAAAGTGAAGTTTCATCAATACATACCGACGCAGCAGCGCCACCGATCTTCCCCTGAAGGAGCTGCCTGCAGCGCTTCAGGAGGAGGGTGCGGAACCTGATGGTGGAGCCGCGACCATCGTCCGTCTGGACGGTGATCTGTGAACCAGACAGAGGTGGAGGTTAGGAGAAGAACGGACTGCTAAAACTGTATTTTGTCTTCCATGCAGGACAAAGACAGTGGGCAGACCAACAGGGACATGGACATTTCCTCTGAGCCAGAAATGAATCAATCCTACTTACAGCAGCAAGGCTGCTACACAGCTTGGCGTAGGTGGTGGCGAAGCTGGGCTCCGAGATGGCCTTCTCGTGCACCAGCTCCACCACCCCCTTGAGCCTCGCCAGGCTGGTTATGGGCAGTGCGGTCACCTGCGCCGAGAGGGACTCGTACTTCTCCGGAGTCATCTTGTTCAAGATGCTCCGGAGTTTCTGTGGAGTGTGTGTGTGTGTGTGTGCGTGTGCGTGTGCGTGTGCGCGTGTGCGTGTGTGTGTGTACGTGTGTAAGTGGCCTGTAAGACTTTATTATTTAATGATGTGTGTGAACTTGGTGATTCATGTAAACATCCAGTGATGGCAAACAGGGAAATAATATGTCAGCCTTGTTCACTGTATTCTTCTCAAAAGCACCACGTTCAGTACGAGCAAAGTTTTCCCACTGACTTTACACCACCAGCCAAACTAAGAGCAAGCAGACGGTAAAAAGAACAAACAAAAAAAAACACGACAGGAGTGGAGACAGTGGCGACGCGACACGAGGCGTTTTCAGCTCTGTCTTGTTAAATGCACCGCGTACGTTATGAAACAAGTTCACCAAGTAACTTTAAATATCTTACAAACTGAAATAGAGGCGAGCTGAAGAAAACCTTAGGAGCAACACTCACTCTCTCTTGTGTGTCAGAGCTGCCTGCAGAGATGTGTGTCGGGAGGGGCAGGCGCTGTGTGTGGGAGTTCGTATCCGCCAATCACAGAGCGTTGAAGAGTCAGTTACCAGATGAGGATTTTCCTTCAGCACAAGCATGGATATTGAGGAGTTTTACTCATATTATGCTCGTACTCGTCAAAAATGCATTATCCGTACCGGATACTCTTCTGAAACGAGTATCTTTCTCATAACTAGAATTTGAACTATAACTCATTCCACAATGGTAACTTACTCTTTGGCCAAAATGATAACAATTTAGGAGCAAGCAGTTTCATGAGCAAAATTAAACAAATGCCTGTTATGAATTACTAAGTTGGAGCACATTTGCATTCATCAAAATTTCTCGGTCAACTAAAACATGACAATATTTGCTCAAACGTTGATTTTCTCGCAATAGTCAAAATGTAATCACAGTGGCATCTAATTATCTTGAGGCTAAAGTGGAGATAAACCAAAAAAAACAACTTTTATGAACACAAGAGCCATTTTCAACACTTTTCAAAAAATCAAATTACAAGAAAACATAAAACTTTTATTGTGTATTATCGGTCCATTTCTGCAACAGCGGTGCTCAGAGCCACCGAAAATGCAACTTTTTAAAAACAGCTCCCAAGGTGGAACCTTTTGAAAATGCTTTATGTCCATGAAAATGGCAGGAAACCCAGCTTTCTGAAATGCTGCCAATGCGCATGCGCACCTCAATCGAGTCGGCATGGTAACAGTATTGTTATTAGCATTCCTACCCTTTCCGTGCGAACAGCCAAAACTAACAAGAAAAGCATGAACGATGCATTTCCACTTGAAACACTGTCGTGTAAACAGCCTCAGTCTCAAGCCACAACATTTTTAAAGCTTCAATCTTTAGAAGGAGGAAAAGAGAACTCATTAGCTTCAAATGTAGTTTTATTGATATATACAGAAGGTTCAACTTAGTTGTATGGCTATTTATAACTACAATTTATAATTGCAGTTTATAAAAGTTTTATCTTTTTATTCGTGGATATAGCCATTTTTTAAACTCTTCTCCATTTTGGCGGGTTTTTTTCTTTTTCACATTTTCTGGGGATTTAGACTGTTGGCTGTTTGGCCCAGTGCTTTTCAACCACTGTGCCTAGATATAGTCAGGTGTGCTGGAAATGATCCAATTTCACATTTTTTCTAAAAAACATTTACTCACGCAGCCACTGTCAGCCGTGAGAGCAGTATTATGTATTAATAATGTGGTGAGCGCCGCAGAAGAGTTGTCTGAGTTGAGATTCTTTTCTGCCAGCTGATCACCAGACGCTTTTATTTTGACATGTACACACGTAACCGGAACTCCATAACAGGATCTTGTATCTTGTATCAAAGTACTGTGTCAGTGACAGTGATGGAGAAGTTTTTGAAAAGGAAGAATGTGAACCAGGATCTCAGTTCTTCATCCATCAGGTCCAGGTTTCACACTGAGGGAGTCAAAATAAAAAAAAAGAAATTGGGAAATACTTTTTTCTGTATTTATTTGATTCCTGTTGATAAAACTTTGATGAGAATGACTTTATATTGTTAAAAGAGGCGACAGAGTTTCATAGTTTACCATTTTCGGGTGGTGGTGTGGCTCCAGATTTTTCCAAAGAAAAAAGTGTGCCTTGGCTCAAAAAGGTTGAAAAACACTGATTTAAACAACCCACCAATGCTTGTCTGGACTGAAGACAATAAAATAAAAGCTTTTTTTTTTTCCACATCTGAAAAACCCGCCGGTTAGCTTAGTTGGTTAGAGCGTGGTGCTAACAAACACAAGGTTGCAGGTTTGATCCCCGTACGGGCCACACAGTTTTTTGCCCCTAATAGAGAAATTCAGTTCTTTAAAAAAAAAATTAAAACCCAATTTTTGCTCAAACTAGTCCAGAAGAAGTCAGGTTTTTGATGACACCTTCCACTGCTAGTGCAACACAGCACGGTTTCCAGGTTTCACACTGAGTGAGTAAAAATAAAAAAAAGAAATTGGGAAACATTTTTTTTCTGTATTTATTTGATTCCTGTTGATAAAACTTTGATGGGAATTACTTTATATTGTTAATAGAGGCTACAGAGTTTACCATTTTAACATTTTCGGGTGGTGGTGTGCCTCCAGGTTTTTCCAAAGAAAAAAGTGTGCCTATGTAGCTAAGTAAATATTTTATATTAAAATGTTTTTTTTTTTTTTATTTGTGAACGTTCTCAAAATGACATTGTAATATTTTCTTCCTCATTAATTAATATAAGAGACTGCCTCAGTAGTATTTTGGTTTATTGTTTGTGTATAAAGTTAATTAAATAGTTCCTCTTGCCTGTTGTAGTGGGGGGGACATGAATTGGTGACGCACGCAACTCAGGCAGATGTGTTGAAGCTGCATTTGTCCGGCAGAACCGAGCAGCTTCTGAATTGGTAAGATGTGCTGAACCTCTCTCTCCTTTATTTTCAATTAATTAATAAAAAAGCCACTAAATTCTTTTCAAATCTCATGAAATTGTAGCAGCCATGTTTTGTGATGTGTATGAGGACCAGATTATTGATTTTAAGGGTCAAAAAGGGGTTTTTAATCAACTTTATTTTCAGCGGAGTTTCCCCCTCCTAATGTGTATATTGTCTTCTGCAGGGAGAGAGAGAGTGCCGACGCTAATTGTGCCCTCTTTGCTGACTGACAGGTGAAAATTAAACGTGCAGATCCTGATCCCTGTGTTGCCTCACCTCCCTGAGTGCTTCAACCAGTCTTAAGTCTGCTACCCCTTGGCTCAAAAAAGGTTGAAAAACACTGGTTTAGCCCTTTTAACTGTTTCGAATGTCTTTCAGGCATTTTAATTACTATACCACTTTTCTCTTTTAGCCTTTTTATTCCTTTTTAGCCAGGATTCTTTTTGGAAAGAAAAATGATCAAAAATCATGATTACAATAATATGACAATAACAAAGTAATGAAATAGGTTTGCGATAATCTGTTTGAAATGGACATGAACGTGTATTTTCATTAGCACAGTGTCACCTACTAAATGTATCAAACCACATACGCACAGGTTTTTGAACTAATTCTATGTGATTTTTCTGATGGCGACCGGCTGTGATGGATTCAGGAATGAGCAGTTGGCAGTTTGTGGAGCAGGAGAGCATCGAAAGCAGCTCTTTTACATTCTGTTCACGCTTGGGGCAGATTTCCCCTCAGCCCGTGAGCGCTGTGAAAATGCTCTCTTGAAACTATCTGCACGCCAGTGATTGGCCTGCGTGTGCGGCTCCACCAGACCTTTTGTGTGGATCTTTGCGTGTCGGCAAGGGCTTTTGTCGCCACACCTGAATATTGACGGGATAAATGGAGCAAAGCAAATAGATGTATGATCTCTAATATTGCTGCAATTTCATGCAGGGAAAACCTTCAAGGCTACATCGCACAGGGCGTCTTTGAAGCTTTGAATTTTAAATGGAGGAAACGCATTTGACTTTTTCACTGCCGCTTTTCGGAGGTTATCAAGCGGTCCCACTTTTCCCAGTAGTCTCAGATGACAACCTGTGGGCAATTCAGGAAGTTGTCGATTTCCATTCACAACAGGAAATGCCATGTATTTTTAATTAAGCGTTCAGCGTAGCTATTCCTGGTTTATCTAGTTTCCAATTTAATTAAGAAAAAATTGGCATTAGCCTAATTAGTGTTCAACATCAAGCCTCGAGAGATCAATCAAAACTTTTCAAATTCAAGCAATGGAAGACTGATTTGTATTGAAGAGAAAAAGGTTTGCACCATTACACTTTTTGACATTTGATTCACTTGACTTTTTGTTTGCTCATCTTCTATTCCACTTTCTCCAACCATTTTTAGGAGGCAAAGACCCTATTGTAATTGTGATGTTTATTATTTTTCTTTCTTATCCTTATCACCATTGAGCCCGGGTCTCACCCCCTAAACACACTCAATAGCTCACCAAATTGGGCTTGCTCATCAAGACTGGCGCAAAATGTGACAAAATGTAAAAATGACCCTCAGACTGCCAAAATGTGCTCTCTAGCGCCACCTAGCAACATTCAAACGTCATTAAGAGATCAAGCCAAAACTCAATGCTCTACTGGCCAGCCAAGACTGGTGAAAACATAACATTTGCATTTTGGGCGTCTGTTCACACAACAGCGGTGCTCAGAGCCAGTGAAAATGCAACTTTTTGAAACTGGCTCCCAAAGGTGGAAAGTATCGAAAATGATTCGACTCTGTCTTCATGGAAACAAGGGGGAAACGCAACTTTTCTGAAACAAGGCCGTAGTAAATGCAAATGTGTAAATAGATGGACAGTAACAACAAAGTTTTGTCATGACTCACAGTCCTCATTCTCTTGGGACTTGGGTTGTTATTAGAGTGACAGTCAAAATAAAATCACCAACTTGGTCATCTCTGGATACAAATGTTCTCTCCACACACATATGTAGATATGTGAAGATTTGCAGCCGCCATTTCCTTCCCGATTCATAATATGCATTCTGGTCAGTGAGGCACTGTGTCTTTCCTGGAAAACATTCATTCTGATGGGAAAGGGTGTGGAATTCTTTGGGATTCCCTCGAATGACGGCGTCAGGGAAACCCCTCGTCGTCCACCATTTTGAATTTTTCACTTCCATCAACATTCAGATCGTCACCGGAACGTATCAAAAAGTCACTCGAATTCAACAGAAAACAAACAACTTCAAGGGGATTAAGTGATGCTTGTTAAAGGTAAAACAACTTATTTTTACTTTCTAATCCCGAAGTTTCATAACTTTTTATGGTTCAGAAGAAAAGTTGACAGAATAGGAAGAGGAAGAGGAGGAAGAACAGGATTTGATTTGTTATTGACCAATATAATAAAAATACACGGCACACATTTACCATGTCATTAAAAAATGTATATGGATAAAAAGTGACTAATATAATTAACATGGTGTGGTGGTAGGTAATATGTAGTAGTATGATAGTAGGGTGTGACCGCTCCAATCTTAATACTATCAAATTTATTTCAGACCAAGAACAAACTTACAATATATATTACAATTCCATCAGATTAATGAGTATAAAGAGATACATATTCTGTGAAAGTTTCATTGAGATGTCTTGATTATTAAAGAAACTACAAGTGTATTTATGTAAAACGCTTTTGGTCACAGATTTGTGCACTAATTACCTTTAAGAAAATTGCACTAATTTGTCAACTTCTTTTTGCAAAAAAAAAAGAAAATCCTTACTTGTTAAGATATCTGAACTGTTTTGGTGTCATTTTCTTTGTTTTTTCTTACTCTTTCCATTGGCACCAGTTGCATTCAATTTGGTTTACTTTATTTTTTTCTTCACGTACCTAATTTATGTCTGTTTTCATTAAACAAAACAAACAACTCATGTCTTCAGATGCTGCCTACATCGTTTTCAGCTGTTCTTTTGTTTCCCAATAGGAAGACATCCGTTTCCAAAACATTGTAAATGTGAAACTTTTCTGAAATGTAAAAAATGATGCATTTTTACTTTATTGTGTAAATGGAGCTTTAGAGTCACAAATTAACCTCCCATGTGTGTTTTGAGATCATTGGTGAAAATTTGCACGTGCAAAGAGAAAACATGCAACTGCTATAATGATGAATCCGGCCTGCATTTTGAACCCATGTGAGACTGCCAACAACATCTAAAAGAGTCTATGGAACCTGATCAACATTATCTGATAAAGTGAAAATAAGAAGCACAAAGCTAAACTATCGATCAACATCTTCATTAAAACTTTGTCATCTACTGTTCTGATGAAGAGTCTTTGCATCACAATGAGAATGGCCATGAAATATGAATGTATACAGAATGAAACTTTCATTCTGTATACATTCAGGGTGTTGCTCATTTTCAAGGATGCGTCCTTGCTAGTAGGCGGGGACGGTTGGGACGCCATCACATCCAGCTGGAGGACTGGGTTTATTCCTTCCATGTACCATCAAGGACAGAAGTCCTTTCAGAGAAACTGCATTTGAAAGTGTATTACAACATGAATGTGCGGCTTGAAAGATATTACATTAGCATGCTGTGATCGTGGCTTATGTGCATGCTTATAAACTGAAAATCTGACAGTTCATTCTAACAGTACATTCTTACCATTCCTTCCAGGATAAGGTTGATCTGCTCTCAGCCTGACATATGATGGTAGAACAACAGAGATAGAACTCAGCTACTCCAGATGACAACATACACACACACAGCTTTCACGACACACATTGATTATGGACGTCTGAATTCAGTCGGCAGCAGACGCCAGGATTAAATCCACCAATGGTGCTGAAGCCCAACCTATTGCCGGGGTGTGGCCCCCACCCAGAAGAAAAATGTCCAACCATGGAAGTTGGACACTGCTGGTCCTCCTGTGTGAGACGTTCAGGTCCAGCACTGCACATTACATATGGCTATCTTTACTTTATTTGCTAAATAAATGGTAAAATGTGTCTGGCAGTCTTGAGGCCCTTGTTAAACAACCAAGTATAGGATCAAAGGACGGGGAGGAACCAGCGGGTTCCAACAGGCTGGTGGGAAACAGCTGACTCCCAGCCATTGTCAGACTTCTCGATGTGTTTGAACAAAATCAAGTCCCAACATGCAGCTGTTATTAGAGCAAAGGGACCAGGTGTGACAATCACCCCCATCCACCACGATGTCCCGAGATGCTCCCACAGCTCTTCCTCCAACTGCCAAAAAAACCACACTTAGTCGATTTAAAAATATTTACAAGACATGATGCACACATACTAAAGTATACCTGATAACTGAAGGATAAATGTGACGATGACTGGAGAGTAAATCTGATCAACATGCATGCGGCTTTGTTCTTTGGAGTTTTGGGGATTTCATCAGTAAAAACACAGTGTTCCATTCTGAGCTTCAAAGCTACTTTGACCTGAGAATCTCTGTTTTCAAATGGGAGAAAACACTTGAGTGTTTTATTGGTTTTTCGTTTCTTTTTTTTCTTCAAAGTCGGCCCTTTAGGCATCCAGGACTTGACATTACAGATCCAGACATGCTAAAATGGTGAGAAGCTCCTTTCTGCAGCGTTATGTAAGATTCTGATTGCACTGATTTTAGTTGTGCGCTGCACGACACAGGCAGTCGTGTCTATTCAGATATTTGATGAAAGCAATCATCACAGGACTGATCTACAGAAGGTTTGCAGGTATGAAAACTGGTGCAAATGTCCACCTGTGTGGAAGATGATCTATAATGATGCTAATCAAATAAGTTAGACTTTATTCCTGATTTTTATCTAAATCTGCTCACTGTTTCACTGCCTAAAATCGTCATTTGACAGGTAGGTCTTCTAAACAAACCTACTTTTGTTGGTATTCTGACAGGATATATATTTACACATAGATACCTGAGAACGTTGTACTTGAAAACATTTCTGACTCCATATGTTTTTATTGTAACTTAACTTAGGTAAGTAAAAACAGAAAACTTTCATTGCAAGTACAGTGTCCAATTATGTGACAGCGGTAATCAAAGCCACTGAAACTGCAAGTTTTTCAAAACGCCTTCCAAGGTGTAACATTTTTAAAAGGCTTCAACTCTGTAACTCTGAATGGAGGAAAACACAGCTTTTCTAAAATGCTGCTACTACGAACACGTATTGTTCTCTGTCTGGTTTCATCCAAAAAACAACCCCCCCCCCCCCCCCCCCCCCCAGTGGTCCAACATTTTCTACATACTTTTTTGCGTTTCGGACGTTTCCGTGTAAATGGGCATCGCTTTCACAACGTTGCTGTATAAATATGAAACATGAACATTTTCACTTAAAGGGGTAATAGTCTGCATAATGGACTTTCTCATGGTTTTCCAACGGTAATAATTGTCCCCATACCTGGAGCGACGCCCCAGAAGTGAAGAAAGAGTGTCCGCTCTCTCTCTGGCTTGTTCCAGGTTTTAAAAAGTGTGTCGCTCCAACCAGCCAATCAGCAATCAAGCCCTACATAGTGTCATAGGAGGTTTAGCCAATACCAATCAAGGTAGGTCCTCCCTTTGACTCCTCCCACAATGAGGCAGCTCTGTTCTGGCACATGGCACCACGAGAGGAAGTATTTCCTCCTCTTCCCAAGATGGGCATGTGTGGGCGGAGCCAGTGTAGCTCACACAGACACAGCAGATTCTGAATGCAGCTCCTATGATCCAACATTCAAATGGCGGAGAATCAAGGAAAAGCTGGATTTGGGGCAATAAACTTTGAATATATTTTTGGAACAACGAGACCCATGTAAAATTGTTAAAAAGCTGCATAATATGACCATTGTAAAACATTTTCATGTAAATGGGGCCTAGTAAAAATAAAATGAGTAATTTTACTTTCAGTAAACCATTTAATTTTTTACACGAGAATTTAGATTTTTCCAATTTCTTCCCAGGATGGAGATACCACAGCAGGCGCGACCACCCATTAAAACCGCTGCTTGTAGCGTATTTTTCTAATAGATACGACTTTTAAATTGGAGGAATTTGCATATGAACAAGTCTATTTCTTTAATCCAGATCAGCACAAACGCCACCTCACTGTTTTTGGAAGACTGAATGTACTCCGCGTCAGAAGAGCCTGAGGGTTCTTACCTGTCAATCAAACAGAATATCTTGTAACACGAGTAGTACTCACAGTGCTCAACTCAGCCAAAACATGTTTATCACATATGTGATAAACTGATTTTTATTGTAACTGAAATATCTGTTGTTTAAACAAATAAATCCTGGCCAAAAAGTACCAGGACTGATGTTAACGTATCGCATGTTTGTGATAAGGGACGTCTATTGTTTGCGCAGTTTGCCTTTTTTCCCCACAGTTTTTTTAAGCTCTTATTCCATCTGACGGTTTTTAAACTAAAAATGTCTTTCTCATCTGTTTCATGAATGAAAAATGTGTTATGTGTTAAAGCAGAACACAACAGAAACGATAGATTGTTTTATCAAGTTGACCTTTTTTCTAACCGTATTTACAACCTATTTACACGTCACAATCAGTTTACATAATTACCGACCAGGCCTGGTTTTAAAATAAAAGTTTCCCCTCCCAAACGAAATGAAAACGATGTCACCATGGGCCTCGAAGAAGGATGTTCTTTCTCCGCTGGTCGTTTTAACTCACGTAACCCATTCTGCGCCGCCATGCGCTTTGAACAGTTCTCGTCCTTCAAGGCGTTGCCTTCTCATTTAGTTGTCCAATGTCGTCCACGAAACGAAAGCACCGTGATGCGAATGTGGAGATGATATCAAAAAAAATACAGCCAGTCGCTGTAACAAGAAAAAGGTCCATCTTTTCTTGATGGCGAACTCCTGGTGGGTCAGAAGAGAAAACTCAAAGAAAAAAAGAAAAACCCGTCTTCTCCATGGGGTTCGCTTGATCATGCACACCAATCAACACAGCGTCCAATCACAGCACACCAATACTGTTCTTTTGTTAAGTGTCCATGTGGTGGGCTCATGATCAGCAGGTGACCTGTCCATTACCCTATACAGAGCATGCGCATGTACATTAAACAGAAAGGAAACTTCTCCAAAAAAACAGAAACTTATGCAATGTAATAAATATGAAATATACAACACTGTGGTGCAAACAAATATTAATTTAAAATATTAACACCTAATTCCTTCATCCATCACACCTCCCCCCTTAAAGAGAAAATTTTGATCCTAAAGAGCAAAATTTTGTGACATACAGTACCTCCTTAATACCATATTTTACAGTACCTCCTATACCATTTTTTTAACCTCGGGATAGACAATCAGCTATTACATTATCTTTGCCCTTAATATGCTTAATCATGAGGTCATATTCCTGAAGAATTAGACTCCAATTTAACAATCTTCTGTTCTTGTTCCTCATCTTACTCAAAAACACTAAGGGATTATGATCAGTGTACACAACCAGTGGCTTCTGACCTGGACACAGATACACTTCGAAGTGTTGAAGAGCTAAAATCAGTGCCAACAGCTCCTTCTCAATAGTGGAGTAGTTGACTTGGTGCCGGGTGAACTTTTTAGAGAAATAAGCAACAGGGTGGTCAACATTGCTAGTTTCATCCTGCTGCAATAACACAGCACCAGCAGCGTAATCGCTTGCATCAACCGCCACTGAAAATGACTTTGTAAAATCAGGAGACCGTAACACGGGAAAATTACACAGAATTGACTTAAGCTCATCAAATGCCCTCTGACAGTTTTCTCTAAAGACAAACTTTTCATTCTTCTTGAGTAAGTTGGTGAGGGGTAAGGCTACGTCAGCAAAGTTCTTGCAGAACTTGCGATAGTACCCTACCATATCTAAGAAGCTCCTCAAGGCTTTCCTACTGGTTGGAGGAGGGAAGTCCAGTATGGTCTGAACTTTACCGTCAACAGGCACCACTTGACCTTGACCAATGAGGTGTCCTAAATAAGTGACCTGGGCACAACCAAATTCACTTTTGGCCAGATTTACTGTTAGATTGGCCTCAGACAGTTTCTGTAGCAACCTTTCCACATCCAGAAGATGACCCTCCCATGTATCACTCCCCGTCACTAAGTCATCAATATAGGCACTGGTGTTTGGCAAGTCCCTAATGACAGACTGAATCATTCGCTGGAATGTAGCTGGAGAGTTTTTCATTCCAAAGAGAAGGACATTATATTCATATAGCCCAGAAGGCGTCACAAAAGCGGATATTTCTCTACCTCTATCTGTTAAAGGCACGCACCAGTACCCCTTGAGTAAGTCAATTTTAGTCAAAAACTTAGCCCGTCCCACTTTGTCCACACAATCATCAACTCTCGGAATTGGAAATGCATAAGTTTTGCTAACAGTGTTAACCTTCCTATAGTCAGTGCAAAATCTGACACTGCCATCTGGTTTTGGCACTAACACACATGGAGAGCTCCAGTCGGAATGGGATTGTTGAATAATGTCATGCTCAAGCATGTAAGCTACCTCTTTCTCAGCTAATTTAGCTTTTTCCGGACTCATCCGATAAGGGTGCTGTTTAATCGGTGGGGCCTCACCCACGTCCACATCGTGAACAGCAACATGGGTTCTCTTTGGAACATCAGGACACACATCTTTATATTTGAGCAACAGTTCTGCCATCTGCTGCTGTTGTAAAGGCTCCAAATGTGACATTTTAAGGTCGAGGTCCTGCAGAATCTGTGAATTAGGCAACCTACAAGGGATCATGTCAGGCTTTATGGACATTCCTTCCTCACATAGGTCGTCTGCACTACCCTCTTCAACATCCTGACTAACCACTGAGACAACCTGCACTGACCTATCATGATAAGGCTTTAACATGTTGATGTGGCACAGCTGTCGAGCTTTCTGTCTATCAGGAGTAGTCACAACATAGTTGAGGTCATTAACTTTGGATTGAACCTCATATGGACCATGGAAGCGAGCTTGCAGAACATTAGACTGTATAGGGAACAGTACAAGCACTTTGTCCCCTGGCTTAAATGTTCTCGCCCTTGCCTTCCGATCGTACCAAATTTTCATTTTAGTCTGTGTCGACTCCAGATTTGCCTTGGCTAATGCACAAGCACTGTTGAGCCTTTCTTTAAAGGTCAACACATAGTCCAACAAATTCACAGAGGCCTCCTTGTTAGTCCACTGTTCGCAGAGCAAGGCTAACGGACCTCTAACCTGGTGTCCAAAAACCAGTTCAAATGGACTAAAGCCCAGAGACTCTTGAACAGACTCTCTTGCGGCAAACAACAACAAATGAACTCCTTCATCCCAATCCTTCTCATTGTCAAAGCAGTAGGCCCTTATCATCGTTTTTAGTGTGGAGTGGAATCTCTCCAGACTCCCCTGACTCTCAGGATGATAGGCGCTTGACAACATCTGCTTGATACCCAACTGATACACCACCTGCTGGAATAAGCCAGAAGTTAAATTACTCCCCTGATCAGATTGGATCTCTTTTGGCAGACCAAACAAAGTGAAAAACTTAATCAAGGCCTTAGAAATGCTAGTGGCTTTGATATTCCGAAGTGGAATGGCTTCAGGGAACCTGGTTGCAGCACACATGATGGTTAGCATGTACTCATTAGCAGCCCTAGTTCTGGGTAACGGTCCCACACAATCCACTACCACTCTAGCGAAGGGTTCACCAACAACTGGGATAGGTTTCAATGGTGCCACAGGAGGGTCTGACTGATGTTTTCCCACCATCTGACAAACGTGACACGTACGACAAAAGTTTGCGACATCTTTGCGCAAACCGGGCCAGAAAAATTGTTTCATAATTTTGTTAACCGTCTTGTTAACTCCCAAATGGCCACCCAATGGCAAACTATGCGCCATGGTTAGTATGTCATCCCTATACGTTTTAGGCACGACCACTTGACTCACAACTGCCCAGTCTTCACTGGCAGGAATCTCAGGGGGACGCCATTTACGCATCAAGACCCCGTCTCTCAAATAGTACCCAACAGGCACTTTCACAATTTCATCATCAGACAAAGCTTTTCCTCTCAAGTCAGCAATCTCAGGATCACTGTTTTGCTCTTTTATCAGCTGCATTCGAGAAAAAGTCAAATTGTCAGGCGTACAAGCCTTTCCATCTGTTTTGTAGTGGTGGACTAAAGTTCTCATCTAATCCTGTACCCAGAAAAGTGTCTGACAACTCCTCAAAACTGGTATTCTCCGTAGAGTCACCATCTAACCCATGTCCAGACTGGTCATGGTCACAAGGCAGCATCATATTTGCTTGCCCTAAATCCTCCTCTGTTATTGCCTTTTTGGCCATAGTCACTGCACACATAGGGAAAATCTCAGAATCTAGTTTAGACTCTTCAACAGTACTCGGCTGAGCAGTTAGTTGCACAGAAGGGACAACATTCACACCTGCAAGGTCATTACCTAGTAATAACGATATGCCTTTGACAGGGAGGCTAGGCATAAGCCCCACTGTAACTTGTCCTGTAACTAAGTCTGACTTCAAAAATACAGAGTGCAGAGGTACAGTACCAATTCTACCCTCAATCCCCTGAACAAGAGTGAAGTCCCCTATGGTAGTGTCTTCACACTCACAGGAGGACAATGTCTCTCTCAACAAAAGCGACTGGGATGCTCCAGTATCGCGAAGAATATGAATGGGATGAGGAGTAGAATCCTCACTTGAGGAAACAAATCCCTCTGACACAAATGGTAGGAACTCTTTCCTAAGAAGATCAGATGACTCAGCCTTATTGGCATCATAAGGACAACATGGTTCATTTAAACCCACGTCAACAGGTAGTTCAGCAAATGACTGTACAAAAGCATTAGGTGTGACTTCACGTTCTTTCTTTCTTTTAAGAACGTAACATTCAGACATGATATGACCTGGCTTTTTACAGTAATGACACGTAAAACTACTTGTAGTTTCCTTCTTTGTATCAGTTTTGGTTTTTGTTTCAGCATCTTTGGTTTTCACATCTGTGACTTGAGTTGGGTTGGGTTTACTACCATTCTTTTTGGAAATATGCGGCTTGTCTTGTAGCCCAAATTTAGACCTATGAGTGAGTGAATACTCATCAGCTAGCTTAGCTGCTTCTTGTAAGGTTTTGGCATCTCTCTCATCCAGATAACTTTTTATGTCATCTTTAACACACCGTTTGAATTCTTCCACCAACATCAGATCTTTAAGCAATTGGTAATCCCCTTTAATGTTCTTAGATGAACACCAACGCGCAAAGTAAACCTCTTTGTCATGGGCAAACTCAATGTAAGTTTGGTTTTCATTTTTCCTGAGGCTGCGGAATTTCTGCCTATATGCTTCTCCAACTAACTCGTAAGCAGATAAAATAGTTTTCTTTACCACTTCATAATTCGCGGCATCCTCAGCAGACAGAGCGGAATAAGCTTGTTGTGCTTTACCCCTAATCACACTTTGTAGCATTAAAGGCCAATATTGTTTAGGCCACTTTAAACATTCTGCAACCTTTTCAAAATGCTGGAAATATTTGTCTACTTCCAACTCATCAAAGGGTGGAACCGATCTCACTTCTCTGCTGGCACAGAATTGATCAGAATTCCCCATGGTTTTTCCTATTTTGGCCAGTTCAGTTTCTTTTTCCATTTTCTCTCTTTCTAATTCAATTTTCTTTCTTTCCATCACTAATCTTTCTATTTCCAACCTCTCTTGTCGTTCACCTTCTTTTTCTCTCTCTTCTCTCTGCAATTTTAACTTGTCGAGTTCAAACTGTCTTTCTCTCTCTCTCGCCTGCGCGCTCTTGCTCTCGTTCACGTTCCATCTCCATCAGTTGAATCCTAAACTGGAGATCTGCGCTAGATTTAGGCGACTCGGCAGCAGTGTCTGGAAATTGAGCTAAATCTTCATTTGTGAAGACATCCTCATCAAAATAGTATTGGGCTATCCGTCTAGCGATAATTGCCTTTGTATCACTAGTCGTCACATCAGCTAAGTTTAATGACTTCACAACTTCGAGCAAGTCAGTTTTTCTCAAGCCCTGCAAACCTTTTTGAGTTGGCAATTGCAAAAACGCGCGCACCGCTTCCGCCATAATCACAAAATAAAAGACAGTAAAAAGTATCACAGAATACAGGATTTACAGTTTAAAATCCTTCACAATAGCACAATATGACTCGTAAACGGGATAATCCCGGACGAGCCCCCAATTCTGTTATGTGTTAAAGCAGAACACAACAGAAACGATAGATTGTTTTATCAAGTTGACCTTTTATCTAACCGTATTTACAACCTATTTACACGTCACAATCAGTTTACATAATTACCGACCAGGCCTGGTTTTAAAATAAAAGTTTCCCCTCCCAAACGAAATGAAAACGATGTCACCATGGGCCTCGAAGAAGGATGTTCTTTCTCCGCTGGTCGTTTTAACTCACGTAACCCATTCTGCGCCGCCATGCGCTTTGAACAGTTCTCGTCCTTCAAGGCGTTGCCTTCTCATTTAGTTGTCCAATGTCGTCCACGAAACGAAAGCACCGTGATGCGAATGTGGAGATGATATCAAAAAAAATACAGCCAGTCGCTGTAACAAGAAAAAGGTCCATCTTTTCTTGATGGCGAACTCCTGGTGGGTCAGAAGAGAAAACTCGAAGAAAAAAAGAAAAACCCGTCTTCTCCATGGGGTTCTCTTGATCATGCACACCAATCAACACAGCGTCCAATCACAGCACACCAATACTGTTCTTTTGTTAAGTGTCCATGTGGTGGGCTCATGATCAGCAGGTGACCTGTCCATTACCCTATACAGAGCATGCGCATGTACATTAAACAGAAAGGAAACTTCTCCAAAAAAAACAGAAACTTATGCAATGTAATAAATATGAAATATACAACAGTGTGGTGCAAACAAATATTAATTTAAAATATTAACACCTAATTCCTTCATCCATCACAAATGGGATTGTTACTGTTTGCTTTCCCACGCGGGAGAATCGGGGTGATCGGTGTACCAGGAACTGAAAAGAACATTTCTTGTATGCAGAGAGAAACATTATGTTTCTGGAGTGCAAAAATATGCATTAATACATTTAGCACATTATGTTCGTGGCATTTAAATAATCAAGATTAAAGAGTTAAAGCCCTTAAACACTGTACTAGAAAAATTGATTCGTGCAAAGAAACAACTCTGAAGTGGTTTTCTCTATGAATAATTTAGTTGTAGAAAAACGTTGAAATCGGTTGCTCCTATTTTACTCGTGTTTTTTACTAGTACGTTAGAACCTCTGGTGAGGGGACACGATAACAGCAGACGAATCAGTGTGTTTAACTGAACACACCTAAACATCAGACAACCTGTCAAATGCAGACAATGGATCAGTTTTCCTGGCAATTTTCAAGCTGAAATGGACACGAAAATGGCCAAAATACTATAAACACTCGAAATACTGTGGCTCACACATGGAAGTGTTGGTTTTAAACTGCAATGTGTTCAGTTGAATCTTTACCTTTACTTAACTCAGAACATCCTTCAGCCATGGTTGAATATAGGATCGTTGGCAAAATATGTAAAGATGAACCAATTATCCAGCAGCTGGTTTCGTTTTTTTTTTACGTGGTCACCAGCTGATTAGATGCCTGCATCAACAACCCGAAGAATAGAAGTACCTTACTGGTGTGACAGACCCGTGAGAGGACATTCAATTGACACTGAAAGCGTGACACTGGAACACCTTGAATCCCAAACTATTTCCGGCTGAGAGCCTGAGAAACCCGGGAGCCCGAGTTGTTATCATGTAACCTCCATTTACAGGGGTAGACTGAGGATGGCAGCGAAGTTGTGGTACTTCAGGACTGCCAGATGTTGTCTTACCTGCTTACCACTATGTGGGACAGTGAAGTGGCAGGAGGTGGTCCATGTACAGGTTCCGTTGTGATCGATGGTGATTTGCAGGTTTTCAGCTCCGCGACGTGTTGAGGGAGGTCGGGCTGTCATTTAAGTCAATCCCAGGATGGGTCCATGCTGCGGGCTGAGAATGGATCACACAAATGAACATGACTTAATGGTTACAAGTGAAAGATTAGAGGATTGGAGCATCTGTTTCAACGGTGATCAATGTAAGAGGACTTCTGGCAATTTCAATCATTCCTGCAAATAGCGTCATGCACCACCAAACACCTGCTATCTACATTCCAACTCTTAACAAATGGTATTTGCCTGTTGAGGAGCCTCCACAGGATGATCGATTACTGCAAAGTGTAGAAAATGCAGCGAGATCCCATGCTTGTCTGTTCTCATTGGTTACTTAACCAAAGGGAATCAGTGTGGACATTCAGCAGCCATTCAATGTTCCTCTGTCCAGTAATGCCAAAGAACCTGAAGACACTGCAGTCTCATTTATAAGCAAGGAAAAATACTGCTTCATACAGATTGCTTCATGTTCTTTGGCAATGACAAGATGTTGATTTGAAGATCTAGAACAAATACCAATTTCATTATTGTTAAGCCAGAAGCATCGATACTCCCACAGCACAATCTGGATTAAAGGGCGTCACTAATTATCACCAGTGATGGCAGTAATGTGTTAATTAGTAATGCATTATTCTGGTTTGACCTTTTTTTTCAGTAACGAGTAATCTAACGCGTTACTATTTCCAAACCAGTAATCACATTAAAGTTACTTATCCAAGTCCCTGTGCGTTACTATTGTAGCATCACGCAGCAGTTTCTGGTTTGCAAAGCTGCTTTATTATTAAACAGAACCAGCCGCTCCTCCATTCCCCAACACGCAGATCACCTGCCCCGCCCCCTTCTACACTCTCAGCCAATCACAGGCCAACTTGCTCTTACGGTAGCAGGTAAGAGAAAAGAATGGGAACAAGCTAACGTCATCAATAAACCTTAACATTGTAATCATTCCTTAAATATTGGGAATATTTTTACCACATGTGATCATGGATCATGACCCCCTGCAGCCTTTGCTTGTCTTTGCCTGCTCCTCACTGCACTGCCTTGTTCCTGGCTGAAATGTACAAATAAAACGGCTATTTGTTCTTTTGTTTCGCCTGAATCCCACAGTGAACATGCAGCACCCGCGGCAGGAACTCACACTAAACCCTCACACAATGCTTTGCTCACTCACTCACTGAAATGATCACCAAACACAGGTTGGAATTGAGCTGGAAAGACGACAGCGACGCTCCCCCAGAGCTTACATTATAGCAGGGCAATGAATGAGCACAATGTTTGTTAGTGCTCTTGACAGATTTAATTTCTTTCTATCACTAAATTGATTTCCTGCAGGGGAAGAAAAGCTAAGAAAAAAAAGAATAAGAAACAGCAGTAATTATTCTTCATACAGGCTCCAGACTGGATTAAAATCACAGACTGTTGTTAATTATTAAAACTACCTTGAATTCCAAGAAGTAAATTTTCACCAAATGGGGTTGAAAACTACTTAATATCTCAATAAAATGGTTTTTGCAACAGCCCGGTATAAACAGTGTTGTAGAATCACATTGCAGTATTGATATTGTTCAAGCTGAGAAGACCATTACCTCGCTATCAATTCATATATTTAACTTAGCAGCAGGATAATATTGGGAGAGTTTACCCATGTTTTGTCTGAATGAAGGCGTTTATGGCATAATGCTCACCCTTTGTTAAAGATTATGACAACAAAACCAGATTTGTATGGGTTTTTTTTTTTTTTTTATCCCAACAGTGGGAGTGAGCCGTCACTATTTATTACTCGAACGCGCTGATCTGTCGCCCTGCATGTGTAACCCGTCTGACATTTAGCCCACCGACGCAGCAACACGTGTAGGTTATGAAACACATATCCAAGACGTCACTCACATCCTTTAATTACTACTATTTTATTCAGGCTTTTGGTTGGACCTGACTATAACTTTAGGGTGCACACAGTAATTTATTCTACGCAATGTTATAATATATGGAAATATATCAAATATGCAACTTGGTTTTATCATTGCCCAACTTTAAGAACCTGAAGAAAACTTTAGGTGGTCGACTTCCAAGCAATTCAATTTATTTCGAAAGTGCCAAATATAACAAAATCATTCCAAGGCACTTTTTAAAGAGAAAAATCAACATTTCCAGGTGAGCAAGCGGAGGAAAGGTTCCTTTAACGGAAGAAACCTACAAAACCTCAAAAGACTCAGAGCTGGAGACCAAAGCAGATAGAAAGAAAGAAACAGGGAGGATGAAAACAAAGAGCAAAAAGCAAACTGGCAGACATGATGGGATCAGGACCAGGAACTTCCAGTTCCAACTGAGTCATGCTCTGAGTCGATTCACTCGCTTCTACTCTTCACATCTAATAAAATGCATGTTTAGCATTTTCAAATTGATATCTGAATGTCTTTTCTCACACCTCATGCCATCTTACCTCAGATTTCCATATTTAATTAAAGAAAGCCTGGATTCTTCATTCTAACTACCTCCACACACACTGCTATGTTGTATTTTTCTCGACTCATTTTCAATTCCTTCTGTAACCTCAGCCTTTTATCATCTGCCAGAAAACATCAGACCCAATTTCCACATGGAGTGCATCAGACTCAAGAATGTATAAACCAACACAAATTAGACCAAAGTCTTCCCGTGCATCGTACATTCTTGTTGTTCTCACAGATGTTGCTGCTTTCTGTCAAACGATGAAAGGTTCCCCAGTCATATTAGGCAGAGCTCTCCACACAGTGGAGAGGCTGACGTCAGCGGGCATGAAGGAGTGACTCCACAAAGCTTTTCCAAGGTCCAAATAGAAATCTGCTGCACTTCACACTCAAGAGTTCAAGAATAATAAACTCCTTTTTTCATAGTTAATTTTAGCCCTGACTTCCAGAAGACTGTGTAAAACACATGGATAATGCTTTTCTCCAAAACTGAATGGAGAAAATATTAAATAACTCAATGAATATCAATGAAAATCCCTCTGATTAGCTATTGATCTGACTTTATGATATAACTGGAGGTTGCTCTGCTTTGAACTCGAACTTCGAACTCTTAAAGCACAGAAATCAGATGTTTTGGAAACTATAAAGACAACACTACATTTTTAGTAGGGGTGCATTGATAACAACACTAATTATTGGTCCGATACAGTACTTCTACTGGTAAAAGCACCCCGATACAACTCAGCTAGTATTACATGATGTCGCCTGTAGGAGAGGACTATGTCAGCAGTTTGGAGAGTCGTTAATATTGAGACTGACAAAAGTAAGACAGACTGTAAATTATGTTCTTACAGTAGCAACTTCATCATTTGGACCAGCAGAGTGTGCCTGATGTTGCTCATTAGTTTATCTGCTCAGTGGATCCGGTATTGCTAAGCTATGCTACATGCTACAAGCATTTCGGGGCTCAAACACAGCAAGGCTACATGCTAAACATGACTGATCCAGTCTGACAATGAGCTGGAGTGTGTGGCAGCACACAGCGAGCTCGATCTCGGTTTATGTTCTACAGTACGCGTAGGGCAGTGTGTCGATAGTCACTACGCACTGACCTGTGAGGAGGCTTGCAGCGATGCAACCTTCATCATGTAAATTAGGCTAAATAGCATTTAATGAGTACTCATATCGGTATTCGGTTTCAGTAAGTCGCTAAAGGTTAGCACTTGTACTCTTCCTTTAAAAAGGTGGCATCTGTGCATTGCTTTTTAAGGGTTAGCTTTTGGTACATGTCTACCGTCATTTAAAGACGGTGTGAAAAGACAATCAGGAACCTAAATGAGAAACAAAGGAATCTGATGCATCACAGTAGATATTTTTGCTCATTTTACTTCAGTGTTCTGAGAAATATCTTTCTACTTGGTTCACATTGAGGTCTGTGCAGATTTTGAAGAGAAAAGAGTAAAATGTAGAATTTAGGTCAAACGTTTCCTGCATCTTTCAAAAATATATTTTTTCCTTGTCGATTTTAAATATACATAAGCAGAGCCAGAGGCAGCCAGGTATTAGGACCTTCCCATTTACATGTACTACCTGCTTTTCTCCAGATACTGTTTCCCCCATCGTCCTCGACTTGTGTTGGAGATTAATTGTTGGCATGAAATGTTCTATCTTTCTGTGATGGATGAGGGACATGGCTGCAGTGCTCTGTGAATCCAAGTAGAAAATGAATGGATGGATGATGCTTGGGATGTTGACACCATCAATGACTGCTACAGAACTGTGGGTTGATATTATTTACATGAATTATTCTGAATATGTATGACTATTCTGGATCAGTGCTTTTCAACCACCATGCTGCAGAGGAATTGTCTGAGTCAAGATCCTTTTTCACCTGCTGATCACCAGAGGCTTTTATTTTGACATTAACACCAACACAATTGGAACTTCATAACAGGATGAGACTTCACACAACACATTTCTCACTCATGGTTTCACACCAACATCCAACAAACCAAACTAGACGACATAATGAACTATCTGAACCGAGGAACAAAAACACAACACAAGCACAAATCAACACACACAACAACCCCAGCAATAACCCTCAATAACCTCCGGCAACACATAACCTGAACTCCCATCATGCCCTGCAGCGACCAACTCTGTGATCGCTACAATACTCTTCACCACTAGAGGGCAGCACAGAACGTTGACGGTGAAATGTAAAGTGACAGACGTCAGTGTGGTTCATCTCCACCTCCTGCTACCATCTTGTATCAAAGTACTGTGTCAGTGACAGTGATGGAGAAGTTTTTGAAAAGGAAGAATGTGAACCAGGATCTCAGTTCTTCATCCATCAGGTCCAGGTTTCACACTGAGGGAGTCAAAACAAAAAAAAAAGAAATTGGGAAATACTTTTTTATGTATTTATTTGATTCCTGTTGATAAAACTTTGATGAGAATGACTTTATATTGTTAATAGAGGCTACAAAGGTTCACATTTTATCATTTTCTGGTGGTGGTGTGCCTCCAGATTTTTCCAAAGAGAAAAGTGTGCCTTGGCTCAAAAAAGGTTGAAAAACACTGATCTAACACATGCGGTATATTTGTGGTGAAAGGTTAACAGTATTAAGATAAGATAAGATCGCCTTTATTAATCTCACAGTGGAGAAATGTACTTGTTGCATTCAGCTCTTGAGGACACATGAGGAAAGGAGAGGAATGTGCAAACTGTTAGTAGAATAGGCAAGGAAAGTGCACACAGTTAGTAGAATAGAGGTATCTTATATACAATTTGACAATATAAAATTGTCATACATAAATCAATAAATACATTCATACATAAATAAGTATTAAAAACACATTAAAAAATGATGTACCACAGTGTATGAAAAAAGAAAAAAGTGTGCCTATGTAGCTGAGTAAATATTTTATATTAAAAAAAAAAAATTTCTAAGGAAAAAAGTGTGCCTTGGCTCAAAAAAGGTTGAAAAACACTGTTCTGGATTATTGAGATAGAGTCAAATGTGTTTCACCCTGGGGAGGAATAAAGTTCTATTCTATTCTATAAGTGTAGCTGCACTTTAAGAACATGAGGATTTGTCCCTGCTGCAGTACTGATTACTTGAGGGAAGAAGCTGTATCGAGTGTGGTTGATTTTGTGAAGTGTATTGGTGCAACAATCACGTTCCCTTCAGTCTTCTGCTGAGGGGAGCTTAGAGCAGTTCAAGACAGGAACTTTTACTAAGCAAATGACAATGATGACACTAATCTGTCAAAGTCTAGGAAAAACATCAAAGAGCGTATAGATGCTCAAATGCTGTCAGACAGTAGCTTCTTATATTGACAGATTTCATGTCCACGCTCACAAATTACAGACCACAGAGGCAGTCTTCCGTAAGAAAAGCAGCACCAACGACTTTTCATTGAAATGCCAATCTTGCTGC
Source organism: Blennius ocellaris (assembly GCF_963422515.1). Taxonomy (NCBI): domain Eukaryota; kingdom Metazoa; phylum Chordata; class Actinopteri; order Blenniiformes; family Blenniidae; genus Blennius; species Blennius ocellaris. The sequence goes on from NC_137669.1 coordinate 2,399,873, forward strand.
TTTGTTAAGCTCGTTTGTGCTCTGACTGATTGGAATGGCTGAGCCGTAATGCTGCGTATCCTTCATACTGACGGCAAACCCATTCCCCAATCATCGTCCTCGGTGGCTGGCAGAGACAGAAGCAGGCTAATCAGCCTAGACGGACGTGTGACCCTCATTACAGCTCAGAACAGAACCAAGACTGGTAATTAACCCTGTCGTGGTGCTGCAGAGCAATGAATAGCGACTGATGCAACACTGGAGCGGCACTGTTAGAGCTCAGGCTTCTCAGACACACATGTGATTTCTCTCTATGTTAAAGTGGGCCATGCTTGTCTTTTGCTTGTTGCCAGAGCTCACTCTCCACAAAAAGACCCAAATCATCACAAAGCAGGAAAGTAGAGCAGAATCAGCTATGATGGCTCAGGGACACCCTCCACTCTGAGTCAAAGACCTACAAGCATCAGCTTCCACTTCTGCAGCCATGTAAGAGTACTCCCATTCCAGCCATCAGATTGTGTAAAGACTCTGCAATAAAATTAAATCATGCATGATCAGAGCCTTGCACAGACAACACTGCCTATAGATCCAACACTGAATGTACATTCTGACTTTAGACTTTTTAAGATTCTTGCAGGAGATGAAAGTAGGCCACACCAATTCCAAAGAGTGACAAGAAGCAAAGCACAAACTGAATATAAATGAGCAATCACTCTACAAAAACGTGACATAAACATAAAAGTTCAAGGCAACCAGCCTGAAAAAGTGAGTGTTTTACCAAATAGCTGTCGCCTATCATCAAACAGCAAACAACAGTGGACATGATGCTGTTCTCACTTTTACAAAGATGAATTAATTCAGTGCACACCACAAAATCTAACATCAGTGACAAGTGTTTATGTATGGACATGAATTATTTATTGCTTTCTGCATGCTTGATTCAATGGAAGCTGAAGAAAATCAGATTCCACAACTTTCCTCTTTTAAATATTGGTATTTTGATGATTTCCGCTACTGCAATCAGAGGAAGAATAAACCCATTGGTTGAAATAACACACACACAATGCTGAAAAATGGACACACAAAGACTTTGACAGGGTATTGATTCTGAAATACATGCAAAAATATGATATATGTATATTTGGTCTTCCTGAAAACTGGACTTGGTTTACAAAAAAACAGTTGGGCGTCACTACATTCACATCTCTACCAGTCAGGCATCGTATTGCTCTAAGAAAGTCCAAGAAAGCTCCATCTTGCAGTCACCGATGTCAAGTCTGTCTCAGAATTAGAAAATATCACAGTAGTATCACAGATTACTTTTTTTTAAATCTTATTTTGCTTCCTTGAACACTGCCCCCCCCCCCCCCGCCTCCGCCCCTCTGCTATCAATTCATTAATTTCTATTTTTTCATACTTTTAATAATCTTCTATTTTTCTATTATTTATCAATTTATGTCTTTATTATTATCATTATTTCATTTTATTTATTTTTTAACCTTTTCATTCATTTATTTATTTTGCCTTAAGTTCTGTTTTTAGTGGGAGGGTCACGTGCTTCCTTCAAGGTGCAAGTGGAAATCAGTGATTGTGGAAAAACAAACATTTAAAAAGAGGTTTCTCAAGTTCCTGCAATAATATGTATTGTGCTTCATGACCTTTGTATGTTTAAATATTTTACCTTTCATTTGTTATAATAACATTTTGAAGAGGACTTCAACACACATTTTGACGAGTTAAATATAGAAACATGGAATCTTTTATAAAGTTCTTTTATTTCTGCTTTAATTTTACACCTCATCCTTTTCAGTGCACCTGAGGAAGTTCCTTTCATCACACTGAAGCAAACCTACAATCTATGTTGAACTAGATCATTTCCAGTTAAATGGTTGGTGTCATAAACACGAAGATCAGAAGAGCTATTCAAGAAAAAAAGGTTGTGGATTCCTTCCAATCTGGCATTAAAAATTACCCTTTCGGAAGAATGTTTGCATACCTCCCTCTTTAGAACCAGATGCAAAGGGATTTCCTCAGGATTTTCTTAAATACTTGAGTGTCAATCCAGAATCGAAGTGCAGTTCATAAGAAAAGAAAACATAGGAATTACATTTTAGGCGCCAAGGTGGAACTTTCTGAAAATTCTCCGTTTTCGTGCAAACAGAGGAAAAGGTGACTTTCTGACTCAGATCCACACACTAGTGGCCCAACATGAAAAATTTTTTTTCAACATTTCTGCCATTAACATGTAAATGCAAAATGTTTAATGAATGTCAACGCAAAAACATTTCATCTTCACCTGAAACATTTTCGTGCAAACAGGGTCTAAATCTGAAACGTCCTACATATCTGGCACCTGGACCAGGAATTGAAACCCATGCAAATTAAACACAGTTGAGTCCATTACAAAAACAAGTGTCCAATAGCAACAAAATGATTCCAATGCTGCGTATCAAAGCACATGTTGTGAAGAATCAGGCCCAACCTACAGACTGAATGTCCACACGGACCAATGATGCTTTTTTTCTGACCACAGTCACAGTAAACATATTTGTTGCAGAGATGTGTTGGGATCTCACAGGACCACAGAAAGTTTGTTCATTTCTGGTTAGAGACAATATTCATTTGTCATGAGACGCAGTCATGACATGAATTCTGACCCAGGAATGTGATTGACCATCACACCCAGTGGGGGTGGAGGGCTTCCGCAGGACCTTCCTCCCCACCTTTCTGCTCAAGACTCTCCCCCATGCATTTAGCCAGTCACTGATTGGTTGAAGCTCTCAGGCTTTGACACCTCTGAAGTCACACGTGGACAAAAGGCTTTCAGCCAGCCTCCATCTCTCTCGTGCAAGACTGGACCCTGAGGAGGTGAGTTGCTGGAGAGCAGCTCATCCAGCGTTAGCACACAGCTAACACCAGAGGCCTGCAAGCAGGGGCCTCCACTCCTCTCTTGCAACAAAGACTCCGGGGAGACCTTCCCAGGACCGGAGACCAGTGCCCACAGTTTGCTCTCCAGGGAAACCAACCGGTTCCTCCAGGATGGACCAGGGAAACGACGCCTCACAGAACTTCTTTGTGTTTTTCCTGAACAAGCAGGAAAACCATCACAGACCTGAGCGACCAGCTCCTCAGTCTGAACAAAGGGACAACCAGGAGCTGCAAAGAAGGACTCCTGAAACATCAACTCCATCTTCTTCTCCCCGGCCTGCAGGACCAGCAACCACAGTTAGCAGGAGGTGCTAACTACAGGAGAAGACACCAGCTTCCCTCCAGCAGGACAACAACTGAACTCCTTCAAGGAAGTGGGAACAACAACTGGGCTTTACCTGAGATTAGTTAAACCTGATGCTATGATAGAACTGTTTAACTTTATGAAGATGTGTTGGTTATGTTACAGTGATTGAGTTCTATAGATAATGATATTAGGAGCAGTGATCAACCTGTAAACCAACGTTAGCTCTGCCACAGACACAGGGTCTGCATGCTAATCTTTGCTTTACTAACTAGTTAACTCACAATCCTACACATATCACATCAAAGACAACATCACACAGTAACTGAACACCATCTGACGACTCCTGACGTTTACAAGACAAGTCTCATTCACATCAAGTCATTCTAGAAATGGTCCTTTAGCAGAGACACACCAGAAGCAGATGCTACGGCTAGCTTCTATTGTTCCATTGCTATCAGTACATGGTGGAGACCCAGGACAGACTTCCTGCTCTCTGATAACCTCCATTTAGAATGTAGTTTCTTGTGATCCGCCATCTTGTTTTGTAGTTCCATCAGACGTCTCACACACACACTCCCTCCACCTCTCTCTCTCTCTCTCTCTTTCTCTCTCCACACACACCGACACACACCCAGCTGTATATAGGTAGTTAGAATCTGTGTTTTTTTGTTTTCATTGTAAATAAATATAATTTTTGGAATCATACTTGCTGTTTTATTAATGAGCACAAAGGTGAATGAAATGTCGACTCTTCTGTGTCAAGAACTCCAAAATCCTTCAAGCTTTATTGTTAATTCTGGTAATTGTAATTAATTAAACTATTCATTCAAATTCCAAATTAACTGTTTAGTATATCTTATGAGACTGATATAACTGAATTGGCTATCATTTCCTGTTAAGACAGGTGGAGCTCCGAGGTATCTGATACACATCAGATAAAATTTTCAATAACATAATTAATAAATACCTTTGATATTATTAATCATAGTCGATAGCATAACACAACACATTAAACAATACAAATGTTTCACAAACCGAATGTCATATCGCTGAAATGTTGTTCTTTGTGTCAAGCCATCAAAGAGAGCTTGAAGATAATATGACGCTGATTGTTCAAAGAACGAAGTGAAACCACAAAGTAGATAGTTCAACTGAATAATTCATGTAGTCAGACAAGCTAAACCAGCCAGGGGCAGTTGAAAAACAAAGAAGTACAGATTTATTTTGTTTGATCTGAATCCCATTTAAGGGTTCCATTCACTGAATGTGCGGGGGATTATGAACACATAGTCCATGCTTGAAAACTTTCAAGTAAAACAAGCTTCGAAATTCAGTAGCAGACTTTCTTTTTTGGAACTAAAGCTTCAGCATCACTTAATATGTGTCACATCTTCAAATCCCTTCAGTTCTGTGGAGGAAATCCTAATAAAATTAAAACTCCTTTTTAACAAACGGAAACCTCCAGCGGGTCTAACGTCAGATGGAGAAAGTTTCTTTTAAAGAAGAAAGTTAGATGGCAGTAAGATGTCAAAGAATAAGGTAGAGAACGACAAAAGAGTAGTACTGTACTGTACTGTATTGTATTGTACTGTACTGTAAGAGCTGCAGACCTGAAGGGGCCTGAAGCTCTCAACGTTTCGATCCTCAGCCATTTGTCTGGAAATAATTATTGAAAATATGAGTGGAAATTACATGTCAATACTGGGAGAGGATGAGCAAGAGTGAAAAATCTATCAAGTGCAATTTTAGAATGGGTCAATGTTTCTATTTAGTGGGAAAATGATCTATTTCTCCAAAGAAGGGCAATGTCCATGACCAGTGCTGGGACTAACATGTTATTAAGTAACGCCTTACAGTAACTACATTACTTTTACAGTAATGAGTGCTGTAACTAATTACTCTGTCAAAATCAGTAACGCATTTATGATTACTGTGTTTTAAACAGACTCGTTCCTCGTTACTTTTTTTTTTGTTCCTCGTTACTTCACGTGCATAACTCATAACTATATAACTACAGTTACCGTGGTGGACGTGAAGCGACGTGCAAGTTGTGATGTTTCTATGAATGCTGAAGAAACTTGGGTTCTTTTATAACTTTTAATAAACACTCGGTAGCATCCGAGCTCCCATCTCGTCTTACTCTCCTCCAACTCCATGCAATCACATACAACTGGAGGGGAATGCCGCCCTCTAGAGGTTGGATGTATCAGTGACTAGCACTACATAAATTAATTAATTAAGGTTAAAATGAACAGATGAACCTCACTCTGTTTATGTTGAATTAACCTACTGAATCAGTTTTGCACTTTCATTGATTATTCCTAAAGATGCTAAAAGAGGTACAGTTTAATTTGTATACCGTCTGTTTCTACCCGTTTCAATAAATATGCCTATCAAAGGTTTCAACATACTGTATGTTGTGTTTTGTTGACCCACTGCTTTATTGTAGCGATACTGGGTACAATTATCACATTCTTCAGTTGTTTTATCATACTATTTTAGAGTACTATACCATAACAGCCCCAAGTGTCACGGCTGGGCGCCGGCGTGTGGAGTGTCCTGAACCCAAAAGCAGAAAGTTGTTTGCAAACTGTAAATGTTTTATTGAGGGAACAGGGAAAGGGGAGCTGGAACGGTGACGGGACCCGGGGAACTCCGGGGAGCCTCTTGGAACCGGGACGGGACCCGGACGAATCTCAGGGGGGGGCCTCTTGGAACCGGGACGGGACCCGGACGGGGAACTTCTGGGGACGGAACCGGGACGGGACCCGGACGGGGATCTTCTGGGGACGGAACCGGGACGGGACCCGGACGGGGATCTTCTGGGGACGGAACCGGGACGGGACCCGGACGGGGATCTTCTGGGGACGGAACCGGGACGGGACCCGGACGGGGATCTTCTGGGGACGGAACCGGGACGGGACCCAGACGGGGAACTTCTGGGGACGGAACCGGGACGGGACCCAGACGGGGAACTTCTGGGGACGGAACCGGGACGGGACCCAGACGGGGAACTTCTGGGGACGGAACCGGGACGGGACCCAGACGGGGAACTTCTGGGGACGGAACCGGGACGGGACCCAGACGGGGAACTTCTGGGGACGGAACCGGGACGGGACCCAGACGGGGAACTTCTGGGGACGGAACCGGGACGGGACCCAGACGGGAATCTTCTGGGGACGGAACCGGGACGGGACCCGGACGGGGATCTTCTGGGGACGGAACCGGGACGGGACCCGGACGGGGATCTTCTGGGGACGGAACCGGGACGGGACCCGGACGGGGATCTTCTGGGGACGGAACCGGGACGGGACCCGGACGGGGATCTTCTGGGGACGGAACCGGGACGGGACCCGGACGGGGATCTTCTGGGGACGGAACCGGGACGGGACCCGGACGGGGATCTTCTGGGGACGGAACCGGGACGGGACCCGGACGGGGAACTTCTTGGAACGGAACCGGGACGGGACCCGGACGGGGAACTTCTTGGAACGGAACCGGGACGGGACCCGGACGGGGAACTTCTTGGAACGGAACCGGGACGGGACCCGGACGGGGAACTTCTTGGAACGGAACCGGGACGGGACCCGGACGGGGAACTTCTTGGAACGGAACCGGGACGGGGAACTTCTTGGAGCCGGCGTCGGAACAGGAACAGGAACGGGAACGGGAACCACCCCGGGGAGGACACTCACCCCCCGGGGAGACAACACCGACGCACCTCCACACGGAGTGAAGACTAGCAATCCTCTGGCACCGGACCCTCCTCACTGCAGGGCTTAAGACTGCTTGACAATCAATTAGCTGATTGCCTGCAGGAGTGCCAGAGAGGATCCGGTGCTGGAGCGAGGTGTGTGACTCCTGACACTAAGATAATGTGTGTGCATTTGTAGAAGGTTGGAAACTAATAGAAATAAATTAAAACAGTAGGATAAAATAAATAAGAGGAAAACAGACATAAGTTTACATTTATTTTCAGTCATTTCATCATTCACTTGCGATCACACTGCACTGCCATTGCACGTTCAAGTCGCTGGGTGGCACATTGTGCTTGTGGTAGGACTTACATGTAAGCAAGCCAGAGGACTTACAGCTCCCTGGCTATCCAGTAAGGGAGGCAACGCATTGATAAGAGAATTCTGAGTATAAAAAAATTAAGTTACTTTCCCTAGTATCTAGTTACTTTGAAAGTAACAAGTAACTTAAAGTAACTTTTAAAGTAAAGTACTTTTGAAATGAGTAACTAGTAACTGTAACTGAGTTACTAATTTAAGGTAACTTGCCCAACACTGTCCATGACATGCAATCACCTCCATGATTTCCATTGGTTACCTCACTTTCATTTATACCAGACTAATTATTGGTTTGGCTGGTTATGCAACTTCTAATGAGAAACAAGTTGCGCCTGGGACCACTAGATGTCACTGTATGACAACAGAATGTTGCTACTGTACCGCCAAAAAGAATTACACCGCTGTGTAAATTGAAAACCAACAAAATGTCTCAATTTTCACTTGAAGGAGTCACGTAAACATGGCCGCATGAGTCTGGAAAATGCGGTCAGCATCATGCAGACGATCAGGAATTTTACTCCTCCACAAACACCAAAACTCATCCTTCCACACAATTTATTTGTCAACTATGTGTATTTAGCATTTTGGCTTGAATGATTGTGTTTATGTAATTTAGTTGTGTTTACATTTAATCTGTACAATTGCACACAATGCACATCTCACTGTCTGACTAACATTTTGCACTGCTCTGTTATTTTATTTTATATTTTATTTTATTTTATTCTATTTTCTTGTGTATACACTTATTTACTTATGTATGTCGGCACCAGGGTAGACGGCAAAGTAAGACTTTCATTACACTGTGAAACCTGGCCTTTACTGTTGAAATGACAAATAAAACACCTTGAACCTAGTTTTCCTGCAGCACATATGACAGTTATACACGCAGAAAAACAACCACGTTGCCGTGCTCATGCATTTTGGTGTAAGGCCCAAAGTACTCAGTACAGGAAAAAGAAAGGCTAACACTTGAATCCTCTGACAGATCTTGACGTATAGGTGAAGAGTTTTCATTCCAGTTCCAGGTCAGAGCTGTGTTTGCTCTCTGCAAGGCTGGAGGCAGCCCGCTACTTAGAAATGGGGAGCTGTGCTGCTCATTTATCCCCGAGGGCCAGAAAGACCTGGAAAAAACATTGGACTCAGAGCAACTTGTTTCAGCCTGAGATAAAGTGGCCACAAAAAGCAACAGCTTGTGTGCTCGTAGAATAAATGGTTGGAACAATTGGGCATTGAAGGAGGTCAATGGGGGACGAGGAGAGAAATCCTTTTGGGGATATTGTTACCCATTGATTGAAACAAGAATACAATCAGACAATCGGGAGAACAGTGGAAGACAGAGAGGTCAAGGTGGGTATCAGTAAAGAACAGATGAGAGCTTTGCCTCAGGACAGTAAAGTGATTGTTGGATGAAATGTCGCCGATTCATTTTGTATGGAGGGGAAGGCACGAGCAGATCTAAACCCAATTGAATGATGCAAAGTGAACAGAGGGTCTGCTGGAAGTTGTGGTGGCTATTAAGCCTCTCAATGCCACTGCAGTTCAATAAATCAGTCCTGAGAAGACTCACGTGGGAGAAATGGCAATAGAAAGAGCTTATTCATGCCTGTGTCTTTGGCTGGTTTCCTGCATTTCTGATCATCTTTGAAAGCACAAAATATTTGATCAATTGGACAAGAAAGATTGCACATGGAATGGAGAGGAAGGAGGGTCATGCTGTGTTTGGTTCGATATTGGAGGGAAGCATGACCCGTGGGCCACACACTGTGAACTCCTACAACCCCTCGATTTAGACTCTGGAGGTTAATTACAGACCAGCATGGGTACACAGACACCTTGGTAGGGCTGCACAATATTATAGAATAGTACAAAAAACTGAGATGGACAACACATGATTTGAAGGTTCTGCAATTAGAACTGATGCTTTGTCCCAAAATTATTCCACAGAATTGTTTGGTCAGCATATAAAGGTGACAACTGTAGAATTGCTATATTCAGGGCCATGGTTTCCATATGCACTTGAATATGACGAGAAGTTTGACTAAATGTTATCCAGTGCTGACACCTGCTTATATGCAAAAATAATACAATTTACGTCAAGATTTCAAGAACTTTTCACCTCAATATGCCTCAAAAGATGTAAAGAAAGTAACAAACTTTTTGAAATGTTGTTCAAGCCGAGAAGGCTGTAGTAGGAGTGTGTAGCGTCGACGCAGAGGCTGTGCAGAAGTGGCTTGTGGAAAAAGTGTATGCATTTTTGGCTTTTCATTAGTACTTGCATCAGTACGGCAAGTAGCTAAAGGTACTTGCACTTGTCCCTTAAAAACATATTGGTGAATCCCCAACTCCAGTCATCGCATATATCTTGATTAGTTCTTGAGGTTTGCATCCATATACTAGTCATTACTTCAACTTCTGCAGTATAAATAATCAGAGTAAAGATTCACCAGTATGTTACCCATTTGTGACAAGAAGTCCTCAGTATCATCAAACATACAGTAAAAATAAACCTTGTAAGGCTGCATTATGTAATAATTATGCTTTTTATAATAATGCAATATATTTTCAACTTATTGTTTAAGAACACAGCATTTTGTAACTTACATATTGCAACAGTTATTACAAAATGTGGCTGGTCCACTTTTTTATTTAAGAAAATTTAATATTTAGTGCATTACATAATAAATGTTGCCTTTCATCCTTGTACATGGTTCTATGTTAAATAATGACAAAACATTGAGGTTCAGTTGGACTACAGTTCTGTCACTCTTTGCTGTTGCCAACATAGTGGTGGTAGGATGCATGAAAGTTATTACACAATGCAGAAACGTTTATTACAAAATGCATTCAAGAATTTCATTACAAACTGCCGTCTTATTACATGAGTAGAACATGTATTACATTATTACATACTGTGGCGCTGCATACCAGAATACCTTTTTTTCGTCTGTCAAAATCAAAACAAATCAGATTGACCAAAAGAAACTCCTGTCAGAACTGCACATTTGTCATTCTTGAACTTGCTCCAGTTCAACAAATCACACGCCATGTGAAGGAAAGTAACTAACTCAAAACGTCAAAACGTCACGCTCACATTTTTGCTTCCAGATAAAAATTCAAGCTGACACAGCTCATTTTCTGTGACTAATCAAGAAGGGAGGTCCATCTGATATCATAAATAATTTCTATTTAACGGTTCAAAAATGCTTATTTCATGTCTTCCCATCTATATTTAGACATGCAATTTATGCACTAAAGAAAAAAAAGTGCCACAGTGTCAGTTCTATTTCAGTTTGTTCTGTCATGGCTGCCAAGAGAAAAACAGTCAATTGGTTCAGTTGTTTCATTTTCTTTCTCCAGTACATTTCAGAAGCAGAGCAGTAGACAGAGAACCAGTGTGACAGTTGGGTTGACTGGAATCTGATAAAGTTGACAAATAAGTGATTCAGACACAATATATTACTGGGATCTGAGTGATCAGCAGGTGTGAAACGTTTGAGGACAGTAGTTTATTTGAGCCCGGGCCCCGGAAGAAAACCTTCTGAGTGAAAACTCAATAACTGCACAATTTTCCTGTGACACTGCCGCACACAGTTCGGGATGGCTGAGTATTCTGCCGCTCCATTTCCAGGCTGTCGCTGCCATCACGCCTTCTATCGATCTTCTCATTTTTCTGCTGGGCTTCGCTGAGCGCTGGCGGCTTGTGTGTGGTCAGGCCGGGCTGGCCGGCCGGCTGCAGGCTGAGCCATTGATCTCTCCACTACAGTTCAACCACATCATCACAGTGACAGTGAAGATGTTCTTAGACCGCATGGCTTTGGGAGTTTCACCTCTGCCAAGTATTATTAAAAACTTACAAAATCGGATTTATTGGCTCGCAACCTACGACCAGGAACTCTGCAACTCAATGATTCAGGAAGATAAAATAAGATGAGATAAGCCTTTATTGATCTCACATGGAGAAATGTACTTGTTACATTCTGCTCTTAAGGACACTCAGTCGTAGGAAAGACAAGAAATGTGCAAACAGTTAGATAAGAATAGAGGTATCTTATATACAATGACTATCAAGAACCCTAAGGACCAAAAATATTTACAGTAAGAGTAATAATAAGTAGATAAGAAAAGAAAAAAAACAGGACTAAAAAATAAGATAAAAATCACAAACAATAATAAAGTATAATACGTTCTAAGGGGAGCAAAATATATAGTAAGATGAAATACAAGGAAAATAAACTATGATGGGGCGGCAAAGTGTAGAATAAAGTACAATAAACGTACTATAATAAAAAATAATACCAGTGTTGGCAGTGCAGGTTCAGTCCTAATGAGTGGTCAATTAAGTGACGTAGACAAAGTGACTTAGATAAAGTGGTACAGATAAAGTGGCATAGATGCAGGGGTTATTGCACATACTGTTGCATGTTACTTTACAGGAAGGAGTTGTGAATCATTTTTAAATCATATCCAAGCAGCAAACTCCAGGAAAAATGGGTCACTGCTCAGTGCCCTGCAACAGTAATTGGATAGACTGTATCTATTTTCTATTAGGGACGCATCAAAACCAGCATCTGGTATCGGGTCTCATTGTCGAGATCACTTTTTACTGAGAAAACAGCCATGACCCATTAAGCGATGGACTCCGCTCAGCCAGACTTTCAGATTCGGGTTGATTATCTCTCATAAAGATGTTAGCAGCAGATCCTCAAGTCCAGAAAGCTGTGTGTTTTACCCTCAGGCTGCTGCCGGGTGACGTGCTATTTGTGGTCTGGCAGTGCCTTCATGTGGCATGTTGGGATATGTTTCAGTTTTAAATGTGTGCATGAAGAGTGGCAAGAAAATCGGAAGTAAGAGAAGCAGCTTGTCATTGTGTTTTAGCTTAGTAGTTGTATGATCTGAACTCATTTACGTTGATTTGAGGTACAAGTGCTGTAGTTAGCGCTTAGCTAATGCTACCATCTCTGTGTGCTAATACAATGTTAATATGTTAATGTGGGATTTGTTATGGAAATGTTCTGTAATATTTACAGTCAGTTTTATTTTGCCCCCCAAAAAAATTCAGTCCGCAAATCTTTTTGTCCCAATAAAGCAGGTTTAGTGTTCCAACCTGTGTCGTCTTACATTCAGACCAATATGGTACCCAAGAAAACTAGGGATGAGCGAGTACACCGCTATCTTTATCTGTATCTGTATCTGTATCTGTTCAACCATCTAAATGATCTGTATGGGTACTCAGAGTGGGCGGGGCCGAAACCAGAAATGGGTGTTTTTCAAGTGAAACTGCATGGGGCTTAAATCAGTACGTTATTTTAAGTCTGAAATTGATACAGACTGATCAAAAGTTGCTTTATTTATTGTTTATTTGAAAACTATTTACAGAACAGCCTCAGAATTGAGATTCAATATTTTATATATAAAAACTATACACTATATACAGTATATGAAGCTTAATTTGTAATATTTACATTATATTTATTTTTATAAACAGCCATATACAATAAACATTCATATAGGCTACTTTGTGTGTCCAGCTATATGTGTATATACCGGAGCTATAACAGTAAGACTGTTTATTTTTTAATGATCTGCGTGAACCTGGTGATTCATGTAAACATCCAGTGGTGGCAAACAGGGATATATATATATATATATATATATATATATATATATATCAGATATCAGATCTTGTGTTTTCTATGCATTTCTGTTTGTCGCTCACCACTTTTGTGATGGATTAGCTTCATAGCAACCAAATCAAATGTCCACAAATGCCCACCTTGGGATAATCAAGCCTAAATCTATCAATCTGTCACACATTTACCACTTTCTCTCTTTGGCATATTATTTTAATGGAGACCTACCACTGCAGAATGGAATTGGCCTATATGTGCTGCTCCTACAGTCACCAAGCCACGTTTGGTTCTCAGTTTGAAAACATTTGTTTTGGGTGTTAAAAGGTGTGAGTTATGCCGGCATCAGTCAGAGCATGAAGTGTATGGTAACCACCTGGCACCAGGCGGGCAGGAGGAGCTGGTTCTCAATATCAGCTGACAAACCTTGGGAGGAAAGGCTGGGTCATTAACTGCTGCAAATGAAGCAATTTCATTATTCAATGCCTTCACTTCTCTCTTCTGAATTTCACATTCTTTTAACATCTGTGCACTAGAAGATGGTGCCACATCCTCTTTCTTTTTTTGTGGTGAATGCAACACTGGTTTAATCTCTCTGAGAGTATTATAGGTGAAAAGCAAGGAGGAAGTGGATCAACAATCGATAAATCTTTAATGATGCCAAAAGATCATCAATTCAAAACATTTATGTTTTTTTCCAGCAGAATGAATGAATGATAAGGATTTATTGTCTTCACCACTTCTCTCAACATTTTCTTTTTGGTTTTTGCATGAATTAGGCCCCTTTTACGCAAGTATTGGCATGTTTCCACTGCACAAAAAGTGCAGGGACTGGACGTAGCCTTACGGAGCGGTATGGCAAAGCGTAACCGGAGCCAAATCCGGTGCCTGTTTCCGCAGATATGTGAGGTTACAACAGTAATCTCAGCCGGGGCGGCTGGTCTGGACCTTATGAATCCTCTGTTGTTGTTGTTTATATCCTCCACTTCGTACTAGTTGTTTTGGTAACTTTTATATTTTGTAGCCACAGAGCAACGTGCCTTCTGGCCATCCACCGTGGTGGAGAGCCACCCCGACCTCCTACCCCAATGGGGCCTTTAATCTGGGTTAAAAAAAAACCCAAACAAACAAAAACCACTTCTTACAAATCTAAGCTCTTGTCATGACCTCCACTTCTGGCTCTGCCTAGTGGCAGCATGTTTCCCTTCCCCCTCCCTCCTTTCCTTTTTCCTAGGTGGGCGTGTGCTGCATGCTGTGTGAGGTGTGGAGGAGTGCAGTGCTGATTTCCTGAGGTCTCTCACCTGCAGCAGGGTGTGGCTTCACTCAACATGCACCTCTCTCTATAAAGCTGGCATCAGATGAAGACTCGCTGTCGGACCATAAAACTACCTACAGTTAGTTGAACTCTGTTCTGCCTGACTTCGACTCAGTCTGTTTTTTCCCTGCGTTAAAGTTTGTCTCTCCTCGGCTGCAGCTCTTGACCCACCCTGCTGCACCGAGCTCCTGCATGAGACTCTGCTCGTTGGCCCGTTCCTACACCTTCAGCACAGGACGCCCTGACAACCCTCCTCCTGGCTGCAGCCCACGCCACCTCCGTGGGTCTCCAGCGTCGACCACGCCATTCATCCCGCTCCGCTTCGTACCAGGCTGTGTGCTCCCTTAGTCTCCCGCTGGGTCCTGATAGTTTGGTTGGGGTGTTTTCGTAGTCTGTGTAGTGGTTCTATATTGTTTATTCTGGAGTTCTGTTTGGTTGGGCTTAAGTTTGTAGTTTCTAGGTTTAGTCCGTACGTCTGTAATTCTGGCTCTTGGAGTTCTGCTTGCTTGTGTTTTGGTTTGTGTTCATTGTCACCTCATTTATTAAAGTAATCTGAGAGAATTCCTGTTTGCCGTGTCTCTGTCCGCAACTGAGTCTCTGAGTGTGATCCGTGACAGCTCTTTTTACTCAGTTGAACTAATTCAATTGCAGAGATCTTGAATATAGAGTACTTCTTACGAGAATAAAAAAAAAAATGAAGGAGAAAGAAACACATGGATGATGAAAACACAGAGTGAGTCTTCATAAACCAACAACTGTCATTTATGACTACAGTTTATTCTATGTTTGTTTTTATCCAAGCAAATGGACACATGCACGCATTAATGATTTAAATACATGGTCTATTAGTGCTGTGGCCTTTCTCTCCCGTCAAAAGTTTTGTGAACTTCCAAAGTAAGAATTTTACTCCCACACCAGTGTGTGTGTGCAGTTCTCTGCTCCATTTTGACACACTATTTTGTGGTGAGCTACAGGCATTTAAATGAAAGATGAAGTTTCCACTTATCTTGCAAATGGGCTCATTTCCCGATGCAGCGGACAGAGGAAGGTGAAGCGCTCTGGGGAGGAAACTGCAGTTCAGCCAGCCAGCGTGCTGCACAATCAGCATGTGCAAGGTAAAGAAAATAAATGCAATTGTCAGAGCATTTGCACTATTTTGATGTGATTATCGAAGAGGGTTGACTACTGTAAAAAGCACTCAAGGCTTTCTAAGCTGCGACGAAAGCTCGGATGTAACCTGCCATATATGTTTCATTGCTGATAATGTAAACAGGTTTGAATAAGAGGTTGACATGAAAATAGATTGCAGCTACTTTGTGGCTGCAGTGGAAACACCTGATTAAGATACATTTACAAACATCTGTATGTTTGTCAAAGATGTATGAGTGACCATTTTAGTTTTTTTAGAATTCAATCCAAGACTAATTGACCATCCAACCTCAAGTATGAGCTGAATGCAGTATTTTATTCAGTCATTAATACATCAATGTTTGTCTTTGAATGGGCCTTTGGCAGTCAATCCACGACAGAGAGAGAGAGAGAGAGCACTACATTAACAAACTCACCAAATTCTAACAAGAAGAGGAAATGTGTTAGAAGGCTTCCTAAAAGAGTTAAGCAATAGTGATCACGTTGGTGTGGCAGTCGGACCACATTTTCACTGAGTGACGTCATAATAATCTGATGGTGGCGCAAGTTAGTGACGTCTGCTGTGCTGGGTGAAAGTTTGTTTTATGTATGTATGTATGAAAAATGCTCTATAAATAAAAGTTGATTTGATTTGACCAGCCGTTAGCAGCTAATAACAAAATAAGTCAAACAAATGGCATGAAACATTAAACTTTAATGGAAATGCGGTTAAATAGCGTTATCCAGGGCAGCTATAGATTTTGAACAAGGAAACCTTTTAATCTGAAACACTGGTGGTATCCGTTGATCAATGACCTCTTGATGCTCGTAGCCTGTCGCTCTGTCACGCCCCTGAATCCTCTGACCAGCAGACAAAGAAACGACTGCACATCATTGCTGCTCCACGGGGTTGATTTATGTGCATTTATCTCTGTTTGTGAGAGGGTTTTTTTTTTGCCTTCTGACTCATTTGTGTTGTGATGTGCTGGCCAATCAGTGGACTACCATCTGCTGATGTCACATTTTCTATTCACCTTAGCTCACTGGGAACCTTGGTCTAGCGCAGGGGCGGGCAGTCCTGGTCCTTGAGAGCCATAGTCCTGCACCATTTCAATGTGTCCTCACATCAACACAGGTGACAGCAATTATTGGCTCATTATCAAGCTTTCTGCTGAGCCTCATCATGATAACTTGTGTGTTTGAGCAGGAAAACATTGAAAACATGCAGGACTGGGGCCCTTCAGGAGCAGGAATGCCCACCGGTGGTCGACCAGGTACCTGGTAGTGGAAAAGTGGCCATTACGACCCAGCTCTGCTTGGAGAAGGATGCAGGTGTTTGGGTGAAGTGAGAGTTTTATTAGTAGTTCTCAGGTTTACGATAATCAAAAAGAGACCTAAGACACAATAACATGTTGTATTTAATATAAAAGGCCACTTCTTCTCTCGAAGGCCATTAACTCAAATTTCTAACAACACAGGTTTACTACACAAGTGGCAAACCTGAAACAAACAAAAACACAGAATTAACTCAAAACAAAACAGCTGGTACCATCACCAAACTGTTGGACAATTGCTATTACTTTCCTATAAAACAGAATAGATTGCTGGATTTAGAAGTCTGTTGCACAGATTAAATACAATGTAGTTCACAAAAGTGGAAAAAACACTGCACCCCATTGACTCTGGGAAATAAATGCAGCATGTAGCAGTCAGTCATTAACTGTGGCAGTGAAGTGAAACTGAGTCATACGGATGAAAAGTTAATCGTCTTGAAAAGTACTTTTGTGACCCAGGATAAAAAAGGTACGAAGATTATGTTATTAGCTGCAGAGTGATGAAAAGACTGGAAAACGTCTCGAAAGGAACGCTGCCATGTACAAATCCTCTGGGCTCTGTTGTCATTAGGTTGGGTTTGGAGCAGGACTCAGACTTTAAGAAATGGTGAAACATGCAAAGGTTGTTAAATATTTCAAAAGGTCATGGAAGTGTGCTCTCCAAAGAAACACGGAGATGCTGCAAGAATCACCAAAGGCAAGATTGACACAAAATCTCTACAGAGGCAGTAAGAAAGCCACGAATGTCATTTAAAAAAACAAAACAAAACCGATTGCACTTAAAATTAAAACTCTGATGACGATCTCGCCCTTAAAGCTCAGTCGAAGGGATTTTGAATCATTTGAATGGAGGAAAAACGAACCGAAAGAAACGAAAAGAGCAGATGTCTCAATAAACAACAAGACCACATAAATAGGAGTCGCTGACATTTACGACCATGCTGGATTGCTGCAGTGGATCCTCATACTTTAATACCTTTCTGATCGAAACGCACAACCTCAGGGCCGCCAACCGTTTCATCCACAACATCTGTCGAGCAGGAAGCATGGGCAGAACTCGCATTAATGGATGAAGCACACATTTTTACCACGCTCAAAGTGGAGGTCATCGAGCGATGATGAGATAGCGCCTTCAAAATGTCATGCAACTGCTTTCCTGTGTCCTTTATTGATTGGTGAAATGAATGGTTTAGAATCATACACAAGGGGTAAAGTGTTATGAGTGACGCCATCGCCTGCATCGATTGCAGCAGACCCTGGGGATGAAGACGACATGATCTTATACTTTGTCATCAAGGCTACAGTGCAAAATTCACATCTTGTTGTTGAGCTCAAGAGGAAACCACTTAGATTCAGTTGAGGAGTTTAAAGCAGAAGAAATAAACAGAGGAGCTTATTGGATGCAACAAACACGAGCGAAAGCATGAACAGATTTGTCTTCCTGTGACATGTTCTCAGACTGAACGGACTCCGGCTGCTGTGTTATCTGTAACTGGAGAAAAGTAATGAAAAATGTTCTGACCTCATACATTCAGCTAAAACCATGTATTATGTTATTTCTGACATGTGCCTGTTACTAAGGCGAGCTCAGGTGAATTCTATCCTTTAGAGAAATTGCAAGTTTTCACCCACTGTGATCTGCTGTGATGAGCTCATGCAACCTTCATCTGAGTAAATGGATAAAAAAAAAGTAGTTTAGAAAATGTTATCACATTAGAATCTATATCCTGCTTTAATTCTTGCATGTCATCTGTGTGAGAACATCAACTGCCATCACCTCACAAGATGAGTGTGGAAGTTCAATGTAGACCAGACAAGAAGACAAAGCAAAGTCCAACAGATTAAACAAATCAGATCCAATCTGAATCAACTACAAATACAATGAAAAGCAAAAATAACACAAATGCAAGTTGGCTCATAGCACTCAGACTGGGTTAAAGTAGAAATATTTAGAAATGTTAAACACATTTTTCCAGAGGTTTTGGGAGCTGTTTACATATATTTATAGATAAAGATTGCTAAAAAGCCAAGCAAGCTCACTTCGCTGTGTAAAATATGTTGCAACAAAGTTAGAACTTAGTCATGAAAGTCCTTGAGTCATACATCTTATAATCAATTCCTATAATCGATGTCAAAGAGCATTGTGTCCCATACACTCAATTTTATGTTTAAAAGTTTGCCTTTTGCAGAACTTTTTTTTAAATATGATCTCTATATAGACTCTTCTCTCTATCTTTTTTTAAATGATTGGAACTGATGACTAATTTATAATACATTATGGGTGTTTGGATGCAATAATTACCATAGACATGGACAATCTCAACCTATCTGCATGGAAGGACTCAGAATTCATTCTTCATGTCAAATCCAACTTTGATATATTGGCTCCAATGAGATGTAAAATGACTTCAATTTGAATGAAAATGACTGAAATAAAAAGACACCAAAACAAGCTACGGACAGGCAGAAAATTGTTAATATGATGGGGAAAAAATTGGAAAAAAAACAGAAGCTGCATACAATATGGGCAAAATAGGAGAAAAAACATGCACATAAATTATCTGGGCGTGAGAAACATGCAGAGGTGGAGAGAAAGATCAGATCTCTGCATGGTCAGTAGCTGATATTTATTCCATTCAGCCTGAATGTCAACTGGTGGGAAGTCCTCCATGTTCCTGTACAAAAAGCACGGCTGTTCAATCAGATCTGTGGAGCCAAACAGACTCACACTGTGCAACATTTCGCTTTCGAAATCTGAAAAAATCTCACAAGGAGGGCTAAATACTTGACCCCAGAATATTTGAGGTAGTATTTGAAGCTGTGTCCAAACCGATGTCGTTAATTTCAGATGCAAATTGCCGTTTTTGCTGAATCATTTAAGGTCTCTAAATTTACCAGCTGGTATTTAATCATTTTGGAGGAGAAGTACTTTTTTGAGGTGTATTCTCCACATGTACAGTGACAGTGTACTGGACTTTATTACCAGAACAATTATGCTAAATGAAACACATTGTAGAGCTGCTCGAGGTCGACACTGAAACAATGATTATTACAGAAGGATTTTCCACCGTCTCTGTGTGTTGATTGGCCCTTTAGAAGTTTTCTGACAGCCTGTTTGTTTTCAGCCCTTTGATGCAAAGTCTTTCATGTCAGCTCCGTTCTTCATACCACACACTCTTCCTGCAGCCTGGGCATCACATTATCCAGGTAGCAGCAGCTTCTCTCCTCCTGCTGTGAACGCACCACATGCATTCAGGCAGATTCACGAGGAGGCCACTCACCCAACACACAGCTGCTGGGCCTCTTTTACAATACAACCTGTGAGCATTAATGTGGTGGAAATTCAAATTTTTTGCCCGAAGATGGAAAATAACCATCTGACAAGTGAAGCTGATTGACTAGACTAGGGGTCGGCAACCGGCGGCTCTTTGGTCCCTCCACTGCGGCTCCTGGAGCCTCTGTTCCACTGCAGTTCATCCTGGAGACGTAAGGAGGCAAAGCCACCCAGAGAGGGACGTAAGGAGGCAAAGCCACCCAGTCACAGTCCCGCTACAAAGAGTGGTAAAATGTAGGGTCGTGAACGACGCAGCGATGTGACGTCATTACGCAACAATAATGACATGAAGAACGTAGAATTGCGGCTGCAGGTCATGACAGCGGCTCAACTGGTGTCTGAAGCTGGGAGCTTCCTGTACCTTTCACAGTAAAACTGCTGCCCTGCGGAGCGCCGACAGTTCCAGGAGGTTCATTACAGACTTGTTGAGAGTGACGGAACATTCTAGTGAATCACAAAACAACTACAGGACATTAAAGCCACACCATCACACTCATGGTTCTAAAAATCCCAGATCTCCACATTTATCTTCCATTTTAATAATGTGTAGCAATAAAGGAGCCGATAGCTGCAATGCATCATGGGAGTTTCTGTTTGTCGTGTTTTAAATGTAATTATTGGGGGTTATATTAGGTTTGTAGTGTTGCTAATAATTGTGTTGTGTTGTGTTTTTGTTGCTTAGTTCATGTAGTTAAGTTTATTAGTTGTAAGTTGTCAACCAGCAGTGAAGAAGGTTTTGTGTGTAGTGTCCTCCTGGCATGGTCTTCCTGTGGGACTGTCAAAATAAAATGTGTGTGGCTCTTTGGATGTTGTGTACAGAGTGAAATTGGTCCAAATGGTTCTTTGAGCATTAAAGGCTGCCGACCCCTGGACTAGAACGACGACATGAAACAGTATTTTAATTAATGAGGGCTTTGCAAAACCTGGGTTACACCCTCCCCACTAAAATCTATGCAAGTCACATTCCACAAATCACAGTTAAGACTTCAAAAGAGTTAGTTACAGCTTCCCATCAGCTTTGGAACAGAGATTGGACTATGTTGCTGAGAAGGTTCTCTAATCGAGGGTAGGTCAAGATGTTGGGCTGAATTCTGTCTCGAGAAGATTGTCTGCCTGCTTCTTCTATCTGGGTCAGGTGATTGGTTGTTACTGTTCACAGGTGAGTTCTTGTCTGCTTCAAGTTGACTTTGAATTGTTTCCTCATTATAAGTTTTGTTTGAATCTGGTGTATTGTCCATCTCATTGAGTTGTGTTGGATCTCCTTCCTTTGTTATCCTGTGTTTCCGAGAGTCCACTGCAGTTTGCAGAGACGTGTGGATAACTCCTACTAGCTTGAGATGAAACCATAGAATATCCGGCAGACGGCGTTTTCCTCCTGCACGGGACACAGGGTACGTCCGAAATGTCCCTCCTGTCTCCTTATCGACTTTCACTTAACCCCAGAAGTGTTTTGTGCAGCGGCCATGATAAGGACTGTCTGAATTCTCAATAAGCAAAGAAAAGGAGGCTCGTTGCTTCCTTTAGAGCCTCCTGCAGCTTAGGAACCACTGATGCGTCCTTTCACAAAGGAGGTGAGCTCATGCTGCCCCACAATTCCTTGCAGCGACAACATTTAAAGGAACCCGCTCATTCGAGCGTTCAGGGAAACTCAGGATGACTGAAAAGGGATGCAGATCATGTAAGTGACCAAAGCAATAATCTGCCTTGAACAACTTTAAATCATCTAAAACCCAAATGCGCTTTTTGTTGTCTATTTTCAGAAACGTGTCGTTCTTTTCCCCACTACGGCAGACGTCAATAATTTGTGCCGCAGTTAAATTATTATGATGTCACGAAGTGAAAGTGCGGTCCGACTGCCACACCAACCTGATCACCTTCACTAAGTACTTTAGGAAGAATTCCAACACCTTTCCTTAACCCTGTGACATCATCCATGGGGTGAAGGTAAAGTCCACAGATGAGAAAAAAGGAGGAACTTTTTGGACGTACACACTGTTCAAGTAAGCCCTGGATGGCCGCCATCTTGCTTCGCACACATGGAATCCAACTCTGATGTAAACTCAGAATTTCCCGGTCCAAACCTTAAAGGCCTTAAAGACAAAATAATGTTTAACTAACTTAAATCCTGCATTAGGTAGCATCAAACATAGGTAAAAGTCAATTTTACAGCTTCAATGGAACGCAATAAGTAGCTCTTGGGCGTCCTAGTGGCGGAGGAGGAAGGAACAAAAGATCACGGCTGTTTCCAGATCACCATTTACATCCACAAAATTAACATAAAACAACACAAGTCTGCTACCTTAGCTTTCCATTTCTATGAAACTTGTTAAGGTTTGTTCATGGAGACCCCAAAGCAGAGACTGACGCAGCTTCAGATGCAGAAATAACAAATTTAATGTTCCCAAAAAAGTTTCAAGTTTCAAGTTTATTTGCATTTGTGGTATGGGAACCACATTGGAAAAGAGTGTGCAAAGAGTTCAGAAAGTGCGCTGTCAAACATTTAAAAGACAATTCATACTAGGAAAACAAAAAAACAATAAACAAACAAACAAGCAGTGCCACATACAATTTCAATTGTTAAAATACTGTGCAATAAAAGTCCCTGTAAAATAAAATCCAAGTGTCTTAATAAAACCAATCAAACAAACAATCCATCAAAGCCTTTTTTTAAAAAGTATAGGTTAAAACTCCAATAAAATGTCCATACAAGATTAAAGTGCCTTGTTTAGTGTCATCACTGCTTGTGGGAAGAAACGCTTTAAATGGCGAGCAGTGGAACGTTTGAAGGAGCGATATGTTTTCCCTGAAGGAAGTATTTCAGACAGGCAGGGTGGCCTGAGGCCTCATTTACTGTCCGTAGAGCTGATTCAAGAGTCTGGCTCAGTACGTGACCTCCAGGAGTGGCAGAGTGCAGCCAATAGTCCGGCTGGCTGAGCGAACCACTTTGTTCAGTCTTTCTTTCTTTGAGGGTGAGATTTCCAAACCTCACAGTAATACAATTCATTAAGATGCTCTCGATTACACAATAGGAAAAGCTAAAAAGAATCTTTGTATTTTGAGTAAAATCGCGGAGCTTGCGTAAAAAGAAGAGGCGCTGTCTGACTTTCTTAGCGATGTTTCTGGTGTTTGGGCTCCAATTCAGGTCATGAGAAAGAGTCACGCCCAAGAATTTACATTCCTCAACAATCTGCACCTCAGAATTGTTGATGGAAATTGGCGTCTGATTCTTACTGTGATGAAAGTCGATGACAAGTTCACATGTTTTTGAGGCGTTCAGAAGCAAGTTTTTTTCTGTACTCCATTTAACTACCTTTTCCACCTCCTCACGATAATGTGACTCATTTTTTTGAGCCAATAAGCCCTATGACGGTTGTATCATCTGCATATTTAACAAGAAGGCCGTTACTCGGCTAATCCCCCGCCGGAGGGCTTTATATTTTCTCACAAAGCCAGCTCTAAGGCAGCACACTTGGTACACTAGAGGGTGTTCCATGGGTCCTAGTAGATAATTATGTAGAATCTGAAAGGTCTTCTTCATAAGCTATGTCAAAATACGTCTCCAGAGCCCAAAAGGTGTTTTTATGCACTTAGTGACCCTGTGACCTGATATGCAAATGAGGTCATGGTCACCATGGTGCCCCTTCTCCCCAGGTGGAGTGTCCATGTGTGAAGTTTGGTGACTGTGGGCCCAGGAACTGCTGAGAAATGAGGAGAAATGTTTATATGAAAATACATGTATTGTGCAACCATGACGAGCAAACTTCAGACCCTACCAATCTTCAAGGTCAAGGTCAGGTCACTTGGTGTACTGGAGGTTATCCCTGGAGTGTGTATCATGTGTGTATAACATTTCAGAGCCCTAGCTCAAAAACCTAGGCCTCCAGAGCCCAAAATGTGTTTTTAAGCACTTTGTGACCCTGTGACCTACTTAATATGCAAATTAGGTCAAGGTCACCATAGTATCCCTTCCCCCTCTGAGATGTATCCACATGTGAAGTTTGGTCACTGTGGGCCCAGGGGTTGCCGAGATATAGGTAGAAACGTTCGAACGGACGTACGGAGACTGTTTCAAGATCCCCCTTCGGGGCCTATCGGCCACGGCGGGGGATAATTATCACATTGCTTCCATGAGATGCTACAAGGTCGTGAGTATACAATGTGAACAAAAGGGGGCTCAAAATACATCCCTGCGGGGAACCAGTACTAGTAAACAGCTCATCAGAAATGCAGCCATTGATTTTGACCCTTTGTGGTCGGCAAGTAAGAACATTTTAAATCCATTTACAACTGGCATTGCCAAGTCCAAGGTGTTGGAGTTTGTGAATAAGATTTGTTGGCACCATTGAGTTAAAAGCTGAACTGTAGTCTATAAATAGCATTCTCACGTATGAGTTCCCACTGTCCAGATGCTGGTAGAGTTCAAAGCAAAGGAAATGGAATCCTCAACACTTCTGTTTTTTCTATATGCAAATTGGAGCGGGTCCGCAGCCACAGGGATTTGATCTCTGATCAAATCCAGCACCAACTGCTCAAAGGTTTTCATTAGTACAGATGTGAGGGCCACTGGCCGATAGTCGTTCAGACACGTCACAGGTGTCTTCTTGGGCACAGGAATTATGATAGATTTTTTAAAACGAAGTGGGACAGTGCGCTTCCTGAGTGACATGTTAAAAAGAAAAAGGAACAAACAGCAAAACAAAACCCGTACACATTTTTTTAAAACAGAATCATCACAAAATTATAAATACAATAGAGAGAAAATATCCTTTACATGAAGTCCAAAATACATTTTAACCCGTTTATATAAAATAAAACATGGATTTAAACATTTAAAACCTTTGAAGTGTTTTCAAACCCAAATTAGATCTTATATCATGAATTTTATATGAAGTATTTATTGTTGATCACCTTTCTTTATGAACAGGCTTATATTTAATGAGGGCTTTGTAAACCTGGGCTAAATACAGAAATCAGCTATCAAAATCTTGTATGCCATCATTTCCTCACTGTTTAAATTGGAAACAGCAAACAAAAGTATTGGGCAATTTACTGTTTATAGCTGAATCTCTGTGACTACAGAGTACCTTGCCTACATACCTATATATATCCACACAAAGCCGTTTTATTGACGTCTGTCAGCTAGCGTGGTACATTTTCCACTGAGAAACAAACATGGGTGCTGATCAGGATGCAAATATATTCTAGTGGTGAAGCTCCAGTAAATGAGTTGAGATGCATAAGAAATGCTCATGCAGGGGAGTCAAACTCATTTTCATCAGAATACTGGCTGCCCTCAAAGGGCCAAATGTACGTAAGACAGTACAAATGTAACTAAATGTAAACAAATATGATGTAAAATAAATGTAACTACTTCTCAATTTCAAATAACTCTGACTTTACTACTTACTCATCTTACAAATATTACATATGCAATTTGCATAGATATAAAAATATATTTGCTAGTTGGTCTGTTAAATCTAAATTTGTCATACTTAACTCTGCTTGGTGTCAAAGTATGGACTTGTATTGTTTCTCTGACAACCGACACGCCTCAGAAGTTATTTCTTCTTGAAGCACAAACATATATTCTCCTTCTCATCTTTCATGAAACGGCTTTTCTCCTGCATCAATTTTTCTCTTCCATTTTGGGATCATTTGTATTTCTCAATTCCTGTTGTTGAAAATTGCATTGATGTTTATACACTGCTGTCTTAACGGGTTAAGATAATATTTATTTATTTATTTATTTATTCATTTGATCAGAGCAACACACATTAATGAACAATCATATACAAAGTGTACACACATTGTGAATGTGCCAGATTGTAGCAAAACTGCAAATGTACACTTTTACCTCGTGGAGCCTTCGTCCCTCGGTGTCCGTGCCTCAACGCAGCGGAGGAAGGGGGGGGTTCGCTACCCGCTGCCGCGTGCGGTTTCTCATGGGGGGGTTGTCCACCATCAGGTTGGAACACAGGTCGGCGCAGGGTGTGCTTGATGTGGATATGCACAAGTGCAGAACTACTTCCGCGTCAACAAAAGCACATGTAATTACCGTATTTTATAGAATGTTTGAACCTGCGCTTACATGTTCCAATTAGACGTGCACCCCAAGGCTTGCACTGACCGTCTAATAGGAACAATATGGTATTTATTTTAAGACAATCATACCTTTAAGCCCTTGTGGGCCACATAAAATAACAAAGCGGGCTACATTTGGCCCACGGGCCTTGAGTTTGACACATGTGCTGTATGCACAGTGGGTGCACATCCTTTTGGACACAACATTATAACAACTATATAGGCGCTGATCCCGTAAAATATGTTGAGCCTTTGAGATATCCAATTGAAAAAAATAATTCAAATAAATCTTAGTTTGTGACAGGAATCAAACCATGTCAAATCGTTTGTAAGGTGGTAGCTTACAACCAGGAAGTACTGTCCTCACACTAATTATGTGCTATATAAGAGGAAGTTTTATTCACAGACAAGAAAATATTGCACATTGCATCTTAAAGAATTAACATAATTAATAGCATACTTTGCATGCACTCCTTTCTGGTGACACCAGGTGGGGTTTCAGCCCCCAATGACCAGTGGCCCCTGTGTTTGCAGCCTCCACTAAGAAGAATCACAGTTACCTGTCTTTTCTATGTATCATCACACACTCAGCCACAGGTGAAACACATCAGGGCAGCAATCAGAGACGAAAAGGGGAAGTCAAGATGCCAGAAACAAGAGACAAACCAGAGACTGTCAGAATCTCAAAAAAGAACCAGAAATGTGGAAAAAAAAAGACACAAATTAGGTTCAGACATGAGAAATCAAAGACATTTGCTCGCACATCTTCACATTAGTTCTAACCTCAGCATTGAGTTCTTATGATGAGTCATGTTGCTAAGTGTGATTGCTACTAACTAATCCAAACAATTAAACCTTTACATCTGAGCTGATCTTCTATGTAGAACATCAGCACAATCTTTGTCCATGGTGACCCACATTTCCAGTTTATACAGCAAACTTCACTTTTCTCTTAGTTGTTTCATGGCTTTCAGAAGCAGGAGTAAAAACCAATGTGAGTCCATGTTTAATGTTGCAAGGACCATTGCTGACCGTCAAAGTGCAGAACTGGGCTGCCAGCGAGCTTCGGTGATTTGTTCTGTGATTTGTGTTCCTCACAGCCTCAATAAATATCACAAATGTTTATCAGACCGCTTCCAGTTTCTGTTTGTGAATCAAGCCTGGCTGAAAGGAATCGGGGGCACAAACATGACAAACTGAAATTACAACTAAAACAGCCTACATTTATGAGGCTCATCAGTTGTAGTTTAATCCACTGAAACTGAAAGTCCTGCAGCATGTGTAATTTACATCTGGGAAATATTAGAAAATTAAATAAATATAGATTATAATGTTCAAATGAACTACAGTGTACAAATACAACAGGTCAGCACATATGAAAATATTGAAAATACATGAAAATATTTCTGTTTTCATTTGAAAATGTACTTTTAAGTAAAAACCTTATAATCAGCGTACCTCAAATTACACTGAATCAAAAAAACTATAATGTTTGGCATAATATGGTGTTAATGTTAATTTTAATTTACACGTTAGAAAATACATATATAGCCATAGAAACATAAAAATAACAATATAGAAAATATATAAATATATTGATGATAAATGCCCTTGTTATTCTGTCTTATTAATATTTTAATACATCAGACTTAAGTGAAGTTGGCAAAGGCATTTTATTTCTTCTCTTTTTGTCTTGTTTTATTTTTACTGAATTTCATATGAAAATGCTCACAACTTTGAATATGTGACTCAGTTTGTTCTCTTTTGTTGCCGGATGCATTAATTCATTGTAATTCCAGCTGTGTACAACACAAAGCGATGGGTCTCTGTGGTATTATTTTACATGAATGGTGGAAATTCCTTGTTACGTTACCTAACTTTATCTTGTGGAAAATAGTGTCCCTGTATTTTGAACATATTGAAATAGTCCCATTGTGTTTTGATCAAACCAGATTTCACCAGCTCGTGGCCACCTCTGTAAGTGAATGTGTGAGCACACTGGCTCAAGACTGCCTTTCTTTTCTGCGTTATTATTTGCATTTTAATGTTCATTCTGCAATCTGTCATTGCCATGTGGGAAAAAAGCAAAACCCAGATCAATGTTCAAAATTAATTTGCACATTGCCAGAAAATCTTCATTTCTAACCCAAGTGATTTGGCGTTGACATGGTGCCAGGAGCCGAGGCCGCTCATCTATTAAAGCTGGTGCCAAATACCAATCATATTTTACACCCAGCAATATAGTAACAAGAAGACTGAGTCATTTGCCAATGCTCAAAGCATGTCACAGGCAGAACTGTTTGCTTCTTTATACAAAACTGGATAAAAAGCAGAAATCAGGACAAGCTGGAGAGTGAGGCCCTGTTCACACAACGTTTCAAGTGAACAAACCATTTTTGTTTCAGAAAAGTTTTGCTGTGCTGCATTGTTTTGGAAACATCTGTTTAGTCAGAAAGGCCGGAAATGATATATTTAGCCTGAAGCGACTGGACCACAAGATGAGGACAATACAAAAACCACATTGGAATAGAGGAGCAGCCTGGTTTCAGCAAGTTCAGCGGGAAGGGGGTGAGATGGACGCAAGTTCCAATGAGGAGCAGAGGACCTGATGAGCCCCCGGGCGACTGAGCAAGAACCAAGAATTAAGGGAAACCATTGTTTCTTAGGATCCCAGCCAGACTGAGAAAGAGGGATTAAAACATGGCCACAGTGTGAAGGTGATTAGATCCAGGTGACTGCACACCAACTGAAAATACTAAGAGTAACTGACAAAAAGCCAAATGGTAACAGACAGTAGAGGATTGTGTGACTGAACATTGTACATTGAATATATAGATACATACATATATATATACACGCACACACATATGTGTGTGTGTGTGTGTGTGTGTGTTTCCTAACCCAACCAAATATATATTTTTAACAATATCGTCACTTATACTTCAGCATATACTCCTGTAGCCTGTATGATTTTAACAATTTAAAAAAAAATGAGAATTTCCTAAACTTTGACGTGACATTGCAGCCAGTGTGATGAAGTTCAAAGACGTCATCTTGTGCAAAATTGACTTTCTAAAGGTTTTCCAACAGTAATATTAGTCCCAATACCTGGAACGACGCCCCAGAAGTGAAGAAGGTGTGTCCTCTCTCTGCCTGGCTTGTTTCAGTTGTTAAAAAAGTGTGTTGCTCCAACCAGCCAATCAGAAATCAAACCCTATATAGTGCCATCGGGGTTCAGCCAGTCACAATCAAGGTAGGTCCTCCCTTTGACTCCTCCCACAATTAGGCAGCTCTGCTCTGGCACATGGCACCACGAGAGGAAGTACTTCCTACCTCTTCCCAAGATGGTCATGTGTGGGCGGAGCCAGTCCAGCTCACACAGACACAGCAGATTCTGAATGCAGCTCCTAATATCCAGTATTCAAATGGCGGAAAAGCAAGGAACTTTGAATTAAAGGTTTTTGGACCAACGACACCATGAGGGAGACTTGAACAGCTGGAGAATATAACTCCTTTCATATACACAATATTAATATTTTCTTGTGCACCATTTCAGTAGCCCTAATAGACAATGTTCTAATAGTTAGGTACAAGTTAAATATAATGCGGATGTGGTGTTGCTTTTTGTCGCCTTGAGAAAACCCGAAACTATAATTTTGTCGTGGCACTGGTGTCGGTTCGTTTGTCACGTCATCTTCTACTACATTTCTATTGGTTGCCGGTAGCTATGGTCGTAGCAGTATAGTGAGATGGTGGTCATTTAATATCTGTTATCCTTTGAATGAGCCATTGTAAGAAAACATGGTTACCAGTTTCCCAGGTTACAAGTTTGTCCAACATGCTTCTCAATGCTCTTGAAGCTTTAACAGTAGAACACATGAGGTTCTCTCTTTGAGGATTTTCTAATAAAAAACCACAAACAGCCAAATGATAACTACTAGGAAACAGAAATTGTGATCTCTTACGTTTCATTTTCATCAAACTATTCCAAAAATTATTTAATATTTAATATTTTATTTTTGATTACCATGTCGAGCTGACCACTAGAGACAAGGAGGTCTTGTGATTCTAGGTTAGGTTGAGTAAAAGAGCTCCAAGAACTCTTCTTCTTCTTTTTTTTTGTGTGTGTTAATAGATGGTTCTCTACCATGGGAGCCCTAATGAACAAATGAAAACCTCAATCACATGGTGACATTTGATATAAAGTTATGAGACCTGAGCTATAATAAGCTGCCCTCAGTGGAGCTTGAAAACCTAATTTCACAGGTATTCATCTTATATTTGCTACCTTAATTAAAATCTATGACACTTTGAAGCTCGAGACAGAACTTGAGGAAAAGTCAAAGGTCAGCGGAATGCACCATCTGGGTCCCATTATTAAAAGATTTATTTTCTGCACATCCAGGAAATCTGGAGCTATCTCACCAAAACATGTTTTATGGATTAGACATGTTTGTGGTGCTAATAAAAGGAAATAAGACGTCAGAAATTATCTTCGGAAAACTTCCAAAGACAGTTAGTCCATTTGGCAATGGGGTGCTGGAACCTGTCCAATCAAGAAGTGGACTAAATGCAGTAGGGCTGCAACAACGAATCGATAAAATTCGATTATTACAAGTGTTGACAACTAATTTCATTATCGATTATCGTGTTGTGCGATTTATGTGCTACTCGCCATGTTGCAGAGCCGTTTACTTCACCTTCCGTGCGCGTTCCATAACGTAATGTAACGACCCCGAAAATATCTCTGCTTCTGCTGCCCGGCAGTCCCCACCTTTCCTAAAGTACTTTATGTTTCACTTCAGGAGTTTTGAGCCATCTGGCTATCTTTATTTGCTTTTAAATTGTGATTGTTCAGACGGGGAGGAGAAGCGCCGGCGCATGTGCAGTCAACGTGTACAGTCGCGCAGCCACAAAATTTGGGCTGTGCCACTTTATGTTGAAATTGTAGTCATTTTCTGTACTAACTGTTTGATCTACAATTTCATTCCATACACTTTGGTGGCAAAACAAATGTACATTTTCTAAAACATTTTTACATTTCATAAAACAGAATTACATTTTAGAAAACAAATTAACAAAATGCGAAACACTTTTACAAACTGCGATACAAATTTACAAGTGGCAAATGGCCGAGAGGTGCAAAACACTTTTACAAATAGGATTTTACCCAGAAACGGGGGAGCACAAGTCCGAAGGTGACCTGGGGGATTACGGCTAAATTCGGCTTGCGACGGAGATTGAACGCGATCGAGTTATGTTTTGCCAATTTTGTGGCAAACAGTGTTGCCAGATCAAATTGACAGTTTCCAGCCCAATCACATCTTAGAACCCGCGTATTCCCAAAAAAACCCAGCCCAAACCACAAACTTGCATGTACCATGAATCAGCCCAATGTATTTTTTTCCCGCCGGACGTAAACAAAAATAGCCCGATTCGGCGGAAAACAAGCCAATCTGGCAACACTGGTGGCAAATCATTGAGCAAATTAACGTGATTTTGTTTTTCGTGAGGTCGGTCGTTAGAGCTTTCAAGTGGCGCTGACCAGACACAAGGAGGTCTCAAAAGCCAGACAACGCTAAATAAAGTGCAGTCGAACACTATCAATGAATGGAAGGGCTATTTGTTAGCAACATTTCTATTTTGAAATTGAAGTGTGATTATTTAAGCAGACAAACCTTGCTCATCTTACCAACATTTCGCAGATGACAGAAGCTCAACTTTAAAAGAGCATCAGTCTTTTAATTGTGGACCAAAACGAGGTCCCAGGCCTAAGGAAAGAATAAACATAACATAAGTTGTACTGAACTGACAGAATATATGTGTATGGACGCGTTCGGCTCACTGTTGTGACGCTGGTGGCATACATTAGACAATGGAGAGATACTGCACTCTACATAATTTATGGGATACACTGATATATGTATTTACATGTATAATCTTCTATGTTACTTGTGCGTATAATATGAAATTAATCATACCCTTGTTATTTTATTACACAAACATTGGATTGATGGTGCCTCTAAGTGTCACACCCCACTCCTCAGAGGCCTCCTAGGGGCGTGGCTGGGTGTTCTCCCTCTCTTGTCTCTCCTCCCCTTTTGGTTTTCAGGTTGTGTTTAAGGAAGTGGAGCTGCTGAGGGATTCATCTCCTGATTCAGTTCAGCTGCAACGACCGGGTGGAGCTCGTTTTCCCCTGATCAGCTACACCTCTTAAACGGGTGCTCGACTCCACTCGGCGCTGGATCGTAAAACTCCCAGAGTTAGTAGACCTGCGTGTGCTGTGTCCCAGTCTAGTCTTTTAACTAACGCAGTTTCCTTTGCTTCCCTTTGAAGACTCGCCAGCTGCAGCTTCCTTGGTTCCCTGACCCACCGAGACCAGACCAAACTCGTGCCCCAGTAGCTCCCGCCTCAGCTAGCCACCTTGACCTCCTGCCTCTGGAGCCTGCAGCACCTTTGATTCACTCTTGTTAAGAGAATAAACTCCGCCAAATGTACTCATATGTCTCCCGCTGGTTTCTCCGCACCTGAGCCTCCGAAGTCCCACCGTAACACTAAGAGGGAGAACACTGCCGTTATTTGTTGACCCAGAGATAGCAGCATCTGATATACTGAAAAAGGCTGTCCAGAAGTTGAGAACATTTAATCAGGACATGCAAGAAGGACCATATGTTCTTTTCTCTCCTGACTGCTCAGAGGTGGTCCATGGACCTGGGTCAGAAAAGCCATTCAAATTGACAGAGTATAAAAAGGACCAAGGAAAGCCATATTCCAGGATCACCTTTTTCATTTGCCTTGAAACACATTTTAAAGATCAGTGGGTCTCATGATTCAATATGTTGTTACAATGTTTAGAGACTCTACTGTAGGATACATGTACAGTTTCTATGTAATCTATTGATTTTTTGGTTTGTTTGTTTTCACAGCAGTGGAGAATACCTCAGATTCTGAAATTGTCATTGCATCAAAGAGCACAGCTGTATTTCACTGAACAGACACTGTGGTACATCAATAGATTTAAAAAAAAATTTTTTTTAATACTTATTTATGTATGAATATATGTATTGATTTGTGTATGACATTACTGTCATACACTGTGGTACATCATTTTTTAAATGTGTTTTTAATACTTATTTATGTATGAATGTATTTATTGATTTATGTATGACAATACTGTTAACCTTTCACCACATATATACCGCATGTGTTAGAGCAGTGTTTTTCAACCTTTTTCGAGCCAAGGCACACTTTTTTCTTTGGAAAAATCTGGAGGCACACCACCACCCGAAAATGTTAAAATGTGAAACTCTGTAGCCTCTATTAACAATATAAAGTCTTTCTCATCAAGTTTTATCAACAGGAATCAAATAAATACAGAAAAAAGCATTTCCCAATTTCTTTTTTTTATTTTGACTCCCTCAGTGTGAAACCTGGACCTGATGGATGAAGAACTGAGATCCTGGTTCACATTCTTCCTTTTCAAAAACTTCTCCATCACTGTCACTGACACAGTACTTTGATACAAGATGGTAGCAGGAGGTGGAGATTAACCACAATGACGTCTGTTAAGTTTCATTTCAACGGAAACGTTCTGTGCTGCCATCTAGTGGTGAAGAGTATTGTAGCATCACGGAGTTGGTCGCTGCAGGGCATGATGGGAGTTCAGGTTATGTGTTACCGGAGGTTATTGAGGGTTATTGTTGGGGTTGTTGTGTGTGTTGGTTTGTGCTTGTGTTGTGTTTTTGTTCCTCGGTTCAGAGAGTTCATTATTTCGTCTAGTTTGGTTTGTTGGATGTTGGTGTGCAACCATGAGTGAGAAATGTGTTGTGTGGAGTGCCATCCTGTTATGAAGTTCTGGTTAGATGTGGACATGTCAAATTAATAGCCTCTAGTGATGAGCAGGCAGAAAAGAATCCCAATTTTACTGCAATGCTCACCGCAGTATTAATACATGTTTGCTCTGAACACTGCTCTCTCAGCTGTCAGCAGTTGTGAGACTAAATATTATCATTGAAAAAGTGAAAACGGATCAATTTGCACGGCACACCTGACTGTATCTTGCAGCACACCAGCGTGTTGCAGCACAGTGGTTGATAAACACTGATATAACATGTTTATTGAAGCTGCTGACTCAGTTTAACTACAGAGCTTGGAAACATTCAGAGCCACGTGTGAGAATCGAACAGACGTGCTGTGTTGTGCTAGCAATGGAAGGTTTCATCAAAAACCTTCTTCTGGACCAGTTTGAGTAAAAATTGCGTTTTACACCTTCGTCATTACGCAAGAACGTGGTACGAAAGCAGGTTATAGCGTTAAAAAAAGAAGTGAATTTCTCTATTGGGGCAAAAACCTGTGGCCTGTACAGCGATCAAACCCACAACCTCTGGTTTATGAGCACAACACTCTAACCAACTGAGCTAACCGGCAAGTTTTTCAGGTATGGGGAAAAAAAAGAATTTTTATTTTTTCCTATCTTTTTTTCAGACAGGCATTGGTGGGTTGTTTATATTACGCATTGCATTGATGTTGTAGTAAAGTTCCATCGAGAAATGCAAAAGAAGGGATTTCTCAGTGTGGCTTGATGATTCTTTAGAGGAACGACTATGAAAGCTATTACACATTGTTTATTGATTTATTCATTTCCTCTAAGGTTTTTGAGCCACATAACAAGAATACCCCTAAAGAACAACGTACAGAAGGAAGGCAGGTACATTGACATCCAGGCTGTCAGACATAAATAAATAACAGATGTAAAGAGGGGTACTTTCTGGTAGTAATCGATTAATGAGGATTGTGGCTGTATTAGTAATGTCTCCATTCTTAGATGACTATTGTAGGCCTGAAGGACGCCACAAATGAATGTAATTATTGTTATCATGTTTCAGAGATGCACTGGGAAATACACCAGTAATTCCGCCAGGACAGATAATAATGCAGACTGCGGCAGCCTGATGTTTCTTACTTTCAGTAACAACAGTGACAATTTAATTTATTTTTCAGATAGTAATATCTGACACTAATGATGTTGATCAACCAGAAACAAATATGGAGCGTTCTTGCTACAGGTAAGAAAGAAAATAGAGACTCACAAAGTGTAATGCAACTCTGGGGAAGAAGTTGGTTAGTAAGATGTTTTAACATGGAAATGGTCATATCCTCCACAGTAAATGTAGGCATTGGGATAGATGTGAACTATACTGTTGTGTTTGGTTAATGAGCATGAAACAAATATTTCACCATGGCAAAAGATTTGTTTTCCACACAATATACTAAAGTACGTGATGTATTTTATGTTTTAATTTTGCAAATTTAATTCATTGACAGCTGTTTGGGATGATGAGTACTACCTGGCAGGAAAGATGGTGGCGGTGTCATTTGTACATGGAGGTCCAGGGCCACATTTCCTGTCAGACGAGCTTGTTCAATACCTTGCTGGCCAACTGGGGATGAGCGAGTACACCACTATCTGTATCTGTATCTGTTCAACCATCTTTCTAAATGATCTGTATCTGTATATGTACTCTGAGTGGGTGGGGCCTAAACCGAAAGTGGGAGGGCCTCAATTGAAACTGGGTGGGGCTTAAATCTGTACATTATTTTAACTCATTCAGTGCCAAAGACGCGTTTTCGCGTTTTTTCGAATAGTACCGCTGAGTGCCAAAGACGCGTTTACGCGTTAATGGCGTTTTTTGCATGGGGGCGGGGCTACTAACATGATCTTGCTTGTATCAAAAATTGGCGTTGTAATCGCAAGGATGTAGAACAGAGTACCGTCTCAGAAGCCATGTCAAAGCGGCGGA
The DNA here is from genome assembly GCF_963422515.1 of Blennius ocellaris. Lineage (NCBI taxonomy): Eukaryota > Metazoa > Chordata > Actinopteri > Blenniiformes > Blenniidae > Blennius > Blennius ocellaris. The sequence continues at coordinate 2,435,779 of NC_137669.1, forward strand.
GCAAGACCGATCGGCCAGCCGGTCAGTTCAAGCAACTAACTTTGCAGCAGAGCATTTTGAGAGGACCCAGCACCAGCAGCGCAGCTATAGAAGACGCCGGCAGAGACCACTCCTCTGACGTAGCGAGCTTCAGCGAGCCGGTGACTGGGACCATCACAGTCGTCGAAACCAGAGGGAGAAGTCAAAGATCTGGGAGAAGACCGATCCCTGATCCGATCCCTGATGAATCAGAGTTCAGCGAGCCTGACCCAGATTCTTGGGACGAGTGGATACCGACCTCTTCTGCGAGTAGCAGAAGCCCGTCGCCCCAGCCTCGCGCCAAAGCAGCGCATAGCTCTACAGGTAAGACTGATGCGTTCACTGATTGCCTCTTGTGTTAGCGGTGAAAGCATCAATTTTTTTGTTGCGTTATCATGATCTGGCAATAAAAGTTATTCTAAAAGTGATTCTGATTCACTAAATGCAATTATATCCGCATGATGCTGAATTTATAATCGGATTATAATCTTCAATCCGTGAGCTCCCCCCTTTGGCCAATCTGCGTTACTGCATCCCTGCAAAATGTTTATTTGATGGTTTATTTGTATCTGCTACCTCTTGCATGCATATGTACATGACCGTTTTCCAATGCTTGTTGATGCTTCTACATGGTTGCAATAAAGTTGTATTTGTATAACTTTAAAAAATGTTGTCCGTGTTATTTTGGTTCATTATATAATGGGAAGACTTCTCAAAGTGTTTGAGATGCCATTGAAGCAAAAAGAATTATGATCAAAGATATTTTCTGCTTGAAATGCTGTTTTTCACAAAAAGCCATTTTTCTCAGCTTTTTGGTCAGAAACCAGGATTTTCAGTGATACCCACCCATGTTCAGGAGGCCATTACTAATGAATGGAAACAGGTACAAACAAACAGATTTTTTCTGATGATAAAGGAAAGTCTGAATTTTCATTTGGTATGTTTCTTGACAAGATTTACACAGAACAAAATTTTCTATGGGCTTTGAGAAAACGCTGAAATGTTGAAAAAACCCTGGCACTGGGACGTGCCAAATTTGAAAAGGGCTGGCACTGAATGAGTTAAGTCTGAAATTGATATAGATTGATCAGAAGTTGCTTTATTTATTGTATATTTGAAAACTATTTACAGAACAGCCTCAGAATAGAAATTCACTGTTTTATGTATAAAAACTATATACTATATACAGTATATAAAGCTTAATTTGTAACATGTATCATATATTTATTTTTTATGAACAGCCATATACAATACACACATATAGCTGAACACACAAAGTAGCATATATTAATATGTTTATGTTTGTAAGTCGTCTGTAAGACTTCATTTTTTAATGATCTGTGTGAACCTGGTGATTCATGTAAACATCCAGTGACGGCAAACAATAATATGATATATTTGCCGGGAAATAATGTCAGCCTTGTTCACTGTATTCTTCTCAAAAGTACTGCGTTCAGTACGAGGAAAGTTTTCCAACTGACTTTACACCACCAGCCACACTAAGAGCAAACAGACGGAAAAAATGTTTCAGCCGGAGTGGAGACAGTGACGACGCGACACGAGCCGTTTTCAGCTCTGTCTTGTTAAATGCACCACGTACGTTATGAAACAAGTTCACCAAGTCACTTTAAATATCTTACAAACCAAAATAGAGGCGAGCTGAAGAAATACTGAGTATTGAAGAGAGCAACAGTCACTGTGTGTCAGGAGGGGCGGGCTCTGTGTGTGACTGGCCAATCACAGAGCGTGAAGACAGTCGGTTACCAAATGAGGATTTTCCTTCAGCGAGAGCACGGATGTTGACGAGTTTTACTCGTATTATGCTCGGACTCGTAAAAAATGCTTAATCCACACGGGATACTCGCCTGAAATGAGTATCCGGCTTATCCTGAGTATTAACACATATTTGGTGTTTGGTTCGTTCAATATCAACTGGTCCTACAATTTGAAATGTTTTTTCAACACACCTGAATGCAATAAGGGCCTCGTTACTGGGCGTTTTTACAAGCTTGATGATGACATCAACATCAGATTGAGGTGTGCAGAAGCTGAGAGAGAGCGAAAACGTGCAAGACACTGGCCCTCGAGGCCCGGAATTGAAGAAGCCTGCTGTAGGTCCCAGCTGTCTGGTAATGAATTCATGAACCCGTCATGCTGAACTATAAATCACAGACTTAAGGCTTCAATGGTACAATGATGGCTTTTCTTCTGTATGAAGTAACAGTGTGTAGCTGCTGTTAGACGAGCAATAACTACTGTCAGCTAAGGTAGGGGAACTGGCCCAAGGTCAGATCTTGGAGAGGCAATAAAGACGAACGTTGAACATCTTGGTTGATGTTTATTATGAGATCCAAAAGGGAGGAACTACAACAGGCCTCACACTGAATTCTCCTACCAAGGCAATTGGTTGACTTTATTTTATTTTTTTAATCCTAAATGATTTTAACTGTATTTGAATTGGTTCAAAGCAGTATTTTTGGTGTTATTGTGCAAAAAGAAATTATAGTCAGAGATCAATAATTCGTAAATCAATTCTGGTGACGTCTCAGTCCATTCCTTCATCTCCACCTGAGCAGCAGCACATTTATCTCTCTCAAGTCATTTAGGTCTTTGGTTGACTTCAATCTCTTGGAAGTCTTCATGTTAAATTGTGCTTGAAAAACGACACCGTTCCAGACAAGCTCTGTCTACTGCATGTTATCTGTCCTGGGCCCATTAAGGGAACCTTTCTGCACAGCCAAGTGAAGACATACATGCTCCTGAGAGAAACAGTAAACGCAGTAAACACTCTCGTTTATGGAATCAGAAGCAGGTTTGCGAACCTTTTAATTGAACAGCATTTTATCAGTTCACGTAGGTCGGTGCTATAAATAGAAATATTCGCTTTATTTTTACTGGAATCAATGGATGTATGGACAGTTATGACATTTCTTCAGTCATGAACACATGTACAAAATAGATTTGTCGATAAAGACTTCAGGCCCCGTTTGACATAAATGTGAAACAGATCTGATATTTCAGTTGGCTAACCTTACTGCTTTTTAATATAATAAAAAAAAAAAAATGTAAAGTTTCACCCACTGTTGATTTCGTTGACTAAGACTATGACAGAAAATATTAGTCAAATAACCTTTTTTACGGATGAGTTGTGTGAAGTTGCAGTCTTGGTTACACAGCTTTGCTTGATTCAGTACAAAAAGTGCGGGGATAGACCAGTATAGTCCCTTGTGGTTCGCATTTCCACCGCAGGAATGCGGAAACAACCGCTCCAAAGGCGGTCTTTTTGTTTTTTTTTCCTTTTCTTTGCTGCTCAACTTTAGTGTTTGTCGTGGGGCTTGGGACTTTGCATCGCGTTGGAGCTTTCTGTTTGCAGCATAGCGTCAGCCGTGGGTGCGCGGTTTCTGTTCAAAGGCGAGGCAAAGGCAGTCAGCGTTCAGTTCAACTGCGGTCAGTGCTGCTGCATCGCGGGGACGGACCGCAGACGTGATGCAGAGACGCTCGGAGCCTCCGCGTTCCAGCGCGGAGCTGCTGGAGCGCGATCAGCGCCGGAGTGGAGTGGCTGCTCCTGCATTTGAGCGGAAAGCTAAAAGCTCCCGTGTCCCGGAGCAGCGCACCAGCACGGCTCTGTGCCGCAGCCAGCCGGGGCGCGCTTGGGTGCGGGGCAAGTCGCTGGAGCATTCGCTCTCAGAACCAACACGGACGTTACGGCTGCAGCTCTGCGGCTGCAAAAAATAACAGTTAACTAAACAAGTGCAAAGTGGAGGATTTAAACAACAGAGGATTCATAAGATCAAGATCTGCAGCCAAGCTAAGACGACTGTTGTCGACACTTATCTGCGGAGCTCATAAGCCCCGCCCACTTTTAAAGCTCCTTTCTGCAGTGGAAACGGGTACTGGATTTGGCTCCGGTTACGCTTTGCCGTACCGCTCTGTTCTGTTCCTGCACTTTTTTGCAGTGGAAACGGGGCTTTATTGCCACTCGTTAAGCACTAGAAGAAAGTGTGTTGCCTTGCAGCCGTTCGGAGCGCAACAGCCTGCAACAGCAGCAGGTCACTAACTGCATAATAGACTTGCAAAAGAATCTCAGTCGCTTGCGAGAGATTTAACTATTTTTGGACGAGTTCTTTTGACTAAAACAGTTTCCAAGTTAATCTCCCCATGTCACTCCTTGTGCAACCCCCCCCCCCCCCCCCCCATTACATTAATAAAGCCAACTCGATTATTTTTAAATTCATATGGAAAAACAAAACCCATTGCATAAAAAAGTCCCAACTTGTTAAAAATCATAGTCATTATACAAGAGAGTTGTTGGGTTTTTTAGATCTATCATTCTTCCTGATTCAATGTACAATTGTCAAACATATTGTGCAATAAAATGGTGAACCTTTGTGCTATTATTTATGCTCCTGAAGAATATTCAGTGATGCGTCTTGTATTCTTTTATACCAAAACTGTGATTATACAATATATCATGTGAAATGGTCCAAAAAGGTGTTTTTTGAAATCATTCAGCAACTTTCAATCTGTCACATTTCTCTGTCTCACTTTTTAAAAACATGTATTGTATTTATATTTATATCCAGCAGTCATTCACATACATCAATTAGGTTAATGACGTAACAAAATCTTTAGTTTGCATGTATAGTGTTTTCAACTGAGTAGATTAACAAATGTTCACATTCTGTTGTATTTCTTATTCAGCACCCGAATTAAAATGAGATACATACCAATATATGTACAGACACTAATTTGAACACTTTCTCTTTCTCTCGCTCTCTTTTTTTTTTTTTTTTTTAACAGACATGGCCTTGTAATCTTTAAGGGAATTGATGGCTTCTCTCAGAAGGTAATTAATACACTTCCTATAGACCAGTGCTTCTCAAATGGTGGGGCGAGCCCCCCTGGGGGGGTGTGGTGGGGTGTCAGGGGGGGCGTGAGGCGGGCGCGACTTTCAGTATTAGTGTCTTTATTCATGCTTGAACGATAAAAAAAGGGCCTCCAGCTCATTTTATTAATTTATTTTGATAATCAGGCGATTGTATGCAGAATGCTGGTGCAGCAACTCATACAGTGGTTTATACAGATCAATAAATAAATATTATCAGGTTCTCAATGGTAGTACAATTCAGGGGGGGGGGGCTGAAAAAAATTAAGTCCTCTCGGGGGGGGCATGACAGAAAATAATTGAGAACCACTGCTATAGACTGAGGTGATAGCAGCGGCATATGATGAAATGAGTTTTCTGTTAAATTTGCAGAAGGATGTACAAGACCATTCATTGGCTCTGTATTTCATTTTCTATTCATTTTATGAAATTTGGCAAGGGTGCTTGATTTTAAATACATTGCCAGGTCTGAAAATCATTTTACAAAATTTCTATTGGACGTTGTTCTCTACTACAGCTAATGTAGCTGGGTGCTGCAAACAATAATAAAGCATCTATCACACTTCAATTGCTTTGGGAGGCTGCACAGAAGCATGGTTTTCCATTAAGGCAAGATAAGCGGAAAATTAAAACATATCCTGCATTTCATCACTTGTCTACTTGAATAAAATCCCATGAATTCGTCTAAAGCTGTTTATTTGTTGTACAATTCTCTCTCTCTCTCTCTCTCTCTCTCTCTCTCTCTCTCTCTCTCTCTCTCTATCCCCCTCCCTGCAGGATCTTTGACAGTGGAATTGACGTTTGTGGTCTGAAGCCTATTGGCCTGATCCGTCTTTAGCGAGTGGATCTCTGTCTTATCTGTCTGTCGTATTCTTTTCTCTCCTTCTAACCTCTGAACTCCAACAGAAATAGCAGAACGTCTCCAGCTTGGAGCCTCGTTCTGCAGGTGTCTTCTCATAAAAACTGGAGTTTTTCCTTTTCATACTCAATTATGCTTGCTCATGTGGATTTTTTATGGGTTTCTGTCTAAAAATACCTTAAATGTCTTGGTTGCATTATAGTTGATTTGAATTAATATACAACACTTTTTCTCTCACCCATTAAACATTTATTAGAAAGATTCTGTTGTTAATATTGGGAAGTAAATTTGTTGAATGCCAATGTATTTGGAATGAAAACAAATATGATAAATGATGCAGTAGTCTATTATTCCTATCCATCCATCCATTCACACTCTTTCCCGCATAGTTCTTTCCATACATTAGAAATCTAAGATGGCCAATTCATCTGATCAGACATTTTTTGTGCAATACATTCTTTCAGAGTGCGAGGAGACCGAGGAGTTGAAAATGTTGGCATCGTGCGATGCATGTTCTGTCAGGGGCTGTGGCAGGGGCAGTTTCCTGTCAAGAAAGAGTGTACACAATCAATCTATACCGTACTCACACACACACACACACACACGCACACGCACACGCACACACACACACACACACACACACACACACACACACACACACACACAGCTCGCCTCTATTTCGGTTTGTATGATACTTGTTTGTTTCGTCACTTACGCAGTGCATTTGACCAGACAGAGCTGAAAACGACTCATGTCGCGTCAGTCACTGCTTCCACTCATTTATTATTATTTTTTTTTTACTGTACTTTTTTTACTGTTTGCTCTTAGTTTGGCTGGTGGTGTAAAGTCAGTTCAAAACTTTGCTCGTACTGAACGCACTGCTTTTGAGAAGAATACAGTGAACAAGGCTGACATTATTTCCCTGTTTGCCACCACTGGATGTTTACATGAATCACCAGGTTCACACACATCATTAAAAAATAAACAGTCTTACAGAACACTTACACACATACAGCTGAACACATAAAGTAGCTTATATTAATATGTTTATTGTATATGGCTGTTCATAAAAATAAAAATAACATTCTAAATATTACAAATTAAGCTTTATATACTGTATATAGTATATTGTTTTTATATATAAAACATTGAATCTCAATTCTGAAGCTGTTCTGTAAATGGTTTTCAAATAAACAATAAATAAAGCAACTTCTGATCAATCCATATCAATTTCAGACTTAAAATAAAGTACCGCCCCCATGTTGGCAGGCACCACAACAAGGAAGTGTTGCAGGGAGTTTTTCAGTGGAATGCTATTGCAGATTTTGCACAGCAAAGAGCAGTGACATTCAGCTCCACTCCGGTGCTTTCAGTTGGAGAATCAAGGAGCTTCATCAGGCCTGTGTCAAACAAGTCCAAGATATTGGTGCAGCTTTCTGTGGGGTGAAAAGGGAATGCATCTTCACCAAAAATCTTTCTCATTTTCATGTCATCTTTGGTCATCCACCTGACCTGGCCATGATGTTTTTGAGGGTATAGTCCCAGTAGAGCGAACTCATTGCTTAAGAGTGCTAATTTCCCAGCAGTTTTTCACATTAGGTTATTTGAACAATGCTATTCTCAAGTTCTGCTATAAATGGGCTGACAGGACAAACAGTCCTCTTGTTGTGGCACAACATTTTGCCCACAGAAAATCAGTTGGAGGAAATGCTCATGAAAACTGGAGCTTGCTCTGGTTCTTGCCTTTATTGGTTGGTTCACTTGTAGCTCAAAATGAGCCTACATGGTTTGTTCTTATGGATCTGAAGGACATCACAGAGCTTGTCATTGCCCCTGTTCATAGTGATGAGTCGCTGGCTTTTTTAGAAAAACCGTTGAGCACAGGCAGTGATATCACACATTATTCCTTGATGTCAAGCTGCTACCAAAGCACCATTATGTGGCGCTCTACCCCCAGATGATTAGGATGTTCGGTCCACTGGTCAGACAGTGGACAATGCGCTTTGAGGATAAGCATAGCTTTTTTAAGCAGGTTTTCAGACACACAAGCTGCTTCAAGAATGTGCCACAGTTTACCATCTGAGTTCTCCACAGCTGAGCAAGCCTGGGCTCCAGGTCTCCACTGTATCCACTGAACCAGTAGACTTGACTTCTAGAACGGAATGACAATGGCCCACAGAGGAGAAAGTGGATTGCCAGAATTCAGTGAATGTTACAAAATCTGCATTTTACACAACAGTGTATTCTTCATGGTAAAAGAGCTTGGTGGTTGGTAGAGAGAGTGTTATAGAACCTTGGAACTCAGCCCAGCACCCACAAGAAAGCTCACTTTCGTCACCCTCGATGAATTACTTGATACTTATTCACTTGTTGACTACAGGATTGGATCGGCCCACATGGTTACATTGAAAAGACATATTGAAATAAGAGGTGTGTCAGCAATTTATCATTTTTTGGATCATTTGTAAATGAATTAATCAAATGACGTAACACCTGCCCTAACCAATATTTTATTTTCCATGTAACTGCAAGGTGCCTGCAAGTCCTTGAGTCTTAAAATTCATTTAGAAAAGTGTCAAAATCTAATTTATGAGGTTTTAATAAACTTGACTTAAAAGTAATTACCCTTGAATTTATTTCATGAAGTTGCAGTTAAAACAAACCTTTTCAATTTATATGATGCAACGGAACTAAAGATTCTTAAGCGCGGAGGTGAGATTTCTCATTTTGAAACTCAGTTTACTGCTGAAGATAATTCTCATTTTATACCATACTGCTGCATTTATCTGCTGAGAAACTGACCCAGCTCATCCTGACCTGCAAAAAGAAACCTCAGAAATTACTAAAAGATAAACCTGTCCCCAGTTCTATGGATTACGGTTGTGTGTAGATTTATACCAGAAGCAACTTCGAATAAGGTTATTATGGAAACAAGAAAAAGAAAAGAAAAAAAAAAACTCTTGCAATGAACAACCAAGCATATTCCTTCTCAACAATGGCCTCTGATGTGTTATGTTTTTAATTGGAGAAAAGGTGATCTGCTTAAAAATCTGCCTAAATTGGAGTTACGATTTGTCTTTATGTCTTTTGAAAATATCAAATTAAAACTCCCTTATGTGCCGACACCCTGTCTTCTCGAGGTTCTATTCCTTTTTTGTTCCTTTTCTCGTTTATTTTCCAACTCCTCAAATTTCAAACAATATTTTACCATACATTTTCGTACCTCAGGCATTTATTAATTTAGAAGTTTGCTTTTGAATGTTGAAATTTATAGATGTGATATTTAATCCTTTTTTATGTGTCTGCAGAGTAAACGGCTGTATAGATGGGGACTCCTGTGAGCTCGGTCCGTGTACCTTCCGGCCATTCGAGTTTCGTTTTGATGTCGGAGAATGAAAAACCGGAAACCATCTGATTTTCGATTTGATATTGGGAATCGGAAAATGGAAATCGGGTCGTTTCAAGATATGCGTTTCTGATACAAAAATCGGGAAATACGACCAGAATTCTTTATTTCAAGTTTGAGTTGCCAGAAAACCGGAAGTCGACTCTCTTCTTCGCTTGATGGGAGCGTAAACAATGGCACATTGCATTGCTGTCTGACATTTGAACTCACCTACCATCTCTGTTTCTGATACTCGTATAAATTGTATTATTAAAACTTAAACGTCTTTGGACGGTTGCGCCAACTGTACAGTGGAAATGCAGGCCAACGGCCTGACTGCGGGGGAAATCTCTGCACACCTGTGCCAGCAGGTTGGCCCCATCAGAGGGTTTTCTGAGAGAAATGTGTGAAGATGGATGTACGAACGAGGATCTCCAACTACATAATGGATGATCAACTCCAAGCTGAAGTTTCTTCAGCTACTGCTGAGGTGAGTAGCGTTGCACAAGATTAATTTATGATATAAATGATTAAACTCGAGGCTTTTCGTTGATCTAGCTGCAGTCTCACGCTACTTCTGACAGTATGGGGCCTACAGTCAGAAGTTGCACACTTGCAGATTGTCCTGAAGCACTTTTCAGGAGAGAAAAATACACATTTAAACAACGGGCAGGGTTAATTTGTAGTTCCAATATTCTAAAAAAAAACAACTAATGATACCATTTTGTATATTGGTTACTGGTTCATAATATAATACACAAATGTAATATTGGTGTTCTCCTGGATAGTACTACTAGTAACAACCTGATCCTGCTGTTTTTGCAGTTGTGTGTCATTTTCATCATCTTTCTACTTCATGTGTTATGTGAATTGATAGGTTGGGCCAACATATGGGAGGAAAATGACGACAGGGTTCCTCTCTTCTAAAGGCAGACATGCCAGTGAAAGGAGAGTGGAGCCGCCTTACAAGTGTTTAACCCTCAAAACCATGAAGCTCGTCAACATGGAAGCCTTTTTTCAAAATATTCACTGTTGAAATGGTCAGATTTCTAAAGCTTTTATTATTTTTCTATCTTTAAGGGAGCCCGGAACCTCAATCCCGTCCCGTACAGGACTGACTGCTTTGGCCAGAAACTCCACATTGACCAAAATGAGAAGTTGGTGATGTTTGGAGTTCCCATGTTGGAGCCATTGATGGATACAGTGGAAAGTGGTTGCCCATTCCACCATGGCAGTTAAAAACAACCTCAAAATATATGAGGAGGTGTACAGGTATGGTATTACATATTGCAAGGAATTCCAAATTGGTTTTGTTCCAATGGAGACCAGATTCTATATTGAGATTTTATGCCAACTTGTTGTGAAAAGTCAGCATGACGCTAGACCCTGTTTTGTTTTGTCCCTAAACACAAACATTTAAGCATATTCACATCTCATGTTGTTTTTATTTTTTGCCGTGGTTAAAGGGAGGCAGTGTTGAAGTCCGGGTTGTGGGATCAGCTTGGAGCAGACTGTGGGACAGAGTTTTACCTGATATGTTCATGCAGGAGAAACTATCTGCTACAGACTGAACACTGAAAGTCCAGCCTTCCTGCAGACGCCATCAACATCGGTAGGTTGTCTTTGTTGCTCTTCTTTTTCCAAACGACACATTGAGAAATTGACTGCATTGTTGTTTACATGCACTCATGTTATTCATTATATTCAAAATCTGTTTGTTTTTTTGTCTTTACTTTCAGAATCACCGCATTGAGAGGATTTGGGTCGAGGTTTGTATATTTCTCTTACTGTGACCTATTAAAGTTGTTGAACTGAAATTAAATTGATATTAAACAGCTCCAATAAAATGCTATTGTCATGTATGCTTGGCTTTATAGGTAAACAACAGAGTCAACTATAAAATAAAGGCCTGCCTGACACATCTGCAGGATCAAGAGGTCATCAGTCTGCAAGATGGGCAGGTCAGGTTCTGTGTTTCAGCCCTGGTATGTCAGGTTCTGTGTTTCGGCCCTGGTATGTCAGGTTCTGTGTTTCGGCCCTGGTATGTCAGGTTCTGTGTTTCGGCCCTGGTATGTCAGGTTCTGTGTTTCAGCCCTGGTATGTCAGGTTCTGTGTTTCGGCCCTGGTTTGTCAGGTTCTGTGTTTCGGCCCTGGCATGTCAGGTTCTGTGTTTCGGCCCTGGCATGTCAGGTTCTGTGTTTCGGCCCTGGTATGTCAGGTTCTGTGTTTCGGCCCTGGCATGTCAGGTTCTGTGTTTCAGCCCTGGTATGTCAGGTTCTGTGTTTCAGCCCTGGTATGTCAGGTTCTGTGTTTCGGCCCTGGTATGTCAGGTTCTGTGTTTCAGCCCTGGTATGTCAGGTTCTGTGTTTCAGCCCTGGTATGTCAGGTTCTGTGTTTCAGCCCTGGTATATCAGGTTATGTGTTTCGGCCCTGGTATGTCAGGTTCTGTGTTTCAGCCCTGGTATGTCAGGTTCTGTGTTTCAGCCCTGGTATGTCAGGTTATGTGTTTCAGCCCTGGCGTTCCAGGTCTCCAGCGTTGGCATCAGCCGCTTTGTTGACTCCTGGAATGCTCACAGAGTGCCAGGTAGTTTCATTTTTATGCTTGGATTGGTTTATCCATCTTTATTCAAGATGGTTTAAGGGAAAACTAGCGATCAGCCACTGGGAATCACGACCACGACGTCCTGCAAATAAGTTGTTTCAGTGGCTAACATGCTACCCTTGTGTCTGCATTATAATGTGTTGCAGGAAGAGGGATCCCAAATGTTCTGGCCTCAGGTGCCGGTCCAGTTTTACATGTTTTGCTTGTCACTCTAAGCGTCAGATGCATTGTGGGAAGTGAAGTTGTCACTTGTTTTGGTTTTGGAGAATGGTAATTCGTTGTTACCTGGTGCGATGCAGCAGGTGTGTGTACGAGCCCTGAGATCCGTAGGAAGTTCATCGTGAGAGAAGAATAAAAGATTTGGCTCCGGTTACGCTTTGCCGTACCGCTCCATAACGCGCCGTTCTGTTCCTGCACTTTTTGTGCGGTGGAAACACGGCTCGAGACCACACGAGAGCCTGAAAGAGGCAGTGGTGTCTGGGGTGTGAGTTTTGAGTTTGGTTTGTTGATTAACTTTAATAAACTGTGGATCTCTTCCTTGTTCCCCCTCCATCCAACTCCAAATGCATTACCCCCACGAAAAGCTTGTTACCAGCAGACGCGAGCCACGGGTGAGTAGATGGAGCTCAACAATTAACCGGGTCCACTTACCACGGTTTGGAACTATAACTCGAGAGAGGTAACACCAGTCAAGATCCCAGAGAACCTGCTGCCTTGTGCCTATGTAGCAGCACACTGGTATAATGAAGAGAAAGGTTCCTCCCTGACCAGGGTCTCAGGCTTTGGAGTCGACCCTTTCACCACCGATGAGGGGAGACGACAGGCTGGAAATGATTTTCAGAGGCTTTTGGGTAGTGATGGACAAATGAAGATTCATGAACCACTTTCTATATATTTGAAGCCACTAGATGGCACTGTCTGTTCAATAAATGTTTGAAAACTCACTTCATTGACAGTCTTTCAGCCTCTATCTTCAAACCAAGAGTGCCACCTGGTGGAGTCAGAAAATACAGAAAGTGGCTCATGAATCTTCATTGAAGCTTCATTTGGCATCACTACTTTGGGGGACATCCCTCCTCTGTTTGATGGCATCGCCAATGACAACCCAATGCCCTTCCTGGATGTGCTGCAACACCTTATTATTGTCAGCAGTGAATAAAAAGTAAAAAGGCCAACATCTGATTTCAACATAGCCATTCACTGTGAGAATGTGTTATGTCAATAAAGGTAATTGGAAAAACTGTTGGCGTGGCAATAGACCATGCCACTGCTGGGTTCCCCCACAGAAATAGATCGTCCAAAGTCCATAATTCATTTATTAAAGTAAATCCACAAACCAAACTGAAAACTCACACTCCAGACACCACTGCCTCTTTCAGGCTCTCATGTGGTCTCGAGCCGTGTTTCCACCGCACAAAAAGTGCAGGGACGGAACGGAGCGGTACGGCAAAGCGTAACCGGAGCCAAATCCGGTACCTGTTTCCACTGCACAGATATGTGACGTTACAACAGTCGTCTCAGCCGGGCGGCAGATCTGGATCTTATGAATCCTATGTTGTTGTTGTTCACATCCTCCACTTTGCACTAGTAGTTTTGTTAACTTTTATTTTTTGCAGCCGCAGAGCTGCAGCTGTAACTTCCGTGTTGGTCCAGAGAGAGCGAACGCGCCGGTGACTTGCCCCGCACCTGAGCGCGCCCCGGCTGGCCATTCCATAGTCCCGGGTACCCCGACGGAGGGGTTTGGAGCGGTTGTTTCCGGAAAATCACAAATTCCTGCGGTGGAAATGCGAACCGTAACAGTCTATAACCGGTCCATTCCAGCACTTGTTGTGCGGCGGAAATGGCAGCTTCTGTGTCTTCTTCCACCTGTCACACTATCTCTGGGCAGCTCCTCCTTTTATGGGCAGAGAGGTGATGCAGCACACCTCACTCCTATCAAGGGCAACTTCATGAAGGGTTTCTTTTTTGCAGCACGATATTAAGACAAACTTTGTTCATGAATTTAGAAATGAATCAAAATCAACATATTTAACCAATGCCCGGGATTCAAAATAAATATGAATTCATTCCATACTATTAAAAAAAAAACATTAATTTATTCTCAATTGATTAAACAGTAAAGTGCAACAGCAGGATCAAAGTGCACGTTAAAGGTAAGTCAAAATTGAACAATGTAGTGCAACAGCAGGAAAAAAAAGCTATATACATAAAAAAAACACCAAAATCAACTGCAACAGCAGAACTAATAAAGTGCAAACATTAAATGTTGAAAAATAAATAATCAAATCAATTTCATGAAATCCAAGGCAGCATCCAGACCATTGATGCTGCTGTTGAAGTTGAGGCTTCTGCTTTTGAAGCAGTGGTCTGTAGTGAGGAGCCACTGCCTCACACAGGCTCCACACCCAACCAGTGAGCTGCAGCATGATAGCTGCCAGGTTTGAGATTTATAAAAAAAAATCCTCATTCAGAAAAATCATATTCAAACAGTTCATTAAAGGTTCTGCAAACCAAGTACACTGAAGGTTATATTTTACACTTATGCTACATATCTTATACCTACGTCTACATACCGGACAGGTGAAAGCCTCTTTGGTTGGCTGGACATCCGCCTCTCTCACCTTCTGCCTGGCCATCTCAGACAGCTGATTGATGCTGTCTGAGATGCCTTGGAGGCTCTCAGCAGCTGCTTCAGGCCGTCTATTTTTTGGATGACGTCCTCGAAATGGCTCTCTTCAGCTCTTTGACTTACATGTGAGAACAAAAAGAAGCAGCTGAAGACAATAAAGTATAATACAGGCCAAAATTCTAGATTTCTCTGTTAGTGCATATAAAAGCACACAATATATTTCATAACCTAAATCAGATCTTGCTTGAGATCAAATGTTGCATTACCTCATTTTGGACCGCCACCCATTCTGGAACTCAAGAAACTCTCTTTCGGGCAATGCAAAAATGTTTCTGGAGTGAAGTGAAGTGAGAGCATGAACAAACATTGTTGAGATTTTCAATTCTGATGTGAGAAATGTACCAAAGTGGTTGAGATAACCTGCCTCAGAATTAGCAACTTACTTCTTGTGCCCTCTGAGCCCAGGATTTCATTACCCTGACTGTCAGTCGAAATTATCCAGCAGTTCATGATCCATAATTTATCCATTCCAGATAATAAATAATAATCAGCTCTGTTCTGATTGGATGAAGGTTGTGGATTTACATCCATATATTTTTTTAATGACATTCCAGCTGCAAATGTCAAATGCATGATCAAATAGTAACCTTTACCTTTGTAGTGGTCTCAAAAAAACCCAATTGGTTGGGGAGTACCAAAAGGTGTGGGTCTTCCAGAACCCGGAGAGGACACAGAGGGTGAGGGGAAAGAGAAGGGGACAGGTGTCCTACTCACAGGGGTCATGCTTGGCCCCTGATCACCATGCCCCTCATAATGCCCTCGGTTGGTGAGGCTCATGGTGGGAAATTTCCAGAGGCCTCGGGAAAAATGTGATATTCAGAGTTGCAACACTAACCTGGAAAATTGGATAGAATGTAAAATAATTTACATTTAAAATGAACTGTACAACAGTAAACTCTTATCGATTCACAGTCATCAAAACAACACAGCACAACACTGCAGCTGTTGTCATGAAAAACATATAGGCTAACGTTTTAGTAAGAAATTACTTAGTAATTATTATATGATTTAAAAAAAAATCAAACTATAGACAACCCTAAGACATTTCAGTTCAGTTCTGTATATTGCCATCACTCTGAAGACAAATTAAATTAAAAAAATTACAATTATGGATTACATAGTGTTTTATCTCCATTACTGATAGTAAAAAGAAAGTTTTAGGCAGTGTGTAATAAACAGTATGAGCCCCACGGAGAGCGTGCCCATTTTATGTTAGCTAACTAATAATGCTAGATAATCATCATTCAATAACTTTTTTTGTTTCGCAATATCAAATCGAAAGACAAAAATCGGATGGTTTCCGGTTTTTCATTCTCCGACATCAAAACGAAAATGGAATGGCCAGAAGGTACAAGGACCCAGCTCTCAGAGGTTGACTCTCACCCATGGACTCCCTGCATCCATTGATGAACTGATGGTGGAAGTGAAGAAAGTGTGGACTTTAGGGGAATTTTAGACTTCAGTTCATGGATTCCTTGTTGAGAAATTAATTCCTTAACCTGACCTCAGTCTCAGAAAAGGAGGACAAAGGGACTCGTTGATATGTGTGTCCGTTGACCACTAGGCAGCGAGATGGGTTGTCTACGGTTCTGAGTTCTATCCAATATCCTCACACCTCTTGTTCAATCCCTGTGAATGACTCTTCATCCCTGTCGGGTGCATCAATGGGCACCGTGAATGCTGGTGTGTTGTCATCCAGTGAGTCTACAAGCTCAAGGTCTACGTGGCCTGCTGTGTTTCATGTTCCCAAGTTCTCCTATGATGCAGAATTAAAATTTCAACAAGCAAATTTAGATTTCAAAAATGGCACAACACTTTCGCCAGATCCCAAGTTGATTAAAGTTAATAAAGTTATTTCACATGAAGTATCATTAAAAGTAGTATGTAATGTGCAGTGACGTGCCGTGACCCTCAGGGTTGAGTAGGCAGCGCCTAATACAATCAGACCTCCAATGTTGATCAGCCATGCAGGGATTAGCATGTGATATTATGCTTCTTCCTTGCTTGCAACTGCAGATAGCAGAGGCTTTTAATTTGGTACACCAAACAGGAACACCATGGCAGGACCAAATGACACACAAAATAGTGATGATCGAATTTGAACGAATTGTTCAAAACACGCAAGTCACTTTACTGAACAGTGACTCACGAGTTATCACATTCATTAACTCGTTCACTGAGTTGTTCTTGCCACAGCCTCCAGCTGCAGAAAGGGAAATATAAATGTCACTGTTCTGCAGCTCGTCTAATTCCATTACTCAGTTTATTCGCCCTGTGAGAAAAGCAGCCGTAATGCTAAAAGAGTTGCTAAAAGAGTTGCTAAAAGAGCTGCTAAAAGCAGCTAGAAGCCGAGCCGCTAACGCTAGCTGCTAAGCACAGCAGCTTCCATCTCCTTACATTCACACGAGGCTTTCAGCAGCTCGAGTCAGCTCGTAGGTGAAGTTCAGCACGAATGACTGACTCACCTCGTTTCCGTCGTTACGCTCACATGCCCGAGTCAGCTCGAAAGTCGAAAGAGTCATTCACTGAATCGGTCATTAGCACTTATGCTGTGCCGTTCACCTGGTGAGTGGTGAGCAGTGATCCCCCCCCCACCTGAAAATCTGCAGCAGCACTCAGCTCAGAAAGTTTGTTTCACAAAGCTTGTAGAAATAAATACATGAATAAGTGCTTTCCCCGTCTCGCAGCAGGAGCGAGCACTGAGCACAGCTTCTGGAAGAATCGATGCAGCTTTATGGACCTTAAGTGGGCTGAGCAACACAATATTCCCACTGAAATGTTATCATTGCCTTTAAAGGCTTTTGCTTTGGATGGACGTGACATTTTCTCCATTGATAAAAAAGACGCTTTCAATCCAGTTATTATTTGGTCCGTCTCATGTTGAGGAGATTTATTTTTATTTAGGTCTGAGTCCGTCCTACCCTCTTGGGCCTTCCTTGGTTGCGTTTGCACAAGCCCCATATTGACTGGGAGTCGGGGGTTATTTTGAGTTGGGGAGGGGATTGTTCTGAACGTTGTCAGTCAGTGTCTTTAGTTAATGTTGCAGCTGTTGAGGTTCCTGCGTATCCTGA
This sequence comes from Blennius ocellaris, assembly GCF_963422515.1. Lineage (NCBI taxonomy): Eukaryota > Metazoa > Chordata > Actinopteri > Blenniiformes > Blenniidae > Blennius > Blennius ocellaris. The sequence goes on from NC_137669.1 coordinate 2,453,288, forward strand.
CCTAGAGCGAGTTCCCAGCTGCTACCATGATCTAAAAGAGGTTTTCAATAAAGGGAAGGCTACATCACTGCCACCGCATCGTCCTTATGACTGCTATTGATTTATTGCCAGGTACCACTCCCCCCCAAGGGTCGCATTTACTCGCTCTCACAACCCGAGAATCAGGCCATGAAGGATTATGTTGAGTTCGCCTTAAAGGCTGGTATTATTAGACCCTACTCCTCTCTTCCAGGATTTTTTTTTTTTTGTTGAAAAGGACAAAACACTTCGACCATGCATTGATTACAGGGGCCTCAATGAGATTACAGTTAAGAACCGCGACCCACTACGCCTCATGACATCAGCCTTTGAACGCCTGCAGGGAGCCAAGGTGTTTACTAAACTGGACCTGCGTAATGCTTACCACCTGGTCCGGATTGGGCAGGGGGACGAAGGGAGAACTGCATTCAACACTCTTTCAGGCCACTACGATTATTTGGTGATGCCCTTCGGGTTATGCAATGCTCCTGCAGTTTTCCAAAACCTGGTCAATGATGTTCTGAGAGATGCATTAAATAAGTTTTTGTTTATGTACCTCAACGATATTTAGATTTTTTTCTTCTGACCTAGCCAGTCATGTCAAGCATGTTCGGTATGCTTTGTGTCTTCTGAGTACCCATTTGTCCGTAAAAGCAGAGATATGTGTGTTTTATGCACAATTCCAATGTCCTGTGGTTCATCAGTGGGAGCAAGCTCTTTAAGAGCATTGGTCCCAACAGTTGTGTCCTCAATGGCCTTGTTTATGGTGCCTTCATCTATGCTCTATACAAAACAAAGGTAGGTAAATAAGTTGATGGGTATATGAGACCTATTAAAAAAGAAAATAAATGTCAAATTTGGTCATAAGCCAATGCACTGGCCAAGGTCACTGAGTCACTTCAGCCCAAGTTATGAAGTAGGAGAACAAAAGAGGAGGGGAAGGATAGGAAACGGTAAGCACTGACTTGTGTACACACCATATATTCCTGTACAGGGTTTTCTGGATCTTCACCTATGTAGATACAGACTCCCTTTACGATGTACTCTCGCACAGCATCTACATCAGACAGGAAGAAAGTTTTTTAATTTGTGTCCAAATTCATTCATGATTCTCTTGATTTAAAAATTGAATATTGGCTTCATCTGTACATTAAGACAATATAGCAGCAGGGTTAATAAAATATTGTAAGCCTTGCTGTGAGCCCCAAATCATGAAGGAGATTGAGAGAGAAGAGCCAAAGAAAGAGGGATAGACAAAAATGTGACGCTAAATAAGTAAATATAAAAAAGGTTAAAACAGACTAAAAAGATGCTCATCGGAGGAAAAGGATAGGGAAGAGAATGGATGGACATTTTTGTTGATGTCGTCATTTAGCTTTTTGGTTCTTTTTGTTTTTATGTCCTTCAAAACAGGTATTGGAATTGTAGGTATAATATAAGAATGCTTCATGTACAATAAACATATGCTCATTTACATTTTTTTGTTTTCCACAATTCTTAAAATATAAATATTTTAAGAATTGTGTCCATCCACGCCGACTCCACCCCCTTTGTGGACAGAAGACGTAGCTTTCTTTTTTTTAAGCATATCTTTATTATTTTTAATATTCATACAACAATACAGCAACCAACAATTTTAACAATTTAAAAATATGGCATCATTGAAAAAATAAGAAAATACACCAACAAATATTCACCAAATTTCTGAGCAATAAATGAAGAGAAAATCAATAAATAAGTACATACATAAATGAAAATAGTCATTGAAAATAATTATGAATAATAATATTCTCAATATAAGTTATAACATATACTTTCATCAAAGAAAACAAAAAAAAACAACAAAAAAAAGAAGACGTAGCTTTCTGTTACCCTGTGCTCATGGTTATGTGGATATAACTCGGGCTGCAACTAACAGTTATTTTAATAATCAATTAATCGGTTGGTTATTTTTTTGATTAGTGGATGCATCGGTTAAAAAAAAACATTTCAAATTGTAGGACCAGTTGATGTTGAACGAACCAAACATCAAATATGTTATGATTATTTAAAAGCACATAACTGAACCAATACAAATATGTATACAATATATCTACATATATACACATGTATATATGATGTAGCGAGTACACCACTATCTGTATCTGTTCAAACATCTAAATGATATATATCCTTCTCTGTACTCGGAGTGGGCGGGGCCTAAACAGGAAGTGGGTGTTTTCAAGTGAAACTGGGTGGGGTTTAAAATCGGTACATTATTTTAAGTCTGAAATTGGTATAGATTGATCAGAAGTTGCTTTATTTGAAAACTATTTACAGAACAGCCTCAAAATTGAGATTTAAACTGTATACTATATACAGTATATAAAGCTTTGTTATATTTATAATATATTTGTTTTTATGAACAGCCACATACAATAAACATATTAATATAGACTACTTTGTGTGTCCAGCTATATGTGTGTATGTGTGTAAGTGGTCTGTAAGACTGTTTATTTTTTAATGATGTGTGAACCTGGTGATTCATGTAAACATCCAGTGATGGAAAACAGGGAAATAATATGTCAGCCAAGCTAAGAGCAAGCAGACGGTAAAAATAAATAAATTAATAAATAAGGCGACCAGAGTGGAGTCAGTACCTGACACGACATGAGCCGTTTTCAGCTCTGTCTTGTTAAATGCACCACGTACGTTATGAAACAAGTTCACCAAGTCACTTTAAATATCATACAAACTGAAATAGAGGCGAGCTGAAGAAAACCTGAGGAGCAACTGTCACTCTGTGTGTCCGAGCTGCCTGCAGAGATGCGTGTCAGGAGGTGTGGGCGCTGTGTGTGGCTGGCCAATCAGGGAGCGTGAAGACAGCCGGTTACCAAATGAGGATTTTCCTTCAGCACGAGCACGGATATTAAGGAGTTTTACTCGTATTATGCTTGTACTTGTCAAAAATGCTTTATCTGTACCGGATCGTCGTCTGAAACAAATATCCGGCTCATCCCTAATCGATACCCAATCTTGGAATATGCACACCACTACTGTAAGCAGTGGGTTAAAGACACTGGCTTTTGATTTTATTCCCTGTGAATTTACCTTCACTGTAACTATTACTATTTGGAGGGTGTCCGCCATCTTCCTTTCAGATAAAATGAGAAAAACTACTGGCTCAAATCATGACAACATGGCCCAAAGCCAGTCGGAGATGGCTGGCAGTCTGGCAGTCTGGCAGTCTGGCAGTCTGGCAGTCTGGCAGTCTGGCAGTCTGGCAGTCTGGCAGTCTGGCAGTCTGGCAGTCTGGCAGTCTGGCAGTCTGGCTCTCACCTACCTATGAATGTGACACAGATTTCAAATCATGCACATTAAGTTTATCAGCGGATTGCAGCAACGCACGCTCACAACATTTTCTGTGGAGATGAGCTCGTTTTATGTCTTGGCTGGGAGCCAGGTTGTTTGCCAATGATTTCACTGTGTGTGTGTGTGTGTGTGTGTGTGTGTGTGTGTGTGTGTGTGTGTGTGTGTGTGTGTGTGTGTGTGTGTGTGTGTGTGTGTGTGTGTGTGTGTGTGCCTGTGCCTGTAGGATGAATTAAATCACGTCAGATGTTCCAGTGCTCTCTAAATGTCCATTCAGCGCATGACGAGCAGTGAGGAAACAGTCGGCACCTTATCGATCTACCCTCTGTTTTTCTTACTCTTTTTTTCCTTCTTGTTCTTCTGTTTTTCTTCCTCAACTACTGTGAAATAGCTCTTCCATTAAGAATGATTAATTGGCTGATCCAATCAATGCAGCTCAGGACTTCTGTTCAGCAGCTGTTCTGCTTCCTCTGTTGTGCCACCGAGGCTCTCCGATGAAATAAAAACTGGCCACTTCACAGTTTCCAAGCAAAGATTTATTTGCTGCAATGCAACATCAATCAACACAGAGAAAAAAATAGTAGTGATGTCCAGAAGAAAAATAATAATGTTGGCTTTGTTTGCCCACTCCATTTACTTCTGCCACTTAAACATTATTAGTGACTTGAGTCAGAGAAATCTTCATCAAATATTTGATTTGTGAGCTTCTATGTGCTTGATTTTGTGTTTCGTCACATTTGGCGAGGCAATATACCCATTACAGGTCCCTTTGAAAGCTAGGACATTATATGCGTGCCTTTTGCAGACTGAGACAGGTACCTCATATTTTCCAGCAGACACTGACCTTTTCATCAAGAGAGAAGTGGGCGCCTTCAGAAAGCGGGCCTCTTAAATTAGAAGGGGCCATTCTCGGCAAGCTAAATGCGAACATTTGGTTCCCCTTCGAACATGTTAATTATTTTGGCATTTACTCTCCCTTTTAGTCCATCTTCATCTCCCCCTTACTCACTTAGTGCTCTCACCTCATAGAAAAGCTTGTGGAAGAGAATAATGTCTTCTCAGTAAGAAAGTTGAACAAATTCATAAGTTGAACAGCCTTTTATAGAGATTGCAGGAGAATGATGTGATTCACTTGTTTTTCATTACTGTCTTTGTTGGGAGGGTAAAGTGACGTATGTTTTTCTATAACAGAAAGGACTATCAGCATCATCTAAAAAAAAAAGAATCATTTGAATCTTATGTTGGCATTTGTTATGTCATTAAAGCGACAACCGATCATCCTGAAGGACGTTCTGAAAGCCAAGGAGTTTCCATGTGAACTACTGACTTCTCAGTTCAAACAGGACATGGTATGAATGAAACCATGAAGCAAGTACCTCAAGAGTTTTACTGTTGCTGTCTTTATTCAGATATGAACAATGTTGTAAATGTCTTGGAGGAGAAAAAGCCTTAAAGTATGTTCTGATGGAGCTCTTTGTGGTTGTAACTCCTCCGTCAAGGTTGTTCCCGTCTGATTCCTCCATTACTGCTACACTATTCTGAGATGATCAACTACTTTGTTGTAATTGTACTCAAAATCACGCCGTTTTCCTGGGAAAACAAAGTCAAGATAATTGCAGCATTTTGACCTTTGATCATATAAACAGGAAACAATGTTCATAGTTCAGGGGTGTGAAACATGTGAACTACAACAGTGTGAGGATCCTCACCTCGCACCAGCACCAGAGCCTTCCTCCCTGACACACCTGCAGGTGATTACATAATGAATTCTTTTCACTTCTTTTACCCTGTAGTCAGGCGGTTCTGGTGTCAGAAGATTGAGTACCTCACTTGATTTACCAGCGTCGTTCCTGGGCTCCACGGCTCGTTGCTCCGAGCGTCTCCGGCACACATCTTTTCGGCACGGTGCTCCGACCGGCATCTTCTCACCCCTGCGCTCTGCACTCCGGAGTCTTCGTCCATCTTTTCCTTTTCTCTCTCTTTCCCAAACTGTGCCAGTTTCAACCCGTCAGTAAAATCCCATTGTGCTATGTGAGGTTTCACTCGGGTGCATCTCTGGCTCTCAGCACCTTCTCACCATCGCTTCACCTCCTCGGCGTGCAATTCTCACCACATGTCACTGCAATATACCTGCACATACCTTCCGGCTGCCCACACTGGCCAAAATGGAGACATCAGGGCAGATCTCATTATGTTGGCTTAAAGAAATGAAAGATGGGCCTTGATGTGTTGAAGTGATCAGAAATGAAACTTTGAACTTGAACAAATCAATGTTGTTTAACATGAAATCGAGAGGTTGTGTGTCTGAACATTCCTCTGTAACTGCTGGTCAAGAAGAATGTCGGGTTTAGGAGCACAAGTTGTAATAGATACACTTCATGTGGATCTAAATTGGTTGTTCCTTCATCGTTACCAGTTCATAAATTTAGAGACGTATATGTAGACACGTCATGAAAAAAGCCTGCTTGATGCAGATCTTTCTTTCCTTTCTTTCTTTGTTTTGAGTGGTGGGAATGGTCTGGACTAGCTGGAGACAGCAGATGGCGGTAGTGCAACTTCATGGATGCCAAGTGAAGAAGAAGGGAAACAGTCATCATGGATGAAAAAGCTGCTGATAAGAGAGAGAAACGGTCATCAGGGACGTTGAGGGCGGTGGGATCCAATGTCGACAGATGACACCAGCAGATGGCAGTAATGCAAGTTTATGGATGCAAACTGTCATTAAACCCAAAAGAAGAAGAAGAAACAATGATTATGGACAAAGTTGTCTCTTGCAAAAATATTCTGGTTTTGACTTGAAACATCAAGTTTGCACTCTTCTGATCCAGCATATGTGGAATCTCATCTTATCTCTGGGTATTCCCAGATAAATACATATCTGGGAATACCTTTACCGAACAAAGCTAGTTCCATTGATTGTTTCAACTTTCATTGGCAAAATGAAATGAATGTTTTGGACATATGAAGACAAGAAATGTTAAACTCGACATAGACCAGAGTCAGCAGAACCTTTTACACACGGCCATCTTTTTTTTTTTCTTGACACCTCAGTTTCACATTTCCATCTTGCCAAATTCTCAGAGAATCAGTGATAATCATTTTTTGGGGGCATTTTAGTGACCATTGCTGCCCTGCCTGAAGGTGAATGGTCAAATTGTATCCCCCACGAACTTCTTTAACATTTTCCAGACTAATCCAGGCCATGTTGGAAATGTAGCCTCTACAGCCACACCTTGCACTCCAGTCCTGGATCATTCCGGAGGTCTTCACCCAATCACAAAGCAAAAGCCCCCAGGAGATGATTAGAGCTGTCTGTATGACTGTTTGGGTCAAAGTCTGGCTGACCACCGTGTATCACTAATGACCAGTCCACTCCTTCTGAACCTTAACCTTCAAAATGCTGTCATCCAAGTGCACAGAGTTACAAACAAGATGTTACATACTGGCTTGATGTGGGAAAAAGGGATGCGACACAAGAACCAGTCGTTCAACGCAAAGTTATGTATTTTCTTCTCTTCTTGACAATGACCACAAAGTTCTTACAAATATAATGAAACCAAACTAGTCCAGCGCTACGCTAAAACAAATGAGTTAAGAAAGAAGCTACGCAATCATCAGCAAATAATAAGCAAAGAAATCGGAAGCAAACAAAATTTGAAGGGTATCTTCCAATTTTCCTAAGCATTGTTTTTCAGCTTCAACCATACAGCCTAAAAATCACTCATTTAAGGCCTCATTTACACAATGACTCAAGTGAAAATGCAACGTATTTACGTTTTTAGTTTCAGAGAAGTTTTAGGTTTACATGACAATGTTATAAAACTGAAAGGCGTTAACAGAGCAACAGCAGAAAAACAATTTAACAATACACAGCAGCAGTGTTTTCACCCGTCTCCATGGTGATGGACACTGAGCGATTGTCAAAAATGTCCTCCTGGGGAACCGTTTCCCAAACCTTGCATTTCCAGTGGGTTTGGGCTCCGTTTTCGTGTAAACAGACTGTTTTCAATCATTGCCATGTAAAGAGGAACCATTCCACCTACACTCTGCTCTTCATTTGGCTCCAAGGTCGCTAAATCCGTTTCTAATGCTGAGCAGCCGTCACACTCTCCCAGTTATCTGTCTGTTTCTCCCGTAATGTTATATCTTCAGCCAATGGCGTTTGGGTCCACCCACAGCAACCTGTCAAATCCTTTACACAGCTGATAACCGTTAAACACAAGACAAGTCGATCATGCTGAGGGCAGCGCCTGTAACACCAGATGATGGAGATAAGGCAGCAGACACAATGCTAGAAAGCAAGTACCGAGACACCTTCAGATGAGAATAGAAGAGTCTCATTTGTTCTGGATTCGGCTCATGGCTGGAAACACGTAATGGGAACATCCTAAATCCTAAACCATGCATGTCAGTGTGCTTGTGTTCCCAGAACCAGAGCAAACAATGACAAACTCCTGCAGATGTTTAGAGGTTAAATCTTTACCCCGACAACGCTGAATGTGTAGTAACATATTTCCGTCAAAGAGATTGTGAGTAAGACATGTTCGTTTTGTAACGATCAATCACCTTAATCAGGGTTTACCAACACTGGTCCGGAGGGAATTTCTTGAAGACCTCTCTCTCCTACATACCTTATTAAAATGAACGAGTGGCTCTGCAGAAGCCTGATAACCGCTAATAAACCTGAATCAGGCATGCGGCAGCACAGAGGTATATATTTAGATAAAACACACGTCGCAAGTATCCCTTAGGAGCAGGGATTTAAGAAAAAACTCAAATGTATTCAAATGTTCTGTCGCTCATACTTTTGTATTTAGAAAAGACCTGACTTATTCCATCTTCAATGTTTTTTCATAAAAGCATCAACATACTAAGTGGGCATGGAAAGTGTTGGCTTGATGGATTTGACTTGGTCGATTTAAAGACATGTTTGTTATTATGTAAAGTTGTAAAACATGTAGTTCGTGGGCAAAAGACAAACCCTCAATAGGGTTCAAATAACATATCAACTTCAGCTTTTGAATAAAAGCGACTGCTCTTTCTCTCTGACCCTGGACTACAGTAGGTTTGACCGCTCAAAGTGGTGTGTGAGTGTGGGTTTTTTTTTTTTTAAGTTCTTTTCAGCATTTTTGCTTTTTCTAGTGTCATTTTCAAAACATTACCATGTAAATACTGAACTTTTCTGAACTAAAAACATAAAAACAATGTGTTTTCACTTGAACCCAATGACATTTGCTTTAATGAGGATTTACCATACTTCCTGGATTATAAATCACTTTTATTTTTTAAATATAGACTGGTCATGACCTCCATCTCAAAATACACTGGTACTTATCATCTATGATCACTTGCTGACAACAGAATACTGCTCCAGTACCACAGAAAAACCTCCGTTCCTACCGTATATCACTGTCAGAGCAGGTAGAATGTTACCAAAATGAAAAAGCTGCACAGCAAAATTTGAACGAAAGTTATAAAATCTGCAGCAGGAATTGAGGTTATCAACAGTGCTGTTGTCAGGCCTGGGAAATCATCTGCAACTTATTTATGTTTTATTCCTCATGGTGTATTTTTTGGTGCAAATTTGACATATTTGAATAGTACAATATTGGATTTGATTCCAAATGCAAAACAGGCTGATGTCATTTAAAATAAATATCAATAGATAGAGATGTTTTCAGCTGGACATGAATTACCTTTCTCTGATGTGGATAAACGAGTTTCATGAGTCAAAAGTAGTCAGACGTTAAAGGTAATAAAATGATAAAAGATGCTCCTGAAAACATACACAGTATATGTAAATGTGGCATTTTAAACTCATCAGTAACCATGCGAGGCTGAACTCATGTCAGAGAAGAAAGCAGTATTTGGAGTTTTAAAAGTTTGATTTGATTTTTTTAAGTTCATTCATCTTGTATGCAAACGCTTCAAACATTTTAATTAAACTTTTCACAGTGAAGGTCAAAACAAGAGACTTTACAATCACACAGAAACTGAAAATAATTGTGAGCCTCAAATGATGCACAATAACATTAAAAACAAAGACATCATTATGAATAATTCAAAAATGCAATGAACGAATATAAATTCAGTTCAGAACGCACCACCACAGAATGTGTGTTTCATTTGCTTTCTGGCAGTTTGGTAAGACAGATGGAAATAGTTGAAAGACACAGTGATGGTTTTGTTTTCATGTCTTCACAATGTTCTGCTAAAATATAGTTTCAGGATTACACTATTTATCCAGCGGTCTGACAGAAACAAGACTTTCTACTCCTCTTTACTTCCAAGAGGTTCACATTCTCTGCAAGGCTTGATTTTAGTTCATCTCATCTTAAATGCTCTTATGTTTTGTGTTTGTTATTATTTCATCACTTCATATGTAAGTTTTGTCAAAAAGCTGCAAAATGGCTCCACCATAGAAAAACAGCAATTTTCATCTTCTCTCATCCAAAGATGTAGAAGGAAACTATTTAATTTGGTGGATTTGTCAATTGAGCCTGAAACTATTTAAGCCAAGTATGTACACACATGCAAAATATATTTTTTTATCCTCAGTATCTGCTTTACAGTGTTTCCCCCAGCCCTCTAAGCTACTTTACAAAGATTCACACAAAACATGTCAGACGCCCATTTTCTTCCCCACAATGAAATACTCAATTCTGTTACGGAGTTCACCTCTGACTGGATCACAATTCAATATAGGAACATTGTGTTCTTCCAATTACCATAACTGAATGTCATTATACTGAAATGCCTTATGTTTTATAGGTATTAACAGCATTTCTGTGACTAATATTACCATTTGTATGGTCAAGGATGTCAAAGTCAATTTAGGACTGGGGCCAGCTGCACTGAAATTCTGTATGACTGGGTCAGACCAATGAAAATACTATAAAATGGCCAAGAAATACGGCCGACTTTATATTTTCGCAATTGTTTCATGATCAAAATGTAAAAACATATCCTGAAATATGACATGACTGATGCAATGTTTCTTTAACTTAATGAGTGTTACCAGAAATATATCTTTCAAAAAGGCAAACTAGAATCTTCTTCGAAAAAATTATCGATTTATGTAACAATTCAAGAAAAAAACTAATCGTTTTTGTGTTTTAATCTCAGAAGTGTTGTGTGTTTACACATGAATTCTGTTTGCACAGAAATTGCGGGGGAAAAATGCAATTTCATAAAGAAATAAATACATTTTAAAGTAGTGTCAACAAGACTATTACTGTTGTATTTTATATGTTATGTTGTATCTGCTACTTTACAAGGACAATGTGATATTTACAATTTGTATTTGCATATAATTGTTCATATAATCGATCAAATAAATAAATAAGTAAATAAATAAAGTTATGTATTAATTATACATATGGAGCTTAATAATATAGTCCTATTGACATGTTTTACGTCTTTGGTAATGGCTCCTGAATAAAATGAAATAGTTTGAATAATTACCTGAACATTCACATTTCACGCGATATCAAGAACTATTTCGCTTTTTCTTGACCAGTTACCATCTGAAACAATCCTAATTATGAATTATTACTGACATTACCAGCCACAGATTTGTCCCAGTCAATATGACCAAGATGGAGCAGGAAGCCATTAGACATATGATCAAGTACTAAATTGGATGTCTGTGTGCGAATTCCTGGAGGATTGAGCCAAGGAGCCTTTTCCAATTACCGGGCTAATAAACTTTGCCCAAAGCACTGTGGGTTTGTTTCAGCACAGAGGTGGCCTGAAGGGTGGAGGAGCAGCCCCATTCGGTGCTCTGCTCCCGGACTCACATATTTACCCTGGACGAGATGGACCCCAGGGAGAATTGGTAATAACTGCAGGAGCAGAACCATACTGCGAGATCTGCCTGGAGAAGACAGAAAGGTTGGGAAAGTGAGAGCCAGCAGGAGCTCAGAAAATTTATAGGGGGGGTGTTGTGTAACCAAACTACAAAATGTCTCACAGTGCAGCTAATTGTACAAATTTGCATTTGGTACAGTGTTTGTAAAGCCGTGACAGACTGAAGATGATTGCAGCCACCTGTCCCACTTTTACTCCATGTATGAATAAAAGTAATTGAAAGCAGCAGCAATGCAATTTTGCAGATAACACAAGAGCCTCAAAATGAGCCGCTGAGCACTGAAGGAACAAAGAGGTGCAACAGACTTTGTATGAAAGTGGTTGACTTAGCAATCTGGGACAATACAGGCAGCATGAACGGCTATGGTCGGCTTCGTGAACCACCAATGAAACACTGAACTCAAACAGTAAGTCTGATACCAGAGGTCTGCAACAGCCACTTTAGCCACTTTCCCACTAAATAAAATCTGTCTGGAGCCAAAAAACATGTTTAATCTTTAAATTCAAGATGGCACGACTCCACTGTATTTATTTAGTTTCGGTTCTTGTTCTTGGGCCTTTTTAGAAAATGTACAGATTTTCGTAAATGTAGTTTTTATCAACTATTTCAGATCTTGTTGATGTTTTGACTGATTTTTTATCTTTTGTGCTTGTGGCTTTAGATTTTTTTAAATACTAATTTTAGAAACCATTTTAACTTGAAAACCAATTTTCATAAATGAAGAATTTTACCATTTTTGTCTGTTTCCTCTAACTATCTCAACTGCAATCGATATAGATATCACGAGTCAATATGTCTATTAACTATCAACTATTAACTCTCTATTGACTTCCTAATAAATACCCCAGGGAATCAGACTGACAGCAATTTAGAACATTTAAGACAGTTTTATTTCACTATTCTTGCAAGAAGAGCCAAAGTCAGAGTACTACATTTGCTTGGTTTTCTGGGAGTTTGTCTAACTATACAGTCAGACAGCGCCTCCTAAAGGCTGAATTGTTTTAAGAAACATCCTCCTGCTTCCTACACTGTAGACACTGAAGGTCAACAAAAGCAGCACAGAGGTTCCAAAAGTGCTGACACAGGTCCTCCTTGAAACACATAAAGTAGGATGTGTAATTTTGCAGTCTGAGACAAAATCAAGACAGCAGCCCACCTTCCTCCTAACAGGTCAGGCCGAATTCGGAGAAACGAGTTTCCACAATGGTATCAATAAAGTATGACCAGTTCGTTTCGAGCCACGTGTCGTTTCCGGGTCCTGCTGTTGGGATCAATAGTTCTAGTAACTTCTATTTTATCCATAAATTCCTCATGTAGCAGATTGCGCTTCATTTACCTCATGAAAAGTCCAAGTTCTTACTTTACATCACCTCCACAATGCTGTTTCAAAAACTTTGCTTTTTTTCTTTTTCTTTTTTAATGAATTCAATTGGTTCACTTTGTATGTGCACATGAGAGAGCCCAACTCCTTCAATTGCCAACAGCCTGGAAAAGTCTCTCAAAGGTAAGATTTTATTCCTCAAAGTGCCCAACATTTAAAAATTCTATAGAAGTTTAAGATTAGGAAAAGCCTTGCAGGCCTCCAGAGTTTTTTGTTTTCTTTACAGATACCCAGCTGTGCTGTAATGTACCCTCTGATGTACGGCCTCTTTTGGGTTTTTTTCTTCTCCCATGCTGTTCAAGGAGAGAAAAAGCAGTTCCATTAAAAAAATCAAGAAAAAAAGTGTTTGTCTTTCATTTGGTTGGCTTGTCTGTCGGATAAAAGAGTCTGTCAATCTCTTCGCAAACGTAACACATTGAGTTTGAATTACTACAAGTTCTCACTATCTTGCGATGTCTTTTCTTTTAATCACATACCTTAACAGACTCTTTAAAGTGCCTCCAATCAAATGCCAGAATCTTTATTCAGCACAAAGCAGCACTGAATACTACACACTGTGGCACCCGGCGTTTTCATTGCACACTTAATTGATTTCTGGCAAGCCATTAGAAGCCTATCTGCAAGGAACCCGGCAAGAGGCCCAGGATCTTTCCTTCTCACTTTCCTCATAATTCTGTTTCTTTTCCTAAGCTGGTGAACGTTGATGAATAAATTCAACTTGTATGCGCGGCATCCAAGTCTAACTGGCGTCACACGCCTCGGAAATACATCTGAACATCGTAATGCTTGTTGTGTCTGTAGGGTTGGAGTCAAGTCCACCTTTGACTAGTCCAGGTTCACAAGGTTCAAGTCCAAATGAGATCAAGAGGAAACCGTATGACAGAAAATAAAATATGTTCATGACCACAAAATTTGAAAAAATTTATTTTACTCAACTCTTCTTAGATGGCATGCAATCCTCAATCCTGACTGTTGAACATTTAGCAACCCTGTGTGTGCAGATAAACAACAAAAACATTTTGAAAAACAATGTTGCTTTATTAAGGTATTCACCTACACCTGTTTTTGCTATCTAAGGACGTAGTTATCAAAAAATCAATAAATAAAGATCCAAGCAGTGTTTACTGGCGAAACATTCTGCACAAAATACAGTGAAATGAAAAAAAAATTACAAAACACCACCAAGGAAGGAGGTTATATAAATTCTATACAACCTTCTTGCTTGGTGATTTCTGGGGCTGATTGGAGCTTTTAGCGGCCTGTTTTGGTCCACAGGCCTCATGTTTGGTCGAAGTCAACAACACCGAGCTGCGGGAGGCTGTCCTTCATTAAGGTACGTTAACAGTTAAAACCGCTCCGTCTCGACTATGTGTCTGCTCTTACCAGGTCCCTACTCCAAAGTTCTACTGGACACATAAGCTAGACAGCTTTCAGTAAGGTGCGCTATGTTTTTTCAGTTCGTCTTTTTTCAAACATTGACCGTCCAAATGACGACCGTACAGCTTGTTTCCTTACACTGTCCAGTGAAATGGAGTTGCTGCTACTTAAACTGGGTTTAGCAGGAAAAATACTGCCTGCGTTCGGTTTGTTCCACTGAGCCCTTACCCCCCATTGGAGGATGAGCTGGTGAGTACTGGACTCAGTCTGGGACTGTTGTAAAGGTGGAGACTTGCGGTGGTGGTGGATTTGCATCAATTAAAAAATTATTTTAAAAAAAAGATTCAAACTTTGACTCAGGTTTTAAAACAGAGTTGGACTGGGTTGAGATAAGTTCGAGACGACAAAAAAATATCTTGAGTCTGGACTCAAGTACTACAGCCCTGCATGTCTGAGAAAGGTTGCTTCTCTTGAGAGCCCATCTACCAAAGCTCTTACTTGACTGACACCTGCATTATCACATGGCTTCATGACTCGTTACTGTGCAGCTCTGTGGGAAATGTAGAGCCAGTTGTCACTTAGCACGTTTGTAGAAGGTTAATGGGATTGATGACGGTGGCTCCTGGATGGAGTTTGCACTGTTTCCTCTCGACCCAACATAGCAAACCTTCAAACTTTGCTTGAATCCCGTCCTTCAACTCAAGTGTGAAAAATGTTGCTAGCAGTGTTCAATTCACCTCATTATGCATGTTTGTGGACTTGGGGAGGAAATGAGAGAAAACCCAAGTGAGCAGACAAAGCATGGGAACTCAACATAGAGATGCTCTGCTCCGACTCAAACTCAAAGCCTCCTCAGTGTGAGGAGAGAGAGTCATCCACTGCACCACCACACCGTCCTCATAAGAGTAAAGGTTGGCTTAAATCACTCATTCTTTTCACAGATGGATGTTACAATCAGGGTCCAAACTGACAGCTAACGTCATGAGGTCATCAGCATGAATTTTTTTCAATTTCTTTATTGTTCTTGTTTTTTTGCACATCTGTCAATTACTACTATTCAGATTTCTATGAAGCTCACAGAGCACAGCGGATATAATTCCCATCCATGACTTTTTGACCTTTTGACCTGACTTTGAAAAGAAAGGAAGAAAAGACTCAGTGGTAATGGTAGTTCATCCAGTGCTAGAAAATGCAGGGAACATATTTCAGGGCAGTGGTTGTAGATTTGTAGCTGTAATGTGACAAAATGTAGAAAAGTTCACGGGGAATAATTTCACGAACCACTTTAGTTTTTTTCAAATCAAAACCTGCGATTAGCAAATCACACCGAGTCACATTGTGATTCTGTTATAATTCAATATGAATGTGGGCTTATGATATTAAAAGGTTTATTTAAATCATTCTTCCAGATGAAGAAAAGTATGTATAGGTTTAATTTACATGATGGTGAACCTCCGTCCTCCTGGACCATGTGTGGAGACCTGATTGACTGTTGGCCTGTTTCATTGGAAAAATACTTGTGTTGATGTGCTCATGATATGAGGCGCAAGGCCGTTCAAATGAAGACCTGAGGCCTTAATATGCCTTCATCACATCAGCATTGCTCAGTGGCAGAGCACGTCAATCCTCAAGGCTACTTGACTTAAAGCTCCATACAGATGGGATTGACCCACAAACCTTGGGATTGGTAGATCGTATGGTCAACCACCAGTGACATGCAGTCAGGGTAGGTAGGGTAGGCAGTGCCTATCTGAGGCTGAATTGAAATAAATGAAATATTCATTTTGATTATTTGTTTTAAGTATAATATAATTATAATATATTTTTCAATTTCTGGTAGTTTACAGTACCTATAGGTTTGAAAGTGTCAGCATTTAGTGCGTTTTATAGCCCAAATGACTCAACACTGCTATTTCCTGGTATGGCAGAGAAGCTGTACAAGACACTCACTCATGTGCTATCTTAGTGTGAAGGCCATACCCTCTCCTGTAGGCCATACCCTCTCCTGTAGGCCATACCCTCTCCTGTAGGCCACACCCTCTCCTGTAGGCCATACCCTCTCCTGTAGGCCACACCCTCTCCTGTAGGCCACACCCTCTCCTGTAGGCCATACCCTCTCCTGTAGGCCATACCCTCTCCTGTAGGCCACACCCTCTCCTGTAGGCCATACCCTCTCCTGTAGACCACACACCCTCCTGAAGGCCACACCCCCTCCTGAAGGCCACACACCCTCCTGAAGGCCACACACCCTCCTGTAGGCCACACACCCTCCTGAAGGCCACACCCCCTCCTGAAGGCCACACACCCTCTCCTGTAGGCCACACCCTCTCCTGAAGGCACACTGCTGGTCTGCCTTTGCCGGTCATATCCAATGCATGGGTGTGTTTGCTCATGCGCAGTCGGTTCTAAAATATGAAAATCATGGACATAAAAATGCACATCGCTCCACTACCTTTGGGTGTAACCGTGCTGTGCTAAATGCTATATGTACGTTCACAGTGCATTAGTGAATTGGTACAGCGCTGCTACGCTATCTAGCGGGTTGGTGAGCTAACAAGCAGGATGACAGCGCTAGAGATGATAGACATTTACACAACTTTCTTTTGAGGATAAACAGCAGCTTTTAAAAGATGGGAGACCAGCACCTGAGCTTCAGCAAAGAAAAGGAAAGCTCAGAAAAGTGTTTGTACTTTCATGTCAATTTGGGGAGCAGGCGCTCTGCAGGAGTGGTTTCAGCACCGCGGACAGCTCTGCCCAAAGAATTGTTCTTATTTAGTTTCTATGTTTCCTACATAAAGAATGGATGTGCTGCCATGTCATGAGCTATATCTCGTTGGGAGAGTCTGGAGGCTGCTATTGAATAATGGTTTAAGTTTCTTTAATGGTGTTATACAATCTTGATTGTGCATTGTAATCCACTGAAATATGGGAGTTGGGTTGGCGGTGCTTCAAATGTCTTAATTTGGTGTTATATTTGGCTTGTTAGTGTTGGTAATGATTGTCTCGTGTATTTGTTGCTTAGTATGTGTAGTTAGTTGAGCTAGATTAGTTTAGTTTAATATTTGTAAGTTGCCAACCAGGAGTGACCAGGGTTCTGTGTGTCATCTGGTTCTGTCATGGGGTTTGAAAAGAAAAGTTTCCTTTGATTGCACGTGTCATGAAGGGAATAAGGTACTCTTAATTGTGGATATACATCTGTACTAGTCACATCATGCAACTGTCATTGGTGGTCAACATTACAGTTGACCACATTTTTGACCCCACTTGGGCAAAGTAAGGTATATTTATGGATGGAAGCTATATAAGCTACTCAGTTGGCAGTGACAGGCAAATAATACCATACCGCTGGCTTTTATTGATATTGTTTCTCTTCTTTATTGGCAATTTCTATTTTATATCTGAACACCAAATCAAATCACATGATCGAAGTCATATTATTGATTGGATTCACAATCCCTCAAGTATTTGTTGTGAACATGAAGAAAAAACACTGTTGTGGTCGGTGGTGAGTGTTGGACCCAAACGCTGACGAGGAGATGGACTGCAGTGAATAAAACACTGTTCATTGGAAAAGGTGGATCCATGAGAGCGGTTGAGGCCAAGCGGGGGTCAGGCAGCTGGAGTTTAGAACCAGAGATCCAGAAACAGAGCAGCCCACACTGAGTCTGGACAGAAGAGGGAAAACAGGAGTTAGCAAAATGAGGTCCAAAAGGGCACAAACGTTTCTTTTCAAATCGCTGAGCTGGTCGAGCATAATACCATTTGGGTAAACAGATGATATGGTGATGAGAGTCTTCTTCTCCTTCACTCCGCACTGAGTGAAGATTCTGCAACTCCCCATGAACTTTATTTTGACATGTTCTCAGGTGTTTGGAACTTCATAACAGGATGAGACTCCACACAACACATTTCTCACTCATGGTTGCACACCAACATCCAACAAACCAAACTAGACGAAATAATGAACTATCTGAACCGAGGAACAAAAACACAACACAAGCACAAATCAACACACAACAACCCCAACAATAACCCTCAATAACCTCTGGCAACACATAACCTGAACTCCCATCATGCCCTGCAGCGACCAACTCCGTGATGCTACAATACTCTTCGCCACTAGAGGGCAGCACAGAACGTTTCCGTTGAAATGTAAAGTGACAGACGTCAGTGTGGTTAATCTCCACCTCCTGCTCCCATCTTGTATCAAAGTACTGTGTCAGTGACAGTGATGGAGAAGTTTTTGAAAAGGAAGAATGTGAACCAGGATCTCAGTTCTTCATCCATCAGGTCCAGGTTTCACACTGAAGGAGTCACTATTAAAAAAAGAAATTGGGAAATACTTTTTTCTGTATTTATTTGATTCCTGTTGATAAAACTTTGATGAGAATGACTTTATATTGTTAATATAGGCTACAGAGTTCTAATTTTAACATTTCCGGGTGGTGGTGTGCCTCCAGATGTTTCCAAACAAAAAAGTGTGCCTTGGCTCAAAAAAGGTTGAAAAACACTGTATTAAACAATATTACAAGTGAACACAATAAGAAAAGAAAATAACTCCTTCCAATACATTTTCTCGCAAAAAATCAGGAGTGGTTAACAAAAAGTTTCGTCAAATGAAATCAGATCTGATTGGTTTCTCTTATTCAGTCCATTTACTCCAGATCTGGCCAAATGAGTCTTTTTCACCTCTGAGGGAAGAGGATGTATTCTCCATCACATAAATTTCTCTCCATTCCTCGGTGATGTGGGGGATCTGCTTTGAACCATTTCCTGGTGATGGCTTTCTTGCTGGCTTCCAACAGTAACAGCTTTTTATCCCTCGTGTTCCATGTATCAAATAAATATCCCAAATACATGTTCACACATTCAAATGGAATGCTCCCATTAAACACGTTGGTGATATGTTGGTGGATGTCAGTCCAAAAAGGCCTTATTACCTGCCAGCCCCTTCCTCTTCTTATACAGTGGCTTGCAAAAGTGTTCATACCCCTTGAACTTTTCCACATTTTGTCACATTACACATCACACATAAATATATTTGATTGGAATTTTATGTGAAAGACCAACACAAAGTGTCACACAATTGTGAAGTACAAAGAAAATTATACATGACTTTACATTTTTTTCACAAATAAAAAACTGAAAAGTGCAGCGTGTAAAAGTATTCAGCCCCTTTTCTCTGAGTGCAACCAATTACCTTCAGAAGTTGCCTGATGACTGCTGAATGATTGACTGTTGACCTAATGACTAAATAGAGTCCACCTGTGTGTAATCTAATCTCAGTACAAATACAGCTGTTCTGTGACGCCTCAGAGGTTTGTTAAGAGAATATTGGGGAGCAAAAGGACCATGAAGTCCAAGGAACACGCCAGACTGGTCAGAGATAAAGTTGTGGAGAAGTTTAAAGCAGGTTTGGCTATAAAAAGATTTCCCCAGCTTTGGACATCTCACGGAGCACTGTTCAATCCATCATCCAGAAATGGAAAGAGCACAACTGCAAACCTACCAAGACACGGCCGTCCAGCTAAACTTCCAGGCCGAACAAGGAGAGCAGTGACCAGAGATGCAGCCAAGAGGCCCATGGTGACTCTGGACCAACTGCAGACATCCACAGCTCAGGTGGGGGAATCTGTCCACAGGACAACTATTGGGCTGCACTCCACAAATCTGGCCTTTATGGAAGAGTGGCAAGAAGAAAGCCATTGTTCAAAGAAAGCCATAAGAAGTCCCGTTGGCAGTTTGCCAGAAACCATGTGGGGACACAGCAAACATGTGGAAGAAGGTGCTCTGGTCACATGAGACCAAAATGGAACTTTTTGGCCTAAATGGAAAACGTTATGTGTGGCGGAAACCTAACACTACACATCACCCTGAACACACCGTCCCCACTGTCAAACATGGTGGTGGAACCATCATGCTCTGGGTGCTGCTCTTCAGCAGGGACAGGGAAGTTGGTCAGAGTTGATGGGAAGGTGGATGGAGCCTAATACAGGGCAATCTTGGAAGAAAACCTGCTGGAGTCTGCAAAAGACTTGAGACTGGGGCGGAGGTTCACCTTCCAGCAGGACCACCATCCTAAACATAAAGACTTGAGACTGGAGGTTCACCTTCCAGCAGGACAACCATCCTAAACATAAAGACTTGAGACTGGGGCAGAGGTTCACCTTCCAGCAGGACAACCGTCCTAAACA
The DNA here is from genome assembly GCF_963422515.1 of Blennius ocellaris. Taxonomy (NCBI): domain Eukaryota; kingdom Metazoa; phylum Chordata; class Actinopteri; order Blenniiformes; family Blenniidae; genus Blennius; species Blennius ocellaris. Next base: position 2,473,476 of record NC_137669.1, read on the forward strand.
TAAAGACTTGAGACTGGAGGTTCACCTTCCAGCAGGACAACCATCCTAAACATAAAGACTTGAGACTGGAGGTTCACCTTCCAGCAGGACAACCATCCTAAACATAAAGACTTGAGACTGGAGGTTCACCTTCCAGCAGGACAACCGTCCTAAACATAAAGACTTGAGACTGGAGGTTCACCTTCCAGCAGGACAACCGTCCTAAACATAAAGCCAGGGCTACAATGGAACGGTTTAAAACAAAACACATTAATGTGTTAGTCAAAGTCCCGACCTAAATCCCATCGAGAATCTGTGGCAAGATCAGAAAACCGCCGTTCACAAACACTCTCCATCTAATTTGACTGAGCTTGAGCTGTTTTGCAAAGAAGAATGGGCAAAAATCTCAGTGTCTAGATGTGCAAAGCTGGTAGAGACATACCCAATAGACTTGCAGCTGTAATTGCAGCAAAAGGCAGTTCCACAAAGTATTGACTCAGGGGGGCTGAATACTTTTGCACGCTGCACTTTTCACTTTATTATTTGTGAAAAAAATGTAAAGTTATGTATAATTTTCTTTGTACTTCACAATTGTGTGACCCTTTGTGTTGGTCTGTCACATAAAATTCCAATAAAATATATTTATGTTTGTGGCGTGTGACGTGACAAAATGTGGAAAAGTTCAAGGGGTATGAATACTTTTGCAAGCCACTGTACCTACAGACCATTCATCAAACTGCATTCCACCCTCGTTGTCATCCCCTCCTACCCCCCGACTCCCCATCCTGATCCAGTCACAAACTACTTTTTTTGCCAAGCGCTGATGACTCATGTCCACTTTTCCCAAGCTCCAGCTGTTTCACTTCTCGCCTCAACCGTCTTTCATGAGATCCGAGCCGTGCCACTGGCGACGAGAGGAGAGTGATCCAGGGACTTTCTGGAGGTCGTGACGATGATGATGGCTCTCAGGTGATGTCGACCACACAGAAAAAACACGGCAGAAGACCATGACAGAACACACTACCTGTCCATAAACACCTAAACAGCTAATAAGAAGAAGCTATTCCTCTGTGCTGGGCGACCCGCAGGGCACAGGATAAACACAAACCTGTTGTGCTTATGTGTTGGACTGAAAAATGTATCGTTGCAGATGTCAGATGGCGAAGATTGCACTGGTTTCATTGATATTTTTTACCAGTTACTGAATAATTATCTTAAAGGCCTGAACCACTTTTCCACAGAGTCAGAGCATTTTTTAAAATACCAACCTTGGCAGCAGTTTTCAAAAATGTGCATTTTCAATGGCTCTGACCACTGGACACCCAAAATGCAGTGAAAGTTTCCCATTTTCGATACAAAACATCTTTGTAAATGCAGCCTTATCCAGATTGCCAGAAAAATGTTGTGTATGAAAATGTAATTTTTATTCCAATTTCTTTGAAAATGTAAATGTATTCAAACATCTTTTACCAGTGTGTTATTTCACATTGTACATTTTTGTTGTATTATTTGTTAGTGATGTGAAATACCACAGAGCCTCTCCGAGCCAATACCAAGTTAAACCAATACTGGCATCACCAATACTGAACTGGGATTTAAAATCCATACAAGTTCCTCAAAATCATTACAACTATGTGACTAATTTTCTATTAGTTGAAAAAAGCATCACACAAACGAATTCAACAATTGTATGGGAATCTGGTCTTGAGGTGTGAGAAACATGGTGAAGCTTTGCTACTGAATATTGTGTGACGTTATTCAGGAGCTCTTGAAACCTGAATGATCTGTGAGAAGTCGAACTGAACTTGGCTGCTTTTTAGTGGCAACATATGCATTTAATTTGGATGGTTGCTGAATTTATTCGCACAGAGAAGGAATGTTTTCACAGCTGGGAATTCTCCGAGCATGACTACGTTTTCAATCAGCCATTGCTTGACAAACAGTCACAGACAGCACAACCTCCATGTGCCATATTTGGACAACGGGCCGGGATGGTGTGTTTGTCCAGTCGCAGTTCGTATTTACGTGATGAGAAGAAAGAGAAAAACAGTTCTAAATAGCAAAATCCCTTTGCTCTCGGGTAGATTTGTTGAAGAAATTGCAGAGAAGAGCTGGAATGAATTCACTGGACTTGAGGATGATGCAAAGGGTTTATTACAGATGGAGTTAAAATATATCTATTATATATCTTAGAGAATTTGGAGGGAGGAGGACTACATGGTAGACCTGCAATCCCATTTTCTGAATAACCAACATATTCATGAAGAGAAGCAAAGCAAACAAAATAGGCAGAATTGTGATGGGGATGTGCAGAAGAGGATTAAGGTAGTCATGGGCCCCTGGGCTAATCCACACACACACACACACACACACACACACACACACACACACACACACACACACACACACACACACACACACACACACACACACACACACACACACACACACACACACACACACACACACACACACACACTCTTCAGGTGCACTAGCATGACGTTAGCCGTCTTTAAATGGAACAATAATACGACAGAAAGGTATCAAACCAGCTCAACCAAGACACACCTGCAGCAGCATAGAGCAGCCTCATATTCTAAAGTAAAACACCCAAATTGAGCAGCTGGGCAAAATTAAAATCAAGAAAACACTGAACCACAAAAGCAGCAGCAAATGTAAGAATAATGAAAGCAATGCAACGGGACTGTAGCACAATAAGCACACTTTACTTTCACAAGGCTCTCTTCTTTGTTTTCCTGGCTGAGAAGGGTCATGGCCTCTTCTGTTCCTCTGCCAGATCATCACAGTACCGCCATTGATCTCTTTGGAGTTTGCTTCATGCCTAACTGTGCCTCTGGATTCTGTCTTGGATGCTTCTGCCTTGAATTTTGATCTGCTCAATGTACCAGTTCCCCAGTTCACCATTTGGAAACACAGATAAGATAAGATAAGATAAGATAAGATAAGATAAGATAAGATAAGATAAGCCTTTATTGATCACAAAGGAGAAATGTACTTGTTACATTCTGCTCTTAAGGACTCATGAGTAGGAAAGACAAGAAATGTGCAAGGAATAGAGGAATCTTATATACAGTGACTATCAAGAACTCTAAGGGCCAAAAGTATTTACAGTAGAAGTAATAATAAGTAAAATAAAATCAAATAGGACTAAAATAAAAATAAGATAAAAATCACAGGCTATAATAAAGTAGAAGAAGTTCTAAGGGGAGCAAAGTATACAGTAAGATGAAATACAAGGAAATTAAACTATGATGGGGGGGGGGGGGGCAAAGTGTAGAATAAAAGTACAATAAGTACAATAAACATACTCTTGTAAAAAATAATACCAGTGTTGACAGTGCAGACTGCAGTTTCTTTCCCTTTAGGAGATTCAGCACTGTCCTTGTGGAGGTTTCTTCCTGTTCCTTAACAAATTTCCTGAATTGTTCAGTTTTATCCACAAAATCTTCCTCTTGATCATCGAGTTATTTCTTCTGGAGATCAGCTGCTCCTGAATGAAGATCTTGTCAAAATGATCCCGTCGGCCACATAGTCCTGATCAACTTGACCACATTCGAATGAATCCAGTTGGACGGTCTGCAGTGCAGCACTGCTCCTTTGTACGCTCTAGTATGTTGTTGCACAGGAATCTATCCTCGTCTTCCTGGCTTCCTTCTGACTGGTGAGGTTTTGCCTGGAGTCGACACTTAATTTTCTACAAGGACTCTTGAATCCTGGCATCTGGTGTGGTGGTTTTGTTGCTTCTGCAGCCCATCTTGTGTCAGACAGACTTTTTAAATTCTTTATTCTCTGGCTGCCATTGGGCCGTAAACGGCTGTAAGCATGTGGAGGGAAATTGAAAAGTGTTTCGACAGAAAATCCGGCAGTTGACACTGAATGCAGGCCACTCCAGCCGCGTGGGCTGAATGATCGTAGCAGGTATTAGTTATGTCAATGTCAATGAGGGGAGATGGGCAGAGTGACTTTCAAATGGCAGGAACTTCACAAAATGCTCCTTGATGCCACTATTGAGTGACGAATGTCAACTGTTCCGTGTCACGTCTGCTGTGAAATCAACACTTATTGAAAAGTGCTCTGACACTTTCCTCCGGTTGGTCCTCGTTGCCTGGACCTGCTTCCCCATCAGCTCAATTAACTGCAAACGTGATGAACACAGAGAGGATGGTGTTCCCCAACCAACATCATCATCATTTTATTTTATATACATATATACTCTTATGTGTCCTACTTTAAGTATCTGTGCGATATGGAGCAAATTTCCCCCATGAGGGATTAATAAAGTCTTATTTCATCATAGTCTCTGCATCACAAGTTTTCAAGATCAATCTTTTCACACAAGTATTGATTTGTTTCGGAAGTATCAATACTTTAGATCCACACATCAATATAATATTTTATGCATGTTTTTAGTTTGTGTCTGTCAATAAATTGAAGGTGAAGAAATGACGATGTGGTCAAAGAACTAAATCACTCAATAACCACTTTGCTATTAATTCCTCATTTGGAGTGACAACAACAATCGCTCACTATTGACTTGTAGGGTTAGGTTGTACGTTGCTTACAGTCACAGTCAGTTCAATCAGCTCCAATGGATTGAATTTATCTTTAGCAGGAATGGACATCAGTCAATTAATTACACTGTTTTTCATTTTCATCATCCTTTTATTGTTTAAACATTGCAGACAATATCAACTATAAATTACTAATTTGCAACTGGTGATGCACCGATACTAAGTACGAGTACTCTATCAGTATCAGTCTATCCCTATCGGTTTTTAATTGATAAATACAAATTCTTTTCATATTCTTGGCTTGTTTTGCAGTGATGTACAAACTCAACTCAAAATGTTATTTTCTGATGCAATGAAGTGCATCAGCCATTGATCTTCATCAGAACGCTGCTAAAGCATGCTGGAAAAGAAGCGGCCCGTCTCCTCAGTGATGATGATGTGCAGCAGCAGACACAAACATAACAGATAGTGAAACAGAACTCACTGATGATGCAAACTCCCGATCACAATCCAAACAAGATCAAGCCTGCGGTTGAAGCGCCGCCCCGCCGGGGCTGATGGGAATCAGTGGAACAAAAGACAGAGCAGTGCGAACTGAGCTGAACAGAGCCGACTGGCAAACAGACAAAATGATAAGGGAAGGAGCACAAGCACACTGAGCTGAGTACATGCTGATACGTGGAGCATTAATGCATAAAATGGGAAACTGTTAGTAACTGAGGAAGTAACACACAAAACAAAAGTGGGTTTTAAAAAATGAATGGAAACAAAACTAAACAAAAGAAACTACAGGAAATGAAACCATTTCCAATGCAGCCACCTTCTGTACAAACACCAACAGTATAGAGTACACAATGTTTTGTCCAACACAGTTTAGTGACCCACAGCAGAGATCAGGAGGAAACAAAAAAAGGCTCTTGATTTGAGCGGGTTTTACCAGTACTTTAGTTATACAAATGGCTTTAGTTATACAAATTCCCCTTTCCAACCGGCTCAATCACTCAGATACTGCAGAAGAGAGGAGCAAGCCGTTCTTTCTATTCCTCCATCACGTTTCAGTGGATTTACTCTTGGCTGAAATTAAAGTCTGGTGTCAAGTGTGTAATTCTGCTTCACAGGAATCAGGGGGGGGGGGGGGGGGATTTAAATTTCACGAGTGAAATATGAACTATCATCCCAAAAGGAGAGGGAGAACACCCTGAGAAATTAATCTCTTCACAGTTTTAAGAAACGAATGAGCAGAAGTGGATTTGCCCACATCTGAAGTTCAAAACTTTTACGTGGATTCTTTTGGTTTGTGAGCCAAACATTACCATTCATCCTCTGGTGAACTATAGATTAATGCTGTTTGTGTGCCTTGATTTCAAGGTGAAGCATTACTGCAACATGTTGTTACGCCCTCTCGCTCTCTCTGATCGCAGTCGAGCAGCACTTAGAATCGAGTGGAAAAGCCAAATGGAAGCGCCTGATGTTTGTGCCCACGTCTCAGCCTTGCTTCTGCAAATGGAAGGATTAGCAGGCTTGAGTACAATATGAGTCACAGTTCATTTTATAAGAGGCCCGCAATATTTTCGTGTTTATCACTGAGGAGGGTTTTTTGTTTTTGTTCTGCAAGGGTAAGTAAACTCCAGCTCTGCTGCAATTGGGGAGGTTTTTGTATTCCAAATGGCATGCTATTCTGAACCACTTTGACAGAGTCCTGCATCAAAGAGATCACCACCTTACTCCAAACAAAATAATTACTTGAAATCCTGTATGAGCCTGAAAGACCCAACAAGAATCTTTACAACAATCTCTACAAGAATCTTTACCCAAGTTGGAAAAAAGAATCTTCCCAATTTTAATATTTATTAAATTGCCTGCAATAATCTGTGAATATGAAAAACCCTTTTCATCTCCATTTTCTTTGTTTCAAACTCGATGGATTTGAATAAGTATCTGGGTCAGTGAATGAATGTATGATTTACTTTTCCCACTAAATACCGTCCCTATAATCTATTAAAGCTTCATTAAGAAACAGGAAGCCAAGTGAAGTAGGAGGCCGTTTCATGACGATACCAAACAAGAGATAGTTTGTGAGATTATGGATATGGAAAATAATTTTACTTGCTAATTTGTGATCATTTTTAAGCAAATGAATTAAATAGGTGAATGCATTGATGTTAAGATATTGTGAAGTTTCCTCGTGTGACATTTACATGCTTTTAAATCATAGAAAAACCATTCAGTCATGGTAATTATTTTAATGCACAAACGATGGGGATGTTGCCTATATTGTCTTTGTCATCAGGTGCGACTACAACAATCCAAACACTAATGCAAAACATTTTGTTAAAAGAACCTGGGTGATGCGATGATGAGATTCTCGGGATTTGCTGAGATTTACTGATATCACGTGCAAAATATTTGCTTCACACGATGTACAATTGTCCCACATTCGTTTTCTACTCTACAAACACTCCTTCATGTATTTCCTTCCTCAACTATCATATCTCAGCTTGGATACGGAGCAATGAGCCAATGGTAACCCATTCTGAGTTTCCAGTGTGAGTTCCATGAGCTTACCTTGCATGTAAGCCATCAGACCATTAGTCACACTCCGTTACAGAAATGTCTTCTGCAGCAACATCAAACACAGAGCATGAGCTTATGTATAGGGTTCGTCTCTGGGGACGTGAAAAGGTTTGATGTTGAAAATGAACCCCTACTCACACTTTAATAAACGTAAACCCTTTTTTGCTGAAGCCAACGTGGTTCCCTCCATTTCCCCCCACAATCAGCAATCCTGGACAGCAAAGCCTTGCAGACTCTTCTCAATGGCAAAAGGTGGATTGACCTTATCAACATTACATTTATACTATGGCCTTATAGCACTCTGTGGGCTGGTTCTTCTGAAGCATCATTTATCCATAAGCAATATGTCAGGAGAAAAGGGTGAAGAAAAACACATGAGGTCACCACAGATCCAGATGAGAAAAGTGAGTAATTCCCATCTATTAGTTGCTGAGCCTTCAGGCACCAATGCACCTGCCATTGTAGTGCATTTCCATAAGTACTTGTGCTACCTGCACAATAACGACTGAATGGACGCTTCTTCTAGTAGCACAGGGGTACAAATTGCTTTGGGGGGGAGATGACAGACAAATTCCCTTATCCAATGATTTGCCTTTTTGCTAAACTAGAAAAATAACACCAGGAAACACAATATATAAAGAAAAGGCAAGGTATTTAAAGAGCACCATTCAAACACAGGGCGATTCACAGTGCTTAAAGGCAGGTGAAATAGTTTCAATTGCTGGCTGCTCTTATCATCGTGGTTCAGAACTCTGGTAGACAACACATATGGGGCCTTTTAGATGCTTCCCAGAACCCCAAAGGTAGTCGACTCTGCAGACATGCAATGTTTTATATAGAAGTGCACAGACAAAATAAAGCCAGAATGTACGATTTTTCATTCAAGGTGTACTGTCTCATAAATCTGCTCGGATTGATCACGGGTAAGATTCTACTTCATTAATCCAACATTGCATCTCAATGATAAAAGGCCCGACAACAGCCATGAATGCATAACATTTGAAATAATAAGGCTAAATAAAGGGTTTAGGGTTAAAAACCCAATCTGGCAGTGGGTGAGTGGAGAGCAGGAGCCTTTATACTGAACCAGTCTGATTGAAAGCAGGTGAGTGGAGTTGCCTTGATGAAGTGGGTGTAGCTGGCAGTCAGTGGAGCAGAGGGGGTGTAGCTGGCAGTCAGAGTGGAGCAGAGGGGGGTGTAGCTAGCAGTCAGAGTGGAGCAGAGGGGGTGTAGCTGGCAGTCAGAGTGGAGCACAGGGGGTGTAGCTAGCAGTCAGAGTGGAGCAGAGGGGGTGTAGCTGGCAGTCAGAGTGGAGCAGAGGAGGGTGTAGCTAGCAGTCAGAGTGGAGCAGAGGAGGGTGTAGCTGGCAGTCAGAGTGGAGCAGAGGAGGGTGTAGCTGGCAGTCAGAGTGGAGCAGAGGAGGGTGTAGCTAGCAGTCAGAGTGGAGCAGAGGGGGGTGTAGCTAGCAGTCAGAGTGGAGCAGAGGAGGGTGTAGCTGGTAGTCAGAGTGGAGCAGAGGAGGGTGTAGCTAGCAGTCAGAGTGGAGCAGAGGGGGGTGTAGCTAGCAGTCAGAGTGGAGCAGAGGAGGGTGTAGCTGGTAGTCAGAGTGGAGCAGAGGAGGGTGTAGCTGGCAGTCAGAGTGGAGCAGAGGGGGTGTAGCTGGCAGTCAGAGTGGAGCACAGAGGGTGTAGCTGGCAGTCAGAGTGGAGCAGAGGGGGTGTAGCTGGCAGTCAGAGTGGAGTAAGCAGAATGGCAAACTGTGGCACAAGTCAACGCATCTGTGAAGCACCACTGCTGCAACTGCCTTTAATAAAGGATTACTCAGCAAGAGTGGAATTTAATTAATCAATTCTGATGCCACTCATGGTTTTTCAGCCTGGTTGAATGCTGGACGTCTTTTTGTGTCCCGTAGTTTAACATGTTATTGTTATTGGCTTTTGGAGTAATGGTGCGTAGGTCAACTAGCTGACTGGTAAACACTGGATGTTTAAAAAAAAAAAGAAGAAAAAGTTCAAAAAGACAAAGAAATTCAAAGTATTTGTCAAGACCTAACACATTTTAAAGATGTACTTATACAGAAGAAGCCTGAGCATAAAAGAACATTCAAAGAATGACACACTTCTACTATATGCAGTGCTTGATAGGGGTTTGGGGTCACAATTTGTATACATTTTTTTTAAATGATAAATATATATTATACATTTAGATCAGCGTTTTCCATCATTTTTCCATCGTAAACAAAAGTGATACTTAAGTGTCCTTTATAATTAAAAAAATAATAATTAAAGGAACCTCAAAACACACTATATGTGGAATACATTTTTGTGTTATACTCCATAACGATGAGTTTCTTTCTCTGAGGATAAAGTGTTTGGTAGACTGGTGCTGGTTTGTGACCCCTCATGAAGGTTTGACAGCTGCCCTGGTTGGTAATGACTGATGCTTCAGTAGGATCCCCTTCAAAGCCCTGCAGTCCAACGCCTCTTCTGGCATGTTTAAACACTCCCTGTAAATCTCCTCTATCAGGTGACGTACATCCTTCCCGGCTCTGTCAGAACCGTCAACCTTCCCTTTTCTTTCAGGATTCCCAGAGAATGTGTTTCCTCACATGCAGGTGTGGTTCACACTGCAGGAGCGTCTTCGTGACAGATATATCATGAGATCGGACTCCGGGGGAGCTGAGTTGCAAAGTGAAGATCTCTGTTTACCCGTCATCCCCACGCTCACCTCATGGCCATGAACTTTGTTATAGGATTGACCCAAGATTGATATTGTAGCTACAAGTGAGTGAAATGACCTTTCTTCACCGGGTGATGGGCGTCAATCAGTAGTCCAGCCAGTACTGCTCCATATTGACCAGAGACTGTTAAGGTCACTTCTCATTAGAAGTCTGCCGGACTCGCTGCATTACGAAGTTGGCCCAAGGTTGGGACCGGGATCTGAGATTACATTTCCTGAGTCCCAGGAGAAGATGGACTGGGAGTCATGACAGTCTGGAGACAGACCTTGTTATTATCTACTCGTGTTTACTGATGTGCAGAAGAACTATTTACTATGGCGATGGTGCGGCTGTGGAGTTGCAGCATTTTAGAAATATAGCGTATGCAGAGACAGAGCATTTTAAAAAAGTTCCACCTTGGCAACTGTATTCAAAAAGTTGTATTTTCATCGTTGTCATGTAAACGGACACAAAAACTTCATGAAAGTTTTGCTTTTTCACTTGGAAAATATTGTTACATAATCAGGACCTTAATCTCCTGATTTCAGTTATATATATTTTGGTGTAACAATTATTCATATGCACATTTGATATTCAGATGCTGATTGAAGTCTTATTTTTGCTTGTTTAATGAATATTAGTCAAACTTTCTTTTCCCATACGTTGTACATGAGAGTCCCTTTTTCTCAGAAATATATTCAAATTTTATAGTTTTTTTTACCTTCTTAAAGATTTATTTAGTCTAAAGTGTGAATGTCCTTTAGGCATGACAGTGGGTGGGAAAAGGTTAATGGTTTATGTGCATTTTTTATAAACTCTGGTTCTGCTCCTTATTAAAAGCAGATATCCTGATGTGATATCTTCCCATTCACAGGTCTTGCTAACTGTTTTACACAATGACATTAATGTGATTATAAAAACTCATTAGAGCTTTCTTAACTCCAGCCGATCAGCACATCTCGTCAGGGTTGTCCTCGTCCTTGAGCTTTTATAATATATCAGTGAAGAAGACATGTTGCATGGGTGGTGGCTTTGTATTTCCAGACCGACAACAGAAAGTTGAGATGAATTGGAGGTTGGCGTTTCTGAGGTCTCACAGTCGGTGCGATCAAAACTAAATCAGTGCATTGCAATTCTCCCAACACGACACCAGCTGAGAGGTCTGGGCATGGAGGTGTGCTCAACATCCAAAGCTATGCTTGATTGGTATCCTCTGTGTTATTTCCAAGGAAGCAATCTGCACACAGCTGCACTTGGTTACGTTGGGCCTTAACTGATTGCCTGGGGCTGACAGAGGAGTTGCATACAGCCCAGTGTGAAGCCCACTCTGAAGAGCAAAACACAACTGCTGTGCCAAGGAACGACAGAGAATGTACCATGGCAGCGAGGCGAGCTTTATTGGCTGATTTTCTACGGGAGGCTCGGCCTGAATCTGGCGAAGAAACCGTGGTCGTGCCACAGCCCATCCAACAAACGACTTCTCATCATCCTCTTTCTAATCTCAAAATTGTTTTTAAATCAGCGCCGTGTCATGTGTGAGCGAAGCCGTCGTGTTTTAGAAATGATCTTTTGTTGTTACAGCGAGGAGTCAGCATTGTTGCTCGCTGCCAGGATGTAGGTGTTGAAGTGACTGCGAGCGATGGAATTACTCCCTCAAGGAAAGATAAACGGTCTCTGCTGGCGCCAGCACTGCTATCACAACGTTCAAGTACAGCTCTTTGTCTTTACTTTACAGCTGCATTGACAAGCTGTCCCAACTTTCTGTTAAAATCCAGCCTGAAAACACATCTTGTAAAATCTTCAATAACATTTGGGGAGGCTTGGTTCCAGTCTGGTTCAGAATGTGTCCGATCATTGTTCTGTCACTGAAAACAATTCGATTTGTTTCACTCTGAAATGCATTGTGATTGTGGTGAAGGGTCTGTTTGTGCATGGAAACAGAGTATATGTGTCTGCATCCTCAACACATCCCTGACCCACTCAAATCATTGTGTTATTTAGACATTTTACAACACAGACTGCATACACTGGCTTTATTATCACAGACTTTCTTTGGTGTTTCACATGCATGAATCTTTAAAACTGTTTTTTTTGTGTGTGTGTGTATAGACTCTGGGAAGAACAAGGCAAACACAACATTTTCTGGAGTTCAGAGTGTTTCACACAAGCAATCAATCTGCATCTGATGTCCAGTCATGAATTTAACAGAGGTCAAGTCAAGGATACTTTATTAGTACCGGTAGGTAGATTTGTTTTACAGATTTATGTGATGCATTTTGCACGTCATAACAAATAAAGACACAATGAAACAGACAAGTAGATAATTAGTGGAGTGAAACAAGACAGACAAGACAAGTGCTCAATGTTCTGCTATTCACCAATAAATAATTAAGATATAATCAAGAACAGATAAATAAAGAACACAATAAAACTTCACAGAGATAAAAAGCATTCACTGACATAAAGCAGAATAAGAACACTCAGTGAAGACCCATGATAATGAATAGAGCAATAAAAAAGTATCAATGGAATACATATGATAAAGTGCAATGCGATAAAGACATTCTCCATCAAAGGCTACGTTGACTTCATCATCATCAGTGTAAGTTGAGACACATTTACTTAAGTGAAAATGCATCATCCTTGAGTTTTCATTTCACAAATGTTTCCCATCTACACGGCAAGGTTTTGATAACAATGTTTTTTTTACACAGATATGACAGAAATACTGAGCATGGTGTGGTTTTCATGTTGGGCCACAAGTCGGTGATGTTGTTTCTTTTTCCTATAAACATTGACGATGGGAGAACGCGGACATTCTAGTGGACAGACGATGAAGCTGGATTGTTATTATGGCGACTCAATTATAAAACTACTGAGTCCCGGGAGAAGATGGACTGGGAGTTAGTGATGGCCAAATAAAGCTTCAGTGAAGATTCATGATCCAGTCTGTATTTTCTGACTCCACCAGATGACACTCTTGGTTTGAAGATAGAAGCTGAAAGACTGTCAATGAAAGGTGTTTTCAAACATTTATTGAACAGACAGTGCCATCTAGTGGCTATAGAAAATATAGAAAGTGGTTCATTGAAGCTTGATTTGGCCTTCTCTTCTGGGAGTCACTCTGGAGGGAGGAAGACTTTGTTACGGTTCATCTCTATGCAGGTACAGAAATAGGATTTACTATGGCCGTGATGCACATGTGCAGTAGCAGTGTTTGTGCTGGCTACACAGAGACTGCATGGAGACAAGTGTTTTCAAAAATATACGTTATACATCGGGGCGTATTTCGTTGTGTTAGCAGACCCCCAAAACACAATGGAAGTTTTGCATTTTCACTTGAAAACGATGCCGTGAAAACAGGGCTTTACATAAACCAAATACTGAGTGGGCCTATACAACAGAGATTGATCATTTAAAGGAGCTTGAATGCTGATTTTGTACAAAGTGCCGCATTCGTTTTTTGGTGTTTTCATGTGCGTGTAAGGATTTCTTACATTATAACAATCACTAGGTACCATTTGTGTAGTGAGTTCAGGCACGTGCGACCATTTATGCTGCGTTTGGCAGTTTGGCTATCGATAATGATTAATAATTATCAAAGATTATTATTGATAATGTAATTGAAAATTTTAATCTGATCTCTATCGGGCAGCACCTGTTTAACAGGAAATGATAGCCAATTCAGTTATATCAGTCTCATAAGATATACTCAACAACTAATTAGTCATTTTGATTAATGGTTAAATTAATCACAATTACCAGAATTAACAGTAAAGCTTGAAGGATTTTGGAGTTCTTGACACAGAAGAGTCGACATTTCATTCTCCTTTGTGCTCATTAATAACACAACAAGTATGATTCCAAACATTATATTTATTAACAATGAAAACAAATAAAACACAGATTCTAACTACCTATATACAGCTGGGTGTGTGTAGGTGCATGTGTGTGTGTGTGCGCGCGTGTGTGTGTGTGTGTGTGTGTGTGTGTGTGTGTGTGTGTGTGTGTGTGTGTGTGTGTGTGTGTGTGTGTGTGTGTGTGTGTGTGTGTGTGTGTGTGTGTGTGTGTGTGTGTGTGTGTGTGTGTGTGACGAGCAGGGGCGTTTCTAGACCCCCTGGAGGCCCGAGGCAAGAAGAATTATGGGGCGTCGCGGCTCCAGAATGATGATGAATGAAGTCCAGGATGACAGATCAGTAAAGAAATACTTTAATAATTAAAAATAAAAATAAAACTTAATTAGTGAGTCTTTGTTAAATCATCCATTTTATTGGTCATATCAGAAATGCACTCAAGATGATCATATATGGTTTTATTGTTATTGCTAAATTAGGCTCAATAATGGCTGATGACCAATGCAGACCAAATTGAGCTCATTGGCAATGTTTTCCTCAAACACAGAATGATTGAATTATTCCCACATTTAAAGGCACCTTACTGAGGTTTAAGAAAACACAAACGAGCCGAGCCCCTTTCTCACTTTTAATTCTCTGTTTTGTCTCATTAACATGCTGCTGATCGTGATCAGACTAAATAAAAAGCCAACATTTTTTTAATTCAGTGCCAGGGAAAATCAGGAGAAGTGGTAGCAAGCCCTAACCACTGACAGGATAGTTGGACTGTGATAGGCTGTCCACTGCGTACCATAATAAAGTGGAATTGGCTCCAGCACCCTGCAACCCTGCACAGGATTAAGTGCTATAGATGATGGATGGATGGATGGATGGATGGATAGTTGGAGGCTCTGAGTGAGGAAGGGGGAAAAAAGTCTCTGGTCTAAACAGCAGCACCTGTTGTGGAGCAGAATGTATTTTGATAACCTGCTGAAGGGAAAGCAAAAAGGTTGCCAAAAGCGAGAAGGAGAAAACATTTCTAATTGAAAATTGCTTATTTATTTCCTCCTCTAAGGGGTGAGTGTGTCCTGGTTCGTTGATGGGTTGTGCTCTTTGCTTCCCACGGTGTATTTTAGTTTCTGCAATAGGCTTTCATTTAGTTATACCTTGAACATAACTCGCTAACCTACCGCACACGCATTTTCATACATTTCCAAATATTTACTACGGAGCTGCAAAACCCCACATAGGTTCTATATGAGTTAGCTGTGACCAGATTACTTGATTTATGTGTGAGTTGAATGTGCAGCACTGCTTATGTGTACCATACCATGTTATTGCTGCCACTTACCTGATTTACAATCTGAACGAACACGTGTAAGGCTGCCGCTGTTCTCATGCACTGTGTTGAGGAGAACGGTGTTATGCAATGACCCCCTGACATACACTCCAATGAGACACGCCTGTTGGAGCAAGATGCAGCATGAAAAAACAGCTTGGGTTTGACCCAGAGCAGCAGCCCGTCACAAATGGCACATGTTACATAATTCATGGTGACATACAATTTGCTGCAGTCAAGTCAACTGTGTCAGTATTGTTGATTTCCTGCTGTTATGGACTCTCCATTCTCTATGGTCCAGGAGCTGTCAGATAAATAGAAATGAAGATGGAACATAAAACATACATTTCTGTTTTTATGGTGGTGTATCGACAGGGTTGGGTAGTAACGGTAACAACGTTGCGTAATTAGGATACAAAAAATAGTGATGGCCAAATGAAGCTTCAATGAAGATTCATGAACCACTGTCTATATTTTCTGACTCCACCAGGTGGAACTCTTGGTTTGACGATAGAAGCTGAAAGACTGTCAATGAAGGGTTTTCAAACATTTATTGAACAGACAGTGCCATCTAGTGGCTTCAAATATATAGAAAGTGGTTCATGAAGCTTCATTGAAGCTTCATTTGGCCGTCTCTAACAAAAATAATTGAACTGTAATCCGTTACAGTACATACAATTTGTAATGTTCTCGTTATATTGGATAAAAACTGGGATAACTGAGCGGGATTACAATAGAAGAACAGATGGAATAAACCAGAAATGCACTTGTCACATGCACATTGTGACACCTCCTGACACTTTCAGATCGACTGCAACAACAAACCCATGCCTGAAACGACACATTGCCATGGATTCTGCCGCCAGCTGCTCTCATCATGGCTGCTCACTTGGAAAAAAAATGCATTTTCTGGCTGGAAACTCCAACATAATTTTGTTTTGAAGTGGGAGAAGCTCTTATCCTCTCTGTACAATGCTAATGACGCCTCCCAGCAGGGAAAGTGCTGTAAATGTCCAGGAACTTCAGGTCTCTCCTGAAGAAACATCTGGTAGGATAAAACCTGCTCACTTTCACTGATACACACCTGGACTCTGTCAACTACTTTTATTAGCTCATAACCTTTCAGTAACCAGCCAATACTAGTACTGGTGCTGATGGTAGGAAGACATTCTCAATACGTGTTTTAGGTGTTAAAGAACCCATATTATACTGAATCGACTTTTCTGTGCTTTAAACATCATAAAAGTTCTATTTGGGGTTCAAATACATCCCCAAAGTGTTTTTTTCATTGATTCCCTCAAGCTTGACTTCACAGTGATCTTTCTCTGTTCTAACTGGTGGAGGAGCTCAACACCTTGATTCAATTTGATGATGGGGCACCACCTTGCTGACACAGAGCTGGAAAAGCTCCGCCTCCAGGAAGATTGACATGCGGAGAAACCAAAACAAGACACGCCCACCAATGTGCCAAGGAGCTGCAGCCTCTTCTCTGCTCTCTCAGTCTCTGCTGCTTCACATTGAACGCTGCTGTTTTGTTTCTGTCAATAACTGTTTTCACCATCATGTCCACGTGTTTTCGGGTGCAAGTATGTGTCCACACTATTTGGCTTGCCGAAAGAAGAAGCACAAAGCAAACACATTCTTTTCCGCAAAGAATGTGTTTGTTTGCGAGCGACTCTTCACCAAAGAAGCTTCCAGAACTACGGTACTTTGAAACTGGACTTACTCAGAAGCTCCTCTTGAAACCTGCTGCTATTCCCACAATAAAAGACTAACGAGGCGCCGAGATCTGTAAGTACATTACTACAACTACTAGCGTGAGCTGCTGGCTACGTCACCCAGGGGGTGGAGGAGGAGGCTGTGGGCTGGGCTGCAGTCTCTGTGAGGGTGGAGGAGGAGGAGGAGGAGGAGCTGAGAACCACCCGTTTCATGAGAGGTGACGTCAGCTCAGTCCAAGAAATATCTATAATTTCACAAGTTTTGAGTGTTTATACTGTATCACCCAAATTATTATCCCACATGAGCATAGGATGGACTGTGAAACATGAAATATAGCAAAATATTGATCCTTTAATTGAGGCGACACGTGCCATAACGTTTATTTAAAGTCTGTTCATTGACTCGGTAATGGCTACTGAGTCAATGAGTTAATGATTAAAGAATCATCAAGCCACACTGAAAACGGAACTTTACTACATCAATACAACTCGTGATATAAACAACCCACCAATGCCTGTCTGACCGAAGACAAGAGAACATAAAAGCAATTTTTTTTTCCACACCTGAAAAACCTGCCAGTTAGCTCAGTTGGTTAGAAAGTGGTGCTAACAAACCCAAGGTCGTGTGTTTGACCCCCGTATGGGCCCACAGTTTTTTGCCCCCAACAGAGAAATTCACTTCTTTTTTTAACGCTATAACCTGCTTTCGTACCACGTTCTTGTGTAATGACGAAGGTGTAAAACCCAATTTTTCCTCAAACTGGTCCAGAAGAAGTCAGGTTTTTGATGAAACCTTCCATTGCTAGCACAACACAGCACGTCTGTTCGATTCTCACACGTTGCTCTGAATGTTTCCAAGCTCTGTAGTTAAACTGAGTCAACGTGGCTTCAATAAACATGAGTTAAGCCAGTGTTTATCAACCACTGTGCCAGCACGAAATGATCCAATTTCACATTTTATATAAATATAATTTACTCTCATGGCTGCTGTCAGAGCAGTGTACAGAGTAACTGTGTTTTAACACTGGTGTCAAGCCCTTCATGAAATTACTCTTAATTGGGATTCTAATCTATCAGCTGAACACTAAAGCCTTATATTTTGACATGACTACACATAACAAAAACTTCATAACAGGATGAGACTCCACACAACACATTTCTCACTCATGGTTGCACACCAACATCCAACAAACCAAACTAGAGGAAATAATGAACTATCTGAACCGAGGAACAAAAACACAACACAAGCACAAATCAACACACACAACAACCTCAACAATAACCCTCAATAACCTCCGGCAACACATGACCTGAACTCCCATCATGCCCTGCAGCGACCAACTCCGTGATCGCTACAATACTCTTCACCACTAGAGGGCAGCACAGAACGTTTCCGTTGAAATGAAACTTAACAGAGTCAGTGTGGTTAATCTCCACCTCCTGCTACCATCTTGTATCAAAGTACTGTGTCAGTGACAGTGATGGAGAAGTTTTAGAAAAGGAAGAATGTGAACCAGGATCTCAGCTCTTCATCCATCAGGTCCAGGTTTCACACTGAGGGAGTAAAAATAAAAAAAAGAAATTGGGAAATACTTTTTTCTGTATTTATTTGATTCCTGTTGATAAAGCATTGATGAGAATGACTTTATATTGTTAATAGAGGCTACAGAGTTTAACATTTTAACATTTTCTGGTGGTGGTAGTGGTGGTGGTGGTGGTGGTGGTGGTGGTGGTGGTGGTGTGCCTCCAGATTTTTCCAAATAAAAAAGTGTGTCTTGGCTCAAAAAGGTTAAAAACACTGCAGTAGCGGATCCGGCAGGTTGTTCAGTTATTATCAATCAGTGATTCATGCTGCCAGATAAGGCCTCTCAAACCTATCAAACATCTATATTTAGTCCGGAAAATAAACAACAAGCAAATGGGACGAGAGAGAGAGAGAGAGAGAGAGAGAGAGAGAGAGAGATTAAGAGAGAGAGAGAGAGAGAGAGAGAGTTTTGCAAGTGATGAGCACATTTTCTTGAATAGAAATAGCTTTGAGGACTAACACTTGAATAATTTAAAATTTTATTTGTATTGTGGTTTTGATTCTTTAAAAAAAAATAAAAATCAGTGTTAGACACCTGATTAGTTGCTGAGTTTTGATTTAGTTCAAAATGTTTTCTTTTTTCTTTCTGTTAAGTGCAAATTGTGTATAAGATGTGTCACTACACTGAGCAGACAACACATTCTATTCTTTCTTATCTTTATTTTTTACATTTGCTGGTGAAGTAATCCAAAAGTAACTAAACATATTCTGGTAGCCTTTTTTATTTTAGTACTTGGAGTAAGTAAAGGATTCCATTTTTTAAGTAACCTTCCCAACCCTGTGTATCGATGGTTTGGAGACATAAATTCCTGTATTTATACTTTTTATTTTTTTTTATTTTTTAGTTATTCAATATATAATAAAGCATTTGAAGATGCCAGGCCTTTGCCTCGTCCAGGTCTTCGCCTCATGCAGGCCTTCCCCTCATCCGGGCCTTCCTCTCATCCGGGCCTTCCTCTCATCCGGGCCTTCCTCTCATCCGGGCCTTCCTCTCATCCGGGCCTTCCTCTCATCCGGGCCTTCGCCTCCACACTCGAGGACTCGGCCCCAACCCTCACTGTCGCCGGTGTGCGTGTGGTGCGTGCGCGGCTGTTCTTCCCCCAGGTAAGATCTGCCAGCACGAGCGCCGCCGCCGCTCCGGCTGTCGTTGACATGCGCCGTCCTCCACGGTGAAGGGATCGGCCGCCATCGTTACCTGCACCTCCTCCTCTTCCAGGTAACGAGACACTACGACTGGCTCGCTGTCCTCCGGCACATTTCCCCACCGGGACAGCAGCGACTCCAGGAGGTGGGCTTTGTTTTACTTTCTGCAGCCAGAGCGACTCCATCAGCGGAGGGTCCTGCTCCACCTGCTCCAGGTGCAGCCGGGTGAAGTCAACAAGCAGCTGGGCACACGCCTCCTCTGCCGTTTTCTGGATGGCTGCTGCTCCCAGGGCGCTCGTCCACACTCTGTGGGTCCGATGGGAGCCAGCCTCATCAGGACATCCATCAACCATTCTTGTTTTCTTTCATTTATTTCACACAGGCTTTTCAGTGTGTGTCTCCCGCCCGTCGCCTCCTGTGTCCGGGCAGCTCGTCCTTTATGAGACCAAACACCTGATTCACATCAGAGCTTAATAGCTTTGAAAATGTTTGTTTCCAGAAGTCTATGATCTTTGGGCATTCTCAGAATATATGTCTGAAGTCGCCCACCATCCCACAATTCCTCCAACCTAATTCTGATGTTTTACTGTATTGTGAGGCGATAGATGGAGTATTAAAGTAGAACATCTTCACATTCCACTCAAACTCACACAATGTTGGACTCTTCCTGATCATTTCTTTATTTCATCCAAATTGTTGTGACACCCAGTTTTAGATAATCCAATTGTGAATCAGAAGAACCAGATAGGAAAAATCTTATCAAACCAGTCACTGTCAACTCTGTATCTACTCAGTGTGGTGGGGATGTTTTCTATTTTTCGGGATACGGCATGCAGAGGACATTGTGGAGATAGTCAATGCACACTGCCCTCTGCGTGACACAGTTGTAAACCTGGAGATGATGTAGCATTGACACAGGTGGTTCACGGCAATAGATAGCCTTCGGTTATCGTTTGTGCATTTAGGATGAATTAAGCTGAATGCCATTTAATATGTACTTGAATCAGTACTCGGTATCGGAAAGGGACTAAAGGTTAGTGCTTGAACATCTACTTGAGCGTGTGCAGAAAAAACGATTTACTACGACCAGTAGTGTACTGACCCTGTTTCCAATCAGACAAAGTCAAAGCATTTTCCAAAAGTTCAGTGACTCAGAGCACTGCTGTTGTGTAAACCACACCCAAAACGTGATTAAAGTAAGTGGGTGGCACATCCTATTCTAATCAAATAATTACATTTCTTTAGTAACAAATGCTGTCTGCTTCACTTTGGCGGTTTTTAAAATCTGAGAGAAAAGGTCAGACGCAGGTGGAAGGATTTCCAATGTGCTTGTTCTGGACTAAAAGGTTAATTAATTTCTCCTTAGCCATACCCTGGTGGTCTACACTCACACCAAGCTTGATGGCTGAAGAATATAAAAAAACGCTCTCTAATGATTCATATTTGGAAGATTATTATGATTTAATGAAGCAGGACTGAGCAGTGATCCAAACCACGAGCAAATATGTTCATTTCAAGGTCTGGAAGAGAAGAAAAGAGATGTAAGCACAACAATGAACACTGGTGGAGTGTAGGAGCATTCAAATCTCCGTCACAGAGGGAAATGTACCTGTCAGCCAATATAATTACCTCGTCTCAGGTCTGTTGACACTGTCGTCGTTGCTCCAGACGGTACTGATGGGCAGAGGTTATGTTACCGTCGTGTCACTGTCGAGGCAGTGGGAGTGAATGAAAAGCTAACGCCATGCTTTGTCTGCCCCCCAAAGCTCAATCACTCACACCTCAGTGTCACCCAATGGAGGAAGGTCTCATGCTTGTTCAATAATATCCGAACAAAGTGCAAACAACACCTCTGATTTCATCATTTATCTGTCTCCCAAGACTCTTCCTCGAAGTATGAATAATTCATGCCCTCACAACTTCTTGGAGAGCATTCAGAAACTACATTTAATGACTAAGCACAATCAAAATGCAAGAATAGATCAGCATGAGTGAAGCACGATCACCAACGTTAAAAATCACGCCTCCCTAAAAGGTTTGCAGGCTGAGCTTCACTTTCCTCCAATTTCTTCATCATCTCTTTATCAGCCACATGCAGATGACTTTCCTCAGTATGATGCAATCTACAATGGCAAAGCTTTTGGGCCTTGTACCACTGTGATGCTTGTTTTTCTGGCCAGTCGACCGGAGCCATCTGTCACGTCAAAGCAGTGTTTTCTCAGAAAATGAGGCGAGGTAATGAAACTGCTGCTCATAACATGAAGCCAGAAGACTGGCAATGTTTTTGGAATTGTACTTGTTTATGTTTTCATTATGAAAATATGTATTTCATCCTGATTTGAACCCGTTCTGATCCCATCAATATTCAAAAAGAGACGTCTTTTTTTTTTCTTGGAAGAGAATTTCTTGGTAATTTCAGGCTTATTTGGTGCCAATCATCTCCACAAAACCAAATATGAAATCAGCATCAGTCGGAAAACATAATAGGTCTGTAAATATATTCACATTGTTCACAACAGAAGTCATCATGCTGAGCGAGACATTGACATTCTGAATTCATTGTATTTTCAGAGAAATGAGTTGGCATTAATGCGCTGGAGCATATAATTGAACATTTAGTATGAAATCAGCATCACAACCAGTTTTGACAAGAACTGAAATATATGTTGTGGCTTTTCATCTTTTTATGGATTTTTTTTTTTTAAACCAATTTCTTAAAAAATGTTCATGTGGGGAGTCAGTCTAATAATATCGCAAAACTGTTTCAAGCAGGAGCTTCTCTGGCAGAAGAGTGTCAAAAAGTTTCAAAGTAATGCAGAGTTTTTGTATTACCATGTGAAGATTGTACTTCTTCAACTTTTAATGAATCTGTATTTTATTCAGTAAAGCTCTTCAAGCCTGAAAGAAACAAAAAGTCCATCCATCCATGCAGTGATGCAGTTAACCATTTATGAAGACAAGCCGTCACACACATTCACGGCTATGGGCAATTAAGGTTAATTAATTAACACCACAAGCATCTCTTCAGACCAGGATGCATTCACAGCAAAAACATGCAAACTCCACATAGAAAGTGCTCCGACTAAACCGCCCCGTCTGGGAAGTCATATTAATAAATCAAAGTACCCTTAATGGTGTTGTAAATCCATCACTTGATTAATGGTTTGTCTTAAAGTAGATGTCACCACATTGTTTACTCCAGATTTTATTACCACCTCAAAAGTGTTTAATGAGCCGCCAGCAGAGCAGCGAAGAGTAGCGTCTTTAGTGGCGGGACTGACGTAAGCATCTCCACCAAATCAATGCTCAACATGACCTGTGGTCCGATAGACTTCGGCCCTCTATTCAAATGAAAACGGAAAACTTTTTCATGGGGATGAACAACTCATATCCATTTAAACAATTTATTCCATCAAGAGACTTAGAATACAACTCAGAGTAATAAACTATGCAAATTCAAAGTGCAGGATCATCACACACACACACACACACACACACACACACACACACACACACACACACACACACACACACACACACACACACACACACACACACACACACACACACACGTAAGTGAAACACACATTAATTGACCATCACAGCTTTCTTGTCACATTAACCCTGACATCAATGCGAATTGATTGTTGGTAACGATTGTTGGCGACCGTGGCTCAGGTGGTGGAGTGGTCGTCTTCGGAGTGAGAGGTCAGAGGTTCGATCCCAGTCTACACCGGTCTATGTGTCGAAGTGTCCTTGGGCAAGACACTGAACCCTAAATTGCTCCCAGTGGCAACTCTGTCCCATTGGAGTGTGAGCGTGAATGGGTGAATGAGCTGATATGTAAAGCGCTTTGGGACTACCTCAGTGTGGTTAGAAAGCGCTATATAAATCTAGACCATTTTACTTGTTTATGAAGCTTTGACGAGCAGCACAAAAACATGGAGGAGTATTTTTCAAAGAGGCAGATTACTTGTATGAGTTCATGTGAGTTTCAAGGAAGACATACGTCATCCAGAGAACATTCTGAGACGCAGAGTTCTGAATCCAGTTATCAGTGCAGTACCATGAATTTTCTTAGTCAGACAAATACTGGCCAGTTACTGGAGGAAGGCCATACAAGCGACAAGATTCTGGGGTGTCCTGAGAACAAACCTCTCAACCCACGACCCACGCATTCAAAGCCATGCTTTCTTAGCATTTTCATCAAACAGCCGGTACATGTCAGCTTCTTCCTCAATAACCAGTCTGACTGAGGAGGAACTTTTTCAGTCAAGAGCGCGAGACGTCTGGGGAGTCTGTCCATCAGGACAGGGGATTTTACCGTTTGGGGGGGGGGTTGAGTCAAGCTGCCATGTGAACCGTGGAGTCGAAGCGGCACTGCGGAGGAATCAAGTAGAACACCGCAGGTACCAACGTATGCTTCAGTTACCAAAATGAAATGATTTTCAACAAAAGCTCGACGTGTCGCCCGCAGGAGACGCCATGTGTGTCAACGGTCTCCAGTCAGCTCATATGAACCGTTTCATTAAAACTCTGGCTGCTTGATCACGGCGTCTGGCGGGATCTGACCTAAACAGCCAGAAATTCGTGCCAACAAAACTATGCTGTTGGATCATTCTCCTCTTCAAGTTGTGATAACAATATGGCGTCTGTGACACTGAGCCATTTTACACTGTTGCTAAGCTGCAGACCTATGAAGTCATTCTGTGCTCTTTCCATAAAGACGACAGGGCGTCTCCTGAAGTCCCAGAGGTAAAATTGGATTCATCCCCACCTCTCATCGCTATCAATCATCCGTGATGTATTCCTCTTTTTCAGGAATGATCAATTAGGCCACTCAACTTCTCCCTATCAATTACTCACGCTTGTGTTGCAGTCTAAAAAATTGTTTTTCCCACTAACAAACACAGTCCATAAAACTAAAGCCTGGTAATACTCCATGGCTTATTTCCCCGTATCAGAGCTCAAGTCTAATCCGAAAACCCAACAAAAAAAATCCTTTGCGAGTCTTCCTGGAGGATATTTTCTTTTTCATTAGAGTGAGCGCGTGGTGCAAAATCTGCAAATTAAATTCTATCGTTGACATGTCAATTGCAGGGTTACACAACGACGGAGCCTCCACATATTCCTTTGGCCTTTTTCATCAAATGTGCAAGCAGAGGAGTAAATACAGACCAGGTATTGATTTGCCCTGGCAAAACGTTCAGGCCCCCTGCCACCTACGCAAGGAGGTAAAGCCGTCACCTCTGTACCTGGTACATCCAAGCAGGCGTCTCCTGGGAGGTGAACACAGGCGGGGGAGCCGGTAATTTGACCAGTTCAACATGTAGCCGTCTCCACTGTGAAAGACCAAGGAGAAGCAGCAAACCCTGAATCCAGGATCCACAGCAGGACTCAAACGCTGGTCTCACAAGACACGTTTTTGAAAAAACACTCCAAATCTCTATCCATGGAAATAGAAAAAACACAAGGTTTATGAAAACACGCTCCAGGGCCAGACTAAATACTTCTTGTAGTAAATAGACTACGAGTGTAGCGTTGTCTTTTTACACTCCTTATCACTAGGTGGCGACAATACATTGTAATATCAGTCGAATACTAAGGAGTTGAAAGAAAATAATTGTTTCTAATTGAACATTTAAACACATATTCAACACAAAACAGTAAATATTAGAGATCTGCAGTGAAGTGTTGGCACATGAAAGGATGAAGTCAACAAAACTGAAGTGGACTTAACTTTTTCAACCATATCGCTTGTAGACACGTTTTAATTAAACTACTTTTGTGGAGCTGTGGAGAGTTTTGTTTCAATTAAAATGGAAGTCATTGAGCAAAAAAGGTAATATTTCCCGTTTCAGCATAATGGAATATTCTATTGAAGGAGAGTGAATGTGGAAAGAATAATTTATTGTTGTTGGGTCATGGCTCATCAGTCAGACTGCTTTGAGACAGACCCAACACCCTCTTTGAGTTGTTCCTACTATACTGCAGGAACTTGCAGTATAGTGGGAACAATTTTAGAAGAATAATTATATTTAATGGATAGTGCTGCTTAATTATCAAAATGTTGGCATATATATTGTTTGGCATTAAAACTGGACTGCTGGTAACAACTCTGTTTTCATCAACTGCTCACCCAGGCAGTCACTCTGCTGGAGTAGCGCCAGAGAGTCTTTGGAAAACAATTTTCTGTGGCAGTTCTATTAAAAGTCTGTCCGATTGATGCAAAATTCACATACTACACAGTGACAATATAAACTTGTGTGTTTGCAAAGTTTTCAGAATGGAACCTTTCATCAAATGAACAGTCACAGAAAAGTCACAGAAAGCAGCGTCTTCTATTGAATCTTTGCACATTACCATTCTGGGAGAGCCTGCAGAACAACATTGAAGCGTGCTCTGAGCCAGATTATGTGACGTGCAGTCTCAATGCATTGGTGCCTAAACTTGTTCTCGACAGCCGGGTTTCATTTGAGAAAACTCCTGTCAGTGCTAAAATCACATCGCCAGTGTACTGTAGTCGAGTCTCTCTGGGAGGAAGTGAACAAAAAAGTAATCACACACTTTCAGGTTGCCTCTCCGAGGCATGAAGAGTATCAGCGGCTGGAATATGAAAGCACAGGAATAAAAAAAGAAAAATAGAAGCAACACTGCGACATATCTTCATCCTTCTGCAATTTGACCAATCATACCCGATTTGACCATTTCTTTGGCTGTTAGGCCACGTTAACATGGAACACATCGCTTTTCAGTTTTGGTTTCAGAAAAGCTGTGTATACATGGAAAGGTTCTGAAAATGTAATGGCACAAACATTGAAAACTATGTTGTGAGGATGCCAAGCCACAAGCTGGCCTTATTGGTTGTTTTATGTAATAAAGCCTCACACACATGCGCGCAGAGAACATTAACAGCACTCTTGTACATAGACATTTGTTTGCATTTATCAATATTTACCTTGAAGCTATGAATAGAAAACTTTAGTGAGCATTCACTGGGGGATAGTGGATCAAAAAAAACAAAAAAAAACATTGCAAAATCTGCATCTTTAAGGCCCCGTTTACACGACAACGAATACGAGTACGTCGGCAAAACCTTCTTCACACTTAGTGGTCCGTTTACGTGATACTGGTGTTCTGATCCACCGCATTTGCAACGGTTTTATAGCACCTCCCAACATGAAAAGATTATCTCATAGTCTTGATTCCCTCATGCACAAACTGATGGTGGCAACAGAGCCTGTTACTGCACATCTCCCCTCCTGTTGTAAATAGTTCCTTCTGCCCATGCTCCAGTAAGCAAACATGGCCGCCCCGTAGTGGTTTGACTGTTGGTCATATTCTAGTTTTATCGTCCATATCAGTCGTTTAATAGTTGAGACTCAACCCTGATAGCATCTGATTCCTCATCAGTCCACTAGAAAGTCGATTCTCTCTGTTCTGTTCATGTTTATAGCATTTTGTTCTCTGCACAAAGCAACAGCGCCCTTCTGTGGCCCGGAAGACTAATTAGTCTAACACTAATTAGTGTGTCTGCTGCTGCAGTGTAAACACATGGCTATTTTTTTTTTTTTTTATGGACTAGGTGTTGTCATGTGAAACGTTGTCATGTGAAACATTGTCATTTCCACAAGGCCTGAATTTTTTTTTGACATATTTTGAAAACTCTACTGTAGTATCCGAGAATCAAACCTGGCCTTCTGCGTGGCAGGTGAGAATTCTGCCACTGGACTACAATGTGATGTGGAGAGAGAGAGAGAGAGAGAGAGAGAGAGAGAGAGAGAGAGAGAGAGAGAGAGAGAGAGAGAGAGAGAGAGAGAGAGAGAGAGAGAGAGAGAGATTTTTTTTTTAAACACTTTTTTATTTACACTAGATTGTCAGAAGACGGTGACATTGTGTGTCAGACATTTTTGTTAAAAACAATAATTTTTTTAAAAACCGTGCAAACTGCAAATCTTCGTTTTTTTAAAAAGCACAGAATGTTCTTAAAACACAGACCTCTTTAAAAGAATTCAGGTTATTGTTTTGTTTAAAAAAACGGTATTCAAGCCAGAGTCTGGATTTGACATTGACTCGCCACACTTCCATGACATCCTGCCCTTCTTTGTTCTCCACCTTGTTCCTCCTGCTGACGTAGATCAACATCTTGGCCTCACCTGAGAGGAAATTCAGGAGCTGCCATTTTTCTTTTGCACTTTTTTTATAGCCAGCTCCCATAATAAAATTCCTCTCAGTAAAAACAACACTAAAAAGACTAAAAACCATTGTTAAAAGAGTGAAGAAACCTGTGAGTCTCTTGCACCCGGTAAAAACATGGAAAACAGTCTCTCTGTGCACAAAATGGACAAGTGTTTAAAACAGCAGGGTTAATGATGGAGATAAAAGCGTTTGAGGCGATCGCACCATGTAAATCCTCCACTGAAGGTCTCCAGTCCGTTTCTTTAAGGGGGGTTTGTAGAAGATCCTCCACTGTGGACCAGGTCCACCCTGACCCAGTCTTTGTGACCACACAGTAGGGGGTCTGTTGCTCAGTCCACCCTTGTGGATTCTCTTTACACAGTTCTGATAAAATGTTCGTTTGTCTGCCTTGTGTAATGACAGTCTCTCAGGCTGTGTGGTTTCTAGGAGGGGGCCGGACAGTCCCCCCAGCTCCGGGCTCAACAGGACCTCGGGGAAGGGGTCTGCAGCGTCCGGGGAGAGTTCTCCTTGGTTGTACTTCCTCAGGAGGCTCCTGTCTCTGGCTGTGAGGACTTCCTTCCAGGTCTCCAGGAGCCTCTGGGACACCCGGACAGACTGCAGCTTCAGGAGAGAGCCCAGGGCCTTGATGTTGCTCAGGTCCGGCCCCACAGTATCCACAAGCTGACCCCCCTCCTCTCTGTCTAAAAAGAGCACCCCCTGTGGCACCCAGTGCAGACCATCCCAGAAGAAATCTACTATTTTCTTTTGAATTTGAGCCAGGAGACCTGGAGGAGGGTCTACACAGGTGAGCCGATGCCACAGCTGGGATGCTACAAGATTATTTAAAACAAGAACCCTGCCTCGGAGTGACCTCTTCGGGAGGAGCCACCTCCACTTGGAGAGCTTGCCCTCAATCTTTTCCCTGACGGTCTCCCAGTTCTTCTGAACAAAATGTTCTTCACCTACATGTATCCCTAAGTATTTAAAACCATTTCTTTTCCAGGTTAAATTCTGGGGAAGAACTGGGAGACCGCCATGCCACCTGCCGACAGCGAGGGCTTCACTTTTTTCCCAGTTGACCCTCGCTGTTGATGTCACGTTAAATTCTCAGACCTTTTAAGTAAAATAATCAATTTCTTCCTGGTTCTTGATAAAAACAATGAGGTCATCCGCATAGGCGGATAAAATCACGCCTTCACTAAAACCCGGTAAAAACACCCCCCCCACACTAGAACGTATCTTATTGAGGAGGGGTTCCAGAGAGAGTGCATAGAGCATCCCAGACAGACCTGACACCTCTACACACTCTAAAAGGAGCACACAGACTGCCGTTGAACTTCAGCACACTCTCAATGTCTCTGTACATCACCTTGATCTTGGCTATAAAACCAGCGCTGAAACCGAAGCTTTCCATGACCCTCCAAAGGAAGTCGTGTTCAACACGGTCAAAAGCCTTTTCCTGGTCTACTGAAATCAGACCAGCATCTATATCCAAAGAACTAGAGACTTCCAAAATACCCCGAATCAGGTGGATATTATCCACCATGGACCGGCCAGGGACACAGTAGGTCTGATCCCGGTGGATGACCTGCTCCATAGCTCTCCCCAGCCTGGAGGCCAGGACCTTGGAAAGGAGTTTGTAGTCCACACAGAGCAATGACACGGGGCGCCAGTTTTTGATGTCCTGCAGGTTCCCTTTCTTAGGGAGCAGAGTGAGGACTGCCCTCCTGCAGGACACTGGCATGGCCAGACATTCATTGAACACGTCCAGGACATCCTTGCCCAGGATGTCCCAGAACGTTTTGTAAAATTCAGCGGTGAGCCCGTCAATCCCGGGAGACCTGCCCGTTGGCATTGCCTGCAGTGCTGCCCGCAGCTCCTGCATTTCTAGGCAGGCCTCCAGATGTCCGTTGGTCTCCTCGGAGACTTGAGGCAGTTCCCTCAGGAACCCCTCGAGGAGACCTTGCTCCTCCTTGTACTCGCTCTCGTACAGGGACGCGTAGAAGCTCACCGCTCTCTTCCTCATCTGGCTTGGTTCCGAGATGTCCTGCCCCGTGTCTGAGAGCAGTGCGTGGACCACTTTCCCCTGGCCATTCTTTTTTTCCAGGCTGAAGAAGAAACTAGAGGGAGCATCCATCTCATTGATATGTTGGTACCGGGACCGGACCAGTGCGCCCTGCACTTTAATGTTCAGCAGGTCGGCTAAAGCCATTTTTTTACTTTTGAGGCTTTCAAAATAGCCTCGATCTCCTGTGGACTCTCTTAGATGTTCCAGTTCCACTATCTCGGTCTCTAGTTTCTTGAAAGATCTGGTGATGTCACTTGTGACATTTAGGGTGTGCTGCTGACACAGGAGTTTGATTTGGGTCTTACCGTGGTCCCACCACTGCCTAAGACTGCTAAAATCACCTTTCCTCTGTCTAAAAACCTCCCAAAAAAATGCTAAAGCCTCTCTAAACTTCTGTCTAAGGTTAAAACTGAGTTAAAATGCCAGTAGGCGCTTTTCTGTAAAACATTCCAGATAAAAACACTATTTAAAAGTAAACAATGATCAGTAAAACCAATAGGTAAAATGGCACATTTCTTAAAAACATTAAAGTGATGTTTAAAACAATAAATACGATCTAACCTGGCTGAGGAGATCCTGCTCTCTCTAAAGTGGGACCAGGTATACTGACGGCAGTCTGGATGCATCCTTCTCCAAACGTCCACTATGCCCTGAGAGTGGACCAGCTGCTTTAAGACTGGACTGTCCTCCAGACGTCCACTATGTCCTGAGAGTGGACCAGCTGCTTTAAGACTGGACTGTCCTCCAGACGTCCACTATGTCCTGAGAGTGGACCAGCTGCTTTAAGACTGGACTGTCCTCCAGACGTCCACTATGTCCTGAGAGTGGACCAGCTGCTTCAAGGCTGGACTGTCCTCCAGACGTCCACTATGCCCTGAGAGTGGACCAGCTGCTTTAAGACTGGACTGTCCTCCAGACGTCCACTATGTCCTGAGAGTGGACCAGCTGCTTTAAGACTGGACTGTCCTCCAGACGTCCACTATGTCCTGAGAGTGGACCAGCTGCTTCAAGGCTGGACTGTCCTCCAGACGTCCACTATGCCCTGAGAGTGGACCAGCTGCTTTAAGGCTGGACTGTCCTCCAGACGTCCACTATGTCCTGAGAGTGGACCAGCTGCTTTAAGACTGGACTGTCCTCCAGACGTCCACTATGCCCTGAGAGTGGACCAGCTGCTTTAAGACTGGACTGTCCTCCAGACGTCCACTATGCCCTGAGAGTGGACCAGCTGCTTTAAGACTGGACTGTCCTCCAGACGTCCACTATGTCCTGAGAGTGGACCAGCTGCTTTAAGACTGGACTGTCCTCCAGACGTCCACTATGTCCTGAGAGTGGACCAGCTGCTTTAAGGCTGGACTGTCCTCCAGACGTCCACTATGCCCTGAGAGTGGACCAGCTGCTTTAAGACTGGACTGTCCTCCAGACGTCCACTATGCCCTGAGAGTGGACCAGCTGCTTCAAGACTGGACTGTCCTCCAGACGTCCACTATGCCCTGAGAGTGGACCAGCTGCTTCAAGGCGTGTTGAGAGGCTGGATGAGGCTCTGCATGGTTGCGGTCTAAAGCCGCGTCTTCCGTACAGTTAAAATCCCCACCCAGAGACAAATAGTCCTCCGACCCACACCCACTTACCACCTCAGTTAGCTTGAGGAAAAACTGCTTCCTCTCTGCACCGGCTGTTGGGGCATAACAGTTAATAAAAACACATTTAAAATGGTGGAACTGAGCTTGAACTAAAAGCAACCTCCCCCCTACACAGTGCTGGACCTCCAGTGAGTTGGGCTTAAAAGCCCGGGAGAAGAGGAGGCCCACTCCTCCACTGAGAGGAGTGTGGTGGCTCAAATAGGCCTCCCCTTTCCACTCCTGCCTCCACTCAGCCTCATTGCTAAAATCACTATGGGTTTCCTGAAGGAACAGGACGTCTATCTTTTTAAGTGTGTCTGTCTCATAGATTGTTTGTCTTTTCCTCAGATCTCTGGCTCCGTTTACATTTAAAGTACCCAGTTTAAAAACATCCATAATAAAGGAGATGTTTAAAACCAGGATAAAAACAATAACATTAGTTAAAATACACTTGGCTGTCAGCTTCATCTCGTAGCTGCTTTTTTGTTTTCAGCACGAGTCTAAAACCCTCCTGCTCTGTGAGGCCAGACTGTCTGCTGCTCATATGGAGTCTGGCCGAGAAAATAAAAAGACTGAGGTCTGGGAAATGGTCCTCTATTTTCACTCCGTGTTGATTTTTTGTCTGTTGTAAAAATATTTAAAATTTTTCTGCACTGTAGGGTATTTTTGTTGTTTTTTGAGAACTGTTAAAATAAACATCGCTGCTGTCTGACACACATTCACTTTCACCGTCTTCTGACACTCTGTTCTCTCCACAGCTTTTCTTTGCTTCTGTGTTTTTGGTTTTTTTCCTCCTTTTTGTAGGTTTGTTTTTTGCACTTTTTTCCTCCTCCATCTCTGCCTCCTCCACCTGCTCAGCCCAGGCTGCACTCTTTTCTGGCTCCTCCACCTGTTCTGCTCTGCAGCTCCTTCCTGCCTCCTCTCCTTCCTCCTCCACCTGTTCTGCTCTGCAGCTCCTTCCTCCTCCTCTCCTTCCTCCTCCACCTGCAGCTCCTTCCTCCTCCTCTCCTTCCTCCTCCACCTGCAGCTCCTTCCTCCTCCTCTTCTTCCTCCTCCACCTGCTGCTCCTTCCTGCCTCCTCTCCTTCCTCCTCCACCTGCAGCTCCTTCCTCCTCCTCTCCTTCCTCCTCCACCTGCTGCTCCTCAACAAGCTCACTTTTTTTGTTGTCTCCTACTTTTTCTCCTTTTCTTTTTTCTCCCTCCACCTCACCAGTGATATTTACAATTGTTTCATTCACGCTGCATTCAGTGCCATCCACTCCTCCTCCCTCCTCCCCAGCCCCACCCGACACACTCTCCTCACTCACGCTCACATTCACACATTCCCCCGGTGTATTTACATCACTCACCCCGTGCTTGGTGCTCTCCTGGTCGGTCACAGCAGCGCGTCTCCTCGGTGAAGCCCGAGGAGCGGCGATCGGTCGCTCAGACCGGGCCCCGGCCACCGCATCTCCCGGGAGCCCGGACCGCGGAGTCACCGCCGGGGGGGGGCCCCCCAGGCGGAGGTCCGCGGCCCCGGCACCGGGGCAGCGGCAGCCGCGGCGGCAGCGCCGGGGTCTCCGCAGAGCCGGGTTGAGTCGACTCAGCCCGCAGCGGACAGGATTTCACCGTGTGTCCCTCCTCACCGCAGCCGAAACATTTCATTCCAGCTGAGCTCGTGAAAACAATGTAGTCATAATCATTTCCTCTCACACGGAAACGGAGGCTGAGCTCCTCACACCGGTTGTTGAGTATCATAAAGACTTGTCTCCTGACACATGTCGTGTGTTTCAGCAGCGGAGACTTAATTCCAGAGGCCATGTCTTTGTAGCCGGACACTACTTTGCCAAATCTGGAAAGCTCCTTAGTTAGGAGCTCGTCTGGCGCATAAGGAGGGACATTGGACAGGATGACCCGGACAGCCGGCTGAGACAGCGGCTGCACCTGGACAAACCTGTCCCACACGGTGATTCCCGTCTCCACCACGGAGTCGGCCTTCTCCACCTGGTCCACAAAGACCACCACCTTCTCCCCTACAGCCAGAGCATCCTGCTCCACCTGCTGTAACCAACCTTCTCCCCTACAGCCAGAGCAACCTGCTCCACCTGTTGTAACCCACCTTCTCCCCTACAGCCAGAGCAACCTGCTCCACCTGCTGTAAACAACCTTCTCCCCTACAGCCAGAGCAACCTGCTCCACCTGCTGTAAACAACCTTCTCCCCTACAGCCAGAGCAACCTGCTCCACCTGCTGTAGTCAACCTTCTCCCCCACAGCCAGAGCACCCTGCTCCACCTGTTGTAACCGACCTTCTCCCCCACAGCCAGAGCACCCTGCTCCACCTGCTGTAACCAACCTTCTCCCCTACAGCCAGAGCAACCTGCTCCACCTGCTGTAACCAACCTTCTCCCCCACAGCCAGAGCACCCTGCTCCACCTGTTGTAACCGACCTTCTCCCCCACAGCCAGAGCACCCTGCTCCACCTGCTGTAACCCACCTTCTCCCCCACAGCCAGAGCAACCTGCTCCACCTGCTGTAACCAACCTTCTCCCCTACAGCCAGAGCAACCTGCTCCACCTGCTCCACCTGCTGTAACCAACCTTCTCCCCCACAGCCAGAGCATCCTGCTCCACCTGCTGTAACCCACCTTCTCCCCCACAGCCAGAGCATCCTGCTCCACGCTGCAGGGGAAAGGTGCAGAGATGCGCACCCCGTGTTTGCGGGTGAGCTTCCTGAGCTCCGACATGGCGGCAGCCAGTCCCCGGCAAACACGGACCACACAAACCCACCGAAACCCAAGAAAGATTGAAATAAAACAAAAGGTGCTCTGTGATTATTAAACTACAGTGATTGTGAACATTAACAAAGAACAGAACAAGAAAAAAAATCACATAAGACTGTGACAAACGCTCCCCGCTCACACACGCTCTCAGCCCTTCCGCACTCCCAGCATGCACCGAGAGAGAGAGAGAGAGAGAGAGAGAGAGAGAGAGAGAGAGAGAGAGAGAGAGGAGTGTGATGGTGTGGCATTCAATGTCACACAGTTGTTGCTGAGATCATGATTATTCAATGTTAAGTGAATAATTGCCTCTGTCTACGGCAGTGAGTCTGAAAAAGTCAATGAACATCAGCATCATCAATGCATCACGGCTCACGACAGGGAGCCGCAGCAGAGGGCGATGACCTCTGGTACTGACAAACGACAAATGACCGTCAATTATAAGGGGTCGTCCACACAAGAACGCCAGCTAACCGAAACAAGCTGTTTTTGGCCGATCATCCATACGAGTTGGGGTTTTAGAAGTGTGAAAACAGGTTGTTTTTTTTAACACAAGTCCCAGAGTGTCGAAATTCTAAAACCCTGGCGTGTGCCTCAAGGTGTGGATGGCAAAGACAATCATCTGTGTAAAAAAGATGACATAATTGTCCCCCTCTCCCTCCACCACGGTCCACAATGTCATCAAATAACAACAGCAATCATGGACTACAAGCTCAGGTGGAGCTGCAGAAGCTCCACGACGCTAGCAGCAGGACGAGCAGGGCCATAGACCTATAGAACTAGACTTATATAAAGGTTTATGAGAAGGAATCTACTTCTAAATTTCTGTGTGCTCTGTCTTCTGCATTTTTGGTGTATTTGGTCATTCACAGCGCCCCTAAAGGCCTGGCATGTGTACTACATGACCGGAAGCCTGGTGTTCAGCCGTGGTCATAGTGACGTGTGGACGGAGGTTTTTTGAGAACCTCTGGGAGAAAAAAGATTGTTTTGGCTCGTGTGGATGTGGGCTAAAACTGCCAAGCCTCAGGAGAATACAGACTGGGAGTCATGACACCCTGGAGGAAACATTGTTATTGTTCATCTACTGAGCATGTGCAGAAGAATCTTTCGCTACGGCCATGGTGTGCATGATCAGGTGTTTTCTTCCAATTTACATGGAGATGGCATTGGAGCATTTTCGAAAAGTTCCACCCCGGGAGTCATTTTCAAAACTTTTATGTTGTTTCGAGCACCGTTGTCACGTAAATGGACACAAAAAACATCAAAAGTTTTGTATCTTCCCTCAGACAATCCACCAGAGTAATTTCCCGCAGTATCCAATCACAATGTCATGAGAAACAAATCTAAAAGCGACAGAAAAATGTGAGCCTCGAACTTTTGTCTAGACTGAGCTCTTTGAAAACACACACACGCCATGCACAAAATAACTCCCCTTCCTAACTGTAATGAAAGGTTGTGACTGCACATTTCATCTCGCAGTGACAGAAATTTAATCATGAGTTAATTTCACATCGAAAACCTAGTTTTCCACAACCAGCCCACCATGGATGCAGCTGATTGGAGTGTAAGAGCTGTTCTCTGACAACACAAAAGTGGTGATTACTACCACCGCCTGACTGTATGGATAAAAAAAAAGAAAAGAAAAAAGAATCTTCCAATACAATGACCATACAGGCCTTTATGATTTAAACCCAGCAGACCATCGACTGAACATCATCACCAGTCACTGTGATGCCTGACGTGCTCAACTGAATATTGTCCCTTTTGTTTTTTGCAGCAGTATGACAAGTATGTTCAAGCAGCCCGCTCCTAATAAATTATATTTACAGTGAAGATAGATTGTTTGGTGTAAGCAGTGTGTGGAGATTAAAATCCCTGAGAAGGTGAATGCTGATTCATCAAATTAACAAATATATCATTTGCACACTTAGGGTCAGACTAATATCTCAGATTTTCAACAAATCTGTGTACTGAAGATCTGTCTGGCCATTCAAAACACTGAGCTAGGTTGGTTTACTTGTAGAAAAAGTCTCTTTGGTGAATGTAGAAGCGATGAGACATGTAGGCAAGTGTCACTACACTACTGACTGAGGGCAGAGTCAGCAACGGTTTCATTTCCCGAGAGTCTCAATTGAAATAGAAAAACGCAAGTAAAATTTCATGTGTGGGCTAAATAGCCTACACGTGAAATTTTACTTGTGTTTTCTCTAAATATTATTTAGCCCACACGCAACATTTGCCCTCTGTGCAGATAGAAAAATCACAACTTGTTTTAGTCCTACTTCGCAGAGATACCACAACATTTCAAATGAAAATGCTCAGTTTTTGTGTTTTTGTATCAGAAAAGTTTTGAGTTTACACAACAATGGTTTAAAAACAATGAATGGCAGAAACGATAAAAATTACGGATTATGTGATACACTCAAAATGTATAAACCCATTTATGTTCAGGTAAATTCAGTATATTATTAAGTACTTTATTTTGTATTATTTTCACAGTTATTATAGCTGTGAAAAGGTTGCAGGTTCGATCTCCGTAGAGGCCACACAGTTTTTTGCCCCCAACAGAGAAATTCAGTTCTTTTTTTAAAGCTTTAACTTGCTTTCGTACCACATTCGAAGGTGTGAAACCCAATTTTTACTCAAATGGTCCAGAAGAAGTCAGGTTTTTGATGAAACCTTCCATTGCTAGCACAACACAGCACGTCTGTTCGATTCTCTCACGTTGCTCTGAATGTTTCGTAACTCTGTAGTTTAACTGAGTCAACGCAGCTTCAACAAACATGAGTTAAGCGATACCTGCAGCTAAAAAGCACTGCCTTCTTTAAACTTTACCAAAACTAGATAGAGACTAGATAAAGGTTACCACGATACAACGCAACCTTCTGTAAATTAATTTTCCATATTGATGACACCAAACAATTCTATGTCCCAACCCAGGAGATCTCATTCCTCAACCACTCAACTCAGTCAAGTTTTCACATCTCAGACATTTCTATTAACCATCTTTCCTGCATTTACAACATGTATTTTTCTCCCCTGTCAAATTCACATAAAAAAAAATCCAGCGACCTCCGTACAAAGTGTGCCATGGGAAATTATCCAATCTCACACTTTTTCTAACACAACATTTACCCTCACAGCACCTGTCAGTATTGAGAGCAGTGTGCGGAGTAAAACAGTGGCAAACACCACAAAAGAACTGTTCTGAGTAAAGATTCTATTCTGCCAGTTGAACACCAGAGGCTTTTATTTTGACATTTACACACGCAACTGGACTTCATAACAGGATGAGGCTCCACACAACACATTTCTCACTCATGGTTGCACGCCAACATCCAACAAATCAAACCAAACTAGACAGTTTCATCCTGTTATGAAGTTCCGGTTGCGTGTGTTCATGTCAAAATAAAAGCCTATAGTGTTCAGCTGGCAGAATAGAATTTCGACTCAGAGCAATTCTTCCGCGGCGCTCGCCACAGTATTTATACACAATTACTCTGCACACTGCTCTCACAGCTGACGGCGGCTGAGAGAGCAATTGTTTATTTAGAAAAAATGCGAAATTGGATCATTTCCCAGGAACACCAGTGTGCCGCACAGTGGTTGAAAAGCAAAAGTTAACGAGTGGAGTTCAGTCCACAGTGCAGCAGCATGAGCGTGCTGTCATATTACAACATGGCATATATTTGTGTAGCCTCCTTTACATATTATTGACATGTATTTATATATTAAATCACCAGTATCTGACACTGTGTATATTTGATATATTTGATATAATATATTTGACAGTTCATGAGTCATGATTAGCGTAAAGAGTTCAGGGATTAATATTAGGTTTTTGTAGTTTGTATTTAATGGATGTGTTGAGTTTATCAGTGTGTTCCTGTGCCATGTGTTTGTTGTTTTATACTAAAATGAGACTTAGACCACTAAAATGCACTTTATATATGGACTTGCCTGTATTGAACTATTTGTTGTCAGCAGATACTGAAAAACTCTTCCAACATTTATGTTTGAACAGGTTGATGCGTGTGGAGAAATTGAATGATTGAGGAAACCATAATATTGCACTTTATGTGGACTAAATACTTTGAATGTAAAGCAAGGACACTGAAACACAGATATACATATTCTGAACAAGAGTTATGAGTTTGATGTTTAATGATTTTATGATTTTGTGGAATAAAACAGAGGAACTTTTGGGAAGGAAATGAGCGGTTCGCGTCTTCAACTCATTAAACATTTACCTGTGTTTTCCAGGCATCAAACTCAAAAGTCTCATTGTTATTATGGTCACAAGCTTTGGGACCTGTAACAATTACATAAGATATAAAATAGTCAATATAATCTAAAACAGCTGAAAGAGCATGCCTGGAATGAGTCTGCTGAAGTTTATTTTTTTTTATTTCAGAAAAAATATTGTCCTGTTTACATGCCAATGTTTTGAAAAAGAGATCAGTTGACATGGCAACAGCAGAAATGCTGAAAAGGATACGTTTGGCATACAGGGCCACAAGGTGGCGATCTACCCTTTCGTGAACTATTTAACGCAGCAACATTCAGTTGACTCAGAAGTTTTCATTACGTCATTTACGCTACATATTGGACTTTTAAATTAGGAGAAACTCAAGACAAAGACAGAAAATGTACTGCTTGTTGCTTCGACTCCACCTTGATCACAGGACGAGTTGGGGAAATGGACAGTAGTAATTTCAGTGGTGAGGATTCCTGTGAGTTTGACTCCAAACAAGCAGCCGCTATTAAAATGTAAAGCAAATACTCTTAATAGGCCTTCCCCTCAAGGGTATTTCATCTGCTTGATCCGAGAGCAATTCCCTGTCCAGTGCGATTTCACTTCTTTCAAAGATCGACTGGAGTCAACAGCTTTTCCCTTCAGTCCTACGCTTCCGATGGAAATTGAAAGAATTGAGTAATTCTGAGACTTGAGCAGCAGACGAGAAATAAAACTCCACCGACACTGCTTTGTTTTTCAGTCGTCTCTGCACCATTAACAGCATAACACGGATTGTACGCACCCCAAAGCTATTAAAAAGGAAGCAGCTAAATGTTTTTAATTACACTTCATGCCCCACTTGTGACAATTTTCTTATCGACCGATCTCTGCCTGCAACTTCTATAAGTTTCTATTCTCATCAATCCCGTGCTCGTTCCAGTCACGCCTATAATTCTCTGTTGAGAATCCATACGTGCTGATGAAATGTTGTTTTAAATGAGGTCACACATGACACTTAGGAACTAATTGATGGTACATGCCTCAGAGGGTTTGCTCGTGAGCCGCTCTGTTGTCTTCATCACATATCACTTGCAGACCTGCTGGGAGAGGCCGCCAGGAGTCTATCACATACGGTTAAACAGCTGCTTATACAATGGAGGGTAGTACGGGCTCCCTCCCAGGAGAAGGATTCACTGAACACAAATCAGAATCGGTATCTGGTCACATTTAAGGTGATGAGGTGATAGTGGAGGGGCTTTAGGAATCATTTTGCAAGTGAAGGCCAAATGAAGCTTCAATGAAGCTTCATGAACCACTTTCTATATGTTTTGAAGCCACTAGATGGCACTGTCTGTTCAATAAATGTTTGAAAACACACTTCATTGATAGTCTTTCAGCCTCTATCTTCAAACCAAGAGTGTCATCTGGTGGAGTCAGAAAATATACAGTAGATAGTGGTTCATGAATCTTCATTGAAGCTTCATTTGGCCATCACTACTTTAAACACTTACACTACTTTGGGAAATTTGGCGTTTGGGTAAGATTCATGGAAAATGTAAAAAAAAGTCCTGCTACAGTGATTCAAGTCATTAAAGTCGGGCATCTAAGTAGAAGCAGGAAATGGTGACTTCCTCACACACACAGCCGGGGCTGCGGCTTATTTGGCCTGCCGGTACCTGTCGACTGCCTCGGGAGTCCTCTGAGCTAACAGTGCCCGGTAGGACTCCTTCTTCAGCTTGACGGCATCCCTTACTTCCGGTGTCCACCACCGGGTTCGGGGATTGCCGCCACGACAGGCGCCAGAGACCCTGCGGCCACAGCTCTGAGCAGCAGCTTCGACAATGGAAGTGGAGAACATGGTCCACTCGGACTCAATGTCTCCAACCTCCCTCGGGATCTGTGAGAAGCTCTCCCGGAGGTGGGAGTTGAAAACTGTGCGGACCGTTTACTTCCATTAATAATTCAACATTTTCATAAATTAATTTCAGTGATTTATTACTTTCAGTAATCTATTACTTACACTAGTTTAACGTAAATAACCAACCACAAATCCCAACAAGTAAGGAACAGTGAATTCCACACTAGTTGCGTCATGATTGAAAGTTTATATAGAACTATATGAGCAGCAGTTTGTTCTGAAGACAATTTGAAGCAAAACAAATAGCAGAGTGACCAAGAACATCAAGCTTGGGGCGAGTCGTCTCACATCTCAAACACTCTGACCCAAACGCAGTGCTCTAATCAAACACAGAGCTTTAATCAAATAGAGCTCCAACTGAAGCTGAAACAACCAACTAAAGATGCTTCAGAAATCCAAACCACTGCTGCCAACGTCAAAAGAAGAAAGAGTGATGTGTCCTCCATGCCTCCCACTGATTCCTCCTGCAGGCTGCAAACCTGTTAAAACATGACCTCAAGTTCCTGGGTACGTCTGAAATGTCCCTCCTATCTCCTTATCTATCGACTCTAAGTAAACCCCGGAAGTGTTTTTTGTGTCGTACATGATAAGGACTGTCCGAATTCTCACTGAACAAAGGAAAGGAGGCTTGTTGCTTCTTTTATAGCACACATGTCAAACTCAAGGCCAGTGGGCCAAATGTGGCCCGAGAGCTCTAGGTCATTATTTTATGTGGCCCATGAGGGCTTAAAGGTCTGATTGTCTTCAAATAAATACCGTCATGTTCCCAATAGACACGGAGTGCAAGCCTTGGGGTGCACGTCTATTGGGAATATTACAGTAATTTCATGTGCCTTTGTTGACATGGAAGTAGTTCTACACTTGTGCATATCCAGATTAAGATGTTCTCCGGACCAACCGGTGTTCCACCCGTCAGTGGACAACCTGCAATGAGCCCATTGTGGGGTGTCCCTAATGACCCCAAAGTGTCGTGGTGGCCAAATGAAGATTCATGAACCACTGTCTATATTTTCTGACTCCACCAGGTGGAACTCTTGGTCTGACGATAGAGGCTGAAAGACTGTCAATGAAGTGTGTTTTCAAACATTTATTGAACAGACAGTGCCATCTAGTGGCTTTAGAAAATATATAAAGTGGTTCATGAATCTTCATTGAAGCTTCATTTGGCCAAATGTCCAGGAAGAGAAAAATTGATGCAGGAGAAAAGCTGTTTCATGAAAGATGGGAAGGAGAATATATGTTTGTGCTTCAAGGAGAAAAAAACGCTGTCTTTTGTGTTCTGAGGTGTGTCGGTTGTCAAAGAGACAATAGAAGTCTTCATTTTGTCACCAAGCAGAGCGAAGTACGACAAAGTTAGACTTAACAGAGGAACCAGCAAATATATTTTTTACATCTATCAAATGCATATGTAATATTTCTAATATGCATAATAAAGTCAGAGTTATTTATAATTGAGGAGTAGTTACATTTATTTTACGTTATATTTGTTTACATTTAGTTACATTTATACTGTCTTAGTTACATTTAGCCCTTTGAGGGAAACCATTATGCTGATGTGGCCCTCGGTGGAAATGAGTTTGACGCCCCTGCTTTAGAGCCTCCTTGAGCATAGGAATCACTGATGCATCTTTTTGCAAAGTAGGTGAGCTCATGGTGCCCCACAATTCCTTGCAGCGACAACATTTAAAGGGACCGGCTCATCTGACCGTTCAGAGAAAATCACTGAAAAGGGATGCAGATCATGTAAGTTACCAAAGCAATAATCTGCCTTGAACAACTTTAAATCATCTAAAACCCAAATGCGCTTTTTGATGTCCATTTTCAGAAACGTGTCGTTCTTTCCCCGCCACGGCAGACGTCACTAACTTGCGCAGACGTTGCGTTATTATGACGTCACTAAGTGAAAGTGCGGTCCGACTGCCACACTAACGTGATCACCTTTCCTTAACTCCTTTGGGAAGCCTTCTAACAGCTTTCCTTAACCCAGTGACATCATCCAGGGGTGAAGGTAAAGTCCAGTCATGAGGAGATAGGAGGGACATGGGACTCCAAAAACTGTTATGGCTCAGACGGTAGAGCAAGTCAACTCCAACATGTTTGTCCACATGTTGAAGTGTCCTTGATCTCCATTGTGTCCATCTCCCTTGTGTGTAAATGGTTGAATGTGACAAACAATGTAAAGTGCTTTGCTAATTCAGGAGTTAAGTGAAGTCCATTTACCATAATTTGTCAATAGTAATCTGAACCTTATCTACCACAAGGCGATTTATTATAGTGTCACACTTCTTTTCCTGCTTTCAATTAATTAGCAAGTCTTTTTTTTTTCTAATGTGTCTCTTTACTGAGAAAATTTGAACTATGGAAGAAATTCACATCTCTTGATTAAAAAATGCGTTGAGATTTGGTGAGACACTTTATTATAGAACATACCAGATGTCTGCCAAAACCCATTTGAGCCACAGAAAAGCCTCTAACAAGGTTCCTCCAGTCATTTATGCTTCATTTAGTCAAAAGACTCGCAGGGTCACGAACAGGCCCGCCCCTCCCTACACGCAGAACACGCGCTGTGCGTAGGGCCCCGCGATCCATGGGGGGCCCCATTTTGCGCAAGTGAACTGAATTTCCCTCGGGATCAATAAAGTATCATCATACTCTGCAAATGCGCAAAGGATGCGCCTGCATTTTGCAGAGAGGCGCGTAGAACACCGCCACCAAGTCAGCCCGAGGCTGGAGAGAGAGAGAGAGAGAGAGAGAGAGAGAGAGAGAGAGAGAGAGAGAGAGAGAGAGAGAGAGAGAGAAAAAGAGACGAAAGCGCGAAGCATCACCATCTGACCAATCAGCTGTCAGATGGGCCGGCAGGCAGTTGTTTACAGGTAGAGAGTAGAGAGAGAGAGATGGCTTCCAAACGTCAATACAATAATAATAGTAATAATAATAATAATTATTATTATGTTATTGGAAGGGGGCCCCCAAAATAAAATCCTGCTTAGGGCCCCCACTTGGCCAGGGACGGCCCTGGTCACGAACCAACAAACAAATAGCTTTCAAACTGTGTGAATGTGGTGGCCGCGAACACAGCTGTTGTGCATTATTTGAGGTCAGGAGGCCATTTGGCTGTCTAAGAGTTCTTAAGTGAAGGGGGGGGGGGGGGGGGGGGGGGGGTTGCCTCCCTCCTCCCACCCACTTCGTCCAGGCGTCCTGCACTCATCAAGCACATTCACTCCAGTAGGTAAAATGC
Organism: Blennius ocellaris; assembly: GCF_963422515.1. Classification (NCBI taxonomy): domain Eukaryota; kingdom Metazoa; phylum Chordata; class Actinopteri; order Blenniiformes; family Blenniidae; genus Blennius; species Blennius ocellaris. The sequence continues at coordinate 2,516,912 of NC_137669.1, forward strand.
ATGAACAATTTGATTGCCTCTTTTTTTATCTGAGCACATTATTTTTCGATGGAAGGGGTTATTTCATCATACAGGTGGCTTCCTATGTGGGAGAAGTTGGCGATAGGAGGCGGTCACCAGGATGAATGGAGCACGTATGTACATATGGAAAAGTTATTGGAGAAGTGATCAAGGGTGTGACCTTTTGGCACGTAATAAACCCGACTGGAGTAGTGGGCCTGGAGATGGAGAGCACTCTATATCAACCGTGACGTCTGGAAATTGTATATCTAGCGTGGAAATAAATATTATTCATTAGGCACAGCAGACCAGCGCGCTGACTAATCTTTTTCATCAGCCAGATTTATGCCCTCCTTCACTTCGGGCTGAGCACTTGTCAGACAAAGCCATGAAAAGAGTGTAAATGGTTATAACTTGAGCACAGCAGGCAGTTTGATGGATGTCTGTGGCTGTTTGGACTCAGGGACAAATCTCCAGTGATGCACTGCCTCATCTTCCAGTCAACCTGCTGATGCTGCAAATGGTGACGACCGTCACCTCAGCTGGAATTGATGCTGGAGTCAGTGCTGGAGTTAATGCTGGAGTTAATGCTGGAGTTAATGCTGGAGTTAATGCTGGAGTTAATGCTGGAGTTAATGCGCCCGTCAGGACGGGTGTCATGCGCTCAGATCAAGGCTTCATTTTGGGAGCTTCTCTCCATTACATGGAGATGAATTGGAAATAAAGTCAGTGGTTGTGTCTGGGCTGAAAGGTGAACTACAACCTGTGAACCGACGTTACAACACTGCCACCTACTGCCCACATTTATTTGAGCTTGAAGCATGAAAAACCATTCAGAGCAGTGTTTTTCAACCTTTTTGGAGCCAAGGCACACTTTTTTGTTTGGAAAAATCTGGAGGCACACCACCACCCGAAAATGTTAAAATTTTTAACTCTGCAGCCTCTATTAACAATATAAAGTCATTCTCATCAAAGTTTTATCAACAGGAATCAAATAAATACAGAAAAAAAGTATTTCCCAATTTCTTTTTTTAATTACCGGTATTACTCACTCTTTGATACAAGATGGGAGCAGGAGGTGGTGATTAACGAGACTGACGTCTGTTAAGTTTCATTTCACCGGCAACGTTCTGTGCTGCCATCTAGTGGTGAAGAGTATTGTAGCATCACAGAGTTGGTCGCTGCAGGGCATGATGGGAGTTCAGGTTATGTGTTGCCGGAGGTTATTGAGGGTTATTGTTGGGGTTGTTGTGTGTGTTGATTTGTGCTTGTGTTGTGTTTTTGTTCCTCGGTTCAGAGAGTTCATTATGTCGTCTAGTTTGTTTTGTTGGATGTTGGTGTGAAACCATGAGTGAGAAATGTGTTGTGTGGAGTCTCATCCTGTTATGAAATTCTGGTCATGTGTATACACATCAAAATAAAAGCGTCTGGTGATCAGTTAGCATAAAATAATTGAGAATCAGACAATTCTGCCATGGTGCTCGCCACAGTATTTATACATAATTACTCTGAACACTGCTCTCACAGTGGCTGTGTGAGCAAATGTTGTTTAGAAAAAAAATTGAAATTGGTCAATTTCCCATGGCACACCTGACTGTATCTCACGGAACACTAGTGAGCCGTGGCACAGTGGTTGAAAAGCACTGATTCAGAGGACAATGAATTGAACACGAAAAATGGATGACACATTAAAAAAAATAAAAAAAATTATATATATATATATATATATATACATACAGGTGCTGGTCATATTATTAGAATGCCATGAAAAAGTTGATTTATTTCAGTAATTATATTCAGAACGTGAAACTTGCATATTATATCAATTCATTACACACAGAGTTATATATTTGAAATGTTTATTTCTTTTAATTTGGATGATTAGTACTGACAATTACTGAAAATCACAAATTCAGGATCTCAGAAAATTAGAATATTAGTTACGACTAATACAAAAAATTATTTTTTAGAAATGTGGGCCAACTGAAAAGTATGAACATGGAAAGTTTCAGCAAGTACGGCAAACAATACTTCATTGCAGCTCCTTTTGCCTGAATTGCTGCAGCCATGCGGCGTGGCATGGAGTCCATCAGTCTGTTGCACTCCTCAGGTGTGATGAGAGCCCAGGTAGCTTTGATAGTGGCCTTCAACTCTTCAGCATTGTTTGGTCTGGCATCTCACATCTTCCGCTTCACAATACCCCAGAGGTTTTCTATGGGGTTCAGGTCAGGTGAGTTTGCAGGCCAATTAAGAACAGGGATAGCATGGTCCTTAAACCAGGTACGGGTAGATTTGGCACTGTGTGCAGGTGCCAAGTCATGGTGGAAAATGAATTCTTCACCTCCATAAAGTTGGTCAGCGGCAGGAAGCATAAAGTCTAAAACTTCCTGGTAGACTGCAGCATTGCCCCTGGACCTCAGGAGACACAGTGGACCAACACCAGCAGAGGACATGGCACCAGACCATTACTGTGGAGGGGGGGGGGGGGGGGGGCACTCCAGACCATTACTGACTGTGGACATTTGACACTGGACTTCAGGCAACGTGGATTCTGTGCCTCTCTTGTCTTCCTCCAGACTCTGGGACCTTGATTTCCAAAGGAGGTACAAAATGTACTTTCATGTGAAAACATAACTTTGGACCACTCAGCAGCCGTCCAGTCCTTTTTGTCTTGAGCCCAGGTGAGACGCTTTTGACGCTGTCTCTTATTCCAGAGTGGCTTGACACGAGGAATGCGACAGCTGAAGCCCAGATCTTGCATACGTCGGTGCGTGGTGGTTCTGGAAGCACTGATTCCAGCTGCAGTCCACTCTTTGTGGATCTCCCCCACGTTTTTGAATGGGTTTTGTTTGACAATCCTCTCCAGGGTGCGGTTATCCCTCTTGCTTGTACACTTTTTTCTACCACATCTTTTTCTTCCCTTCGCCGCTCTATTAATGTGCTTTTGGACACAGAGCTCTGTGAACATCCAACCTCTTTGGCAATGACCCTTTGTGTCTTGCTCTCCTTCTTTAAAGTGTCAATGGTCATCTTTTGGACAGTTGTCCGGTCAGCAGTCTTCCCCATGATTGTGTGTCATACAAAATCAAACCCAGAGACCATTTAAAGGCTTTTCCAGGTGTTTTGAGTTAATTAGCTAATTAGAGTGTGGCACCAGGCGTCTTCAATATCTGACCTTTTCACCATATTCTCATTTTCTGAGATAATGAATTTAGGGTTTTCATTGGTTGTCAGCTATAATCATCCTTTTTTTGTCTGTTTGGAATGAATATATACATTCTACACGTTTGACTTTCTAAATGGAATTACTGAAATAAATCAACTTTTTCATGATATTCTAATAATATGACTAGCACCTGTATATATTCTATTTATGTCATTGTTGATGCTTAATTCTTTACAGATATTTGAGAACATAATCCACTGTGAATTATTTTTTTTAACAATTTGTTCACAGTTATGTGGTAACTTTCCATTTTTATTGCGCTTTCATAAAAAGTCTACAGAAAAAAATATTTTTTTGCAGCTTTTAAAATGCTGTAGATGGCACACATAATGTCCTATAACATTATGTATGTGGTCAGGAATGCATGATACATGACAAATTTTACCAAAATGAATTGGCAACATATAAACTACCAAGTCCCAGGAGAATAAGGACTGGGAGGCTTGACACTCCAGACGCTGCCATTGTTGTTATTGTCCATCTACTTGCACATGTGCAGAAGAGCCATTTAATATGGCCATAGTGCACATGCACAGTAGCAGCATTTCAGAAAAGATGCATCTTCCTCTATTTCCACTGAGTGAGAGAGTTTTTGAAAAGTTCCACATTGGGAGCCGTATATATATATATATATATATATATATATATATATATATATATATATATATATTATATATATATATATATATATATATATATATATATATATATATATATATATATATATATATATATATATATATATATATATATATATATATATATATATATATATATAAGATCTTAAAGCTTAAATCCAGATTGGTTTTGTGATTATTTGGTGCTTTTCAACAAAATAAATGTGGTTAAATGTAAAACAGTGGAAGCCTTTCAGCAACACTGTAGCTGTCTGGAGAACTGATTGAATTGTCATTACTATCTCTTTTTAGAAACCTCACATCAGATATCCTTCTTCATGGCATTTTAAGTTCCAGTAAAAATCTTTACAAAAACTTCAATGGCTGCTTTGTAATATGGGAAATACCTATAACAAAGACAGGAAGAAGATTATATTTCAAAGCAGCAGCAGCAGAGGGCAGCAATGTCCCATAATAACATTGATCCCTGGACCAACGATGATAATTGTTCGGTCCAGTGGAATGTGAAAATGAGTACAGCGTGACACTCATTGTGCCTTGGAGGTTAATCCTGGACAGAAGAAACTTCCTCAGTCTGGATTTTCTTATCTCACAGCTCTCTGCAACAGATGGTTTCTGGGACCTGGAGCTTGAGAATAATTACAATAATAAGTACAACTGAAACTTGACATTGGGTTTTGACTGTTTAGAGAAAACTAAAATCATTCTCCATGTGGAGATTAAACCCCAAAGTGCTTAATTAACTGTAATTGTTTCCCCAAACATCAGGAAACTAATGAGTATGCCACAGATGAAACCATCCATCGAAGGACTGAAGACTCTAATTGGCATTTTGACAATTGATTCATCACTTGGGGTTTTTCTGTAAAGAAAACATCCCCAAAAACTGAGCGGCATTGACTCTCATGACTACGTCTTGATGCAGATTTCTACTCATAAAGGGAATTAAAGCTCACAGTTACACAAGACTGAATTCCAAGAAAACAAAGTGGGTTTATGTTCGGTTTATGTTGGGTTGAAGTTCTCATGAAGAAATAGTTTTTTTAAAATTTCCCTTAAACCTGCAGGATCAAACAGTACTGTGAATGAAACTGATGTTGTATTTCAACAGATATATTCGTCAAGCATCTTTTAATGGACCTCCAGTGACCTTGATGAGCTCAGTGAAAAGGTTTCCAGTCACTCATGAAGTTTAAAGTTTCCGACCCCCTTTTTCAGGAATTCCAGGTCCTGTTTAGACAACAATCACAAATACAACCTTTCACTGCATTTTGTTTGTCCGTGTACTTGGCCACTGTGCTCAGAGCCACAGTAAATGCAACTTTTTGAAAATGGGTCCCAGTGTCGAACTTTTTGAAAATGCTTCGACTCAATGACTCAAGAATTGCAGTTTTTCTGAAATGCTGGACTGCGCTTTAACACAACCACTGGAGTAAATAGTTCTTTTGCATGTGCCAGAGTATATGAACAACAACAACAACAACAGCTGCCTACAGAATGTCATCCAGTCCAGTTTGATAGTTTCAGATGTTGTAAAAACTGACTTTTCTTTAGTTTTAGCAAACATTCTGACTGACAATTTTCAATTGGGTTCATCACCACATAAAACTGAAAGCCTTGTTTTCATTCTGTTTGGCTCATCAAGCGGGTTCTTCCATCATGTTTGGTTTTGGATCTGAGTGCTGCTTTCAACACGGTGAACCACAACACACTGCTGGACAGATTGGAGTAATGGCCGTGAACATCTGTCACTCCATTCAGCTAATTTAAATCCAATGTGCAAGATTGTGAATATTCTGTCAATAATTAATTATGATGAAAATCACTTGTGGGGTTCCGCAAGACTCCATCCTTGGGCCCCTTTTAATAACATTTCCATGTTCCCACTGGCTCAGATCAGGAACATTGCAACATCTTCTATCATAATTGTGAAGAGGACAAACAGCTCTGTGTATCAGTGTCAGTGAATGACCATAATCTCTTATACCTGCTGGGGAAGCGCATAATTGAAATGAATGAGGCGATGTGTCTCATTTTACAAGAACTTTTTACAAGATCAGCGCTCATCTTGACTCCATGTCACTCGCTTTCTACATATTACTGGGTGAAAGGTTTCACGGAGCCTCTTCACCAGGGCTGAAGATCCACATGTGGCTACACAGTTTTGAGCAAGATCACCATAAATAGTATCTCATATGGAAACTCTTATATGCTCAGGAGGTTTTGATTATTTGCAAACTGAATTAATGCATTTACCATGGTAACGGCCTTTGATCCAAACCCAGACAGGGGATATCAATGTCACAGAGCGGCGTGCAGGCGAAGCGGTTGTTTTGCCTCGCCGGCCTCGCATCGGTTATTCCTCCATGAAAACCTGATGTCAACTGGAGTGACAGGTCCGGTCGCGGGTCAGTGGCCGGCCGGTCATGTCCGGTTGACCTCCAGGGTCAGTCTGTCAGCAGTGGTGCAATGTGTGCCGGGCAGTCCCTTAAATCATGCTTCCTCATTGTTGCAGGGCTCTTCTGAACCAATATACATGGCTGGCCAGTTTTTTTTTTTTTTCATCAGGTCAGATACGAGATGTTAAACAGAAGGAGCTGTTGCTCTTAATGACGGGTTGCAAACTGCATTGTGGCGAGATGTGTTGCCTTTTATTTGGGCACCCCTGTGGATATTTATGAGAGGGGTAATTGTAGGCAATCATTGCTATTCTCTCTGAAGATGGTCCAATTTCCAAATACAATGTGCTATTCAACAGTGATTCCATCCACTTTCAGCCTCGACAGCAGCTTGGCCAGAACTCAGAACAGTCAATTTCACAGAGGGCGCTTCAATTAATACCTTCTGATCAAATAATAGAAACACTTTTCTGCCGATTCTAGAAATGAAATTGAAAGATTTATTCCTTACATGAAAACAGTGGTGGAGGAAATGCATGGATCCATTGCTATCAGCAGAACTCATATTCTCATTTGCCTGGTTTAAACATGTTTTCTCATAGATTCCTGAAAGTATCCATCCACCTTCTTAACCACTTAATCCAAAGAGGGTCACCGTGGCAAAGAGAAAGCAGAGAAGCATACATGTCTCAGTTTCTTGCTGTGAGGCCAACTAGAAGATAAAATCTCTCCATATCAGGCCAGTTGGCTGTGTTCAGTCAGACATTCATAGGAAGGTGAACAGGAACACAAGAATCAGCTTACCTGGTTCTTCGAAAAGCGGTGAGCAATGTTGTGGCATTGCTTCCGGCAGGTTTTGGTTTTTTTTAATTATTATTTCTCAAACACTTTGGGCAGAAAGCCATTATCGGGTACCTGAATCAGAAATGTTAAAAACTACGAAGTTACCATGACTTGCTGTGCTGGTTGTTCTTGTTATTAAGCCACACACACGTGCAGAGAACAAAACCCTCTAAACATTAACAATGATGAGGACATGGACATTACACCAAGTTGGATTGTTATTACAGTTACTCTCAACTATAAAACTTAACTTCCCAGAGAATATGGACTGTGCAATGTTGGTATTGACTGTCTACCAGAGGTGGGACCAAGTCCCAAGTGGGGGTGTTGCACATAGTTTTAGTAGGGTTTAGGATTTCATTTACGATTTAGGTGTTTGGTTTTAGAGGTTTTGGTTAATAGGAGTTTTGTTTCATTAAGTTATAGTTAGGGTTTTGGTTTGGAGGATTTTAACTTGGTTTTTAGACACTAATGTTAACTTTTGTTACCTATGGAGTTTTAATGGTTTCACCCAGTTCAGGGAAGTGTGTTTAAGGAGCCTTTTTACATCATTCACTGTTCTGCTGCTGGAGAAGCCACACTCCTCAATCCTCCAATGCATTTTTAGCACTTTGTAAGTTTTTGTTTAGGGCACTTTTGGCTGAGATATCCATACGCTTGTTGTGAGACGTAAAATTTGAGATCACAATATTTGTCAAACACAACCAAATATAACAAATGTAATGCCCCCCCACTCCTACAATCCCAGACATTTGAAGAAACTGTCACTCCTTGAATTGAATGAAGTAAATAAGACAAAATGAAGAATTTATACATTAAAGATCAAGAAACCCTGTGACAGACTGGCGACCTATTCAGAATGTATCCTGCCTTCACCCATAGTACGCTGGGATTGGCTCCAGCACCCCGCGACCCTGAAAAGGATAAGTGGTGGAGAAGAAGGATGGAATTATGGATTCATCCAGAAACTCTCTGCTGCTGTCATTTTGTGCAAGAGATAATAGAAATATATTAACTTCAGTTTGAATAAAGAATCCGAAAAATTATATCTGGACAATATTTCACAATCTTTATTTCATTGAATGTATTTTTCCACAAAAACTGCCACTGAATTTTAACAAAAATAAACCCAACACACAACATTCTCTGTTGCCTATAACCATCTTTGGGCTTATTTATACAAGATTGCCCTAAAAATAACTCGTACGTAGTGTTTTGTTTTTGAATATAAAATTTCAACTTTAAGGGACCACTTCACCTTTAAAATGACTTTTTCTATCAGTGACACTCCCCGCAAAGAGTTGAATACAATAATAATTCAGGTTTTTGTCACATTCCATCAAGAAATACAGAATGAATGGCATTAATTCTGGATTTCCTGAATGACAACTTTTACACATGGCCTCAAATTGTTCACACATCCTTTCTCCCATGTGTGAACCTTTGAAGTGATCACAGGCCAAGAGATTGGACTTCAGCTGTATGTTGTCTTGGTCTATCTTCATTTAGTGCACAGTGACACTAAGAAACCCTCGCACCCTTCAGTCAGACCAAATGTGAGCAGTGTGTTGAGTTCATGCAGAGCAGACCCCAATGCAGGGGCAGAGACGGGCGGCAAGTTCAAACTGAGGCTTTAACTAACAAAAATATTGAGCAGGCAGGAAAAGCAGGGAGCCGGCCAACTGGAGTAGGAACAATGAACACGAGCCGGATGGAATTAACTGGCAGTTTTGTGCTGAGATGACCAAGCTTTTATACTGGAGCTGATTGCTCAAACAGGTATAGGTGGTCCTGGTCTGCAGCACCAGTCGGCCACGCCCCCTGCCTCACACTGCCTCACACTGCCTCACACTGCCTGCAGAAAAACACAGAAGAGGAGGGGGAAACGCAGAAATACATTGGACCATAACACAGTGACTGAAGTGCTATCTGATTTGCTCAGCTGAGTTTTCAAATGGTCACGTCTCACTCCAGCAACTGTCTCTGTTTTTGAGGCGAATGTTTTGAGGCAAAACTATTTTTCCTTTATTTTTAATAATTAAAAAGTGATTCTGAAATCAGTGTCTGGAATCAATTAGTAACTTTTGCAACTTTATCCAGAAGACAACTGCTTCTATTTTGTGGAGCTCAAATCTCTTTTATTCTATAAACGCATCACAACTCTTTTCCCCTGCTGGGACCAGCAGTAACTTCATCGTTGCCCTCTGATGGAAGCTGGACGCTGCTATTGGGTGAAAATGTTGATTGACAGTATCATCAGCCAATCAGATTTTGATGTGTTATTGACCGACCGCCTTAGGGCCAGCAGAGTTTCTCATGCTGGCCTTGGTGTCGTCATTGAAATGAGCTTGACTGATTGGGGGGGGGGGGGGGGGGTTGGCCCTGACTGAAACACCACCGCACACTATTGGCATTGAATCAACATTCCATTGGTAATAGCTTTCTGCTATGGATGGCTCATGGAGTACTGCCCCACGCGGATGTCCGGGAACTGCGAGACTGAAGGCTGTTGAGGATCTGGTTCATTTAGAATGATTTTGCTCCTCATATATTCATAATATTTGTAAGATAGCAAATTAGTACGTCAGAAAATATGCTACACTTTTCCTAATAGCAGACTAAACAACACTATTATTCATTATTATATCATTTGAAATTTCAACTCAGTTAGGTTAAAGGACACAATACTAACTTGTATAATAACATCATTTAACCACTGCAGGCCCAAATAGAGCTACAAACTCACACTCCATCAACAGCTGATTTGCTTTGGGGGTACTGACAACCAGTAATGTTTACGAAACTCTGTATTGGGGTATTCAATTCAATTATGTTTTCAACTTTTAATTGATTAACTGAGCTCATATGATCCAAATGTTTATAACTTTGATTATCAACTTTTTACTGCCATTCCGCCACTAGATCATTATTTGGCATGTACACATAGAACCAGAACTACTGATGGCTCTTTTGGTTCCATTTGTACACTCTGTCAAACCCGCCATGTCAATAGTACTGTGTAGTTTGGGTGCTAGAGAATCTTGGGTCATTGTGGTGCAAAACCTTGGAAAAGACACACTGCACTGGTCTAAATTAAAATTCAAGACATTCTGTATACAGAAATATATTTTGTAGATGGCAACAACATTTGTTCAACACATTTTTCTTTTAAAGATCTTTTGATATTGTTATTTTTATTATTCACTTTTATTTTAAAAAGTTGACTGTGGTAACCCAAACTACATGGAGAGAGTACAAATGGAACTAAATGACCCGGGAGTGTCTAATATTTACACACGTGATTTCGATAGTAGCAGCTTAACGACAACTAGCTAGCTTTACAATCTTATGACGAAAACATCAGTTGAACACAAGTCGTCCAGAGTATGTGACAAACACGGAACAGACAAGGATTTTATAAGACAGAACCAGATGCAGAGTGTGTGCCGGATTACTTTGCTTGCTAATAAAATGCAAAACAACAGGTTGCGCGTACTTATCCTTGTGTTTCTTCAAGTGCCGGCTGAAATTGGAAGTTGTTTCGTGACCATCTGTGATGCAAGCAACCCGTTTTCTGTTATTGACTTTGTAATTTTTGTAAGCAAAGGAAATATTTCCTGGCTGGCTCATCAAATGTATTTAACGTGTAGCGGCTGCAGCAGCCCTGAACATCACCATGACTGACAGCAGGTGTCACTGTGATATGATGAAATGAAGCCATACAAATGAATAAGATTTAGATGTCACACTCGTCATCATGGCATGACTTGATATGACTCATCGAGGCAAGGGGGTCTAGAGTCACTGAGCCTAGAGTGCAAGCAAGTCTGAGTCATTTTTTGATTTCATCAAGTCGAGTCAAAAAGTCATAAAATTAGGACTTGAGTCCAAGTCAAGTTCAAAACTTGAGTCCAAGTTTCCCATCTCTGCCATCTACGTAGGAGAACTACAATCATTTCCAGACTATTGAGCGCACCTGAATATAAGTTTTAACTATCAGATTTAAAAAGAAAAAAAAAGAAAGGTCAGAGTTACGTGAAGCACATGAATGCATCACCCATTTATAGGTAGCATGAAGTGTTATTAACCTGTAAAAAAAAATTCCACAGATGAGCCTCGTCATTGTTTAAGCCGCATGGTTCAAAGCGAAAAAAGTGAAAAAAGTAGCAGCTCATAGTCCAGAAACTACAGTTTGTACTACAGCAAACATGCACAGTAGCAACATTTACGAATAGTCGTGTTTTTCACATTTTGCGTGGAGAGGTTTTTGGAGGGTTTGAACAAAGTCATGTTGACAGCGAGCACCATTGATATGTAAACAAAAGATCCCAAACCACCGGGTCGTGGACTGGTACTGGTCCGTCGATCATTTGGTACATGGTGGCAAAGAGAGAATGAAAACTTTTATCTGGAAAATGTATATTTAAATATTTGTTCATTTGCATTGACTTTTGTTTTTAAGAATGCTTCACTTCCGTTAGTGCTTCTTTACTAAATCCTTAAATATCACAGATATACACGGTAGCAGTACATGAGGGGGGGGGGGGGGGGGGGGTATGAGCTCTCTGAGTGCTGTCTTGATCTCAACTGTATCTTCCTGTTTCATCACAGGAATTTGTCCCTCAAAACCTGGCAGGTCTCAACATCTGAAGAGAATAACCAATGAGTGTGATTGGTGCTTGATGGCAGCCCAGACGTCGGAGAATAATCTCGTCTATCAGCAACTCCGATTGGATTTGAGGTGCTCAAAGTCCAAATGACCTGTTGCGTCATTGGCTCATTTTCAGAGAAAGAGAGAGAGAGAGAGAGAGAGAGAGAGGGGCCTCGTCCGGTGTCCTGCAGGTTTTCACGTTCTCCCAGCTTCAGCACACCTCAATCTGATGTCATCATCAAGCTTGTAAACAAGCCAAGTAACGAGCCCCTTATTGCATTCAGGTGTGTTGCAACTGGGAGAAACCTAAAAGAATGCAGGACAACCGGCCCTTGAGGCCCGGAATTGGGGAACCCTGCTTTAAAGGATGCCATATGTTCCTTCATCTCTCCCGGCCTTCCGTCCCACAGGAGTCGCTGAGGCCAAAATGAACGCTCCGCTCCGATCACAGAGCAGCGTGATGGCTGATTACAGGCCACCGCTGAAATGGTGGAGATGACATCAGCAACCAGACGTTGGCTGAGTTTTTACGTGGTGGCGGTGGTGGTGGTTGGGGGACTTGCGTGGGGGCAGCGGTGAGAAAAGCCTGACCCAAAGCACAATGACAGACCGTGAGATGCAGCAAGTAAATTGTCCTGGGAGAAGACTTGATGATAGCAGATGTAATTTAAAGGAGAACGTCGTGCAGCCAGCGTATTGAATAAAACTGATGTCTCTTCAGGGGAATCAAAATCTCCATTGGTGGTATGGCAGCGGAAGCATGTGCTGCTCCATTGTAGTGCTGTTCTATAGTTTTGAACTTATACAACTTATTATTATATAGGCTTGTTTCCCCTGGCATGAACTCTTCACCTCAGTCCTGGATGTGGTTGATCCTCTCCGCTCCACATCCATCTCCACACACGCTGTGTCCTGCTCTTTATGTTCTCCGAAACCCACAATCCTGCACTGTAGCTGCAGACAAAGACACAAACACAAATTGGTAACCTCTGGGTCAAGCCCGCACGATAGAGACAGTCTCCATGGCTGGAGGGAAGGAATTCAGCAAAAAACGGACGAATCCAGTTTTATTGCTACCTACCTAAAAGAGTTAATTACATATGGTGGCTGATGTGGAATCGTTTCTGTAGGCTGTCTGTGAACAAACTCTGCGGTTCTTTGCAAGCTGCCTATTTAACCTTCTCCATGCATTTCCCTCACGCTGGCAGCGGTGCATCGACACACGTGCTGCAGATATTCACGGGACAAGGAGCTTCCAGTGCGAGGCAACAAAAGCCCCCTTGATCATGTTCACAACAGGCCCCTCAGGCTCCCAGTGTCAAACCTGGTGAAGAGGCTGGACTCTCCGCGAAGCCATGCATGGCTGCCAGACTAAAAATACTGCGCCTGTTTGTAGTTCCACTACACATGGTGTCAAAACAGAGAGCGGCACACAGAGTCCATGTGTGAGACAACTCCACTATTTGTGACAGGAAGTGTGTATAAAAAGACGGAGAAGTACATCGACATGGGTTTGCAGCCATGCTAGCAACACAGAGACGACACATCATCAGCACACAGCATCGCTTTGAAGTAAATGCTACCGTCAGGCATTAGGGCTTTTCCACCAAAAAGAACCCGGATCTAGTTCAGGGCCGGTGCCAGGGCCGGTTCTTAAACAAGCACCGTCAAAGAACTGGTTCTTTTTTCACCGTTAATGGAGCCAAGTGAGAGCCACGTCATTGCGTCACTCCAAAGCGTGATACGTCATTTATTTCACTAATTTGTGCACTGACAGTGCTCACAGAAGAAGAACCAGGAGATGGACTGTGTTCATGGGTTTGGTCCGGGTCGCTCCATCTCCTCTGGCCTGAATCTTGGATTCAAACCAAAGAGACAGAAAACATTGATTCTCCTCGTCGCTCTATTGGTGTTTTTTCACGTCCATCTAGTTTTAGGACGGAGCCCCGCAGTGGCCAGAGAGAGAAAATTATATATGCGTGAATGAGCTTGAGGCTTATTTTTCAACATTTGGCCATTACATAGTGAATTTCTACTCCTTTCACTTTATTTCTGGACGTGTCTGAATCAAAAGCTTCAGCGTCAGGAGGAATGGAGGTGTAGAATGATAGAACGCAGCTCTACAGCCATTTATAATGGAAACCTACGTAAACACATGCTGATTAAAGTTCTTTTTCACATGAAGCCATTAAAAGGCTCATTCTATGGTTAAAGAAAATCCAGGCTTTCATTTACAGTCCGATGTAGTTTGTACATAGGACATACATGTAAATGTCCTATAAATTTCTGTGGGTCACAAAATAATAATGGAACGTCTCGTAGCAGAGAACGCAGTCTGCAGACCTCAGCATGTGGTCACAACGCCACACAAGACCTGAAATTGAAGTTAGTTACAATGATGTTAAGATGAAAAGCATGAAAAAAAAACTGCTTCTAAATTATATATCTCACGCAGTTGACAGCGCAGCCCTGGAGCTCTGCAGCATCTCGAAGGCCACGGCTCCACGATCACGGATTCAATGATCTCGTTCCCTCATATTAAGGATCGACTTGTTCCCACATGTTATTTACATTTTTTTCTCTATAACCGCTACGGGGCTCCGTATTCGCTGTAAATTTCAGAATGCCGGTTCACATCTCTTCCACCTTGTAAGTAGTGGTTACTCCAACAATAACTCCGCCCCCACCTGATGAAGCGTCTGGTCCTGACCTGGCGCCGCTCTGGCCCAGCAAAGAAGTGGAGCCAGCGTAGCACCAGGTTAGCCGTTGTTTGGTCAGGGCTTTGGCAGTGGAAAGACAAAGAACTGGTGCTAAGTCTGGCCCTGGATCAGAACCAGTCCCTGGTTCTTTCCGGTGGAAAAACCTCCAGTGTGCACATAGAGCAGGGGTGTCAAAGTCATTTCAGTTGAGGGGCCACATCCACCCTAGCCTGACCTCTGGGGGGCCCAACAAGTCAAACGTAACATATTAAACTGCAGATATGGACAAATGCAAAGTCTTTCCTTCTTTTGATTCTTTTGTAACTGCAAGAATTTGCCATTCTATTTTGAAATTTACATATTAAAGGAAATCAGATGTTATTATATTTGGAAAAAAAAGAACCCACAATATCTGTATCTGGATATATCATATTTTTATTCAGGATTAAAACAATTTGTCATCATCTGGAAATATTTTTTGAGTTTACGTGTCTAAAGTATCACTTCACATAAATTGGACACCTTTATTGTGAAAGGCGTTGTGTTATGTGACCTCCACAGACGCATTAATGAATTCTGACCAAGGGCGGTTTTGAATGTCATTTTTTGCCAATCTAGTGTTTTTAGATCAGCCTCTGTCAGTTTTCATTTTTATACTTAAAAAAAAAATAAAAAAATCACATGTTGGGCCGGATTAGATCCTGTGGCGGGCCGGTCTTGGCCCCCGGGCCGCATGTTGGACACCCCTGACATAGCGGAAAACGCCATCAGCTGCACAAAGATGAAAGTGTTGTAAAGCTTTCCACACTTCCCGAGCTGAATGCTCGGCTCTGCTGTTCTATGTTCGCAGCTCTCTTGAAAGAGTTTGATTGGACAATAGGGATTCTCTTCTTTGCTTGGCTTGGAATTTTCATACACAGGGAAGTCTATCTTTCTGTGGTTTTTGTGTGTTGATTACACTTTTAGTTACTCATGAATGCAGCACTTGGTACAACATTCAGGAATTTGACATTACGTATCTCTTCTTATCGCAGGTGATAATAATCAATCCAAGATCAGAGCATTCCGAGAGCGACACTTCAAGGTTCCCAGTCTGAGCCAAGACAAATCTCAAGTACAACGTTACATTTGAGCCATTTTTACTCGTTTTAGTACTTTAGTTAGTTACTTAGTACTTTCGTTACTTTACTACTTTACTAAACTTTTCAGCATTTATTTAAGCCCTGTTGATAGGTCTCTTACCATTTTAAACTAGTTTTGTCATTTCAGTCATTTTAGTAGTTTTAGTATTTGGGGCTAATTTAGCCATCTTAACTTTTTTTACTTTCGAAAAAAATATATGTTCATAGTTCTTTTCATAATTTTAGCCATTTTATCTAGGGACATTTTAGCATGGGTTTTTGTCCTATTTTAACAATTCTTTCTCATTAATAGAGTTCCAACTTTATCAAATGTATTTCTTTTGTTTGCAAGTGTTTCTCTACATGTCAAACATACAGGTAAACCAGCATTGTTGGTAAAAGCAAATAAGCCTGCATTGATTGATGATATTCTTCCCCTGAAACTCACTTTTATTTGTATTTGTAAGACTGAAAGTGTTATTGGTTAATTAGCCATATTAGAGAGGAAAAGGTACTAAAAGGTTAACAGCATTGCAAATCTTACTTAATAGGTCAGATCAAATTTTTGAGGGAAAGTAGTTGTTGTTTTGTTCTTGTCAAACAGCCATGACCAAAGTCATGCAAGACTTTGTATTCAGAAAGAAGTCTCTAGAAATGTTAAGTATCATTTTGCAAAATGAACTCTACCAGAAAAGCTTTTGTTGTCTTGTGAAAGTTAAGAATTGTCTTGTCTTTCAAAGAGCTGAATGGAGGTTTTTGCTGAGGCATGGGCTTGATTGGAAATCTCTCGTAACTCTAGCTGAAAACTGGTTTGTAATTATACCATCTCGTGACAATACAGAGAGGGAAGAGCACAATATGAGCCAAGTTATGCTCCGATGGGATAAAAGGACAAGGCAAAAGCAGAACACAAGCGCCGTAACATGTTTTGATGGCTCAATTTACCGAAGGTGTGCAGTAATCTAATCTGTACATCCAGGAGTAAAGCAACATGAGCTGTGACATACAGTATAAATAAACCCATCCCTGCTGTAAATGATATTTCTGACTTTAAAACCTCATTCACTCAGTTCAGGGCAGCCCTCACACGTCCATTGAGACTCTGTCATGAAGCTAAAAATGAAAGACGATTATTCTGACTGAAATGGGACGTGAACTTGTGTGGATAACAATAGCCTTTCTTTTGTTTATTTACCGAGAAGTAACCACGCCTGCTCGTTGGGAGAGACAGATGCCCGAGGTGTTTCCATGGATCCGAGCTGATCTGGTAAATGCACCAGGCGATCCACCAGTGGCTCCAGTAATAAACTGGTCTTTGTTCCAAACCCGCAGGGAGGAGATATGTATGGATCTCATCTTTCAGCAGACATCTTGGTTCCCACTCAGTTCTTTCTTTATTCTACCGCATCCTTTTCTGACACCAGTGTTCTCAATATTTCTTCAGGGAATGCCAGATACTAAATAGTTTTAAAAACATAGCAGGTTGTAAAACAATTTTGGTCGGTAATCAGCAGCATTAAATATTAGTGATGTAATAATGCTTGGAGTAAATAGCTAATTTGAAGTGATGATTGTGTTCCGGCTGGGGTCAGCCGAGTGTATTGTGCTCTGTTTTCAGTCACACATTTTAACATTTTCCAAACAATAATACAAATTACTAGTAAATAATATTAGTGCATATTATTATTATTTATTATTTATTATTATTATTATTATTATTATTATTATTATTATTATTATTATTATTATTATTATTATTATTATAACAATAATAATTGTGGGACTATTTTGTAATTTTAGCACACACTAACAAAATTAACAAAATGAATTATATAAAAAAGTATTTAAAACCTGAACACATCATTAGTGCAGACAACAGCACAAAATGTTAATTTAGCATGAAATTGTTTTTAGCTTGATGCCGAAACCAGACTAATATATTTGTAAGAAATCCGACTGATTGGTTTCAGGTGTTTTATTCCAACCAGCAGTTGATCCAGAAAGCATGAAGCTGCCATAGTGTTGAGACGAGCTGCTGTGTCACTGTGCTAATCCCGACTTGTGCTCATTTCCCAGGACGACTAATCTCGCCCCCTGAAGGGGTGGGGCGGTGGCGGTGGTTCGCTGATCCACTTAGTTTGCTGTGAGGAACCTTGTTTCGTCTCATCTCTGCCAGTCATCACTTTCTCCAGAAGGCTCCATGCCTCCAAGATTCAGTAGAACACACGTTCCTAATTATTTGATGCAGTTAAATCAGATCTGCAAACAACCTGAAGTCGACTGCACTAAAACACATTTGCATGCCTCTGGAGCTTCAGATTTGATTCGCTGATTTTAGTAAAAGACTTTAGTGGAATGAGATGAAGGATGCAAATCAAGATCCTTGAACTACCTGACATGGTAAAATCACTGATTAGCCTAGCAAAGTAAAAGCAAAGAGAATCTCTCTCAATGTGGCAGATCCATGACTGAACCAGAACTGAACAGACTCTCAGAGTTTCCTTGAAGGAGCACATCCTTGCACTTGTAAGATATTTATATAAGTTTAGCTTTGCACAGGAAATAGATAGTAGTGGATCATAAAGCTGCTGGCCATTGTTCAATACTGACATCTGTTGTAATATATTCACTGTTTTGATCAAATCACGAGTTCTTAAGCATAAATTGACATTAACACAAACCATCTTCTGGAAAACATCTATCTCTCCATTATGTCTATGCTAAGCAATTATATAGAAATATTTCTAATCTTGAGGACATTGAGGACAACAGATAGCACATCTTGTTGCAACAGCTTTGTAACAACCAACAACACCTATCAGGTAATAACGTGCCAATAATGTAATAGCAGGTTTGAGCCATGGTCGTAAACCACTTTGCCAATGATCGAGTAAGTTATTACATTAAGAGGTATGATATTTACATTATTGACAGTGGTTATCTGATTAGCTATTAATACCTCTCTGGTGACTAAAATCTTTGTTATTTGTGGTCATGCATGTAACCATCTATTTATGTATATCTTTGGAAGATCGATCACTCAAATTGTTTAAGATCCAGTGGGACTTTGTTCTATAGAAAGTAGCTACAGTGCATTCAGGCTGAAGTGCTCACTTCAAATAGGAAGTTAGCATCATCCTTGTGACTTGTTTGAAGGCAGAGGTGTTTGGAAATGTTGTCAGCTCCTTTGTTATCCTCCCTTTATGCTGAGGCAATGTCTGCAAGTACTGTCAACTGCTCAATGTTTGGTTTAACTGTTTATCTGTTTGGCTAACAGCTAATGGGGTTTGCCATGCTAAGCTAAGCTAACAAAGGTTAGCTATATTGAATAGTTTTGTCACATTGGCCGTTTGAAGGCTGCTTAAATGTGCATTTTAATATTTGTGTTACATTGTGTCTCAGATTTACAAAACAATGTTCTCAATAACTTTCCTGCACTTTAGAATCTTTGTCATGGAGTTTCTTGGGGGATGTTTAGCTGCATGGAAAGAGCTAAAGATGGTCAACTGAAGCTTTGTGCAAATAAAAACTGGGACAGAAACAGATGATGCAGAGCAGCAGCTGCTGAGGGGTTCATTTCCATAAAGCTTGTATCTTCCTTGTTGCTGATGTCCATTTTCTGAACAACCAAGTGGACTCGTCACACCCTGAACGGTGCTCGGAGCCACGTAAGTGCCTCCTGTGGTTGTTTTCTTTTAGTTGGACTTTGTGGACTGACGCGATCCAGACTCCCGGTGACCTCAGGACAGATCCAGACTCCTAATGACTTCAGGACCTATCCAAACTCCTAGTGACCTCAGGACCGATCCAGACTCTTCGTGACCTCAGGACGGATCCAGACTCCTCGAGACATCAGGACCAATCCAGACTCCTGGTGACCTCAGGACCAATCAAGATTCCTGGTGACTTTAGGACCTATCCAGACTCCCGGTGACCTCAAGACAGATCCAGATTCCTGGTGACCTCAGGACCGATCCAGACTCCTCTTGACCTCAGGACAGATCCAGACTCCTGGTGACCTCAGGACCAAAACAGACTCCTGGTGACCTCAGGACAGATCCAGACTCCCCGTGACCTCAGGACCAAAACAGACTCCTGGTGACCTTAGGACCGATCCAGATTCCTGCTTTTTGTTGGCTTTTTGGTTTTCTGAGTTCAATGACATGTAGAGACTGTAGTTAGTGACACTGGCAACTATCGAAACATGATAAATTGTGATTCTGATGAGAAAACAATGAAATTGTGTTTCAGCTTGAGATCACAGAGAACATCGTCCATCACCATATACTGCAAACGACTGTCCAAAATGAGCATATAGTTTAATGAAAGCCCTTCATTATTATCGTTATAAACTCAGAGCAGACCATCGGCAGCAGGAGTTTCAAACTCAGGTCCTGGAAGGCCACAGCCCAGCATGTCTCTCTGCTTCAACACAGCTGATTGCAAATGAGTGGCTCATTATCAGGCTTTCTGTTGAACTCGGTGGTGAATCATCAGGAAATTCAGGTGTGTTGAAGAAAGGAGACATGGAAGACATGCATGGCTCGACCCTCCAGGACCTGAGTTTGACACCCCGATCTGCAGGAAGTAGGTGACAGTTGAAAAGACAGTTTCAATTGGTGTGCAAACGATGTGAACTGATGAGTTTCACTTTTGATGCGTAAGAGAGACAACCTTTACTTCCACTTCCTGCGAGATGATGGTTGAGTCTGGTGGCCTGATGAAGTGTGTTTAACACTATGCTAGTAGTTTTATCTAAGCCACATGGAAGCGTGATAAGACACACGTTACCATAACACACTACCACAAATAAATATACAGATAGTTATACAATTTCTAAGATTGATTTTTTTGTAAGGTTTTATTATTTTTTTTTATTTATGTGCCTTAGATTTACCCTTAAATACAAAGTCTGTGATTATCTATTGTTTCTGTATCTGGTTACTTCTGCCAGGGTGCGGGGACGTTGCAGACGGTAGTTGTTTTGGGCTTGTTTAGCCATTTTCGTGAGGGGGCCCCCTCTTGAATCTGGGACTGCTCCAAGCTTAAGCATCGTTTAAGTGACAATGTTTCCAGTAAAAACACATCGTTGTTGCATTTTCAGTTTAGCATAGTTTTGCATTTACACTGCAATGTATTGAAAGCATGGTTTGAGGCAGTGATCCATCCAGCCATCATTTGGATGATCAATTTTCGGATAAATTTTCGCCAAAAAATTTGTCGACTTGTTGCTCAAAGCTCCTAAATGATATGCACCATCAAATGTTGCCTAAATTCGTTTTTTTTCACCAAAATAGGGCAAATTATCGATTCGTGTACAACTGACTTCTGGTGTATACTACGCTTAGTAGTGAGTGACATGATTGGTCAATTGACACCATGTGGTATATACCTTTTAAAAAGCGACTTCTGATTGGTTCGTAATTCTCTGACTCATATCTGACACGTTCAAATGCTGAAACAGAGAAGAGGAATTTGGAGGATTTTCCTTTCCAAGATACTGAGTGTGGATATCTGCAGAATCCACACAGGAGGTATTAATTATATGTCAAAATAGCTAAAAATTTCATAAAAATGCCATAGTTTTATGGAGAAGTGAACAAAAAATTATAAGTAACATTTTATGAACTATGTTTCCTCATATTAAAGGTCAGGCAACATCAAATTGACTCTGTGGAAAGTAGCGAAAGCGTCTGTTCTGGTTATGGAGTTAAAGGATTGCGGTGATTTGGCACATAGTGTTCACTCTGGTCATGTACTTAATCGCTACGCCATCATATATCCACACCATAAAAAGGAAAAAGAGAATAAGAACTGTTTAAGCGAACGCAGATCCTGCCCTGCGTTCGCTTGTAAAGGACGGGGACGTGCCGCTTTGATTCTTCTGGTGGTTCTGAGCTCACGCCAGCTGAATGACGTGGGGATGTAAAACACATTGTGTTCCATGCATTGTATTTCTCTTCTTTTTATCCCCCGCCGTAGCCGATAGGCCCCGAAGGGGGATCTTGAAACAGTCTCCGTATGTCCGTACGTCCGTCCGTTCGAACGTTTCTACCTATATCTCGGCAACCCCTGGGCCCACAGTGACCAAACTTCACATGTGGATACATCTCAGAGGGGGAAGGGATACTATGGTGACCTTGACCTAATTTGCATATTAAGTAGGTCACAGGGTCACGAAGTGCTTAAAAACACATTTTGGGCTCTGGAGGCCTAGGTTTTTGAGCTAGGGCTGTGAAATTTTATACACACCTACTAGTACTCTGGGGACATCCTCCAGCAAACCAAGTGACCTGACCTTGACCTTAACCTTGACCTTGGAGATTGGTAGGGTCTGAAGTTTGGTCGTCATGGTTGCAAAATTACGGAGCCCCTCTGGTGACATTGGTGGAAAAAAAATTATTGCTTAATAACGCGTGGCCACTCCTTTGTTACTACAAGAAATATGAAAGACTATTACTGTAGGAATTTGGAGAAAAGTACTCTTAAACTTGAATCTGTTGGTTGAAAATAATGATCTCTCGCCTGTTTTCAAAATGCAATAAAAAGGAATCCTTCATAGGTTTATGCCTGATTCCACTTCAAGGCAATACTAGACATACTCCTTTGTTACTGCAAGCAATATCGAAGAATATTACTGTAGGGATTTGGAGTACAGTACTCTTAAACTTGGAGCAAAGTAACGAAAATAATGATTTCTCACACCTGTTTTCAAATTCCAATTAAAAAAGATTCTTCATAGGTTCATTTCACTTCAGTGCAATACTAGATATAGTCCTTTACCAGTACCAGTAAGATCAAAGAATATTACTGTAGAAATTTGGAGAAAAGTAATGTCAAACTCCAGGTTTAAAAGTACTTTTCTCCAAATTGCTACAGTGATATTCTTTGATGCTGCTTGTAGTAGTAAAGGAGTATGTCTAGTACTGCCTGAAGTGGAATCAGGCATAAACCTATTAAGGATTCCATTTTATTGCAGTTTGAAAATAGATGAGACCATCATTTTCGATCAACACATCCAAGTTTAAGAGTACTTTTCTCCAAATTTCTACAGTAATATTCTTTCATATTTCTTGTAGTAACAAAGGAGTATGCCTAGTATTGCGCTGAACTAAAATTGGGTGTAAACCTATGAAGGATTCTGTTTTATTGCATTTTGAAATCAGACCATCTGTCTTTCTGTCAGCATTGCGGCCGTACGCTGACCTGTGTTTTACCGTAAAGGCGTTAATAAAAGCGCAGTTAAAATTGAGTGCCGGCTCACTTGACGGCAGTTTAATAACGCGTGGCCACGACTTATTTATCTCGTTCCCACTCCTTAATAACGCGTGGCCACGACCTATTTATCTCGTTCCCACGCCTTAATAACGCGTGGCCACGCGATTAAGCAAAAGTTTTTTTTTCACCAATGTCACCAGAGGGGCTCCGTAAAAAATACATGTATTTTCATAGAAACATTTCTCCTCATTTCTCAGCAGTTCCTGGGCCCACAGTCACCAAACTTCACACATGGACACTCCACCTGGGGAGAAGGGGCACCATGGTGACCATGACCTAATTTGCATATCAGGTCACAGGGTCACTAAGTGCATAAAAACACCTTTTGGGCTCTGGAGACGTATTTGACATAGCTTATGAAGAAGACCTTTCAGATTCTACATAATTCTCTACTAGGACCCATGGAACACCCTCTAGTGTACCAAGTGTGCTGCCTTAGAGCTGGCTTTGTGAGAAAATATAAAGCCCTCCGGCGGGGGATTAGCCCAGCAACGGCCTTCTTGTTCTTTTTTTACTTAAATAAAAATGCTGAGAGGAAGGTTGGAGTTATGAACTTGGGCTTTGGGAGCAAATCTACACACGTAATCACTGCCAGGTCAACCATCACCCTCAAAATGTTTGAATCGATGTTGATAGCTGCACAAATTGGCTTTATGGCAATCTTGTGCAGCTAGCAGTCACCGACACACACACACACACACACACACACACACACACACACACACACACACACACACACACACACACACAGAAGAAAGCATCATCCATGAGTGTTGAACACTGTTTGAGGCATGACTCAAGGCGAGCGGCTGAATTTCCCCCTTTTCACTCCCACATAAATGCCCAAATTGAAGCTGACACTTTATATTTGGTCCATATTAATCCAGGAAACCAGGGACGGGAACTTTCCACCATAATATAACCCCGAGTCCCTGTCGTGTGGTGCCAGAGCAGTAAATAAAAAGAACTGGGACTTCTGCGGGCATTTATCCGGCTGGCGTACAAGAGCCAAGTGGTTTCATGCCCGTGTGTAAACTGAGGCTGAAAGTAACACCGCTTCAAATCACATCATGCACGTTTCAGTCACCTTATATGCGCCCCTTCATTATTACTTTCTTTCAGACCACCGTCTGACGGGCCGTACCTCATCACATTGAGTACAGGAGAAGTGTGAAGGAGACGTCCCTCATGGCAGCACTCACTAAACAGCGGGTTTGTGAACGTGTGAATGCTCCGTCTGTTTCAGAGTCAAGGGAAACAAGGATCGAATAAGACCGCCTCGGCTTTGACGTCTCATTTAATGTAACCTCAGACTAATGACAGAGCGAGCTGATCTCAACGTTAGATAGGCTCTCCACAACCTAATTTTATTTGCAATAATGATCCTCATCTACAGATAAAACAAATGTTTAAATCCAGTTTAGCTCTTTTCAAGCTACTTTAATTACTGTTGCTGCATGAACAATGCACCAAATATACCGAAAAGACAGATCAGTGTTGTCCAGAGAAAAAAACTGCTCTCTGTTGAACTGTATGGAAACTATGATTATACTCAGAATAAAGCTAAAGAGCCTATTACGGTTTTCAGTGCACATTTTTAAATGACGCGAAGCAGAAACATTTTTCATCATGAGCTGCTATTCAACAAAAACAAACAAAGTAATTTTTTCCAAAAGCACTGAGTCTCACAATCCCAATTATAATGTTGACATTATACCAAATATAAACTTTTTTTTTATGGTTGATGTACAAAACTCACACCAAAGCTTCATTTTTGTGTTTTCGTGAAAATGTGAAAAGTTTAAGGCAGTGTTGTGTTTTGCCATTATTTACACAAATTCTGAAAATCCTACCCGAGTTGTCGTTAGGGATGGCTCGATAACACTTTTTCACATCCGACACCGACACCAATACTGCAGCCTTGAGGATCGGCCGGTATGATCCAATTCTTTTTGTCACTCTAAAAGTTGTTAATAATACGTGGATGTTATTCGCTTGATAGTGTCATCTATAAAAACATCACGTTCACTGTACAATTATTTTGGTCCCGTTCCCAGAGGAGGAAAATATGTGACCACAGCTGAAGTTAAGTGTAACTACTTTGGCTTTGTTAAAACTTCAAGCTCACGCAGCTTTTAACAGCTTTTGTAAACACAACAGACCAGCTGCACCATTCAAATGTTTGAAATAAAATATAAGTGCAACTTGGCACAAATATTTCAATTAAATTAAATCATTCCAGTGTTTAAACAGAAAAGTCACATTATACCTCAATGACATTGCGAAGCTCCAATAAATAATTTTATGAATGAACATAAAACAATAGCATCTCCACTAGAAACATGCAGGAAGATGCAACTTACACATGGATTCTTAAAACACAATCAAAAACTCTAGGCTTTACACCTGAGGCCTGGACTCTCCAGGATCTCTGTGTCCTGGGTTGACTGATCAAGATGTGAGTGATCCTGATCACCGTTACTACGGAGCAGGACATCAACTTGCTAGTTCAACCCAGACCTACGCTTTCATGTTCAAGGGGCGGAGTTTGTAGCATCTCACCAATCACACACATGGAGAAATCCTGCAGCGCAGTTTACAGATGACTGAAGGAGCAGTTATTCTCTGATCAAATGAAGAATTAAAACATATCCAGCAGCTAAAAACAACATTGCTGCTGCAGCCAAAGCCAGAACATTCCTGACGTGTTAATGCTGACGTGTTAATGCTGACTTGTTAATGCTGACTTGGTGAGATGATATGATATGATCATCAGCAGACAGCACGGCACTGTGATCACTCACTTTCACTCTATTCCAGCAGAAACGTGTCGGGATGAACTTCCTCACTGCTCTTCTTTTAGTTTACATTTTCCATCCAGTTGTTTTGAGGCAGAGTTTCTCTTGCGTGAGTTTTTCGTGTTGGAATATTAATTCATCACCGCGACGGGACGAGTAGTTCTGCGTTCTATAAATTCACGTTTCTGCAGTTCTGTCAAGTGTGATCATTAACCTCATCGTCACAGATCAACCCTGGTGGAGATAAACAGGCTTGGAGCAAATTAAAAAAACATTCTTGATAGCCTCAGTGACGAGGATTTATTTTATTATGTCAAAAGATGAAAAGATTGAGACACTTGTTTTGCAAACGTTGCACTCAGCTGTTTAACTTTTCTCCTCCTTTAGCGTAAATTAATTCCACACGGCAGACATGACTACAGCTCTGCAGGCTTTTGTTCACGTGACAAATACACAGGCGCATGGTAACCACGGCAACCACTAAATCAGGTGAAAATGGCTACAGATTCCTCCCATGTCAAATGTATGACGACAAATCTGGTTTATGAGGAACCTCAAATGGAAAAATGGGATTCCATTCACCTCCTTTAGCCTTCCTAGAAACATCTGTGTGCGATACTTTCAAAAAGAATAACCACCAGGGGTTAAGTGGGTGGAAAAACCTGCTTTTACAATTCAGGTGAATTGACCCTTTAATGCCTGTCGGTTATTTCACCTTGCAACAGTTAGCAGGCGGGCGGAGAGGGAGCCATAAACGATAACACCCAGCGAAAAAATCCCAGCAACACCACAGTTCAGGTATGAATCATGTCATGAGATCAGCACTGAAGGAGACTGATTGAAGAGGCACTTCAGGGACTCCGACAGTGACGCTGTTTCCATAGCCAACGTCCACCGAGCGCTACGATCAGGAATCACAATGAATGTGAAGGAATAAAATGTGCAGCAATCGGCCGTATTCAGGAAATCAGGCCTCCTTATGTCAGCTGTATGAGGGTTACTGAGTAAACGCTCCCGACCATGATTGAAAAAAAAAAAAAACCCCAAGGAATGTTAATGAAAGGGCTGCTGAATGGGGAATTGTGCAAAATGACGGAAACCGTGACACTTTAAAGTTCGGGGTCAAAACTTGGAAGTCACACAACAATTTCTGAGCCTTTATTTCTCTTTTCTGAAGACAACAGCATCCAACCAACATTCAAACACTCAGTTGTAAAAGGCTGCAAGTCCCGACCTGCTGTGGCGTTACATAAACCCTGGACATATTTCTTCTACCGCGATAAGTTTTCATGGTTTTTTTCAGCTGTAAAGTCGCCGTGGTAGCGGGACAATACCCCCCGGGGAGGTTCAACCACGAGAGGAGATGAAATAGAAACACTGAGTAAAACATTTAACTTCACATTTCTTTTTATATCACCTTTTTCCTCCACAGGTAGTCCAAGCACCCCCCCCCCCCCCCCCCCCCACTTCCCAGCTGGGCTAATGGCATTAGCTAGGATTACACCTTATAGACATACATAGGGTTAGTGAAAAGACCTCCAGGCTAATCTGTTCTGTACCAGGACCTGCTACTAATGCGCCGCTGATGAACGTAAGAGCCTTTATGGGAGCGGAGTTGTAGTAACTGGCAACGAGACGAGCAGAGGTGAACAGCTAATCAGCTCGTTCACATGGGAAGAGGTGGGAGCTGAAATGTGGCAGAGAAAAAGAGTTTGTGAATTAACAACAGGCTTCCAAAGCATTTGAGTTGCACAAGCAGGACGTTTGTGTAAACATGGACGATCTACTTCAAACACCTTCTGATTGTTCAGATCACATGTCCAGTGTGTCGTCGAGTCTAATGAAGTTCTATCCGTAATTAAAATACAGATGAATTATTTCATGTTGTTCTCTTCTAAGGTAGTCAGTTTGTAATAAACACCAAAAACTGATCCATTTTCACAATATTTTCACAAATGAAGATGATATAATTTTTTTTTTTACTATGAGATTTAAAAGAAACAAGTGATACTTTGACACTTTTGCCATCAAATGACTCAAAGATATATTTTAAATTGGACACAACACAAAATGTAATAAAGCATCAAACTCAAAACTCAATAATTTCACTAATCTTTGACACATCTAATTTTAATCATATTCTCAGAACTGAAATGCATTTGCTGTGGCAAGAATAAAGGAGTATTTAATGTGCTCTAATGTGAAAATACAGAATACATGGTTTACCAGCAGAATATTGACTGGAAGTCATGAACCCGGAGGCCGCCATTGTCATTGTCCATCTACTCACACATGTGCACAACTATTGACCGCGCCATTGTGCACATGCGCAGCAGCAGCCTTTCAGAAAAGCTCCATATTAGGAGCCATTTTCAAAATCGTACATTTTTAAGTGGCTCTGAGCATCGGTGTCGTCCAAACGGACACCCACAAGACAAGTTTTCTCTTTTTACTTGAAATCGTTGTCATGTATAGATGGATGTGTTTTGTAATTTGTTTATTTTTTAATGGTAGTTTGTTCTGCAAAATGAAAGCACAAAGGAAGCTTAACATTTTCTTTATCTGGTGCATTACTTTATAATTCAGTTTTTACAATACTGTTACTTCTAAAAATATCTAATGAGATATTTCATCACACATCAGGCTACACAAACGAACATAAAATGTGACAATGATACATCGCGCTGTAAAGACGGACCTTCACTGAGTCAGCACAAACAACACTGACTTTCAGCCTCGTCTCAACATCTAATATTTGGGATGGGGTAACATGGCAACTTGACTCAGAGAAATTCCCTGAAGGATTTCCAGATGAACCTCCTGAATGAGCTGGAAAGACAAATAGACATTCCTTTAGTCTACGGCTGGCGGCGTGTGAAAGGATCGAGCTTTGAAACAAACTCCTTGGTGTCATGTGACTTATTTTATCTGTCCTGCAAAGAGTGGGAGCTTTTCTGTTAATAAAAAGTAAATCCATTGCAGGGAGGCATGACCCTCTTTGGTGAACACATCCCCTCTACTTCGGGACATTTCTACTCGCAGGCCAGATAAGGTACATCAAATAAATGTGTTCTAAAGTTTGAGTAAAGGGAAGCAAGGCTTGAAAGCTTGCCATATAAATGAAAGAAATTTGACCGTTGTTGGACTTCCTAAGAATTGTGCTGCTAACAGCTGTTTGGATCCATATGAACCATCATCAGAAGCTTGGTTGAGGCCTGTTGGTCATTACGAGTAAACAAACATTTCGATGATGCAAAAAAAAACTGTTGTGAAACAGAGCTGGGGATAAGGAGTCAGGGTTTGCACATATTCGGGAAGTTTACTTTCTAGAGAATACAAACACAAGCCAGCTGACGGAGAGTAAGGCGATCGGTCTGAGTAGAACTCTTTCTAACTTGGCCATTTCTGCTCTTTGCTTAGCTTACATAGAAAAGCAACAGCCGACATGAAATCCAACGTTTGAATTCAGAAAGACTCCATGAAGATGGACAAACAGCTGCACAGTTAAAACTGAAAAATCTTTCATATTTCAGCCAACTGTTAGTGTAAAGGTAGAGTATGGAGTCATCTGCATAGCAGTGAAATTGGACATTGTGTTTATGGAAATTATGGCCAAGAGAAAGTTGATAAACAGTGATTTGGAGGGGACTGACAACAGAGCCCTGGGGGACACCAGAGGAGAAGGGAGAGGATCCAAGGACCCAAGCGGACCAGAGAGGTCTGACTTGAATGGATTCAGGGTTGTTGAGGAGACGCCATCAGAAGCTGCACTGGGATTGAGGAAGACAACGATGGATAAAAAGTCCAAAGTTGTCCAGAAGCGAGACAATAAATTCACAAAAGCTTTGCAATGAGAGATAAAAAAAAAAAAAAAAATGTCCCATTGCATGGGAGTGTGTGCATATTATTCAATGAGGATGTCATTGTAAGATAGTGCCACCTTCCTTGGCAAACAACCAAACTAAACTGTTTATTCCATTCTTTTAAAGCTACACTACATTTAATATACGGGTCTTGACAAACAATTTCAATTGCACTGTCTGGTAAAAGGATTTTTTTTTTTATGTGGTAATTTAACATTTTCATGTCATTTTGTTGAATTGCTACGTGAAGACATGCAGATGTTGTTAGCCAGGTGCTTTTAACCTTGAAGACCAGTAGCATTTAGAAAATGGAAAACAGCATGTGGTCAGACACTTATTAAGTGATACTGTAAGGGAAACAACTACAAGCTGTCCTGGTCCATACTGTGTTTGAAGCTTTTCCTAATCCCAACTTTTGGCAATTGGATATGGAAGCAAGGAGCTCTCCATTTTTTCTTTGGAAGAACTATCAACTGTAACGCCAGCGCCGCGTTTGTTTTGTCTTTGACCCGGCTGCGAGGCTCATTCTGCTTCCACACAATAGATTCTGTGTTCCTCATTTTCCAAAAAGGATATTTGTCATCGCCGTTAAGAACGAAGTGGTTTTGTTGTTTTTTCCCCCCGTCTGGACAAAAGTGCCGCCGCACTCTTGACCATTAGAAATAATGGGAATCTATATTTGAAAAGGGGTCTGGGTTAAATTCCTTACCCAGCTTTAAAAATGTGAATGGGTGATGAATTACTCACACACACACACACACACACACACACACACACACACACACACACACACACACACACACACAATTATTTTTCAATGATGATATGCTTATGAATTTGAACTTTTATTTATCAAACATTACCATTTATGATCAGTTACATAACTGTTGTTCCACGTTCTTCTGCATTGACCTACCCTATTTCTTGAATGCAGAAGGCAGCCAAATGCATGATTGTGTGTGTGTGTGTGGGGGGGGGGGGGGGGGTTTACATTTAAATGGTCAATTATTTGCATGGAATTGGCCATTGATGCATTACTGGATGCATATTTAGTCCAACAGTGGCTTATAAAAATAGTGACACAAATTTATCAGGAGAAAATTCAAAAATGTATTAGTTTTGGCCCATTTATTGATATTTCTCGAAAATTATTCTTTATTAAATAACTTCAAACTGGCTGTGGGATAGAGTATGACATCACTTTCGTCAGAGCTAAATGAGTGCCACTATTCAACCTCCTTAAGACTTTGTACATTTCAGAGGATCCTCATTATGGAAACTTTAATTTACAAACTCAACAACTGAAAAACTTTGACATGGTTCAACAAACAACACATGAGTAGTGGTGAATGTTTTGTGGGTTCTGGTTGTTTGACAAATTGCACAACACAGTAACTGAAATGAAGGTCAGTTAATAATCTCAACACCAATAAAAAACCAACTTGACGATTGGAAGCACCGAGACGTTCAGCTGAGTAATCGTTAACAGAAGTGAAGAAACAGATTGGCAGTGCTGAAATATTGGTTAATAAATGTTGCACAAATTGCATCAATGGATCATATGATAACCTATCATATGATCCCCCCCCCCCCCACACACACACACACACACACACATTACAAAACTGACTACCCAAGCACAAAAAGATGAAACAAAACCCAGTCGATTCACTTTTTATTGCGAGACAAGCCTAAATACAACCTCAAAGATGAAAATACACTATTGTGATTTTTCCCATTCAGAATAGACAAAGTCAACATAAATATTTACCTGCTGGAAACCTTTAGACTGGACTTGACCCGACTCCCTCACTGCTGGACAAACCAAAAGCTTCCAGATCCATCAAATTGTCAGAGTTCTCAACGAGATACAACGACAAACATTGCAGGTCAAACCATTCCCAGCTCTCAGCAGTTACTTTGGCAAGTACAGTGTTTTGACAACTAACGCAAACTTTGACAGAAAATATGACCTGATCTGCACTTTATCAGAATAATACTTTAATACCATATACCCAAAGGTATATTTTGATGATTTTGTTTCCTGCTTTAAAAAAAAACCATCCCAGTGTTAAGTCAATGACAGCGCCACAACTGTGAGGCCAAAGTGAACAACACTGGGATGATGGAAGTCTTGGTCGCACTTCAATATTTCTTGATTGAAACTCCAGTGACAGTTTGGATTTTTTTAATTTATCTAAATCCAAAACTGGCTCAGATTTCATACAAAATAAAACAACCGTCATCTCGCTGAATGTTCTACACTGAAAAATGTGCACAGCCATCACAATACGCAGACCTCAGCAGGGGTGATGAACACTCTGTACTGCTCTCCTGATGACCCATCGCTTTGACTGCAGCTCCACTAAGATTTAGACAGAAACTGGAGCCTCACTGCCTGACGACTGCTTCGTCTGGGCTGTGTTTTCTTGTTGCAAGCAATTTATTTGGTTCTTGCGCAGTATGATTGCAGAGTACTTTAAAATCTGCTGCTACATTGAAGTGAGAAGGAAAACCGTCATCTAACATGACAAGTTATATGTAAGGGTTGTTTAACACGTTTTAATTCCGGGGCTAAATTCAGCCCAATTTCATCTTGAGTTGGTCAGACCAGTACAAATACCACCATGATAAGCTTTGAATTTAAACTTTCCAAGTCTTTCTTTGTTGTGATGTAGAGGATGACAAAACATTAAAATGTAAAATAATTAATGTTTACAATGAAAAGTGATTAAAATCTGAAATAATTAAGAATAACTTTGAGTAAGTTTTAGTTTTTCTCTTCTGTTGAATTACTTCTATTCTAGATTTTATTTCCCTTGTATCACTGGTGTCCGGGGTAACTTTATGGGCTCTTCAGGGATAGGCACAAATATGTTTTGGCTTCAGCCTAGACCCATGTTGGCTACAGAAACTTTAATAAAGAAAAATAAAATGTGTGCATGAACTTTTAAACACTATAAACTGAATGCACAAAATGTATTTTTGGACCTGTAACTGAAATATTCAACCATTCAATTAATTCAATGAAAATGCCAAAATGTTCATAGAAAGACACAATTACTAGTGAAAATGACTCAACATAAAGCTAATTTTTATGAAATCTTCTGGTGTAAAATACAGTGAAATGTTGAAATATACATGTTGTTACAAACTCGCCCTGACAGCAATGCTCTAAAGCTAAAGCTAGTTTGCTGTCTTTCATGGCAGCAGCATTGATATCTTAGCTCACGTCTCAGTGTTGTGTTGTGTTCAGTAATTTTAAAAACTCCTCTTTCCTTTGAAATGTTAACAATTTTTACAATTTCCTCGGTGGTTCCAGATTGCAGGACTGTTTTAGCCCCCAGGCCTTATGTTTAATAACCCTAATTTAGACAGAAACTGGAACCTCACTCTGCCCACAATGTCTGAGTTATAGTTGGCAAAGAACAGCTTGCAACATGAGTGCAGAATATTTTACAACCTGCTGCATGTACAGATGGGATGGAAAACCTCAATCTGTCAAAGGGACATGTCCTGTGCAGTCAAATATTCTGCTTCCAGGATTATGCATCAAGTTATTAAGTCCTACTGGTGACGAGCATGCAATAATAACAGCCCCATTAATAAGAAACAGTGACAAGAGCATGTTCTGGCAGAGCGTTACAGAGTGCAGCAGACATGCCACGAGGGGGTTTTCACTTTCTCCAGACTTTGATTGATGCCTTGCCCTCTAACAGAGGAGTTCATGTGAGTGTCCTTTGGCCCGGCAACCCCGGCGCATTGTTCAACACTCTGAATCTTCCAGCCACAACACACATCTGTCTGGACACAGTATAGCCAATATGTTCTCAGTGAAAGAGTGAACTGCCGTGGATGACCACACTTCTAAACTCGGTAAAAGGGAAGGTTCACCTCATGTTGGTCCTTTTCCCTCGGTGAGACAAATGAGCATCGCTCCACTGTTAAATTCCTCCGGCAGTGGTAGTGATCCGCCAGAGATTTGCTTAAGGCCGAGGGTGAGGGAACAACATCCCTCCTGTTCAGTACCATCCCTGAGATCTGTCACTGTTTACATTTCCGATCCATTAATCACACTCAGGCTGGAGGAGTTTTAACATGTGTACACATACAGGCACACACTGGCACTTTTTCACTGGGCTGACCAGCTCTGGAATTGTAAACATGGCTTGTTTCCATGGTGATTGACCCGAAACAATCAATACACTGCTTTGTATATTGCTAATGGTCATACAAGGTTATATATGAAGGTTTACAGATAAACATTTATTCAACAGATCATAAACCTTCGTCAAAAGCCACAAAACAGTGTGATGGAAAGCGTGAATTTGAATAAGGTCATACATATGTGAATCTGTGTTCAAAAGCAATGTACATATAATAGCAGGTCGTGTGATCTTCATGTTTCATTTGGGAACAATGTTTTACATCAGTCAGCACAAGTCGTACACAAGATGTAAGGCCCAACTAGTTGAGGGCGTTGCTCAAGGTCCAGTGGGATTCAAACATCAAGCCTGCTTTCCAAAGATGTTTTCCTTAAAAAAATCACAACAGACCCACATTATGGCTGACTACACCTCAATATATGTGGTCATTAGAAATGTAGTGACAAGCCTCTTCACCCCAGTAAAGCAACTCCCTGGATGGTCCCTGCAGTGTCCGCCAATAAGATGTTTGTCTCAAATCCTTTAAGTCTTTTAAGTTGTAAGTTAGAACCACCAAGGATCAGTGCTGTTCAGGCTTATCCTCTAATCATCCCTTCATGGGTTGTTTCCCTGGGACTGCTTTCAGGTCCAACTTGTTCCACAAGTCTTGCTGATTCAGAGACATTTTGACTCATTTGTCTGCCATGATCATTTATCCCCTTCCAACAATGATCAGGTTAGTTTAGCCCAGTTCTCTGGGCTCCAACATGTTGACAACAAGAATCAACTGCTTGATATGTATTACTAATGTGTGCCGTTCTGACAGATAGGTTCATGTTTGTGGTGTTTGGCTCACTGATGGATAGTTTCAATCATGCGGCGAATGTTCTGACCATATGACTGCGATTAACAACAGTGGCTATAAGAAGCTCTGTGTCCGGTCCGATATCTCGTCACCTTCACAGAGCTGTTTGTTTTGCTCCTCAACTGCTGATTCCTAATTTGTACCATCAGCCTTTAAGAGCGCCTCTGCTTCCCAGCAACAGTTCTCTTTGCATCTTGAGCTGTGGCTGTAAGCCGGCAGTGGGTCTGACAGGAAGACGGTGTCCACTAATGAGACGAGATGCATGGGCGAGCATCACCTGGGGCCGGCCCAGTTAATCATTTCCATTCGGGGCAGCAAGGCCTCTGCACACAGGCTCATAAACTCTCAGCTCGGGGGCATTTACTTTATCAGTGACTTTTGGAGCAGGTCTCAGCTCCAAGAAAGTATTTGTTGGTACAACACACACATTATTAAACGCTGTGTCATTTGGGACGACACTAAAGGATCTGCTCTGGCCTGGCACTATCCCATCTGAGATCATCTTCTGAATTTCTTTTAAGTTGAACTGGAGCACAATCTAGCCCCCCCCTTGAGAAAACAAGACCATCTCCCAGTTATTCAGTGAGGTTTGCACAGCCAGGATATGGATCGGTGACTTGCAAGGGAAACATCAGGGTTTTTTCTCTCTCTCCTCCTGCGGTGCGCTGACCACTCTGGCATTGTGGATGGGCCTGCGCTTTCCCAAAGACTTCTCCTCATCGCACCCCTAATTAGGTAGGAACTTTCCGTGCTCATAAACGCCAATGCAACCATCAAAAGAAGGAATGCTCGGAAACGGAGAGGAAAGCTCCAGAAATCACAATCTTCAGGCTGAAGATTCAGGCCTCATGGATTACTATTTACAGTGTCAAAGAGCCGGGAAGCCGAGGCAGAGTGGAAAAATGAAATAGGTTTGGGGTGATGGACTATTTCAAAGAATGTCTGGCCAGACCGCCGGTGGGTGGTGACATATGGCAGCTATGCTTAAACATTACATATTCTAAGTTGCAGCAGCCACCACCACAGGGCGAGACGTTCAAGGGGCTCTTCAGCTGTCTGAACCAACGAGAGGGACATGCATAGAAGAGCCACAGTGGTTTTGTCTACAGGCGATGTTTTGATGCGTTACAGTGTTTAGGAGTCGAATCATTTCGACTTGAAGATTTGAGCCTTTTGTCTATTGAAATGTGCTGAATGTCATGAATACTCTAATAATAGCCTCATTCAGGGGTGTGAAACGCATTTTAGGCCAGATCAGTAAAATGTTTTGCATAATAAACATTACATATAGAATTGTGGACAGATCATATTGTTTGCATTCATTTTAGTTGAATTTAATCAGAATTGTTTTACAAAATGTCAACAAATTGAAGATTCTCTAATCAATGAAGCACAGTTTTAATCATTTCGACAGTGATTGATGCAAATTTTCTGAAATGCTCCTGCTGCAGATGCACACCACGGCTGTATTAAATAGTTCTTGTGGACATGCTCAGTGCATGAAAAACAACAACAGTGTTAGTCTCCAGAGTGTCACGGCTCCCAGTCCATCTTCTCCTGAGACTTGGTAGTTTTATAGGTAAGAGTCACCCATAATTGCAATCCAACAGTGTGTGCTTTCATTAAAAACCAAAAAAAACAACCGACAGTGCTAACTCATGGCCTGGCATGCGAACTACAGCATTTTCAGCATTTCTGTTGTTTCCATCCAAATGGATACCAAACCTCTCTGAAATGAACACACAAAAATTCTGGGTTTTCTTTTGAAACATCAATGTGTAAAAGAGGCTTAAAACTGAGAGAAACACACCATGTCACACCAGTGATGTGTTGGGGGGAAGGACAAAGGTGGAGTACCCCGGGTAAAGCCTCCACGGCCCAGGAAGTGACGCCGCAAACCACTGCAGCCAACTGGGGGAAGATGATTTATCTTTCTAAGATAAGGAGATCTGGTATTTCAAAGGTTACATAATCCCAACACACACACACACACACGATTATTTGCTGCAGAGTTTGGTATCATTCAGAGCATATGGAGAGTTAAGTGTCAGAAATAAACCACTCAAGATCAGCCACATATTTCCAGTGTGATGTATGATTCCAAACATTGTATTTCACAGGTAGCCTTGGTCTGGACTATTCCTGAGGACACGGGTAAGGCAGTACGGGGTAAACATTGGTTGGAACGCAAAGAGACAGAGGAGAGAAAACAGTGCAGCTCATCAGGGGCTCATCCTTCTCCAGTGTAATGACTGACATGTGTGAGCTATTACACTCCAGTGTCCTTGACAGGAAAAGTGTTGCAGTGGCGGGTGGGGGGGTAAAGCTCTAGCAGCTGGATATCCACCACTACCACTGTGACCAAACTCAGCAGAGTGGGTCTCCCACGGTGCCCAGATATCCTCCATGATGGACTGGGACAGGAAGCAGATTTTTTTTTTGTTAACTCCTTGAGGCCATGATCAATGCTTCAGCTGCCTCAGCTTCCAAAAGAAATGTTTCCTGGTTGACAGAATGAAGGACGAATACTTTGAAAATCTCGCCTGGGTTGGGACAAACAGAGTGCAATGGGGGCATTTTTAAGTGTCAGTTCTTGAAAGAGTGCATGTCAATCACAAGGAAATGAGGAAATAAGGCTCCCTAAGGAAACACGAGTGTCATAAAGCACGCAATTCAGCATGGAGACAGTATAGGGTAGTTCTCAACACTCCTGCCTCAGACCAAATTCCTCTATCTAAAGACAAGCGTCCTAGAATAAATGGTGTGTAAAAAGCCCGGAGGAGAGTGTGTCGACCTGCAAACCTGTCCGGACCTGTGACCTGCCATTCATCCACACCCGTCGAGGATCTGATGGAGCTCCCTTTGGTCCTGAGCCGAATAAAACAGGACGTCAATAGACAAGCGCGTAGTGCTGACAGTTGTTTCTGTTTGAAATCATCGAAGGGTATTCGTGAATGTTCTATGTAAAATACATACAGTACCTGATCACTTTTATGACAAGGGCACGCATTTTATTAAGTGATTATGGCTATATAAACAATATAAGTATTATTATTAGAAGTGATGTAGAATAAGACGGACATCCTGCCACTGTGTGAGGTTAGTTTTGATGATTTGAGACTGGCCAGCCCAAATCCTCCGGTTAGGCGCCCAAAGCATAAACTATTCTCCAGTGTAAACACTACCTCCCAAAAGCTTGGCCCCAAGGCAAGAAGATAAGCAGCTAAATGCTAAATAGACTTAAAGCTCTTTGTTCTTGCTGGGAAGGCGAGCGCACAGGTCACTGCATGGAATTTACAGCAGGCTGGTTAATAATAATAAGAAGGAAAAAAACAGGACTGTCATAAACCCTTTTGGCAAACTTCGTCATGAAACACAGATTGCAGGGCTAATCGGCTATCATCGCCGTAAAGACAGACTATTAAACCTCCACATAAATCACACAAAAAAAACCCTGCAGAATTAACAAAAGCTGGGAACAAACAGTTATTGTTTCATATTTAGCTGCAGGGGTGCAAATGGAGGAGAGGCACTGTATATTTGTAATTCACTTCAGGAATGCGTCACAGCATGGAATTCATGCTCACTCGACGCTTTTTAAATGAAGCTTTAGATAAAGCGACGATTAAGCACCATTACCTGAAGGCACTGGGTATTTACCACTTTCACTTCCCCCCTCGGGACTCTCACAACTTGTCCCAGTCGTGGCCCCTTGCGCTTTAAACACCTTGAAGGAAAACAAAAAAGTGATGATATACAGCTGGAGCCACAACTGACCCCCCCCCCCCCCCCCCCCCCCCCCCCCATGGGCTTCTATAGCTGAGTCGAGGTCCTTGTGTTTCCCCTTGGAGCTTCCGACCCTCAGTCCCTGACCCCAGTGGGGCGCTGGGAGCTGGTAGGACTGGAGATTTAACAACCAAAACCCTGGAAGGCAAGGAGGTGTTTCATATAAAACTGTCCCACATGGCCATTATAACGTCCCCCCCCCCCCCCCCCGGTGAGTGCTGGGAATTCAGGGAAGCTGTGAGCCCAGTAGGGAACCCCCACCCCCACCGCTACCACCAACCTGAAAGGAAAAGTGCATGTTGACAGAAT
Source organism: Blennius ocellaris (assembly GCF_963422515.1). Classification (NCBI taxonomy): domain Eukaryota; kingdom Metazoa; phylum Chordata; class Actinopteri; order Blenniiformes; family Blenniidae; genus Blennius; species Blennius ocellaris. Next base: position 2,555,533 of record NC_137669.1, read on the forward strand.
CCTGTCCACCACAATGGCCCCTAATGTTGGCTTGATCTTGAAGCTATATCACAGGGTTTCTACGTACGGCGAGGAAAGATTGGGATTTTACCAAGACGTTGACTATAACGTACTTATAGTCAGTCAACGCCATGCTCTAGCAAGTGCTGGATATCTAGTCACAAACCATTCAACTAAATGAACGCAAGATACTGCTGTTTTATTAATGTGCACGAAGGTCGACCTCTTCTGTGTCAAGAACTCCAAGATACTTCAAGCTTTACTGTTAATTCTGGTAATTGTAATTAATTGAACTATTAATTAAACTTCCTGATGAACTGTTTAGTATATCTTATGAGACTGATAGAACTGAATTGGCTATCATTTCCTGTTAAGACAGGTGGAGCTCCGAGGCATCTGATACACATCAGATTACATTTTTAATAACATAATTAATAACTATCTTTGCCCCATGAGGACCGCCCAACACTTCTCATGGTTGGATCAGAATAGTTGTGTTTTCCCACTTCCAGGTTGGAGACACACACGTATATCTCAAGGAAATGTCACACCAACAACATTCTATCTCTGTAAGGGCAGAAATATTGGGTCTCTGAGAAATGTTGGAACCTTCTTTTCCAAACAAGAAACTGTAGAAATGACTTTATTGTTCTTAACTCACCGAGAAGTGACCAATCGTAGCCTGTCTGGAGACAGAATAGCGGCGCGCCGGGTCCTTTGACCTTTTAGCGGACGTAACATAGAGGAACTCCTACAATTCAAACTCAAGTGGTTGGCCTGAAATGCTTCAAAAAGTTCCACAGAGGAAGACGGTTTCAAAACACGGTTCACAAATTAACACATTAACACAACAAACATCAGAGCGTTTCTGTCCAATAGTCCGAGAGGGTTTCAGAATTGTTGGCGGATCAGACCTGGTCTAGAAACGTCTCATATGTGTGAGGATCCACACCTCGCTCCAGCACCGGATCCTCCTCACTGACACTCCTGCAGGTAATCTGCTCACCCTGCTCTTTCCTCTTAAGCCCTGCAGTGCCAGCAGATTGTGTCTCTCTTACGAGTAACCTGCTTTGCGAATGCGCTCCACGGCTTCCCGCTTCAAGCGTCCTCGGCCGGCCTCCTCGCCACGCAGCTCTCCCTGCTGCGCTCCTTGCACACTCCCGACTCCCCACCCCGTTGCCCTCAGCACACCTCCCTGCTGCAGTCCTCCTGCCTGTGCACTGCATGCCAGAGTCTCCGTTCCCTCGTTTCCCAGGTCTTGCGTTCTCAATAAAATCACTGCAAATTGCAGCTGCTCCGCCTCCTGGTCTGCTTCTTTGTTTCAGGACTCCGCGCACCGGCTCTCAGCCGTAACAATATCAAGAGAACATCAAGAAAAGACTTCAAACTCGCCTTCTTTGTCTCCTGCTGATTGACCATGTAGAAACTCCTGATCTCCTACTGCACTGCAGAAAAGGATGTAGCTCCGGTGAGCGGTGAGGGTGGCAGAACACAAAATGAGAAGTTGTACACTTTAGCCGTGCTCAACTTCCAACTCCTAAATCTTTCGACACATCACAGTGTGCTCATTTTACACAACTTTAGGGGTTCAGTCATCAATACCATCATATTGTATTTCTAAATGTGTCCAGGAGTCTAAAAGAAGTCTGCAGAGGATTAATTCACATTCTCACATCACAGAGTCACTTCAGTTCACACACATCAGTGCCCACAGTGTGATAACTCCCTCCATACCTTCACACATGTGTTATCCATCCCATTCTTGTCAGCACTTGTCCTAACTTTTTTTTTTTTTGCCATGATGCCACAGACAAACGCCGCCTTCTTTTGCTCTGACATCGTTTTTTCACATGAAGCCTAAAACGTGTGCAGAAAGATAAAAACAATAAGCCAAGAGGAAACTGCAGCTGCATCACAAAGGCCTCATTGTTTAAGCTAATTGTCTTTTCAAGTGCTGCTGAGGTGAATCTCAGAGAAGGATGGATGGTCAGCTGGTCTTTCCATTCCGGCTCCCATCTTGGATCTTCTCCGGCAGACGAGGCCATGGAAACAAACGGCAGGAAGGTCAGATAGGTTGTTAAAACTTCAACGCTGCTGCATTTAAAACGTTTGATTGTTTTGAATCTGTCGTCAACTGTCAATCATATGGAATCATTGGAGTGGTGCCATCAATGATACACAAAACTGGAATATGTGATGTGAAATATTTGAAAATGAGCAGACCCTGTCGTCATCAGGTCGCAGGGTTGCTCTGAGGTGATGGAGCAGCCCTTGCTCTATGAGCTGCCTCCCCAGGGTGAGGCAGCAGCAGAGTTTAGGCCCCTGGCCTCACCCCACTTCCAAATTAAAGAATGCAAATAAAAATAACAATAAAGTAGGTGGATACCCATCTCAAAAGGATATTGAACATATATTCAAAAAAATAAATGGATAAATAAATAAATAAATGGGCACATTGTAGGCATTGTGTAATTGGAAGAAATGTCTATATTTTTTTTAATTATTTTACAATTCTTTTTTCTTTCTTTCTATTATTCTTGCTCCTTTCTATGTTGCCAAACTATTTCCTTTCTCCTCTGTTTCTCTGTTTGAGGTAGCACTTGTTTGTATTGCTTTTGCATATAGAATGTATTGTTCATCATCACACATCTATGGAATTGTTTATTGTTTTGAATTGTTTATCTGCACTATCTTAAATTTAAAAAAAAAATTGAACAAGAAATTGTGAATAATGTCAATTGCAAGAAATAATCTCTTGGAACATGCACTTTTTCTGAGTAAATATAGTGACCCTAAAAAAAATAAATAAAAAAAATTATATATATCCTTTTTTTTTAAGAATTTAGTTCTACTAATTAAATTTGATTGAATTTGATTGAAATAAACTATTTAGTTCAATTTAAAAAATGTATTACTTTGTTTTAACTATTCATTGACATACCTTAGATTGTTTTCTAAGGATATGTAAATATTCCTAAGTCAAAAGATCAAGGACACAAATCACATCTGGTTCAAACTGAAAGTGACTAGAATTAGTGGCCAAAATGTTTTTTGTTTTTGATCAAAAACAGCACTCAAACGAACCCACGGGAACAACAATCCAATGAGACAGGCAGGGAACACTTTATATTGTATCACTGAGCTACAGGTGGCTGGACAGACTGGAAGTCTCCACCGGGCCCTGGACCAGAACCAGTCTGTCCTGCCGGTGTCAACGGACACCCAAGCACAACAACATTTTTCCATTTTCACTTGAAAACATTGGACAAACGGGTCCGGAAATTCTGTAATATATTTTCAACATGTTCACTTAACATATGTGAACAAATTGACTGAGCTCACCGTCGCCCACTGCGAAGGCGTATGAACAGACGACCCTTCATTGAGGTTGTATTGACAACATTTTTGCTGGTGAACTGGCTGGTGACACACACTTGGATCAACCCATCAGTTGAGAATCACTGGACTGAAGTGTCCTAATTCCCCTCTAATGCAAGTTTCTCCTCATAAACAAACTAAAGCACAGTCATAGAAACACCAGTACCAACAACAATCTGTCATTCTAGGAAAACACAAATTGGTTTATCCAACAGTACTGAAGCTACATTTTAGCATCTGTCCTCTTGATGACTGATTATCAAAACAAGTACAACCAGTTTAGTTCATTATTATTTTGTATCATTATTTTTTTTTAAAGGTGAACTTATAAACATGTAAGCAAGACCTAAAGGATGCTGCCTGCAGGTCGCTCTAGATAAGACTATGGTGGCCACGACCCATTTGGAGCTTCTGTCTATTAGTGACTCCAAGGTGCAAAGAAAACCACCTCCAAATATTTTTAAGAGCTCATTGAAATATTGTGCAAAGATACAAAAGTACTAGTACTAGAGTATTAGATTCAACTTTTGCTTCCTACCTCCTTGAAACTCACAGTCCTTTAGCCTCGACACACAAGTGCATGATAAAGACCTTATCTGAGCAGAAACACATTCCTTTTGGAGTATGAAGCAGCTTTGGCTTTTGTTTTGTTATTTTAGTTCAACAGCTTCACCCCTTATCAGGCTATTTAAAAAAAATCCATCACTCCCTTCTGAGAAGGCTTGCACAGAAAAAGATCCGATATCGGGCCTGAAATATTGATTTAAATTTGTGTGAGACAATGAAAACTCGAGCTCAAAGAATTCAAGGAGAATCATCAAGAAATGACGCTTGAATCAGTTCAGTACTCAGTTTACTTTGCAGCATGAAAATACATGAGAGATGAGTACATGAGAGTACAAGTTACAGACCAGGGTCATCAGCAGGACAACATTTCCCATGAGTGTTGAGTTTGACCCCGGTGCATATCATGTGTCTCAACTGATGTGGAAATCTGTTTCCTACTTGAACATAAGGTGTAGTTAGAGGCCACTGGGTGACAAACTGACTTAATATAGGCCAGATGAAACGTGTTTGTTTCTCAAAATGTGTATTTGTAGTCCCTCGAAACCCAAAATGGATTTAACGTTATTAGAGACTTTTTACTTCGTCTTCCCATCATTATGTTACTGACATACAATCCTGTGATTTAGACCTTTGTATTATTCTCATTTGAACTCTGTAATGGTTGCTGGTGATGATGATGACATTGAGATTAACAGTCGATTGCGTTTGGAAGTAACATCAAAAAGTAGATAATTTATGCTCTTAGTTACTTAAAATGAAAATGAATTTCTTCCTTGTAATAGTAACTCTTGTGCTGTCTTTGATTGACCTTACTGAATGGCTTTATCACAGTAGAAAAGTTGCATATGAAATACAGTGTGCTTGTAATATTCTGTAATTATGATTTCCTTTTTTCTGAGGATAAACTCCTTGGATTTACTCGTCTTGGTGTGTTTGATGGTCTGATGTGGCTTCAGCTTGCTTTCATCATACAAGACTACTTGTCTACCCCATGGAGCCAAAACCAGTGTCCAAAAAGTCACAATTAAAGTCTCTTGTATGAATTTCATGTACATTGCATCAATGTCTTATATGAACGTCAATGAAAAATGTTTTTTTTGACTCCACCAGGAATCAAATCCACATTAAAATGCACAATATCTTCTGAAATACGTTAACACGCATCAACAAACAAATAATTGACACCAAACACACATGACCATCTGGATTAGAAAAAAAAGGTCCAGACTAGCAGAGATCCAGTCCTCAGCACCGTCACATACAACACATTGCTGATTACATTAACAATACAGTTTCTAAACATTACCTTCAGACAGACGCACCACAGACCTGGACCAGCTTCCTGTTGCTGCTCCTCAGAGTCCAGCAGTATATTTTTCTAAGGAAATCCGAAATTTACGAGATTTCCCTGTTTGAAATTGAGCAACTCTATGATTGGAAATGGCGTTAAAGACAAGCGCCCCCCCCCCCCCCCCCCCCCCCCCCCCCCCACTTCAATGGTGAGAACAAGAGTTGCATGCAGGCCGGCAACTTGAGTGATGATTCACCCTCATGCACAAATAATAATAAATAAAAATAGCCTGATTTTACACATGATCATAACAAAACTGAAAACAAACAAAAAACAAAAAGAAAATGCATCAGAAAAAACTGCATTTTACCAATATTTTAGAGATTCCCCAAAATTTCACAAATCATGTTTTAAGGCTCCTGTCTCATTATCCTCAGAAAAAGGAAAACACTTCCCATGTCCTTCCCTACATTGTGAATACAATATAAACTGTTTTTTTTTTTTTACATTGAATGTCCCTTTTTTGACTTTAAAATGACAGAGCGTGATATATTATGAAAGTTTCATCCTGCTGTTTTAAAGACAAGCAGAATGCCACTCTTCTAAATCCTTAGATCCGCCCAAGAGCAAGTCAAAATTGCCTTCAAGTGAGTCAAGAAATCCCACCGAACCTTGCTGAAGGGCCACTTCAGTGACGAATCGATCACCACAGCCGAGCGACTCATAATTTTCCTGCACTGACACACGGCTCCTGTATTTCCTCCAGTGGCTGAATTTATTTTCCCCCAACAAGCAAAATAGAATTGTCCTTGTGTGCATCCACCAGTTTATTTGTACAAATTAGTCAGTGACTCCTAATTTACAGCAAATTCACAGATGGTGAACAGAAGCCTGTGTGTTTTAATGACGAACAAAAAGGCCGAAGCACAGACGGGCTGAACACCGATTTCTGATGAGTCACTCCCAGACTGTGAATGGTGAAGTGTATTTTAAAGAGAGCCCCAGACCAGCCAGGGTGTAGACTATAAACAAAAAGGAACACCGTGACACAATTTCAGGAAAGACTTGCTGAATGGAAATGTCCCGTCCCCAACTATAGGAATCAGAATCTTTTATTTTAATTTGGTTTATTTACACATGGACACCTTCTTTCTCACGTGACACGTTAAAGCCAACTGGTGGAGGACCAACATGCTTTCATTTGGCTGTGAGGAAGACAGTTTAAGGGAAGAGGGGGGGTGTTCTCGATCCATATCCGACCTGCTTCCTGATGGCTGCGGGAAACACCACTCCTCTGAAAGGTCACACTGTTTGTCACCCCAGGGCCCCGCCAACCAATTCCCCTCTCATAAATATTAATGGTCACTGTACCAAATGGGGCCTCTGGCTGTGAACAAGGACTGTGGGAGGATGAGAGGAGGGGGCTGTTCCTTTTAACACCGCGAGAGGCTCTTTGCTGTGGGGCCATGGGAAAACAGAGGGGCCATCCTGGCATACTGATCGTCTCAGCTCTGATCCCTTCATGGTTCCCATGTTCTCTGACAGTGAGATCCGTTCACAAGTGGAGCGCCTGGGTCCACTTGAATAACCACTGTGAGTGAGTGGAAATACTTTTCAATGCACCCAGCTGGGGAGACACTGTACAGCAAACCTTTATTTTTAATATCAGTTGGCTCTCAACGGATTACATAAGAGAGTTATGTCACAAGCTGAGACACACAGACCAAGTATACCTTGTTTCCCCGTGAGGTCTATGCTATATTTCCCACTAACCCCCGCCTCTGAAAGAAAGAAAAAAATACCTCAGCACATCTGGTTGTCTGCTGATTTCAACCACAGCCAAATGATATGCAGGCAGCAGCCAGGATGGGCAGAAAGAAGCTTTGTTTTGGACCTTGAGGCGTACGAGTCAGAACACTTTGGAGTGACACTTGCTTGATTTGGACTTATCTGGATTAACAGCATTTATTAACTTGGCATTGCATGACATAAAACTCAAATAAACTAGGTTTGTGTTTAAAAAAAAAAGCCACATGGCACCTTTTGCTTAAAGAAATTCTGAAAGAATTCAGAAGGTATAGGATTTGTGAGCCAGCTGTTGTAAAGCATCAGGTCTGAAAACATGTTGTTTCAAGCACACTGCATGTCTCCTGCCTGCTACTTTTGGGGCCAATTTTCCTCTCGATTGGATTTCTCAGAGTAGCACACCGTATATCAAGAGTTGTAAAGAGAGGCAACATGTCACCGGCAGCGTTGGCGGTGACTCATGAGATACGGCTCAGCCGGCAGCAGCAGTGTGGCTCCATGCTGAGGAGGCGGCAGGGTGGGGTGATGGATGCACCACAATGCAGGGGCTTCAGTTATAGGGTCATGGTTCACTGGTCATGTGATCAGCCTGGCAGGCAACACAACAGACTCCTGTAACTTCTGGGTCATAGTATAAGTAACGGTAAATCACATTTCAACCCTTTCCATCATGCAGATGTGATGGAGACTCTCCCACTATATTGGACATTTCTACTGGCCTCTTCTGAATCAGCAGTCAGTCCATTGAAATGATTAATCACGGATAATTCATTAAGTTAAAATGTAACTGTAGACATTTTTATCTTTTACACGGAAAGCTTTCCACAAGATGATGCACGATTGTATCATTTGAAACTTCAATCTATAAAGATGGCCGCCCCGCCGAGCGCCATTTTGTGAGAGATGTCGCTCATTTGTTTAAACTGCTCCTTGGATCCGAGAGGATTTTTATCCAGCTCATGCTACATGCTACATGCTAAAGTGTTTCGAGGCTCAGCACACCAACGATGCTACGAGCTGCAAGTGATTAAAGTCTGACTAAACTGGAGTCTGTGTGGCGGCACACAGCCAGCTCCGTCTCCGTCGATATTTAATATGGCATATTGCATGTACATATACATATATTTATACATGTGCAAGTACACTATTACTATTGGTATTATTATTATTATTATTGCTGATATATATATACATATATATTGTTGTTATTGTTATTTTATTGCTACCACTATTAGTAGTACTATACAGGAGTATTATACACTATTTCACACTGTTATCTGTATTATTGTTATGATTATTATTATATAATGCCTACTTCTAATGGCTCTGCCACTGCACCTTACTATCTATTTATTTATCTTTCTTTTATCTCCTGCTTATTTCTAAGTGCCCAAGTTCCGTTCTGTGCTTTACTTTTTGTCTTTTACAGAGATATTTGTATATTTTTATTTTTTACTTTAATTACTATTCTATTGTATTTTATAATATTCGTATGTACTAGATTGCTGCAACAAAACAATTTCCTTTCGGGGATGAATAAAGTAATTATCTATCAATCTATCTATCTGTCTGTCTGTCTGTCTGTCTGTCTATCTGTCTATCTATCTATCTATCTATCTATCTATCTATCTATCTATCTATCTATCTATCTATCTATCTATCTATCTATCTATCTATCTATCTATCTATCGTCCACAGTACCCGTGGTGCAGTGTGTCCATAGACGGCAGGCTGATGGAGGGACGTGTACAGAGGTGTCACAACAGGGTAGGCAACACAGGCAATTGCCGGGGCCCCGAGCTCAAGGGGGCCCCGAGGAACGGCTGACATTTGTCAATTTCAATGACAAAATAATGAAACTGCTTTACGTGCTGCAACGACAGCACATGGAAATGGGACATATCAGTGACACAACTTGAAACCCCTGGACGCATGTCGATGACACATGGGGAACCTCCCTAATGGGGCCCCACTACCACCCTGCATCAACACACCGAAAAAAATAAGCGGACAAATCTCTCAGGGCACATGGAACGAAACGAAAAGAAAAACAAGAAGAGGAAAGAAAAAGAAAAGAAAAGAAAAACACACGATAGTGGTAAGTGAGAGTGTGAGCTTTGTGTGTTTCATTATAAAAAGTTAGTCCCAGTTAGTTCCAGACACTTTGTCCCAAACTCAGTCATCCACCAAGCACCAGAAAAGTTCCCTGCACATTTCAGTCCGTGTAAAGTGAATTCAACCATTTTCTTCTGAACACATTCAGAAAGTGTGTATATATGTATATATTAATCACTTATATTTGACACACTTCTGTGCTATGACAAACTTAGAGCACATATTTATTCTTACTTTACACCAATTTTAATAGCTTTATTTTAAGAAGTAGTCCAGCTTTCCTTTAAGTTTTGCTGTACAGATTCCCATAGTGAGAGATGTTCGGAGGTCCTTAGATATGGAAGATGTTGTGGCTGCATTTGCAGAAGCCAAGGCCTGCAAGCAGCAGTGTTTAAGGAAAAAACATTGCACTACGAGTGGACTATAGAAGACCAAGGTGTCACAGTTCTTACTTTCCACTTCAATTCCTTGTTTTTTTGTGGGGTTTTTTTTTTGCTTGGCGGCATTTTTATCATACTTAAAATGTTGCACCTTTCAGTTGTTTGTTTTTCTGACATTTAGATATTGGGTGTAAAGTTTGAAATATTTATCTTCTATATTAATTATTTTAAAAAGTATTTCTTTACTGATCTGTCCTCCTGGTCTTCATTCATCATTATTCTGGGGCCGGAAGAACCCATAGTCCTTCTTGCCTCGGGCCCCCAGGGGGTCTAGAAACGCCCCTGGACGTGTCGTGTCACTGCAGAGGTGGTTTTTATGTAATTGGCACCTCATTTGGAATTCCACATACTGGCACATAAATCCTCGATGCTACTCTGTGCGTTCTTCATGCAGCAGATTAATTATCAACAGCAGCCCAACTGTTTTTGTATTAAAACCTTTATTGTTGCATCATCGCATCCTTAAAAATGATCTATTCTCCATCATTTAAAGCATTTTCCAGAGGGTAGCAACAGCCAGACTGGAGCATTTGCCGAAATTATCAGCTTCACAAGGATCATAAACTGAATGGTAGTTATTTTATCAGGACACCGGTCTGATAGGTTTCACAGTCAAATCAATCACTGCCAGGAATAAAGTCATAAATTAAACAATAGGAAACTGCAAACTCCAGACTGTGGTCATAAACTCAACAGCCAGTTGTACGACTGATTGCACATGCAGAAATATGCTTAAGTGATAACTGTGTGATGTGCTTATACACGGCGAGGTCTGTGGGGGACAGGTGGAATGCAGTAGGACAAAATGTATACAGACACTTCATGCTGGTGCTTCTATGTGACTTTCAGAGCTGAACTGATGGAAAGAAGTTCAACTCAGATTCTCTCCGTCCATGTCGGTAGTTATTTGTAGGAGCAAAGAGCCAGATGGCCGATTTATTCTTCCAGCATTGACTCCCCGTGCTTCATATTGGTGATTTACCACCTTCATAATCACCTTCAAATCTGTGATTTATTCAAAAGCGGCTCCTTTCAACTCCAGCCGTCTTCACCCTCCTTCCTCAAACCCCCCCTCACACATTCATCCACTCTTTTTCTCCGGCCTTTCTCAGATTGATCAAATATTTGCTCTCCGTGGGCCCCGGCCCTGTTTATTTAATGGAGTGCATTTTCAGCAGCAGTCAGGCCGGCGCGGTGGCTCAACAGAACCGTCTGAGACGAGCCACTGTTTGGCTTCATGGCTGCAGGGACGGAGGCTCGGGCCGGCATCCGGGAGCTCAGAGCGGGCTGGCGAAGCGTTGGCCGCGCTCCCTTTCTGCCGGGACGACGTGGTCCGAGTGAGTCTGGACGCACACTGCAGCCATTCACTCCACCAGCACACACAGGATAGAGTATGGATTGTTAGGAGGCCTGGTGGAAATGCCAGGAATGTTGAGCTCTAGTTCCTCTCTGGGAAAAAATGGTATTTGGCTCTCTCTCTCTCTCTCTCTCTCTCTCTCTCTCTCTCTCTCTCTCTCTCTCTCTCTCTCTCTGGTATTTGAAAGGTGGTCGTCTGATGAGAGGGATCAGTAGGTGCACAAGCTGACCTGTTTCCTCTTCCCTGCAGATTCCAGCCCGGCCGGTCACAGAGGGCCTCCCAGCCAGAGGAATCTAAAGGAGAGCCACTGCCGTCCACGTTGGTATTTCCTGACCCCGTCCCACATCCCAAGAGGCTCATTCCCAGTTATAGTAATGAAAAACTTTAAATTACACTGAGGTGTAAACCTAAAATATCTATCTTTAAACCAACTTTGGTAATAAAAATTAATTTATAGTAATGAAAAAAAAACCCACCAATGTGACAATAAAGACTCATTTCCATATATTTTTTATTTACTCACTTTCAAGTCAACTTTAGCAGCTGTGACTGAGCCACAGCACATTAGCATTTACCGTTCCTGTGATGATGATTCCTAAGTGCACATTATTAGTTTCATTAGGTGCCGCTGAATGCAAGACAGGGATGATCTTTCACCATCTAAATTGTTTTTCCACAGGCAGAGCCACGATTGCCAAGGTGTGACCTCGACATCTCTTCCTCTCTAATTTGTCCAATTTAGGCCCCTCACCAAGAGCCTGTGAGTGATTGCATGTCCACCCGACAACTCAAACAACTGTGCAATGTGAATGTATTAAAGGAGTTTACTGCAGTGGTCATATGCATTGCATTTTTTTTTATCAGCTTTTGTCCTTCATTCAACATTTCTAATGAAGCTGTACTCTGAGAAACAACAGAATCACTTCCATGTGTGAGTTTATAAGTATTCACTATCCCATCTCAGCAAATTCAACTGTCCACTACAAAGCTGCCAGTTGTTGAGCAAGTGATTATTTCTGAGTTTTGATGGCTATGATACTTGATGGTTCTTGTGATTTCACATCCAACAAAACACGATAGCGATCTGGCTTTCATTTTAGATTCCACTCACTTGTGGAGGAATCATGAGTGAGCAGCCGTGCTCCGCTGAAGCTTTGGCTTTAGTCTGTTTCCCAAAATGTGCCATTACCTTCTGGGGAAGTTCATCCTGTACTACATACTGTATATTGAGGGTGGTCAGTTGATAATTGCTAAAGGAGGTCAGACAGCAAGATCAGTGAAGATTTTTACCGAGAATTTCTCTGTGCTTCAACAAAGTCAAAATAAAAGCAAATACTAGAATGAAAGTATTTTGGGGACACAGAGGAAATGAAGGAACACAGTTCCTTTAAAAGGTTCGAACAACAATCTCATACCTGTGCATATGTATTATCTATCAGGTGTTCTCTGTCGATGCATGCTGTTCACACTACAAAGCCTATGTGGTCAGAAGCCCAGACCACTTTGGGAACTGGGTTGAGGTGCATTCAGTGCCTCATCACTTGTGATCTGATCTCCTGACATGCATGTTAATTCCAGCTGTGAGAAGTCCCTGGACAATCTGGACCGGGAGTCATGACAAACGGTTGAATTTTTTGCCGTCTCCAGAATCCAGGCCATACGTTCAATTTACTGATTGACCACGTTATTCTATGTCCCTGGTGTGGTTTTATAAGAAGGGCCTTTGCTTTTCAGTCTTAATCTTCATGATCAGTTCTGTACTCGCTACTAAAATGCAAGATTGCTTCTTAGACAATAACAGCCACATTTCCTTTTCCATTATTATGTCCCATCTTTGGGAGATCTATCCTAACCCAGGTATTTTAGCTGAATTCAACTAATTCTAGTAAATTCCCAATGTGGATCCCAACTCATCTAAAGAAAATCTGTCCAGAGAAATTTCGTGAAGTTCAGTAAGGTTATCCACACTGACCCAGAAGAAAGCACACACAGGAAGCGCGACCCTACATTTTCTGGGTTTGGTGTCTAAGGAAAGATTTGATCATGAGTTCAAGTTGGAAAAGCTGAATTTCACAGCACGGGTTCTTTACACAGTGACATAAAATGAACATGAAATGCTGTCATTATGCTCAAAAGTGATACTTAGCAAAGCCGGATGAGACGTTTTCGTGCCAGGAGAGGGAAAAGGACAAAACCTTCCCTGCCTTAAGAAAGAACCTGAAAATGTGCTGACATGAAGGTTTATCTTAAGATGGGAGGCATTTGAACCCGATTAATCCCACAATACAATATTTTAGGGTTATTGTAATTATGGGCAGCTTTGTATTAATCTAGGTTAATTAGCGTCTACCTAGAGTTGGATTCTGGCCGACTCGTGGCTCAGACGAGAGGGAGGGAGGACGAGTAGTCTTGAGTCAGACTTTTGGTTCACTGCTTCGTTTCATGATTCCTACACTCTCCGCCGCCGCCGCGCTGCCATCGCCACTTCATCCATCTCCCATCCCGCTCAAAGCGTGACCCTCTGTTTGGTCGCCCACATCACAGACCCCAGTCTGGGCACACTTTAATGAGTCGCCGTCATTCAGCTTCACGTGTCGTCCCACCTGGAGGGCGTATCAGACTGCTGCTCCGAGGAAACATCCTCCAGTCCGGGAGCGCCGGCCAACAACAACCGTCCTCCTGCAGTCACCAACATTAGAGCGCCGGCCAACACTTACAGTGTTTTCCACATCACTGCAGGATTCCAGGAGTTTCTTTCTGATGATGTCTCCATTACTCCCCGGCTTCCCCTCTTCACCTCGCTGTGTCTGCGTGTGATTTCCAACAACAGTTAAAATGATGCCGCCTCTGAGACAAAACACAAACTGTGTTATGGCTGCAGGTCTGTCTGGACGACGGAACCTGCGGCACATGAAAAACATTGGTATGCAGCATTTTCTTTGGGACTAAACATCTTGACAAGCCGAGTGGAAAATAAAAAAAAAACGTAAAGAGCCATTGGCGTTATCTTGCAGTTTATGTGCTTGGCAACAACCTTACTTGTTATGTTACAGTTTATTTGCACATTTACCTTTTAAAATAAAATGTAGAGGACAGGTTCATCGCGGGGTCAGATAGGAAGAGAGAAGACTTGACTTCCAGACAGAAGAGATGCGAAATCCTAATAAGACACTTTGGCGAGTGTAAAGCAGATGTGGACACCAGTGAACAAACCCGCAGCCTTTCTTAGCGGCTATCGACAGAAATATGTTGGGCAATTGTTGGTTTTATGATAAGATAATGCTTCAATAAATGCTGGAGGAATTTTAAAAACTTTGTTTTTAAAAGATATATGAACGCCAGCCCAGGAAACAAAACGTGTTCATGTCTGCATAGATTATAAAGTAAAATATAATTATGAGTCAGATATAAATACAATAAATAATGGAGGTCAAAAGTTAAAAGATGTTATAAACATGATGCAGGAGGCCGGGGTCAGCAGAGTTTTTAGCAAAACCAGTTGTTTTTATTTTGAGAAGGTGGGGGGGGGGGGGGGGGGGGGCGTTGTTGGCAGCTGCTGAAAGTAACTAAAAAATAACTTAGAATTACTTAGTTACTTTTAAAAACAAGTAATTGGTAAAGTAACTAAGTTGTTTTTAAAGGAGTAACTCGTAATCAGTAATCAAATTAGTTTTTCAAGGTAACCGTGGCAACACTGGTCATGAGTGACACTTGGATTCAAACTATTACAAGAACTTCCAGCAGATTACCTTTTTTTAGTTCCTATTGACGTCTTTCTCCCTGAAACAGTCGGTCGATCTCTGAGGTTTACAGTCTTTGACCAAACCTGTTTAAAATGGTAAAACTTTGTTATTTATGTATTTATGCATATTAGTGATTTCAAAATGTATCTCTTTTAATTAGGACTACAAACCAAAAGAAGTGAGAAGAAACGATGATAGACGGCTGGATCCACGATGGGGAATATTTCAGGAAGTCACTCACTCAACCTCATCATCCCATCAGAAGGCCCCAAAAATACTTCACCCATCAACTGTGTCCTGAATGTTGTAAACCCTGAAGACAGGATTACATGCAAAAATTTACTTTTTTCCTGGGATTGCATATGGATTTATTTTCTACCCTAAACTAAATCCTTATTTGCAGCACCTGCATGTGTATGTCATGCAAAAGCGTCTTTTTTTTTTTTTTTTTTTCCATGGTGGATTTCTTAAGGCAACAAAAGATAAAAATGGCCTTAGAAGGATTATGGTCTGCTCCGTGTGTGAAACAAAAATGGCTCCATGAAGTGTTTACAAAGCTATCTGGAGTGCAACTAACAACTAAAAAAAAAAGCAAAAAAAATAAACCCACTGCAAAAGTTAGAATAGATGCAAAGTTTCACAACAGTCTGTACTTTGTCGAACTCCCACAGTGGCACAAACGGCCGGTCGTTGGCAGGAAGCGCACTTGAAGGGTTAAGTGAGGGTGGTGGCTGGTGCTGCTGCTGATTTCCATGGGTTTGGATGAAAACTGTCTGTCTTTTTATAGCAGCGTGGCCGGGCGGGGTCACCGGGTGTGTGCAGCTCATAGCGTTCACTGTGTGGGAGTGTGGCACTCGTTCAGACAGAGCAGAGACAAAGAGGTGGTGGTGTCGGGAGAGAGAGAGAGAGAAAAAAAAAAAAAAAAAACAGACTGCCAAGCCTGATATCCCAAAAAAAAAAAAAAAAAAGAAGAAGGAGAGGGTGAGAAATGCTAATGTGTGATTCAGTGTGAGTTGGATCTCGGACATCTCGCCTCTGTCATTTTGAAAAGGTGTCATAGGAGTTTTCTGCAAATATTACTGAGAGCTGCCAACCAATGACGAGCCAGAGGACAGAGAACAGAGAAGTCAGGAATCACAGGGCTCAGGAAATACTCCGGTCCCAGTCCCAGAGTTCCATCACCCAGGTCGTGTGTATGCTCACAGCTATGTGTGTGTGTGTGTGTGTGTGTGTGTGTGTGTGTGTGTGTGTGTGTGTGTGTGTGTGTGTGTGTGTGTGTGTGTGTGTGTGTGTGTGTGTGTTATCTTCAGAGGAGTCAACCAGAGAGATTTACAGTGCAGAGAAGTCTGCTTCGCAGCATTCTGTTTTTTCTCATGCCAATATCAGCAGTATCACAGATGACGGAGCTCGGAGGGATTGAGGTCTGCACGGTCAAACACAAGCAAACACGTGTGTGTGCATGTGTGTGTGTGTGTGTGTGTGTGTGTGTGTGTGTGTGTCATACCAGGCATTCCTTCTCTGCTCAACAGCTGGATATGATGAGCACCAGATCACCAGCTAGGCCTTGTCATCCAGGGAAATATGGAAAAACCGGACTGTTCTGACCTATTTTGTTCTGGTGGTTTGTTGGAGCACCACAGCGGGGTGTTTTATTTGAAGCCCAACAACATTGTTTTCTGTTGCTTTCTGTTAAAACTCCCCCATGCCGGCGCCTCGCGATCTACAATCTGTCTCCAGAGAAGCAGCTTTTGTTCTCCTGTCGGCTCGTTGTGATTCGATCGCATTCTCTGTCTTGTGTGATGTACTCCATGTGTTCCACACGTGTTGAGGAATGACAAGAGATCACACAATGCACTCAGCAGAATGCGACAGGAGCAGGGAAAGGGAGCAGATCGCCAGACTGTTAAGGATCCGTCATGCTAGACACAACCAGGACCATGCGGGTGCCTTTATTCAAAATGCCAGAACAAAAAATGTCATCAGAGTTGCTTCTTAGGAAATAATCTCTGTGTTGCTGTGGTTTTCTGAGCATCCTACAACCGTGATACAAGAGTTGAGTTTAAAAGCTTTCTCCCTCTTCGCCTGAACTAAAAATCAAGACTTCATCTGTTGGACCACTTCCTGATTGGAGCCTGTTGGATGTTCAACACCGCTAATTAAACCCATTATGATGAGCTCCCAACTCCATTTTACTACTCAAACAAATGATTGTGTGGAAATTGAATAATGAAATGATTTTTCCTCAAGTAATGACAAATGTGACTTTCAAAGTGATATAAAGCAGAATAAATCTACATCTAAAAATCTTACAGTTTACCTTAAAGTTCTGTTTCTACACTTGCTTTATATTTCATACAAGTATTCGTATCCACTAATCGCCAGTGGAATGGACCATCAACGCATGTTCACAATATTAAATACACCATTGACAGCTTGGTTGTGTTGAAGCTCTAAATCTTTACAAGATTTAAATGTCAAAATGCCACAATTATTTGTCTTGTACTCCCTTTGACTACAGACTGGTAAACAAGACTTCTGCACTTTTTCATACTCCGTCATTCTCATTTTCTCCATTGCTCCATTCAAACGTGCTTTGGCCAGTAGAAGGCATCTCACAGGTTTTCAATCATGCGAACATGCGAACATTTATTTTTCAGAAACAGCACCAAATCTACCAATGACAGCTATAAACAAGCAGAATTGTCCTTTAAAGCGTCATTGTGAACACAGTGTTCCCAGATTTTGTGAATTCATTTTGACTATCAACTGTGTCGGGTTGCTTCGCTCAAACTGCTTTCAGCGAAGTGAAACACACACACACACACACACACACACACACACACACACACACACACACACACACACACACACACACACACACACACACACACACACACACACACACACACACACACACACACACACAAACGCATGCTCGAGTTGAAGCGCTTTTGATCTGGAAACTGACAGAAATACTGCCTGTAAAAGCTGCTAAAATAAAACCATGTTTCATTGTCTGGATGGAGAAGCCGACTGACTGACAATACGCCGCTTCGCAGGTCGGCCAGTCAGTCATGTCTGCACTCAGAGGAAGCCGTGTCCTGCTTTTACCCTCGGCAGCCACGGCCTGATCATACAGGGCTCTTAGTGGGAAGGCTCGCCAACATTATAGGGTACCATAACGACAAAAACAAGGCAGCGACTCGGGAGCTAAATCACAGTTCTAGGGTTTCCACTACTCGCTGCCGACTGTGTTTCGGTTCCCAGGCTTCTCCATTGTCCCCCGGAGTTAAAGTGCCACCGGGAAACAAGCTCCTCTCAGGCTGCGAGGCTCACCGGACACCGCAGAGCGCCACACCGGGTGCCAAGCAGATACTGTTACAAAAATAGTGTGCGAGTCCACCTGAGTCCAGTTTGAAGAGTAACGGAAGCCCGCGGAGCTGCCAGGGCGGAGGTTTGCATCGGGCCGGGCTTGTTTGTAAATGAGCCATTTAGCTGGGATTTTTTAGGGGAATTTAAATATGTTGATACTGGCACATTCCTTGGCACTCCACAGAGCACAGGTTGCAAATATAGACAGCACAAATCCAACTCAAGTGGCTTAAGACTCCCACACTTGAAATCAAAAGGCCCATTCTGTAAAGGAACCTTTTAATTTCAAGCGATATGCAGCTGTGAAAGTAAAAACCTCCTGTGAGGATTTGAAATGGTTGCCACGTGGCCAAAGTTCCTCAGTGTTTGTGTGGGATTCTAAAAGTTTGGAGGGTTTAAAAGGTCTCTGGCGATGCTCCGTTCAAAGTCTTTTCATCGAGCGACAGCTTTGCAGTGGGAAGATTCCTGGCTGGACAGCGCAGGTACACTTCTGTCATCATTTCTTTCAGTGCTTTGACAAATCATTTCATCCCACATCATCTTTGACGGAAAAAAAACAGGCGTTTTACTTTCCTTTTTCTTTATTGGGTTTTTAACATCGACAATAATTACAAATAATGGCATTTCAAATATCAATGTTGTGTCAAATATAACAGTACATACCAAAGCAAAGAGCAAGACAAACACCCCCTTCCAAAAGAAAAAATAATCTTGAAAAAATACTTTTTTAAGAAAAAATTAAGAAAAATTTTTATTAAAAAATAAATAAATAAAAAAGAAAAGGAGAAACCAAATACACTCCTCTCTCAGTCACCATAGAGTGATCAAGTCAAATGTTAAATGCACATAGTAATAAAACATTTATTAATTAAAAGTTAAAAACATTCCAGAGCCACCACACACGTAGCCGGGACCTTTACTCAAGTCCGTCAGTCTGGAGCGGCAGCAAACACCAATCCCTCAGCATGTTTGACGAAAGGCCTCCAGCTTTTGTTCAATTTGACCAGAGAACCATTTAACATGCACCTGATCTTCTCCATCTTAACAAAGTAAAGAACATCCCTGATCCACAAAGAATGAGAGGGAGGAGCCGGAGATTTCCACTTTAGTAAGATTAGGCGTCGAGCTAACAAGGTAACAAATGCTACGAAGTTGGCCTTGTATTTTGGGAGTGACAGTCCGAGGTAAAACTCCAAATAATGCTATGAGGGTTGTCGGTTCAAATTGTGTCATGGTGCAACTTGAAATGGAATCAAATATTTGCGACCAATAGGAAAGTAATGACGGACATGATCAAAACATGTGACTATGGGTTGCTGGAGCCTGATGACATCTGTCACATGTAGGATCGACATCATCATACATTTTTGAGAGCCTGACTTGAGGAAAATGAATTCGATGCAAGATTTTGCACTGAGTCAGACCATTCTGAGCACAAATGGATGAGCTGTGAATCCAAAGCTATATCCCAAAACTCATCAGGGAGCTCTTCTCGAAGTCTCCCGCCCACTGAGTCTTGATTTTTTGTAAAGAAGATGGCCACAGTGAATGGATCAGATCACACAAACATGAGATTATACCTTTTATAGCAGGAGGTGAGGGTAAGAAGGAGTCAATAGGTGAAGCCTCCGGCAGAGCAGGAAAGTGAGAGCTCAGAAACTACGGATCTGTCGATATCTAAAAAAAAAAATCCTGTTTTGACAAGTGATACTTCTCCGAGAGTTGCTGAATTGATGCAAACATATTATCAATATAGAGATCAGTAAAAAAAAAAAAATGTATACCAGAGGTGCACCACAAAGAAAATGTTCTATCAAGAAGTGAGGGATGGAAAACAGGATTCGCTGAAATTGGAGCTAAATAGGAAAAAGTCTGTAAACTAAAATGATGTTAAAATATTTTTACAATTGGGAGAAACTGTAAAGTTTAGTGTGAACGAGTGCGTGAGTCAACGAAGCAGATTCAGTGGAGGATGCCTCCATATTTAACCATGAAGGAGCTACAGGTAATCATTCATAATTGAATTACTTTAAGGCTGGCTGCCCGACAATAGAACTTAAATTTGGGTAGGGCAAGGCCTCCGAGAGACCTAAGCTTCTGCAGCAGCTCCCTGCACAACCGAGAGGTCTTCTTATTCCATATGAACTCAGTGACTAAGCCATCTAATTTACTTAAGAAGGACTGGTGGATAAAAATAGATATACGTCTGGAAGAGATAGGACAGTTTATGGAGGATGTTCATTTGAACAGTGTTAACCCGAGCTAAAAAGGACAAAGGTAACAAAGACCAGCGCTGAAAATCCTTCTGTATCTGAGAGAGTAAAGGGGCAAAGTTAAATTTAAATAGGTCCTCAACTCTGTTTCCAACCTGAATACCAAGATATGAAAAACCAAATGAATGGAAAATTCTGTGAAATATTACGAGCTGCATCATTGAAAGGAAACAGCTCGCTCTTATCGAAGTTGGGTTTATACCCTGAAATGTAGTGGAAGGAGTTAAGAATGTCGAGATCAGCAGGAACTGAAACAGATACATTTGCAAGATATAATAACAAATCATCGGCATAAAGTGAAACTTTCTGTTCAAATCCATTTTGGGTAATACCAGTTCTACGAGGGTCTGAGCACAATATCACAGCAAGTGGCTCAATAGCTATGGCGAACAGAAGAGGGTTTAAAGGGCAACTCTGACAGGAGGAGCGGTGCAAAGGAAAATAGTCTGAGCGAGTGTTGTTCATTCTAACTGAAGCCATTGGGGATGAATAAAGAAGTTTTACCCAAGAATTAAACTCATGACCAGAACCAAACTTCTCCATTGTATAAAACAAGTAACTCCACTCAACACAGTCAAAAACCTTCTCTGCATCTAATGAGATCAGAGCTTCCGGCAAACATGAAGCGGATGGTACATAGATTACATTATAAGTAATCTGAGATTAAAGAAAAGATACCTGTTTTGCATAAACACTGTTTGTTCAGGGGCAATAATGGAGGGCAAGACTGTCTCTAGTCGCATGGCTAGTAATTTGGACAAAAGTTGTATATACATATTTAAGAGACTAATTGGACGGTAACTGGAACAAGCAAAGGGATCTTTATTCGTTTTCAGAATTAATTAGATTGATGCCTGGTTAAGTGTCTGAGGTAATTTTTGTAAATTAAAACATCCATTAAACATCTCAGTCAGAAGTGGTGCTAACTTATCATAAAATGTCATATAGAACTCTGTTGGTAGACCATCTGGGCCGATGCATTTTCCCCATTGCATAAAAAACGTTGCCCTCTTAAGCTCATCCACAGTAACTGGCCCCTCCAGCTCCTCAACTGAGTCCACGATTACCTTAAGTATGTCTCGTGACTTAAAAAAAAACTGTCAAAAGCAGATGGGTTTGTCTCAGAATATGAAGTATACAATTCAACTTTATTAATTTATATAGCACTAAATACAACACAGTCATCTCTCAGTGCTTTTAACAGAGAAAAGAGAAAAACCCAACGGATCCACACGAGCAAGCAGGTTTACAGAGCTGAGTCAAGCTGTTTAAAATGATCATTAATTGTATGGGGTCTGTTGTCATGCCAGCCGAAATTTGGATTTGTGGAATTTGATGCGAGGAGGAAGCTTGCCGCAACTGATGGACTAAAAGTTTACTTGCTTTATCGCCATGCTCATAGTAAGAGTATATAACTTTGAATTTGGTTTGTGGAAAGAAGATCAAACTCCGCATGAACTTTGTACATGTTTGGAAATGGTGAGGATGCATAAATGTTATCAAGCTGCATGATTCATTGACTTAGTTCTTGTAGTTTTTTCTCCTCTTCATTCTCCCCTCTAAGTCCTCGCATTTCTCTGCCAGCTGTTTTACTTGGACTTTAAGTGTGGCGGCTGTAGCATCCAATGTGGTTAATTGATCCAATGCCAGCCTGTGCAAGGATTTTGTGTGGCCTGCTCGTGAGGAGTCCACTTTTATCTGTGGAGCTGCCATCGGTGGTCAAAAAGTACCAGAAAGTCTACCCGGTCAATCTGAATGCGTAGCGTTATTGAACCCCGGTCAAAATAAATGAAAAAACTGTGTGAATGGATCCATTTCCACAAATGCTGGGCAAGTT
This sequence comes from Blennius ocellaris, assembly GCF_963422515.1. NCBI lineage: Eukaryota > Metazoa > Chordata > Actinopteri > Blenniiformes > Blenniidae > Blennius > Blennius ocellaris. The sequence goes on from NC_137669.1 coordinate 2,577,712, forward strand.
ACTGAAAGTTTGTGTTTGATTACGAGTTAGGATCCACTGCCTAATGATAAAAAAAAAAACAAATAGTTACTAAAAGTTGTTATTCAAAGTAACTTGTGTGTTATTTTTAATTGCCTCTCTCATCTAGGATGGCCTGATAATGTGCACATAGGGGTTGTGTGAACTGTCATCACTGTGTGTGGGTCAGTCGAATTACTAAAACCACATATATATGACGTTTTGAGTGAAAATGCATAATTTTTGTATTTTCATTTCGTTTACACATAAACAGCAGAAAAGGTGAGAATGATGTAGTTAACATGCCATACCACAAGTTGGCAGTGTTGGTTGATTTTGTTATGAAACCATACACATGTGCATGTAGAACAATACACTATATGCATTAACAGTGACAAGTCTACAGACATTCACATGGCGATACGACAAAGTTGGATTGCTACAAAGTCCCAGGAGAAGATGGACTGGGAGTCATGACACTACTGAGCATGTGTAAAACTATTTATGACGGCTGTGTTGCGCAATAGCAGCATTTCAGGAAAGTTGCATTTTCCTTAATATCCATGGAATCAAGAGTGTTTCTGAGACGTTCCATCTTGGGTGCCATTTTTAAAAAGCTTGCAATTTTAGTGGCTACGAGCACAGTTCCATCCAAACTGAAACAACATTTTTATTTTTCACAGTAAAACGTTGATGTGTAAACGTGGCCATATTCACTCGTGAAGTTCTGTTTCATCGTTCTGTACAACGCTGTCAAATGGTGGTGCACACAGGTTGTTTTGGCCTGATCGAGTCTCGCAGGCATTATTAAACTCTGTTGCAAGTGCCGACGTGAGCAGGGGTCCACTTCTCAGAAGCCAAGCAGGACTCTGCCTGAAAACTAACATCCTCGAGGAGAAACAGCCATAAAACAGCTGAAATAGATCACCAACATGTAGACAAACGCAGGCAGCTCTTGTAAAGATATGCTCACAACTGCAAGTCTCCTCCTATTTGGTCTGACTCAGAAAATCCTCCATTAACGTCAACTGACTCAGATTTCCTGTATTAGCAGCAGGACCACATCCGCTTGTAATATCACTCCCATCACCTCCTGCATCCACCGACATGACTGATTACCAATGTGGGAACTATAGAAATTCTCAATATTAAAGCTTTGAGTATTGCATGAATGGAAAAGGTTTGAAAGTGCTTCTTCTTCAGCCAAAGTGAGTCACCAAGCACATGAACCTGGAAGTGAGGGTGTGCCACGGCCCCGAGAGGTCACAGCTTCACAAAATGTGATCATTAGAAATTAAGTGAGAAAATGTGAAAGGGTGGAAGCCATTGTAACACCTCACTTCGAGGTGTTTGAAACACTGAAAAGGGAAAAGTGGAACATAATTTAAACTTTACGATTTGGTTACGTCTTACAAGTTTCAGTTTATGATTAATACTCGGGCTAAAGATGGTGGTGGAGAGGCTTATCAATGGGAAAGGTTCGGCAACACGGAACAACTTCAAACGTCTGTGACTGTTCTTAGAACCAGGTCCAAAGTTTAGCTCTATGTTGGTTCAGTTCTTTATCAGATCAATTATTTTTTTTTATTATTTCATTATACAACACCACAAAGTGAACACATACAGAACAAAACAAAGCAAAACAAGAAAAAGGAAATAAAAAGGGAGAGGAAAAAATCAATTTCTCATAAACTTACCACCCCAACTGATCACGTTTCACAGCTTGAAGCCCCTTTTACACATTTTGAGTGAAAATCCTTTTTCTCTGTTTAGAAAAGTTTTGCATTAACACAATAATGATTTAAAAACGATGCCCGTTTACACAGAAATGGCAGAAATGGAGACAAAGATGTAGTTAGCATGCCAGGCCACAAGTTGGCATGATTGGTTGAATTTGTATGCATGCATGCAAAACGCATTGTGAACATTAACAATGGCGATTATTTCAATGTATATATGGTGAAGTGAGATGCTGTTATGACTGTCTGTTATAAACCTGCCAAGTCCCAGTAGCATATGGTCTGTGACAGTCTGGAGGCCGCAATTGTTGTTCGTGTCCATCGAGTAGCACGTGTGCAGAAGAACTGTTAACTATGGCCATGGTGCGCATGCACAGTAGCAACATTTTCTATAAGTTGCGTTTTCCCAGTTTCCTTGGAGACAGATTCAAAAACGTGACTCCCGGCATCATTGTTGCTCAATCAAACACGCAAAACACAACAAAAGTTTTCTGCTTTCACTGAAAATGTTCTCTCATAAATGGGAAACTTTTTAAATGCAGGTTTTTGAAACCGAATTTGTAATGTGTAAACAATGACACTGGTAAAATGCAACTTGATTCATGTACTTCAAAGGAAGGGGCCAAAATAAGTTCCTTAATTAAACAGATTTATTTCCCCATTGGAAATAAATCTACAATGACTATTTAATTAATTTAAAATTAAAACATGAGCCCAATGAACTGAACATAGTGAAGAGGTCTTAATACTTCCTGAAGCGAAGCACAACATTTATAGGCCGCCATCTGATGCCAGCAACCCCTCCACTGCATTTCAGGACAACAAACAAACATCCCCATGGTGACTCCACTCTGAATATCTGCAGATACTTGCAAATAGAAACCCTGCACATCCCTGGGGATGGTTTATTACTAACATGGTGATGGCTGGAGCAACGCCACTCAGTCCAGTAAAACCACTTTATGAGAACTTCAGCACCACTTCCTTTATTCTTCAGCTGTAAAGACTGAAATTAGTGTCAGTCAGATTCAATCAAAACTACATTTATTTGCTTATATTACATCACACTTGAGTATTTATTTATTTTTTTTTGGTTTTGTCCATGTGGCACTTTTATGGCTCTTAATTTGGCACTTAGATGTGTTGACTTCTTCTTCAGTTCCTATAACGTCCTCCTCCGGGGGTCACTGCGTTCATCTGTGTCTGGGAAGATTCACCCGCTCGTGACGCACATCCCCTCGATGCCGACCTCCCGAGGCAGACAACATGGCCGTCGAGGGAGCAGCTGAGTTGACAACAGTGAAGAGTTGATGTCACTGGAGACGCTCTTGGCTGCACGCTTGTCCAGACCTTCCATTTTCCCCCGGTGGAGCCCGTCAGCACCGAAGAAGCCATTCCCAGAATGTGATCTCCCGCCAAACCCATCGTCAGATAGAGATTACTCTTTGCAGAGGTAAAGACAGAGGAAAGGAAAAACAAAAACAAAAACGGGATGATTTTTAACCTCCTCTTACTGTGGTGGGAGTTTCACCCAGAAGGGCCCACCCATGCCGAGTTAGCAACGGCCCGGGACTTGTGAGCGCTGGTGGCTGTTGTGGAACAGTGGAAGCCACCGAGGAGACCACAGTGTCAGATTCATCTGAGTCATCCATCCAGAAATGAACACAAGAACCCGTGCCCTACATTCAAGATGCAGAAATTAGAAAACTCATCAACTGCTCTCGAAATAAGCGGGTTGGTTGTTGGTGCAAGGAGGGGAAAAAAAAGGAACTTTTCAGCCATGGGGCCGACATCAAGGGTTGTTTTATTACTGCACGACCACAAGCTTTTGAAGCTTTCGAAAGTTTCCATGACAAATAGAATCTGTGGCACAGTTTGTCAAAACATGAAGGCCTTAAGAGCGAGGACAGCAGATCTTAAATGATGACCGAATCTCCCTGTGTGGGATTAATAAAGTCGAATCTAATTCAGATGCTGTTAAAAATAAGGATTTGTCACAAGTGGAGGGAGAACTCGAAGTGTAGGACAGAGCAGGTTGCAAGACCAGTGCTCTTTTTACTGAATCACAGGGAACACAAGGAGGGAATGTAAAAAAAACCCAATGAACTGAAAGTCAGACAGGAACACAGGACCCCAGGGAACAGAGCAGAACTCAAGCCCAATATATGGCCCTGTCACCAGGTGAAGACAATCACACACTCAAGGCTGTTTTATGCTTGACGCACGGGGAACTTCGACGTGCGGAATCAGCATGAAGAATGTATGTGCCATTAATACTACGAGCGGCTCCCGCTCCCAACCTGCAGGGGGCAGTGTATCGCAAACACACTTCCACCACAGTATTAAATTAGAGCAGAAGAAGTAGATTTCTTCTCTGTGACACCAGCAGGTGATCCGGCAGTGGACAGCGGAGGAACTATTGTTCCCTCTGTTGAAGTCTGACACTGAAGAAAATTGACATCTATGAGTTAAATGAGAGTGAATGTGCAGCTTCATGTTTTTTGTGTCTTTATAACCAAATCTTTAGTCCTCCTCCTCTTCGGCTCCACCTTTTTTCCCGCAGGTCTCTGTCCATGTAGTCAGAAAACTTTGGAGGCACATGGAGCGGTGACGTCCGCACTGAGAGGTGTGGCGACTGAAGTGATGTCATTAGGCTGCATGAAGCCGAGCGGAGCTTAGCATAAAACAGCCTTCAGGCTCAGGTGACACAACTCAGGGCAGCAATCAGACACGAGGAGAAGTTAGGGAGGCACAAACCAGAAACAGCGTGAGACTTTAATTTTAAATAGGAAACAGACAAGTTACGGCAAATTTTGTTCTGTAGCATCATTCAGACACGAGGCAATTCATAGTGCTTTAGAAGAAAATAAAAGAAATACAATTCAGATTATGAAAAACAATAAAACAAAGTGATTAAGAATAGCAAAAAAGAACAATCTATGTAATATTCATTTAGGATAAAGGTAGCGCAACAAGTTAAATCTACTATTTTAATGGAAGAACTCAGCAGATAAGAGCCCTGATTTAAAGGAAGTGAGTGAGGGAGCAGGAAGTTTGTTCCACAGGCGTAGGAACCAAAACCTTGTTTCTTCTCCTCAACCTCTTCCTGAGGACCTCAGGAGTCTGGAAGCTCCATGTTGTTCAAGTAAACCTGAGATGTATTCAGGCCCGAGAAGATCATTCCAAGCTTTAAAGACGAGAAGTGAGAGTTTGAAGTGGATGTTTTAGCGCACAGGCAGCCTGTGCAGAGATTGAACTTCAGAGGTAATTTGCTCCAACCTCTTCGTGTTGGTGACAGCGCTGAAACAATTCCTCGAGTTATTTGAGTAATGCGATTACTAAAATTCCCCGTGGCAAAATTCTCTGACTCGATGCTGACAACATGCAAAATGGAGAAGCAGAATGACAGAGACAAGCGACAGGGAGAGCAAAGAAAACTACGAAACTGTCGAAAGTGTGGGACGAGGGCTGCAACAACGAATCGATTAAATTCGATTATCAAAAGTGTTGGCAACGAATTCAATTATCGATTTGTTGTGTCGCAGTTTTTATGCGTCACTCAGCCGGCGTTCACTCTCTCGGAAACATCAAAGTTGCGCTGTTGGTACCTGATCTGTCCGGGCCGGGGCTTGTGCCTGTGCCTGCTGAAAACGTCACACACAATATGAACTACAGCAACTCAACATGGACAAACTACAATACGGGGTGGCTGGATGGACGGATAGATAGCTAATATGCAGAAAAAGAAAAAAAAATAAATCCAGCAAGCACACATGCAGGTTATGTTGAGGAAAAGTGCTTGATGCTCCAAACACACTTGGAAAGTACTTGGAAGTGAAAAGTAAAAGGAAGACGGGCAAAAAAGAAGTACACTTCATAATAATCAGATGACGCTTCAGCAGACACCTTCAGTTTCTTCACTGTCCTGAAGTTAAACCAGACGCCTTCCGTCTCTCCTGAAGTTAAACTAGAGTGAGCGCTGCTGCTTCGAGACATTCAGAGGTATAACACCACTCCTAGAATCCTGTTCACCTCACACAACCACATTAGCATTTTACGAAGCTACGAAGCTAACGTTAGCTTCTAAAATGATTGACACCGCGACGGGAGAAACTTGCAGCCAGTAATAATGCGAAACATCATCGCAGCCAATCAGAATGTGCAACGTCATCAGCAAGCGCGAGTGCAAGCCCCGCCCCAGACAGATCTGGTACCTACAGCGGCGTAGCACTCGTGCTAACCAACTAGCCGCCAGCGCGTGCTCCGACGTGTGGAGACATCACCGAAGCCGACTGCCGTTTGCTCTGGGAAACAACACGAAAGTTGCGGCGGGGCACTCAAGCTAACCGGCTAGCCGCCGGAGCACGCTCAGATGCGGGGAGACAAAACAAAACAACCAGTGCAAAGCGGAGGATGTAAACAACCAGAGAGGATTCATAAGGTCTGCTGCCCAGCTGAGATAACTGTTGAAACGTCACATATCTGTGGAGCTGTGAAGTGTAAATTTAAAGGTTATTATATCAATATTTTACCAGTCTGGTCACTCAGGATGAAACTGGACTGTATGTGGTGCCTGAAGTACATTAAACCTGATTTAATAATTATCTTGTATACATCTCATATACATGTGTATGTGGAGATATATTGTATACATCTTTGTATTGGTTCAGTTATGTGCTTTTAAATGATCATAACATATTTGATGTTTGGTTCGTTCAATATCAACTGGTCCTACAATTTTTTTTTTTAACTGATTCATCAGTTAATTGAAAAAAATAATCGACCGATTAATTATTAAAATAATTATTAGTTACAGGGCTCGTTGGTGATGACTAAACACACCGTCACAATTATCCAAGCCTGCTGAAAAAAAAATGTCTCTGAATCTTGGTGGATCAGAAATCCTTTCATTGAGATGGTCGTAAGATGATTTTGCCTTAATGTCGGTCTTGAATTTCAATCCATAATTACACCCAGATTTCTGCCTTGATTTGTTGTCTGAAGTGACATGGAGTCAAGATGAGCGCTGACCTTTAACCTTTCATGGCTAAATGTCGCACTGTGAAATAATGACGTAAATCAATGATGCAAATCTGACTTCATTAACCCAAACCTCTTCGAGCAATTAAAGTGTTTTAGTAGTTTGTATCCACTTGTGAAGTTAGATTTCTAATAACCAGTAACATTCACTTCACTGTGGAGCAGATGAAGAACCTCCCTGTACCTCTGTCTCCAGTTTCATGAAATGATCATGTTTCAACTTGGCGAGGAAAACCTGCTGGTAAATCCAGAGGGCTTTAATGGTTCTGCCTCCGTGCAGACTGACAGCAGCGTTTCTCGCCACTGTGTCGACCTTCTGTGACTCTAACTGGATGGATCCTGATGTAAATGTAAAAAAAACATAAAAACGGTGACTTTGATTCGATTGACCAAAATCAATGCATCTTGCAAAATACACTGAGAGAGTATCAGTTCTACATAATTTTGCATGTCAGTTTTATTTATATTGCGCCAATTACAACATAGCCATCTATGGCACTTTAACATCCCCCTGGAAAAATACAGTGGAAAAGCCAACAATCCCACATGAGAAGCGGTGGAAAGACAGAACCTTCAACCAGATCCAGAGTCAGAGGAGGCGGGTCGATGCTGCACCAGTTTGAGGATCACAGGAAAGAAAATGACAGGACAGAGATAAAAAATATAAAACAAGTTGACATCAGACTGCAGACTAATCCACATGAAGGTACGACACACAGATCAGGAAGATCCACTTGCTGAGATCCTGCAGGAAGGTGAGCACAGGGGAGAGAGAACCGACGACAGAGGAGAGGCGCAACATTAGTATCATCCAATGTTGGTTTATGTACATAAGAGGAGAGAGGGGGAAAAAACTGTGATAAAGAAAGTATTAAAATCACAAGAAGCCAAAAGAGCGAAACAATCAACTAATATGACATTTTTTATTTTCTGTTTAATTTTGGCTATAAATCTATATTTTTCTGACTGCATTCACTCTAAAGAGTCATAAGAAGTGGAAGTCGGGCCTGTTTACGACAGCGCTTCACACCATTTTTGAGTTCTCATGTCAGAAAAGTTTTGTCTGCATACAACAACGTCTAATTGCACAGAAGTGCTGAAAACGATATAGTTCATGTTGGGCCACTAGTGGATGTTGTTTGTTTGTTTGTTTGTGATGAAACCACACAAACCCGCGCGCAGTGAACAACATGTGACGAATGGACAGACTATTGTTCTTAAGTCCATCTACTCGCATCTTAATGAAGTTGTGCTTTTTTCCCCCATTTCCACAGAGGTCATTTTCAAAAAGTAGCATTTTCAGAGGCTCTGTTGCTGCAGAAACAAACACCCAAAACAAAAGGTTTTCCTTTTTCACTTGAATTCGTCATGTAAACGGCGTGTCAGACTAGAACTGAACCGCCACAGAGTCAAATTTCAGTGATTTGACTCGATAATGTCACATCTCTTGAGTAAGATTAGTTTTTGATTCAGATGTTTGTTGCGTGAGAAAGAGAAAAGAGCAAAACCTGAACATACAAAGTTTTTTTTTTTTTCTGTAGACAAAAAGACATTCAGCAGGATATTACGCCTAATTAGTTTGGCGGGAACAGTGATGAAATTCCACATTTATTAGATATGAGATCAATAAAATATCTTTCTGACATTTTCTTGTTTCCCACAAAACAGGACATTTTAAAGTATGTTGTCCTCTTTTCTCCAACCTACACATTTGCCAATTTTCACAAGTGATTTTTGAAACCTCCAGCCATGTGTTGGGTGACTGATAACGTGTTTGAGATTTACCAGATGAACTGAGTCTATGTGACTCACACAGAGATGTGTGTGTTCAGACATTGTGATTCATTGTTTTAGCAACTGAGATCCTTCAGGTATGAAAAGCTGAGGTCCAACTATTTTTATTACTTTCAGCTCTTGTGGATTTCTTCCAACCTCAGTTTGGCTGTGATTTATGATGGAGAAATGCTTTATTTGTTTAATCCCCCTTGATTCTATCCAACCTGTACAACATCTGTGATATATGCAAGTCTATAACTGTACTGATTTGTTTTTATCTCAGCCATTCGAATGAAATGAACATTATGTATATTTCTCACAACTTGAAGCTTCAACCTCGTCAAATTCCTTCTAAGGAGAAACACCAGGCAAAATGCTTATTTGGCAATACTAGGAGAAAGACTGTCAGAACCGAAAACTTTTCCAGTGATAGAACTAACATATAAAAAAAAAAAAAAAAAAATAGACAAAGCAGCAGGGGACTGCCAGACCAGGAGCTCTGGGGCTTAAGCCTTCATTGACAACCAAATTATCTACAGGTGTGAGTGGTTCCACTCAAACAGTCCAGAGAGAAGTTAGTCCAAGGACAAGTTAACCTAGGAAATATGTTGGGGGTGGGGGGGGTCATCTGGGTTTATAATGGTAAAAATCTAAGTACTTCAAGAAAATAGTGTTTGAAGGTACAGCTTATGTATGTATGCATGCATGTATGCATGTGTGCATGTATGTATGTGTGTATTTATTTATTTATTTATTTTTAGCTTAGATTTTTGGCCAAATGGACTCATTTATATTTTTTGGGTTATTTCTCCCTTCTAAATCTTGTAGTTTTTTTTTTTTTTTTTTACCATTTTAGACACAATTTAACTGAGAAATAATTGAAATGTGCTTTAATTTGAATGTCATATTTGTCAGTCTGGACATTGATTTTGAAAGATAGGATGATGTAACAAAATCTAAAATAGTCCAGATTTCCTTATATTTTGGAAAATCTTCATGGAGTCACCACAGAGGGGATGGGACAGGGGTCTAAAACACATTTTAGTTCAAGGGCCACATACATCCTGATTTCATCTTGCGTGGGCCGGACCAGTAAAATAGTGCCATGATGACCTTTAAAGTTTTTCTTTGTTGTGACGGAGAGGATATGTGATGAAAATGTCTATATTTTCAACAAGAAACAAGCAATTACTCATGTAAATGACTACTATGTCAAAATGAAGCCAATTTTAATGAAGTGAAAAAGCTAAACGATCTCTCCTATAGCTGTTGCATTATGGGTATTTTTACAAATCATCCTGACAGCGTGGCTCTGAGGCCGATGCTACAGGTCGCAGTGTTGTGTTGTGTCCACTACTCTGAGGAAGTCTGTTTAAAAAAAAAAGTCTTCTTTGAAAGTTTTATAATGTACTTATGTACTTGGTGGTTTGGCTGATTTGAGCCTCTTGTGTCTCCAGATGTGCAGTTTGCAGACCCCTTGACTTCGGGAACTGAATGCATATTGTCTCCCAATATCCCCCGATGACTGCAAAATGACTTTCCAGTTGTGGTACACTGCTCATCTTAGCAAATGGATTTGGCTAAATACCTAGAAATACGAGTTCTCACAGTAAAATCCCCAATTAGAAGGTTTTAAATGAACATCTGGGGGAGCCTTTGTATGAATGTCAAGTGGACTGAGAGTCAAGTTTAAAACCTTTCAATCATGTATGTTTCTGTTTTGCCACAGCGACAGAAATTCTGACCCGCCACCATACTGGATCATCATAGCAATGGTTTTAACGCTCACGATCATGCTTTAAGGTGTTTTTGTGTGCAAACGTGTGCCAACAAGCACAGCTGACTTTGTGGGAATATCTTTTAAGATGAAACTTTGACAGGATACCTGCCTGGATTATGTATATTTCTGAACAAAATTAAATAAATCTTTCTTGGGCTCAGGAAGAAAATATAAATTTGAACCAAAAACAACTTGATCCTGGACTAAAGTGATCTTTGCAACAAGGAGTTCTAAAACATAACGTAAAATAATCTATTATTAGTGTGTAAATACACACAACAGAACAACAAATGTAACAAATTCCACTGAATGTCATAAAATGAAATGAACCCTAAACAACTGCTTCATCCATTTCACAAATTCAATGTCCTCTGTGAAAAAATATCATGAAAAAGTTTTTGTCATTTCAGGAAGTGAAACTGTTATCTTACATGGATTAATTAGACATAGAGTGAAATATTTCAATCTTTTATTTCTTATAATTTTGATGAGGATTATGGCTTACAGATTATGAAAACCAACACAGTAGTTCATGGAAAAATCAACCCAACCAAGTATTGAGTGCATGGAAATGAACATATAACATCAGTGGCTTGACATTTTTCCATAAAAACATCATTTTTGATTGGCCTTATGTCCATCAATCCATCCGCTTATCCTGGGTCTTACGTGATATTCTAATTTTATGAGATACTGAATTTTGGTTTTTCATTATCTGTAAGCCATAATGATCAAAATTTCAAGAAATAAAGGCTTGAAATATTTAAATATGTGTAATATATCCATATAAAATAAGTTTCACTTTCTGAAATGATTTTAAGGAAATGGTTTTAAAACGTGAAAGGAGAAAGGTTCATTAAACCTCTGATGTGCAGAGCACTGCTCCTGATGTCTGGGCGACGAGTGCAGAAATCAGTGACTTAGAAAAAAGAAAAGAGAAGCTCTGTCCCAGATGTGATGTTTATTCCAGTGGAAGTCTCCGGGGGTCCCGGGTTCCTCCGAAGTGTTTCTGTAGCAGTGAGGAGACGAGCCTGACGGCTATTCCTCGGAGGGAAACTTCCCACGTTGGACTTAAATCTCGCCTACTTAATCACTCTGACAGACTCTTTCCTTCCAAATCCACTGTTTTCTTTTAAAAGAAGAAATGTCAGAGCTTCAATCAGTCAATGAGCTTCTGTCGCCAGCAGGTGTGTAACGGCTACACGCTTCCTCTCGCTGGTCCGACAGGGAACGGACTGTTTTGATCATTCAGGAAGAGGAAGCGCTGGAATGCGTCGTTACGTTTGCTGAGAAAACATTTCACCACCTGGTCTTCAGCTGCTCTTTAAGAGCTCGATCCATCCAAGACAAGAAAAGCTAACAGCTTGTGTGCGGTGGAGAGGAGATAGTGAAAAGAATCAAACAGGCAAGACGAGGAAGGGCGAACTTTTCAAGGCGCAGAAACCGAGACGGCCAGATAGAAAGCCGGCGAAGATAAAAGTTTGCTTTTATTACGCACATCTCAGACTGATATGAGTGAAGTGAAGCATATTAGAAGGGTTTCTCCCTGTTGGGGGAGTTTTTCCTTTCCACAGCCGCAAACACACCTGCTTGCTCATCTGGATATGTTGGGCTTTTCTATTTTCTCTATAAAAGCACATTGGAATGACTGTAATGTATTTAAAAATGTCTTTTTTTAATAAAAAAAAAAAAAAGAAGGGTTTTGGCTTTATCACGCCTCGACAAAGAAAGACAGACACACCACCAAACTTTCAGTTCTTCACTTTTTTTTTCTCTTTTAATGATTTAAAAACAAATACCCTGACCCTGAATATAGAAATTTACAGTAACCTGGATTTTAAAAAAAACCCACAAAACAGTCTTTACATAACTACTACAAAAAAAAGAAAGTCTTGTTCAGGCACTTGGAACCTCATACAGTTTTTGTTTGTCATGCTACACAAAAAAGTTTCTTTGGTCCTTTTTTTTTTTTTCTTTCTTCCTCCAATCCTAATGAGATCAGCTGAAACCACAGACAGAACAAAAAGCAGAAAAAAAATACAAAGTTCTTTCTGGTTTTGTATTTACAATTCATTAAAGACCCCAAAAAAGTCTCCCATCAGACAAGAAACCCAGAGTTCCTCGCTCGAATCTTCAGCCTTCATATTTTTCCTCAGTTGTCCTCAAATGGGTCCAACAGAACAGATTCAAAAGTTATAATGGCTCGATTGTTTTTTTTGTTTTTTTTTTACTTTTTACAGCAGTATTAATGAATATAACTTAAGCCATGTTCACACAACAACTTCCAAGTGAAAACTCATCTTTTCAGCACATCAAGTTTCGCCCTTAGACAACGCTTGGTAAACGATGTGCATTTCCACGGAAACCCTGAAAACGACATAGTTGGCATGCCAGGCTACGAATTGGTGCTCTTGGTTGTTTTTGTAATGAAACCACACACACACATAGAACAATATGCTATTAACATTAACAAGTGAGAATGCAGACATTCGTGTGGACTGGAGAACAGATTTGGACTGTTATGACGAGTGACTGTCAAAATAAAACCATCAAGTCCCAGGAGAATGAGGGCTGGGAGTCATGGCACTCCGGAGGCCGCCATTGTTGTTATTGTCCAACTACTGAGCATGTGCAGAAGAAGTATTTACTACGGCAGTGATGCAGAGCAGCGGTTCTGATAAGTTTTCCCCTTGTTTACACAACGCGTTTTTCAAAAACGTCCACCTTCTGAGCCGTTTTCAAAAAGCTGCGTTTTCAGTGCCTCCAACCACCGTTGTCGAGTAAACGGACGTCCAAAATGCAACAAATGTTTTGCGTTGTCACGTTAAGGAATGGTTTGAAATAAGGCTTGGTTAAGAAAAAAAAAGCAAACAAACATTTCTTTTCATCAATGTGGGGCATCTGAGAAAAAAACACAAACAAAAAGTCACATTTCTGCAGATGTGCAGAACATTTACCACCAAAAGTCTGGCTAAGTTTTAGCTTTGTCTCCATTTTAATATCAACTTTTTTTTCCAACTTTTCTGGGGCAGTTCAGGAAGGTTTGGTTGACATTTCCACTCTCTTTCAGCATGCTGAACAGATATTTACAGCTGGTGGAGATGTGCTTGGACTGCTTTCTGTGGCCATTGATTTGAGCCAAACTGCTGTCACCGAGCAACACCACCACCAAATACATGAAAACAACATTGCTGTCAATTTGTTTGCCACAAAAAAAAAAAAAAGATGGCTGATCGCAGATAAGGAACATTCTTTCTTTTTTTTTTTTGTCTTGTAATTTAAATACAAACAAGAATAAAAACACCAGAAAAAAACACAAGTTCTACTGGTTTTGGAAACACAAGACAAGGCCAGGCCAAAGTGGAAGGGACAATCAACATCAGTGGATTATCTCCTCCAGCCGAAAACAGTCCACACTATAAGGTCACGGGACGCCCGATTGATAGTGTAGGATTAGAAACGGCGCTCAGCACATCCGCCAAGCCGCCGTTCAGCTGCAGGGCAGCCACGTCGGGTAAGAGTTACTGCACGCCACCATGGGCGACTGGACCTGTGCCACGTAGTAATTGCTGAAGTTGACGTCTCTGACATAGGGCGCGGGCTGGTAGTAGCAGGTGATGTTGGACAGGGCAGGGATAGCGTTCTGCTCGGCCATCACACGCAGCGCCAGGGCGGAGATGAGCGCCAGCGTCTGCCGGCGCTCGTGGCCCATCAGGCACACCGTGCTCTCGTCCACCACCCGCCTCAGCGTCATCAGATACTCGTACCGCTTGTGCTCCATGCCCGCGAAGTGGTTCTGGAGATACGTCTCCAGCTTCCGCTGCTGCTCGCCGATGTCGGGGAAGTCGATGAAGAAGCGCGAGCACATGTAGCGCTGCATCTGCTTCATCTGAGTCTCGGAGGACGGCCGGAAGCCGCGCACCAGAAGGTGGCAGTACTTGAGCAACCCGCCGCCCCGGATCTCCTCGGGGCTGCGGGTGGCGATAGTCTTGGAGCAGAGGTGGCTCAAGGCTTCCTGGAAGTCTCCGTACATGCTCTCACCCTGAACCGTGGGGTGGAAGGTCTCGGACATGGCTGTCTCCGAGCAGCGGTCGAAGAGCAGCAGCGAGTCCAGCGTGATCTGGAAGGAGTCCACGCTGAACTCAAACTGCCTCCTCAGTGAGTCCACGAACTTCAGCTCCACGTTCTTTCCGGTGTTGTTGGACAGCGAGATGAGGCTCCACCGATCCGTCTCGTTGCAGACCTTCACCAGTTTCTGCACATACGCCTCCTTTAGGGCGAGGGTGGTGATGCGTTCCCTGCACACACCCTCCGGCAAGAAGTCCACCAGGCAGTCCAGCACCACGTCCTTCACCAGACGGAAAGTTCCGTCGTCAGTCAGGCGAAGGCCGAATATCAGATCCAGGTCTTTGTAGCCGAGGCCATTGTCCTGATGGAGCACGTGGCTCGCCGCCGAACCGTTCAACTTCACGTCACGCACCACCACACCCCGCTCCTCCAGGCGAGCCCTGACTACCTGAAAGACAAAGGAGGAGAAACTGATTGATGGGGTTCCAGAGGAAGATAGGAATCAGAGGAGTCTGCCACACAAGTTGGTACATGTAAAACAAAATTAAAAAAAAAAAGAAAGTAAAGGGGTGTAGAGTGCTGAGAAGAATCTAAGGTGCTCAAGGGATGACAACAAAATTGAGGTAATTTTGAAAAGAGAACAAGAATAAATGCAACTTTTATTTTCCTGGACAGATTCAAAACACTTCCTAGAATGTTTCTGGCAAGAAACTTTGGGAGATTTGATTCTGGGTGAGTCATGATAAAGGGTTTAGTCTTTCAGTCTATCACAAATCTGTTCCCTGATTGAGCCCAACATGCAATAAAACCCCTTCAATGAGTTCAACAACAAGCAATAAGACACAATCAATGACATGTCAGACATTTGTAGTCCAAAGGATTTCCAACGGTGAACTTTTAAACTTTAGTTCAATGACCATTCTGAGGAAATCTGACCCTGTCACCGACATATAAACACTCTAGTGGCTGATAGAAAGAGTTTATCTTGTTACTGGAGCACGCACACACACACACACACACACACACACACACCACGGGAACTGCAAGCGATTCTTGGGAAAACGGTTGCACTGCAGAGAGCTGAGATGTTGATGCTTCCTGTCAGTTGCCTCAGTCAAATGGCACAATGGGGAGAAAAACATCCAACAAGGCCAATTGTGAAGGAATCCAGGGCACAGCTGTCCTGTAGGAAACCCTCGCTGGGAAACCACCATGGTTTGCTGTTGTTGTAGTACAACAGAGTGACATACTTGAAGAGATGGTTGGATTGATATCCTTCCAGGATACTGAGGTTAATCCTGGGATTAAACTGCAATATTATTTAATTCTTTTATGTGTTGCGTTTCATTTGTACTTTTTAGCATCTTGTAGATCTCTGGAGCTTGCAGGATGTTGTTTGTCTGCTTGACTCATGGTTCAGTGTCAACGACCTTCCTCTGAATGGATGACTTGTTGGCTGATGCCGAGAACTCAGTTCTGTAGCTTATTATCTCTGCAACTGATTTTCTTTCACATTAAAGGTTGGACAGATCTGCAAGCTGCAAGACTCGGGTTCTATCCCACCTTTGTGCATTGTATGGGCGTTCACTGCCTAAAGCTACGACTGAATATATGGATGATCGTCTCTCAACTTCATGCAAGAGAAACTTGTCAGAAGCTCGAAAGGTGAACATCAGTGTTTCTTTGTGACTTTGCAAAAATGACATATGATCTGCTTGTTATTAAAAAAAAAAAAAAGCTTTTGAATGGTGGGTTCATGTTCAACTGTTACGTTCAACATAAATAAATATTAACTTTACAACTCTACCTACTAAGCCACAGCTGCAAAGCTCAGAGTTACATTCTATCTTTTATATAATAATAAAAGTTGCTACAAAAGGATCAATGTCCCACATTGTCTTTTCACATTTGTACATAAACAAAATGTGCATTAAGAGGCTGCAATTCATGTTGACTGAACATCTCTGGAAACTCGTGTGTCACAGTAACAGTAACACAGTAAACTGTTGTTTACTCGTCTGTCACCAAAACCGCAAATTAGAATTTCCAGCGTTTTTGCTCATGTTGGGATTTATACAAATCAGATATGATGTTTGGATAAGTTGTCTTGGGAGGTGTTGGAGGATTTATTCCAGAGCAAACATAGCCCAGTTTAACTTTAAATTTCGGTCAAGTTCTTGATGTGTGCAAGTCCAAGAAATTACGAGAAATATCAAATGGAAAAAATAATGCTTAGGGACATTACTCAAATCCAAAGTGAGTTTTATCTCCAATAAAAGAATAAAAACACCTCAGATGTCTATTAACAAGCTTAATATTGTTGGTTCCAAGAACAAACAATAATATTGGATTTGGCTTCAGGTTTTCAGGCTATGTCAGTTTTCTGCAATTAAAACAGACTTAAATGATCATTTCCCTGAATAAAGGCCTGAATTACTGACAATCATGTCCCTGAATTTCCAAGTATTCTTTTCATACGCCAACCATAAAGAGCAAACCAACACATTGGGATCCAAGTAGGGATCGGGCCGATCCGATCCAGCATCAGTAACGGGTTCCGATATCAACGTAATTTACAGATCGGAAATTTCCGATCCATGAAGCCTCGTCTGCGTAATGTTGTTCCTCCACAGTGTTTCCCTGCTGGCTGCTCTGCTCGCTGGCTGCAAAATGTGGAATGGATTTCTTGAATGGAGGCGGGTCTCAATGAGACGCGGAGTAATGAGCCAGGAAATCCATTCCACAGTTTGCAGCCACCTTGGAGGTTAGCGTAGAAGCACTGTGCTGTCCAACTTTTCATGACAACATGTTGCTGTTTGGACTGATTTTACGCTCAAAACACCGCAAAACAATGATGTGCAATGTTTGCAAAGAAATTGTAAAGTGAGGCGCCGCTCTACAGCCAGACGTCAACATTTTAAAACCCCTGCTCGATGAGGAGAACAGCTCTGACATCAAAACAATGAACAGCAGCTCCTCTGCTGTAGCAGGTGATACAAACCTCTGTGAAGCTGCGTGGTACTCCACACTAAACTCCCTGAAAATAGTCCCAATCATTTGTGCTGCGTTGCGAAAGAATTTCCCCAGAATTAATTAACTGGTTCTGAGGTTTTAAAGCTATAACTAGTTTATTATGAAATGATGACGTCACTCAGACCCTCACATTGTCCAAATGGAACAAAAATTGTTTGTCCTGCTTCCTTTTCTACTCACCTTCTACTAACCTCAAGTTGTCTTTTGAGAGAAAACATGCAAAAATTCCTAGATTTCATACTTTACTGTAGAGAGGAGTTTATTACAGCCTCATATAAAATCAACAACAATGGAGAATAATATTAAAGCGAACAGAGATCTGGTATCGGAAAAGTATCGTTATTGGCAGATATCTAAAACTGGGTATCGGGATCGGATCTGAAGTGAAAAAACATGGACTGGTGCATCCCCAGCTCCAACGATTTATAGAGGACTTTTTGTAAGCATTTAAACTGTGAAAATGTAACTTTAAGGGGTAAAAACCCTCCAAGAACAAACAGTAATGCGTTTCTATTGTGCAAATGAAGCTATTTCCGTCGAGGAACCTGGTGAAGGCGGAATGCTTCGGTGTCTCCGGCGCCTTGGACGACATTGCCAAGACATTTCCTTTTGGTATGCAGCTCGGAAAACCCACAGCACTATTTGCTCTGACCTCACACTTTAACAGTTGGTCTGATTTAACGGCACACCATAATGTGCCCGTCTGGGGGTCCTGAAAGGAGCCAATGAGGAAATGTGGCTCCTTCGGCACTCACTAAAAAAAAAAAGAGAAAAAAAAAGAAAAAGAACTGCCTGGTACATTTCTCACATGGCGCTCCAGCACCTGGTGGGAAGCGACAGGGGAGACACTTCCGCCGCCGTTGGAGCTGAAAAAAAATCTTTTTAAAAAGACTTGTTAAAAAGAGCCGCAGCCACACCCGACTGTCTTGTGTTGACAACGCCTTGGCGACACTTAACAGTGTCTCCACCTCTGGCACACTCTCAATAGTTTCCCTGAGTATTTCATTTAAGCTGCGGCCTGAATGTGTTTTTTATTATGGCAGTCTGAAAGGAACCGGCCGCTCACCAGCCGGCGCTCCCCGAAGGATGCCTCGGAACAGCTCCGGGCTCTGACTCAGATCCTTCCTCTGCCAAGCAAACGGCGACGGCGGAGGAAGACTTATGAGTCCCTGACCTTCGTATCCACTCCAAAAACCAACCCAGCCAGCCGGCCGGTCGCACAGTAGCTTGGCAGCTCGCGCAAGATGATGATGATGATGATGATGATGATGGTGGTGGTGGTGGTGGGGGGGTTTTCTCCTCCGACTTGAAAAGCTTCCTGGACATTCGTCTGCACGGCGGTCGCTCCTCCCTCCACCTGTGCGCTCAGACCAGAGTGGGTCTGAAATGCTGTAACTGCTCCGCCATGGATGTGTGAGTGCTTTACGGGACGCACAGAAGCTTTAATGCTTCAGCCCACTCGACCTGTCCTCGATAGGATCACATCCAGGGGACCCATTTGGACTGATTCTGGTTCTATTAGATTTGGGAGCTCGCCATGTAAGAGAAGACTGGTGAGAGGAACCCGGAATGGTTCGAACTCATTTCACTGTAGAATAAAGCTGCCGTCCAACTATCTCGTCCAACAGACTCTAATTTGGGGCAATCTGGAGAGAATGACAAATTAATAATGATGATTAATGATAACTACAAAGGTTAACCTTATTAAAGATTAAAAAAATAGTACATTTGCAAAGCAACAATATCTGTTAAAAAACAAAACGTGTGATTTTCGAACGAAAATATAAATGGATTGAATGGAATGGATGGAATGGAATAAATGCGCCAACACCTGCTACAAGATTTCTACAGCCCTCAGCATCTTTCCATAACTCGTCCTCATGATATGGATTTGATGCTCAGGCCATTTTGCTGAAGAAGGAGTTACACTATCTACGTCTCTCAGCTGTCAGGATTATTTCCATCTGCAGTTCAGTTTTGGTTTTAGTGTTGTGTTATAACCTTTACACTTCTTGAAACAGTGCTGCCCCCAGTGGACAAATTAGGAACTTCAGTTAATTAGACTTTCACAAGACTACATTCCACTTAACAAGAATGTATTACTTTCATTTTGAAGTTTTTGCACTGTATAGAACTAAAAACATTCCAAATGGCACGAATAGAACAGAATAGAACAGAATAGAATACAGTCCTTGTACAAGTACAACAAAAATTAAAAGACAACTCCCATGGTGCACAGTACACATAATAAAATATAGAAATACAATGAGAAAAACTATGAATATATATAAAAGGGTGTCAATTAAAACAATAAATAGCATTTAGAATAACTAGATTTATCATTCGTTTTTGACTCGATGTACCTGATTTTTTTCTGACCCAACAGTGAAAGAAAATGTTGAGTTGGGATAAAAAGGGGCAAGCATATTGGAATAAGGGGTGTATAACATTAGGTCAACAGCCAATCATTTTTTGTGAAATAATTACAATTCAGTCTTTCATATTCTGAAATGTGTAATTTTGTTTTTGTGCACAATGCACATAAATATTTAGTTCAGTTCCATCATTCCTTTGCAATATGTATGCCATTACAATAAATTTGCTATATAATGTATTATAGATCCTATATAATACAGTTTTCAACAATATCACATAGTTGTCAGAGGTCCAACAACGTTGTATTGAAAGTTTATTGCCCTAAATCAACCTTTAGTCCTGAATTTTAGCAGGTCTAATGAGCTCTACTGAGAACAGGCTGTTTTGGTGTCTGTAGCTTTAAATGCTAATGAGCTAAAGATGAAAATCTTTAAGCAAGCAAGTGAGGGAGACGGTAGACTTTCTTCACTTCTTCCTCATACCCAGGCTGTGGGGATATTAGGGGACATTTTTGAGCTAATGTGTCATATTCAGGGAATAAAAAGATAGTAATTGGATCAAACACGCAGAAACTTTATCACGTCGAGTAACTAAAGGAAAAGAATAGAACCTCGTGGCGTTTCCAGGTTGTCTTGTGTCCAGAGTACTGGAAGCGTGTCCCGTCTTCAACAAAAGCCCAGTGAGGAGTTGGTTTACAGTCGGCCGACCGCTCTGCTCGCCACAGTGACACACTGTCAAACCCGACCCAGGGGACCGCCGCTATTACAGGCTCTGATCCACTCTTCACATTCAACGACAAGTCCAGGCGGCTCGCTGCTCTCCCGCCATGGTGTGTGTGTGTGTGTGTGTGTGTGGGGGGGGGGGCACAGCAGGTCATTGTTATAAGTTGATAACTGTTAAATGAAAGTGAGAGCTCGGAGGTGTCAGTAACAGCGAAGCTTTCCGATCCTGCTCCTGTGGCGAGCTCACCACCAAACCACAAACAGATGGTATTTGAACGTGGCCCTTCGATAGACCCAACGTTAGAGTGGGGAAATCTGCTGTTCATCAGCGTGTAGCAACAAGCTCCGAATTCACATGAATCCCGCTCAGGTGGACGACTCCAGATCGCCGCGTCAGCTAAAAACAACCGACACCCAAGCAGCAGACCGGCGGTTTTATACGTTTCAGTCCATCTGAAGGGAGCCACGAATAACTCACATTACTGTCAGCCATTTTCTTCCAAAACACATCATAGTGGGAACGGGTTTCTCCTCCACTGGTTTCCATCGGAGGCCTTGTGGTGCTAAAATCAGCACGCGTATATTTGAAACCCGCTTGACGTTTTCCAATGACAGTGAACACGGCGTCCGACTGGATTTCCACCTTCATAATGCCGTTGCAGGACTTTTCAGATTAAACTGTAGCGACACCTACAATATATCCACACAACTCTGTGGACCAGCTTCAATATTTCACTGTCAAAAGTCTCAGTTTGAAAGAAATATATGAAGTATTGTCTTTTTTCAAGACAGTCCAATATTTAAATAAGTATTAATAAAATGAAGCTATAAATATAATTTATAAATGGTATTATATAAGTAAATAGATTCAAAAAGCTTTTTAACAATTTTGTTCACAAAATAATATAGAAGAATCCATATTTTTTGGGCTTCTCTCTGTTAAAAGGAACCTTGCAATGACTGCGTTGTATGTGGTGTTATATATAAAATAAAGTTTCATTAATAAAGCTCATGAAGTTAATGATACATACAATAAACGGTGCATTAAAAAATAAAACATATCTTGTGCTCAGTGTATGAAAACAAAGGTTTGGTAAGTGAACAGAGTCAGCAATGACATTTTTGAATTATATGTCGACGGGATTAAATGTACAAAAACATGTGAAAACAGCAGATGCACATTATTATATTGAGCGATCTCCTTCACCTCGTACTTTCAAGCCCTGCAGCAACATTTCATGCACTCACGAATTCAGGCTGCACAAATCGCACAGGAGCTTCCGGCTTTATAAAACTAATGAATCAGAATCACTTTATTAAACCCTGGGGAAAAGTCTTTGTTCTTATTCTTTTAATTAACTGAAAGAACTGTTGAGCTCCTTGTCAAACTACTCTGTATTTCAAGGTGTGATATGCCAACAACAAAATCGAAGTCGTGTTACGAAGCGTCAAAACAGTTTTCCAAAGGATGTCCGTTCCTATTTCAGTGACGTTAGCCACAATTGCTCGACAGGTGATCGGTGTAACACAAAAAATACACCACTCGCGTAATGATCCTCGCAGTTTTTACTTTCCACTTTCATAATTGACAATCTCAACGTCAAAGTCCATCTTTACCTTTAGCAACTTATGCTAATAAGACAGGCTTTACAGTAATGAGGCTATGCTCGGTGTTCTGAATGTGCGATGACAGAGTTGCACTTCCTGTTTGCGAGGTAATTTGAGTAACAATTTTATTTTAAGGAAAAAATACTTTTGAAGCAGTCTTCATGCTGCATGCTAACAAAATCGATCAGTAAACTTAGCATAGTAGCATTTTACGGTTCTTCTTTATTTCAGATGGTTATACAAAAACAATGCTGCCGACTGGAAAGCTGGTGATTCAGAACTATGCTGACAATTAAAACCAAAACAAACCAAAGTGATTTTTTTTTTTTTTTAATGCTAAAACTATACAGGACACTTGTACTTAGGAACGAGAGCTTCGTTAATTCTGCTGCCGTGCTCATTCTCCAACAGCAAACCAAAGGCAAGAAACTATTTTGTGGGCTGATTTTCCAAAAACCTCTGTAAAATTACGAGTTGACGGAAAAGAAAAATATCAGGGGTCGTGGGTGCCTTCAGGACTGTACAAAGGAAAGACATTAGCTTAATTTGTTAGGGGGCCTTGGTGTCTGTTTCAGGGTCTTTCCTCTCCTGCAGGTTCACCAAAGAAAATATGAATCACTGGAGTGAAACCTGCATTATAAGGCTTTTAAATAATGTCAAAGGGAAACTTGCCGCTGGGGCCATTCCTCCATACGTTCACTAGTAAACTAGTATGCTCGGTCATTATCTGTCAGGAGCTGTGAAAAGAAAGAGGATTTATGGACCAGAAGCATTAATGAGCAAGTGGAAAACTGGCATCACCACCATTAGATCATCCCCACTGTGTCTGTGTGAAGACTACCAGCCAGCAAATGGTGTCTTCAAGCGCACATGTTTACCACGGCAGGAAAAAATGATCATCACTAATGATGACAATTAAAAAGCGAGGTACAATGTGATCTGACATCCTGAGTTCATTAAGCGATTATGGAGAAAACCGGTTGCAGTAGCATCGTGATGAATACTGAAGATCAGAGCTTTCTCTAAGTGAGTGTTGAGAAGTGGTAGCATGTATGCAGATGATGTTAATGTATATCTGCTTTGACATCTGTTCTTCCAAACAACGTGCTCTTTCTCTTGGCTCCAATTTATACCACCTGCGATTAAATTGTGGGTTTTATTGTAGTTTTTATTGTTGTTTTTCCTTGATGTGTTTTCTTCTCACGTTTTGTTGCTATGAAAACGGCGATTAATCGCATGCTTGTATTCAAAAGTCTAAATTTACAATAAACATTATGTGGATGATGTTAATGTGTTTGTGTGTAGGGGAGCTGATTTTACAAATAACTTCTTTTTATCAATAAGTGGATTAAATATTAAATTAAATAGTAAATTAATATAAAATGTTTATCTGAATTTTCTGAGCATTGACACTTTAACACACAGTTAAGTCTGTTTATTGAGCAAATTCAAATAAAATTTTTGATATATTGCGCACTTTTAGTGGAAATAGTTTAAGCGTTATGATCTGGGCAGAACTTTTAGGGGTGGGGTCATAGCCACTGTAACTTTAGAGCACTGACACTATTAGCATTCTGGGAATTAGATTACTGACTTCCTGTTGTGAGACAAAATCACCAAAACACCAATAAATGGTTTCTCAGTGGAAAAAACAGTAAAGAAATTGATAAAACTTCTGTCCTCACTGATTTGTCCACTGTGGCTCACACTCACTTGGCAGACATAAACCTGTCAGTATATAA